>NW_022103968.1:15980767-16073941 GCF_000313985.2 Echinops telfairi
AGGACCTAATGCCAGGGGGCTTAAGTGGAGAGGAAATGTTTTGAGAATGATGAGGGCAATGAATGTGCAAATGCGCTTTACACAATTGATGTGTGTATGGATTGTGATAAGAGTTGTATGAGCCCCTAATAAAATGATTAAAAAAAACCCAAAACACCAACAGTGTTCCCACATAAAAAAAAATTTCTCCTCTAAATATACCTTATGCTTTTTCTACCTCTAAATTCAACCCTAAATCTATTCTTACCCTGTACCCTAATCATTCTTTTAACAACTTTGTTAACTCCATTCATTGATGCGTCTTTCAGCTCTCAGTCCAAATGTTCTCAGAGTTGTCCTTCAGAACCTTGGTCAGGGTCATCCTAACGACCCCGAATGGCTGTTTTATTACTGCTTGGCCCCACACAGCCCCGATTCGATGGAACCCTTCGGGAGGGCGGCCTCTGTGTCTTTACTCATCACGGTATCTGGGCCATAGACAGACTCCCTGCTGATTTCGGACGCAAGGATTCAAGAGGTTCGTGCCCATTGCCTGGCACAGAATAGGTGCTTGGTAAATAGGTGGTGGGTGATTAAACTAACGAGGAAAGGCTTACAGTGACAGCTGGATGCCCTCCCACTGTGTCACCTGCCCCCTTTCTCCCAAGAACTCAAGCCAGTTGCCATTCAGTTGGTTCTGACCCACTGAGTCTCCAAGCCAGGATAGAACCAGACATGCCCCCTGGCCCCCCCCCCCCCTCGCTCAACGGACAGAACACTGCCTGGGCCTGTGGCATCCGCATAACTGTTGCTATGCTATGCTTCAAAGAACTCACTGCCGTTGAGTTGATGCCGACTCACAGGACAGGGTAGAACTGCCCCTGTGGGTTTCTGACCCTGCTGCTCTTATGGGAGGAGCAAGGCTGACTCATTGGAGTTAGCGGCCTAACTCATAACCACAATGCCACCAGAGCTGCAGGAAAGGAAGACATAGCCTCTTCTAATCCTCTCCAGTGGAGCCTTAGTGGTGTAATGGTTAGGCATTGGGCTATAATCCACATGGTCGGCAGTTCAAAATCACCAGCTGCTGCTCCGGAGAAAGACGAGGCTTTCTACTCCCATAAATAGTTTACAGTCTCAGAAAGCCTGGAGGGTCACTATGTGTCACCATTGACTGGATGGTAGTGAGAAGAAGAAGAAAAGAAGTCTCTGCAGTAGTCGACCGTAACTCTTTCTTAGGTAGAAAGTGCCTTGCCCATCACTAGACTAGCCTACAAGGTTGGCTGTTCAAACCCACCTGGCAACACTGCAAAAGAAAGGCCAAGTGATCCCCTTCTTTAAAGATCGCAGCCCAAAGCACCCTGTCCAGCAGCTCTGCTCAGTCACCCAGGGGTCATCAGGAGCTGAAATTCAGTTTTTTGTTTTAAACCTCTAAGTAATCATCAGTGGCTTAACACTCGTTGATCAAAACTCTTAAAGGTAGACTGAAATTCCAGATTCTTAGCTACCCCCTGCTTGAGATGGCACGCATCCTGCTGTAGCCTCAGCTTGTGCCCATACCACTCACACCCTGTCCTGCATCTTTCCCCGGACTTGCTCTGCTTCCCGGGGGAGAAAGATGGGGCTTTCTACTCCCCTAAAGAGTTACAGTCTCGGACATTCACCGAAGCAGCTTCACCCTGTCCTATAGGAAAGGTGACCAGATGTCCCACTTTGGGCGGGACAGTCCTGATTTGTAACAATTTGTCCCGCATCCCGCAGCATTTTTAAAAAGTCCCGAATTTTTGAAAGAATGCACGACAAGCTAGGGTACACGGTTTTCGGCTGCCATGTGGCTATTTCGCCAGGATATGAGTTTTATCAATGGTGTCCCGCTTTACCAATGCTAAAATCTGGTCACCTTACCTATAGGGTTGCTATGAGTCGGCATCGACTCGATGACAGTGAGTTAGGGTTTGTCTGTATTGCTCACTGCCATATTCTGAGTCCTTAGTGCCTGGTGTAGAGTAAGTGTCAATCAGTCTGGGTTGGGTTGTGGATGGATGGGTGCTAGGTGGGTAAATGGATGGATAGATTAGATCAATAGAAAACGGAGAGAAAAATGTTGGCTCTGATGGCAAAGGCCCTCCCTTGACAAAGACTCACAGCCCATGGCTTCTTTAACCCTCACCTCCACCCTCCCACCCCCCGCCTTGAGAAAATGGACCCTGGCCTTTTGCCGCTGGTGGTTGTGGCTCCTTTGACCAGCGAGGTCTGGAGGAGAGAGAGCTGAACCATCAAGGTGAGCCACCACCGCGTGACCTGCCCACAACGGTCGAGCTGCCCATTTGTACATCCTTCCTTCCTTTTATCTTTCAGTGGGGGCTTCGATCTTACCTCTTGCATTTGCGCTTTCTTCTGTTCAGTGCTTGTCGATGCCACTGAGTGTATGCCCCCCACCCTGCCCCATGCCCCATCTCTCTCATCCCAGCAATCAGATCTACAAACACAGAGGCCCGCCTCTTGGATCTCCAGCCATACAAAGTGCTATCACTTGGGCTGCGTGATGCACCTTGCTCCAAGTGCATCTTTGATTTATTAAACATTTGTGAATAAAATTCTGCATACGCTTTGCATGTTGGAAGGTTGTAACGGGAAACCTGAAAGAGAGGAGGGAGCTTGAGGTTTGGGGGGTCCCTTTCTGTCTAGAGTGGTCGGCTCTCAGAATCCAAAGTGTGTTGTGATAGCTTCAAAAGCCTCCTCCTCACTTTGGGGGAAGGTGGAGCTCTGAGCACCTTCTGAAATCTATTTTCTAGACGCCTTGTGGTCCCGACCGCCCCTCGAAGAACCTTTGCCTGTCAGCTCTGGGGTGGGGATTGCCAGAGTCTGAGTTTGGCAGCAGACGGAGCCTGCGGCGAAGCTATTACCTGGCTGTGTGATCTTGGGCAAGTTGCCTACCCGCCCTGAATCTGGCTTGCCTACGTTTTGTTTATATTGAGTGACATGATGGCGGTGGAAATGCCCAGCATGCAGTAGGTACACAATTTGTGCAGAGTGATCTTCCTCTCCTTTACCTTTCCAGGACTCAGTTTATTTCTAACGTGCTTTGGAAATGATATGTTTTCTCCCAAATCTGTATGATCATCAGCAATGCCCGTGAGTTGGACAAGAGCAGGAATAGCAATGACAGCTCCCGCCCCCCCCCCGCCCCCCGCCCCCACCAGGTGCTCCCTCTCCCTCAATTTGTGCATCCATTTCAGAGTTCATGGAGTGCTGGGAACGGTGGCATCCTCAGATGCCCAGAGAAGTCTGTGTCTGCCAAGCAAATCGACAGACACTTGTGTGAGGCTGCTCCTTCCAGGGAGCATCTCTGAGCCCAGGGAGAATGCTGGGTTCAGACGAGGTGCCATCAGTCCCTGCTGGCAGGGAGCCCTCAGGGCTGTCAGCAGATGCTTGAAGGTAACTTCACACACCAACCTCAGGCTATTTTGGACAAGTCAGTTGCCCTCCTGGTGACTGTTATTTGTTACCAACAAGGATCTACTGTGCCCAGCCCTGAGCTTGGCTGAAGGGTGGAGGTGGGGAGGGAGACCATGCACCTGGGCTCTTGCCTTCAAGGCCCTCGTATTCCTGCTCGAGCAGTGGTTCTCAACCTTCCTAAGACTTGGTCCCTCCAGAAATGATTGTTTTATGTGGGAAGCATTCCTGAGATTTTGGCAAAGCTTCAAGATATCGTCTTGAGATTTGATATCAGCCTTGACCTCAAACTCTTTTTTTCCCTTGTGACACCAGAAGTATCACCCCCTCCCCTTTTTGTTCT
The DNA here is from genome assembly GCF_000313985.2 of Echinops telfairi. NCBI lineage: Eukaryota > Metazoa > Chordata > Mammalia > Afrosoricida > Tenrecidae > Echinops > Echinops telfairi. The sequence continues at coordinate 15,984,546 of NW_022103968.1, forward strand.
TTCAAGACTGACACGTGTTTTACTGAGAGAGGAGCCTTGGTGGTGTAGGAGTTGCATGTTGGCCTGCTAACTCAAGGTTGGCAGTTCGAAACCATCAGCAGATCCTTGGCAGAATGATGAGGCTTTCTACTCCTGTAAAGAGTTAGTCTCAGAAACCCACAGGGAAGTTCTACCCTGCCCTACGGGGTCGCTCTGAGCTGACATCGACTCAGTGGCAGGGAGAGAGAAATGACTGAGGGAGCCTGCCTGCAGCCATCTACAGGTCACAGGGACATCTTGACACGCGTTCGGCTTGGGGTAAACCCATACAAGTATGCACTGGAACCCTGGTAGCAATATTTTTTGCCTTGTATTCATCGATGCTGCCACTGTGACTCATACCCCAGGGTGGTTACCCAATAAGTAAGTTTAAATGCTGGCTGACTTGTGCTTGCTGACAACTCTGACATGAATCATTTCAGCTGCTCTTCTCAATGTAGGAGTATTCACTGGAGAAAACGCGTCGTTCAAGTAAGCCGCTGTCCACCTCGCTCACTAGGTGCTCCACCCCGGTTTGAGCCCAGCACCGTTCCCGCCTCTTGTTTTCACAGGCAGGGCTGACTGCTTGGCCCCAGGGTCAGACGACCAGGTCTAGAATAGACCCCTTTTGTCCCCAGTTCACCTTGCCCTCCTGGGTCCCTGTATGCACTTCCTCAGCTCACAGTCCTAGTCACCACCAGGCAGAATCTCTGCAGAAACCTCACACGGGTCGTCGGGTGACTCCTACCAAACACCTTTCACATCTGTTCTCCCAGCCCCCACCCTCGCAGCCCCCTCCCAGGCTCGTCGCTCAGGCCCTGACCTCCCCTCCCAGTCGCTCCAGTGGCCTCTGGTCTCTCAGCCGTGCCCTCCCCCGGCTCCAGTGGGCCAGACGAGCCATTTCCTAAATGCCAATCTGGCTCTGCCACTCATCCGCCCTCCGTTCATCCGTGGTGCCTCCTTGCTTGCGGGGCAAAGTCCGCACTGATTAGGGTGACCTAAGAGGGGAGGCCCCGGTAAGCTGGGCTTTGGTGGCTTTGCTCTGCTCTCTCTCTGCCCAGCTTTGCCCTGCCCCCACTCCTCTGACACACACCGGCCCTAAGCTCCAGTCAGGGCCTGCCTCAGGCCTTCATTCATTGACACTCGTGGTTCCCTGGTGGGGAAACGCCTTCTCTCCCTTCATGAATTGGGACAGCCTCACTCCCTTCTTTTACGGCTCCTGATAGGTTTCCTTGAAGAAACCTATGAACTTGGGGGGATTGCGTATAAGACCCTTTCGGGAAAACTGCCCCGTGAGAAAAAGGGCAGGGAAGTTTCCGTGGAGAATTCCCCCCCCATCCCCACCATGCCCTGCTCACTCCTGGAGGGCCGCGAGGAGTATCCTGTGGGAATCTCAGTGGGAAACGGTCCCCCGTGCACCCCACAGCCCTGATCGTGCCCCTGCGGACTCCTTCTCACGCCCCCAACTCCAAGACCATTTCAAGTTGAGTTGAGTCCCTTGAGGGTGCTAAAGCTGCCATTTGGTTGTGGGGTAAAGAGAAGCGGGTCCAATTCTTTGGAGCAGGGTTAGAGAGGTGGAAACACCGCCTTTCCGAAGTGTAGGTGGAGGGCAGGTCACGAAACAATAGCTTCGCTTTTTGGTGTTTGATTTGATAAAGGGTTCTGCAATTTTGTGTGTATATTATAGCCTTGGTGGCGTAGCGGTTACTCGTTGGGCAGTGGTCCCAATGGCCTATAGTTCGAAACCACCAGCAATTCCTTAGGAGAAAGACTGGGCTGTGAACAGCTAGTCTCTGAAACCTACAGGGCATTGCTAGGAATCAGCATTGGCTCCAGGGCAGTGAGTTTGTTTTTTGTAAATACAAGGGGGTACCTCAGAAAAACCGGGATCATTTGGTTTTTGATGTGAGGGGGATAGTGCATTTGGAGTTCATTCCACCGGGTCAGACTGTTACTCAAGCGTTCTATTTAGAGGTTCTGAAAAGATTGAGTAACAGTGTGTGGCCAAAAAGGCCTGATGTGTGGCAGTCTGGGGACTGCTTTGGCCACCATGACAATGCACCTGCTCACACAGCCATCGAAGTGTGTCAGTTTGGGGCAAACATAGCATGCCTCTCTTGCCTCACACACCTTAGTCACCTGACCTTGCTTCCTGTGACTTACTCTTGTCTCCACAAATACAGAAGGACCCGATAGGACAGTGATTTGACAACAAGGGGGGAAAAAAAGCGAGGGAGGTGCTGTCAGCCCTTCAAGCAGATGAGTCTGAAAAATGTTTCCAAGAGTGGGATCTCAGATTTGACAAAGGTATTAAGTGAAATGGACAGTACTTTGAAGGTGAATTCCAGTTTTTTGGAGGTGTGTGTGTGTGTAGATACACACACATATACACATAGACACACACACATACATATTCACTTTAGTGGGATTTGAGATAACAGAGACCTTGGTGACATAGGTGTTATGTGGTGGGGTGCTAACTCCAGGTTAGCGGTTTGAAACTAGCAGCCACTCCAAAGGAGAAAGATGAGGCTTTCTTTTCCCGTGAAGAGTGGCAGTCTCAAAACCTACCGTGGCAGTTCTACTCTGCCCTGTAGAGTTGCTGTGGGTCGGCATGGACTCGATGGCCGTGAGTTTGTCTGGGTTGTTGCTGGCTTGCTCGCTTGGAGGGACGGGCAATGACCATGGCAAAGAACCAAGAAGACAGACTTTGGAACGGAAGCCACGGCACTCTCTAGAGGCAGTAGGTCCCCACGTCGGTGGTTCAGTGCCATGAAGTCCACATCAACTCTCAATGGACGCATGTGGCGGACTCAAACTGACCGTGGGGCTTCCTTGGCTGTAACCTTGATGAAAGTGGACCACTGGGTCTTGCTCCCACAGAGCTGCTGGGTGGGTCCATTGGCAGCGGAGCACTGGACTGCAGGTGTCCAGGGAGCCCACGCAGTTCTCTGTCCTTATCTCTGTCCTCGGAGCCAAACACGCAGGAGGGAGAGCACTGGCCCATAAAGTTGTCACCGGCCCAGGAGCAGTTGTCAGCGGGTCCACGGAGATCGCTGCTTCCAGACACAGAGGTCGTCCTGGATTGTCGGTGAGTGTGCTCTGGACTCCTCAGCTCTGGGTGCAGCCCTGTCCTCCCCCTAGCCCCCACCCCATTTTTGCTGCAGGCCCGTCTTGAGGGCTGGCATTCCCAGGCAGCGACAGTGGAGCTGAGAAGTCAGGCAGTTGGATCCTCACCTCTCCACCTGGAGGTCAGAACTTCAGCGTACCTTTCTGGTGGGAGACAGGGTGTGTGTGTGTGGGGGGGGGGCATGGGCTGGAGTGGGGTGGCGGCGGCGGGGGCGGTGGTTCTGTGGGCCCGCTGCCCTCATTCCCGTGTGGCACTGATGACAGACAGTAAGAAGGGAAACACGAAAATAGGGGAACATGCAGGGGCCTACAAAGATCTCTACCGTGTGGAAGAACACAGTTTCCATTTGGAGGACTAAAGCGTGCCTGACCCAAGCCATGGTCTCTTCAATCGCCTTCCATGCATGGGAAGGAGCCTCGGTGGTATAGGGTTACAACTGGGGCCGCTAACTGCAAAGTCTGCCCTTTGAAGCCCCTGGGGAAAAAGAGGGGGTTTTCTGCTCCATTAAAGCTTGATGCCTCGGGACCTAGGGAGCAGTCCTGCTCTGCCCTAGAGGGTCACTCAGCGGCAACAGCTTTGAATGGGTTTTGTACTGTCCGGTCCACACGGGCCTGCTAACTATGACACCAGCTGTTCAAGCCCACTCTCAGGGAGGAAGTTGAAGGTATAAGTTCCTGTAGAGATTCATAGTCTTGGAAACTCTATACAGGGTTGTTATGGGTTGGAATTGACTCAAGAGCAGTGTCTTTTTTGCTTTTTTTGTTTTTTAATGTATGCAGAGGCTGGACAATAAATAAATAAGGATGACCCAAGAAGAACCCACGGATCTGAGTGATGGTGTTGTGGAAGAACATGGAATATGCCACAGCTGGCCAGAAGAACAAGCGAACCTGTCTGGAAAGAAATACAACTTCATTGCTCTTTAGAAGTGAGGACGGCAAAACTCAGTCTCACATATTTGGGACGTACCTTCAGGAGGGTTTAGCCCCTGGAAAAGGAAGGCCATCACGCTCGCAATAGAGGGTCAGCAAACACTAGGAAGACCCTCAGTGAGCTGGATGGGTCTGTGCCTGCCACACTGGGCTCTGACATGACAATTGTGGGGACGGCACAGGACCGGGCAGTGCTTCCTTCTGCTGTCCAGGGCCTGCTGTGAGTCAGAACAGCCTGGGTGCCACCTAACACCAGCACACAAGGACCTGGTGGGGGACAGCACCGAGTGGCATGGATGGAGTCAGAGAGACAACTTGGTGGGGAGGGCATTTGGTGACAGGGGTGAGCTGCAGAGCCCTGGCCCCATCTCATGGGGTCAGCCACACCCAGCGTCTCCATCCTTCCCTCCAGGAAGGTGACCCCAGCGTGGCCAGTTGGCCCTTTTAAAAGAAGTCAGGAACCCTGACCTCCTCTGGTTTTTTAAAGTTCATCATTAGGTAGTGGTGGTTGGGGGTGGGGAGGGGGGAAGGATGATAATGAACTCACTAATGTTTAACCTGTGTGGGCCAGCAGTGTGTGTTGTTCATAAAGCACGTCTGTGGGCTGCTTTGACCCCGTGGGCCTCCAGTTTGTGACCTTTGCCATCTGCTTCCCAGCGTTCACTCCCTCTGCTTTTTGCAAACCATGCTGTCCCCTCCACCTACCCCCACCCCCTTTACACGGGTGAGCCTCAGAGCAATTACACAATTCTGTGTTGGGAGGCCTCCAGCCGGGCAGAGTTTAGACTTCCTGCTAGCATGGGCCAGGTGATTAATTATAAAATAAGAGATGAGCTCATCTCTCTTCCTCTTACCACCCCCTTCCCCTGCCCCCACACCCTCCTTCCTTTCCAAAAGGAAAAAAAAAGAGGAAAGGAGAGAAGCACCTTTGGCTGGTTCCTTTGCCAGCTTACAGAATACCTGCTGGCTTCACTGTGTCCCTTGGCTTCCTGATGGTAAAGCCAACTGGTGACCTCTCTCCTCCGGCTGAGGGCAGGATATAGATGCTGATAACTCTGTGTTCCATTTTGTGCCCAGGCCCGCCCCGGGCTTGCTTTGGGCCTTGTGGGGGACAGGGCCAGAGGTAGTTGGGCTTTCTTGTCAGACGTTAATTTTCCTGACATTTATGTGAACAGCATTCAACAGAGTTTTTCTTTCTTCTTTTACTGATTGGCCTTCTTCCTGGTGGTACACTGGTTAAGGCAAGCAGAAAAGTTGGAGGGAAGAGTGTACCCATAGCTCCCTGGGAGAAAAGATCTGATGATTTGCTCCTGTTAAGATTACAGTTAAAAAAAAAAAAAAGTCTTCTGGGATAGCCCTACTCTACTGTTTGGAGTTGCTATGAGTCAGAATAATGCACACAGATGACAGGTGAGCAAACCTCGGTGGCGAGGCTCCTGGCCACAGGGACTACCTGGTTGGGGATCAAGTCAACGGCACACAGGAGCAACAGCCTCGACCCCTCTGGTGCTCCCCGAGTGAGTGTTGCCGAGGAAACCGTCTTCAGGGGTCTGGTGCAGATACAGAAACATCACAGCCACAGGCTGATTGAGCAGGGTCAATGCCCCCAAGGAGCTCTTCCTGAAGGAGTGGATCTCCGCTCTCCACGGAGAGCACGTGGTCACTGTCAATCATTTCACCAAGCCTCCTGACCCTCCCACTGCCAGCACATCCGATTCCAATCAGAGATGCCCTAGAGGGGGGAGTAGATCACCAGCCCCGCTTCGGGTTTCCGAAGGGACACATCCTCCGGGAAGCAGAGAACTTCATCTTTCTCCCCCAGGGTGGCTGGCGGGTTCGAACCACTGGCCTTGCGGGTAGCAATTCTCTCCTTCTAATGATGGGTTTGACAGAGCATCTGCTTGAGTCAGCCGCTGGGGTTCCGGGGTGGGGATTAGAAGTGTGGGCTCGGGGGCCCCAGGTGCTGGGCTGCTCTTCTGAGTCCATGACTGATAAGCTATGAGACCTCAGGTAAGTGAATCCCTCTGAGTTTGAGCCCCTCGACTCGTAAGTTTTTTTGGGAAGATTCAGGCCAGTGGATTGTTTCTCGAAGTGTGAGCTCTGTGAGCATACGGCCTGGACCACATGGGCACAAGGTGTCACATGCGTGCTCTTGGCCCGTCCTTCCTCAGTTTCAGTCTAGAGGCGGCCTCGTTTATCCAGCTTTGGCCTTGGGGCGGGCTGACCCGGGCTGCTTGGTGGGCTTGGCCCCTGGGAAGCGTGAGTGAAAGACTGTAGACGGGGATCCCCCAGCAACCAGGGCCTTTACATTGATTTCAACTCAAGGTGACCTCACCTGTGTGGGAGGGCAGCTGTGGTCCAGGGCCTTTCCGGGCAGATTTCTGAAGTAGGTGGTCAGATTGCACTTCCAAGCGGCTTCTGAATGGACCTCGTCTTCCCACCCTTTGGTAAGTGACCAAGTATGTTCACCGTTTACCCAACCCGGGACTGTAGGGACAGGAGAGGGGCAAAGCCAAGTCCTCTCAGCCTCTAGCACCTTCCTGTGCCTCCTGGGGGCATCTCTGGTCACACCCATGGAATCTGGTGGCATTTCACTGATTCCCAGGCAGGTACCCTCCTCAAATGCCCCCACGAGCTAAGTGCTCAGGCTTGTATTTGGGTCATACTTGATCTTCCCAACAACCCTCAGAACACTGAATTCAGTTCATCGTGGCCCTATAGACAGGGCGGGTAGAACTGCCCCTGTGAGTTGCTGAGACTTGGTTCTTGACGGGAGTAGAAAGCCCCCTCTTTCTCCCTCAGAGTGTGGGGAGGTGGGGGGCTGGGGAGGTGGGGGAGTGAGGGGGGGGGTGTTGCGAACTGCTCGCCCTGCGGATCACAGCCCAGTGTGTCCCCGAGGTGCCACCAGGGCTCTGGGAAGAGGAGGCTCTTCTGATTAGCCCCATTTCCCAGAGGAGGAACCTGGCCCTCGGAGAGCATAACTTGCCTACCAGCCACTCAGTGCCGGTCATGGTCATGATGTAGCCAGAATTTGGTGGGCTGCTTCCAGAGTCCTCCAGAGGTTTGTGCGTCAACTGGAATGTTCTGGGTTGGGTTGACGCCGGTCCTGATTTCATTACCAAACCATCATCCCGGCCGCCGGGTGGGCCTTTACACGTGACCCTTCCTGCCCTCCAGTTCCAAGTTGGGGAGAACAGCCCCCAAAGACCACAGCAGCGAAGCTGTGGAGAGACAAGACAGGCTGGGCCCAAGGAAGGTTCTGCGGCTTTGATGGGAGAGGAGACCCCATCCAGACAGCTCTGGAGGATGGCTTTGCTCTGAGCAGCTACCTGACATGAAGGAGAAGAGGAACAAGAGGAGGGCTGGAGGGAGGGGAGAGCCCAACCTCCAGCCAGCGCTCTGATGACCAGGAGCGGGGCTTTGAAAAGTGGATGGGCTGCACCCCCAGCCTGCTCCCTGAAAGTGGGGGAGGATCACAGCAGAAATCACATGGGAGCCCCTGCTGGGGAGCCGGGGAGCCAGGAGCCAGGGAAGGAGCTCAGGTGAGAGGAAAATGTTAATAGGGAGCTGGCTGGCTTCAGGCTGCCATTCCAGGATTCTCTCCCTTGTGAAGTGAGAGGGGAAACTGGCTGCCTGGCCCCTGGCCCCTCCTTCCCAGCCAGACACCAGCTCCCCCCGCCCCCCAGCATGTTGGCTCTCAAAAGTCACAGGAGCACCTGTGGCTGGTGGTGGGGGGTGGGGAGTCAGCCCACTTGTTGCAGTGTGAGCAAGGAAGCATTGGGGGCTGAGCATCTCCTTCCTCCTCCCAGACCCCTCCCTGGTGGCAGCTGCTGACATCTCGAGAGAAGAAGGGTTGCCTTGTTGGGTGCCGTCCAGTTGGTACATCGAGACCCGTGCACAACAGACCGAGGTCCTGCCTGCCCTCGCCATCCTCACACTTGGTGTTACTTTGGAACCCACGTTTACAGCCACTGTGTCTACCCGTCTCGCTGAGGGTCTTCCTCCCCAAAGGATAGGGTATCCACGCTTCTCCCTGGGCAAGATGACCCCCTCCAGGCCCCGAGTTGATTTCTCAGGAAGAACATCCTATAGCGCACAAATTGGGTCCTGTACCTTCCCTGTAGACATCCTTCAGGTCCCTTCCTGCTTGTCCTAAACATAAATGCAAATGCCTGACAAGGCTGACTAGCCCTTGTGTGGTCTGGCCCTGGTTTCCTAGCAACCTTACCTTGGGCGACTCTTCCCTTAGCCCACCAACCTCCAGCTCGGTAACCCCCAAAGCTCCTGAAGCACACCTGCTCCCTCTCCTGCATCTTCGCATCTCTCTCCCCTCTTTTTGGAGCTCCTTTGGGATGCTCTTGGCAAGCCCGGCTCCTTGGCTTTCTCTGCTCTCAGCTGAAATGCCACCCTCTCATCAGCGACCACATCTTCTCCTGTTCTCTTAGCTCCACAACCTTTATGATGTGGCCCCACGATGCAGTTCATTTATTGACTGTCTCTCTTTCTCTCTGGCCTCCTAAGCCTCCAGGATCCAGGTACTTGGTGTGTGTGTGTGTGTGTGTGTGTGTGTGTGTGTGTGTGTTACAATCCCAAACTCAACCCACTGCTGTCGGCTCTGACTCATAGCCACCCTATTGGACAGTGTAGAACAGTTCCTTAAGTCTTCTGAGCTTACACCCTGTGAGGGTCTAAACTCAATAAGTGCGGGCTGTAAAACAAATCTGTACAGGGACAGACAGCCTCATCTTCCTCCTGTGAGGTAGCTTGGCTCATGCTTTGGAACCATTAACTTTGTAGTTAGCTACCCAAAGGCTTAACCCACTGTGCCACCAGGGCTCCTTAGAACTCCCTGCAAGGCTGTATATCCACAGAGGTTGACCACCACAGCTGTCTCCTAGGAGTGGCTGGTAGGTGTGAATTGCTGGCCTTTCAGTTAATGGTCAAGTACTTTAACCACTGCACCACCTGGACCCCTTCAATGGTATGGCACGCACTGCCATCGAGCCCATGACCCTCTAGGACAAGGTAGAACAGCCTCGGTGAGCTCCCGAGACTGTCACTCTTTGCCAGAGCAGAAAGCTCTCTGTCTCTCCCACAGAGCGGCTAGTGGCTTTGAACTGCTGAGATTTCAGATTGCAGCCCAGCTCATAAGCACTACGCCACCAGGGCCCCTTAAATAGTATGATGGTAAGCATTATTTTATAGAGAAACTTATAGATGTATGAAGAGAGAGCAAGTGCCCTGGTGGCAAGTGGTTAAGCGTTCTGCGGCTAACCACAAGGTCAGGGGTTCGACCACACCAGCCATTCCATGGGAGAAAGGGAAGGCAGTCTACTTCTGTAAAGAGTCTAGTCTTGGAAACCCTAAAGGGCAGTTCCACTCCGTCCTGAAGGGCCACCACCGTTCCGAATCTACTTGATACAGCGTGTGTGTGCACCTGCGTAGGTGTGTATACACACATGTGTAGGCACATATGTATATAACATACACATATGTGATGGTATAGTGGGTTAACATTGTACTGATAACCATATGGTTGGAGGTTCGAAGATTTCTGCTCCTATAAAGATTTGTGGTATCAGAAAATCAAAGGAGCAGTTCTGGTCTCTCCTAGAGGATTGCTATGAGCCATAATTGACTCTATGGTAGTGGACTTGGCTGTCTTTTGAATATGGATGTGGACACATGAGTGCACGTGTGTGTGAACTCTTTAAAATAAACTTCCTGATCTGGATATTCATATATGTACAAGGAGACTTATTTTAAGGACAGGTTCATGGATCGTGGCGGTTGGCAAATCTGAAGTCTATAGATCAGGCTGCCAGGCGGGAAACCCCATCTGGGTTTCCACGTGACAGCCTGGTGGCAACTTCCGGTTTTGCTCCTAAGGCCTCCCACAGCCTGAAGGCGGCCGCTCATTTATGGGGATCCAGCAAACTGGGCACAGGATCTCGTCTACAAAACACCTTCCCAGCAACCGCGGCTCCAGTGCCGGACCACACAACCGGCACCACAGACTGGCCAAGGCGGCCCATGAAATCCGGCACCGTGCATGTGGCTAGATAAGGACGGGAGCAGTAGAGACACCAGCCACGGTGACCCAGGTGTCCCGAGCAGGAGAGAGCAGAGGCGCTGGGTGTACCTGAGTGAGCCAAGTCCCCCTAGGTAAAGAAGGGGGCTGTGAAAATGAGTGCACACTGTATGTTAGGAAAGGCTGGTAACAGCAGGCACTTTGGAGGTATGGATTTAGGTGATTACCAGAAGACCCCAAAAGAAGAAATGATCTTAAAAAATGAAAAGTCAGTTGCCTGTGAACTTGAGAGGAGAGGGATGTGGGCTTGTGTTTCCACTCTAGGCCATGCACGGCTACTTATCGTACGAACCATTGCACGGGCTGCTTCCTTCCAAAGCAGGGACCAGATCAGAACGGCTGCACGGAGGTCACAGAAACAGCAGGCTCACGGGTCAGGAGTGTGTCCCTCTCCAGCAGGACCCCTCTCCCTGGCACAGCCTTTTCTTTTGCAAAACTCCAGGGTGAGAGCTCACTCGTGGCCCTCAGAGCCCGTGTGCCTGCCAGCCCCACCCCTGGGCGCCGGGCTCCTTCGCACCCTGCTCCCGACAGCTGGGGCACCTCTGTCTGCGCTGAGAAGTGTGGGAAATCATGGAAGGCTATTTTGAGTCACCAGCGCCTCTCAGTCCATCCTCTCAGCAGCTCCTGGGCCTGTTGGGAGAGGGAGGACTTCGAGTCAGGTAGCCCTCGATCCTGTGAGTCCCACTTTCAAATCCTGCATCCTGCTCGTCCCTCGAATGGCCAATCTTTTATTAACTCTCGAGTCCATGGGCGCCAAGGCCTGCTTCTCCCCTGGACGACCATGGTCCTGGGACCAGCAGCCAGGCAGGGGGGGCTGTGAAGACCCCCTGCTGGAGTCTCTGCAGGAGACTGGGAGAGCCACTGCCCTGCACTCAGAAGAACAAAAGGCAACGTCTTATTTTCAACTGTGTGGACACAGGGCCCTTTGGTGGCCCCAGGCCCTGAGGGCGTCTGACACGTGTAGACGCCACCCACACAGGACAGCTGTGCCTCTTCCTTCGCCTGGACTGCCCTTCAGTAAACCCTGGCCCTCCATCTCCCTTCCTCGGCCCGTTTCTCTGTCCTTTGGCCGCAGGAAAGGACGCGCCTCACGCCTCCACAAACAGCTCGCTCAATGCGGGGCTTTGGGAGGGCCTTTCTCTTATCTGGTGCTTTGCCTTCCTCCAGCCTCGGCAGGGCCGTTTCCATTTGAGGATTAGTCCGCCCAAGTGCAGCATCACCTCTGCACGGAGGAGGCTCTGTCGGCAGTGGATCCACACGCACACACACCCTCCCCTCGTTCCACCCGAGCTTTGGAGCTTAAAAAGGCTTAACATGCTTCTGAGGCCTGGGATCGTTCTTGTAGGCAGCTATTGATGAGCTAAACAGAAAGGACTCGGAAACTTAGCGTGTGAACTTCCTCGGTGGGGCCCGTGGAGGGGGAGAGAGTCGCCGTGTGGTCAGCATTGGTCTTCCTGGGGGAAGTGACCATCAGGATGTCAGCTGTGAGCACTAACCCTCGGTCGTCTTCCTGCACACACTCAGCTGATGAGATCTGGGGACCGGCTCGGTGGCCTCACCCTAGGAAAGACCCCCCTGGGCGCTCTGAGCTGCGCCTGGGAAGAGAAGCCCTTTCCTGGCACAGCATCTTGTGGTGTCGCGCCTCCTCCCGATGGACAGGCGAATGACCGCTGGCAGATGAGTCACATCATGACATCCACGTCGCCCTCGCAGTTTGGAGATTGAGTCCCCTACCTCCGTTCACTCAGTGGTTCTCGCCACCCAGTCCACGTTGGGCTGCTGACGGCAAGGTCAGCAGTTTGAAACCACCAGCTGCTCCACTGGAGAACGGGCATTCTCTTCCCCTAGAGAGTTACAGTCCTGGAAGTGTACAGGGGCAGTCCCGCCCTGTTCCATAGGGCCACTCTGATTTGACCCAGACTAGAGGGCTGTGAGGGGTTTTGATTGGTTGGGTGTATTTTGGGAATGAGGTAAGGACGGTGTCTTCTATTTGCCAGATGAGGAGACTGAGGTTCAGAGGGGAAATGGTTCGCCAAAGTTATCTCAGTTGGTCAGGTGTCATTTTAGGATTCTAATCCATGGTTCTGGTGCCACAGGCCTCTGTCAGGGGCCGTCCCTTTGCCCAGCTATGTGCCATGCAGGTGTGTGAAACGGCAGGGTGGTGAGAGTGGCTGCTTTGGGAAAGGCGTGTGCACTAGGGACAGAAAGGCCGAGCGTTGATGAGCAGTGACCGGGGTCTGGAAGCTCGTGAGCAGTCATCTAAGGAGTCACTATTCGTTTCTGCTTATCTGGAGGGAAGAAGTGTGAAAAATGAAAAAAATCAAGGGCATATCGAAACAATGAGTTCAATATGAGTTTTCATGAGTCTTGGGCCTGAAGAAATAGAAGGTAGCTAGTGTCTAACACGACTAGCCACTTGGAAAGAATCACATCAGCAGGTCTCGGAGAGAGTGGTAGGAAAAATGTGGAACCAAATCCCAAATCATCAAAACCACCACCACCACCAAAAAACCAGCCATTGGGATTACCGGTCAGATGGAGCCTGTTGGAAGCCCCAAATCTGGGGCCTTGGGTCCCCATTCAGGTCTGAACATGAACTCACCCCACGTGGCTCAATTTTAAGTCTAACCGTAGACCAACCTATGAGGAGAACCAGCCCATGAGAGGTCCATAGACCTGAGTCTGCCCGACGGTGTGAGATCCGCATTAGCATTGACCCCAGGAAAAGGTTCAGAAGGGCTTGGAAAGGTGAAGAAATGGAAACGGGATCTCCAGGCAGAAAGTGGGAAAAGCCATGTCACCTGGAAGGAATTACAGTCCTTGAGTTGAAGCCCACTCTGCGTGAATGGTGGAATGGTGGAAAACCGATCTGCGCTGGGCACCTCCACCCAATACACAACGAACAGTTACAAGAAGACGAAGAAGGCACCCCTCAAGGATATGAAGCAGCACAAGAGCCACAAACACCCCAGTGATCACGACCAAGGCACGGGACTGGGCAGCGCTTCCTTCTAGCATGCCGAGGGTCTCCGAGAGTCCACCCTGACACAGTGGCAACTGACAAATGACATGCAAGACGATGGCAGAGAAAGAGACCCCCCAAAGACAGAGCCGAGGTGAACACAAGGAGCAATCCACCTTGGTGAGTCCAGGGGTGGCATCCGGTGACGCCGAAACCTCTCGGGGTTTGTAGGGAGAGTTGGCAATGACAGACAAAGCCAGGTGATGGAGGGAGTGCTGGTGTCTCCCGATAACTCCTTGGCATTCTCTTCCCTCTGGTGTTGACACAGGCTGCGCTGAAGGAAGGAGGAGGATTTATGAAATGCTGACGCCCTTACCAGCCTCCACCAATACTGATTTCAGAGGGGAGCTGTAGACACACAGGCTCTGAGCCTAGAAATCTTCGCTGCTGGCCTTCGCTCCCGAGTGCCCTGTTGGCATTGTTGAGAAAACAGGCTGTACCCAATGCCTCCTTTAAAATGTTTGGGCATCCTACTTCCGCGGAGGGGCAAAATTGGCATGAGGTGAAAAGAAGGGATTTAGTAGTGGGCAGAGAGCCTGGGGTGCATTTAGGGAAATCTGTGGCTATTGTCCTGAGTTCTGGAAAGAACGAGGCCCCAGGCTGTCTCTTCTAAATCATCCGAGGAGCATGTGATATCTACTGAGGGACTCCTGCAATGCCCAGCAGTGTCCTAATGAAATAATAATGGGGCATGTCCTCCGCCTCAGCATTTCTACAGGGAAGACTTACCATTACCCCAGACAGGGATTAGGCCTAATAAATTACCTTCAGGATGCAGGATGCACACACCACGTCGGAACTGCGTACACACACGGGCGGCCGGCAGCCCAGGAAAAATCCATCATTCTTAGGTTAGACACACAGCAGGCGCCAGGCAGCAGGAAGTGGCCTGGAATGTGTCCCACTGAAGGGATTCTCGGCGCAGAGAAGGAAATACCAACAGTCAGACAGGGGCTCTATGCTGTCCAGGGACTTGGAGTTGGGGGTGGGGTGGGTAGGGACTTGGACTCTACGTGTGTGACCCATTATCATCTTCCTTAAGAGCATATCACCCCTCTTTGGGCCAGCACCAGGGTCTCTCAACCTCGCCCCTATTGATACGTTTGTCCTGATACGTTCTTTGTTGTAAAAGAATGCTCTGTGCCTTGTAGGGTGTTTAGAAGCACCCTGACCTCTACTCAGTGTTTGTGACCACTGAAAATGTCTCTAGACATTGCCCAGTGTCCCTAAGGTAGGGGAAGGGGCAAACCATTCCCTTTGAGAACCACTGGTACAGTAGGAAAGAGAAACTTGATCGCATAGCTCTATATGACAAGACCCTACCATGGCTTCCTACCTCTCCCAGAGCCAGTGCCTTAGCCGCCCCACCCCAGGGGGTAAAGCTGGGTTGACACTCGAGAAGAGGCTGGCTGCGAAGCTGTGGGTCACGGTGGTTAGACTCTGTGTACTTGCTGGGTGAAGACAGATGGGGCCTGGTGATGCCGTGGGTTAAGCATTCCCCTACACACTTCAAGATCAGTCATTCAAACCCACCTATTGCACCATGGGAGACAGATGAGGTTGTCTGGTCCCACGAAGACGTGCAGTCTGGGAGACTCGCTGGAGCATTCTGGCCTGCAGTGTGGCCCCGGATCGGAATCAACTGAGCAGCGGTGGGTCGGGTTTTGGTCTGCGGGGCACCAGCACTATGGGCCACGTGTCCCCCTCTCTTCCTATGACCCAGCACTGGTGGGCAAGGTGGAGTGACCACGGGAGCAAGGGAGACAACCAAGATGGCTCTACTTGTTTCATCTAGGCGAGTCCTGCCCACCATGGCGGACCCATGTCCTCCCTCTGCAGAGGCACAGAGAGGAGAGGATGAGGCTAGAGGGGGCCAACTAAGTGGGACATGGGGTCAGCAGCACTGTCCTGGCTTAAAGGGTGACCCTAGAGGTGGCTCCGGCAACCTCTTTCTCCCTAACACCGAGTGGGGTCACTTTACCAATGTGTCTTCCCAACAGGGTCATGTGAAGTGCCCACGGATCTCTGAGTTCCCTCGATCATGATTTCGGGCTGTGTGGACCACTGTAGGCCTATGGTCTGTTTTCTTACCTCACAGGCTCTGTGGGAACACGCACTCTTGGCTTTGCATTCCAGCAGGGTTCCTGGCACAGAGAAGGCATTTGGTGAATATTTGTGGCATGAAGAAGCCAACCCATAAGGCAGTGGGCAGCCAGCTTTTAGTCTATAACATTCCTGCGCTTGACTCGGATTCGGCGGGAACTGTCAAGAATTGAATTGTGGCCTTCTGCCCTTCCCCAAGAAGCCATGGGAGCGTGATGGGTTATGCGTTGAGCTGATCATCAAGCTTAGCCATTCAAACCCATCATCTGACCCAAAGGAGAAAGGTGAGGCTGCTCCTATCAAGATTGACAGCCTCCGAAACCCAAAGAGGCACTTCGACTGTGTCCTATAGGGAAGGGATGAGTTAGAGTCAACTTGATGGTAGTGCTTGGGTTCCTTCTCCACTAAAAACATACTGTTGAGTTGAAAGTCTTTTTGGAAATAGGATTTTTTTCTTATTGTGTTATACTAGTAAAGGGTGGATCCTAAGCCTAATCACGTCTGAGTTATAAAAAGACCAGGATGGGCACTGAGAGCTCAGTGGGGAAAGATGGGCATGTGAGGTCTTGTCTGCAAGCCCAGGAAGGTGCAGGGAATGCCAAGCTTTGCCAGAGACTCCAGGAAGGGGCAAGTCTCACAGAAGGAATCACCATGGCCAACGGCCTGATGTGGACTTTTAGCCTCCAGCTCTATGGGAAAATACATTGCTGTCCTTTAAAGCCACTCCTGAGGGATTGCTCGTAAGAGCACGAGATGACTAAGACATGGACACAGGGCGAAACCAAGTTCTCTCTGGGGGTCTCTGTGGCCCCTTCTTTAAGGGCCTGTACCATCTGAGATGTCCCCTACTACTTCTGTTTCTAACGTGTCTGTCCACAGTCTCATAACTCACCATCCCGTTGTATGATCTCACATGCATTTTAAATTGTCTCTTTGTGCTGAAGAGCAGGCTGGACAAACCCAGTCATTGGGATGCCCCTTTGGGCAGCTCTTCTCTTCCCCTCCCCATCTCAATGGCCTTCCGCCCCGCCCTTAGCCCCCAACCATTCCATTCAGAGCGAATCCAGACACACTGTACCATTCCCTAGTTGAATCACATCAAGCAATGTTGGGTGGGGGGTGGGGGGTGGGGGAGGGAGAAGAGAGTGGCCGCAAACCTCATTGACACTTTTCAGTAAGAGGGTTTGCTCAAGGACCTCCCCCAGAGCCATCTCCCCAGTCCCTGACCACTGGAGAGGAGGAGGAGGCCACAGGAAAGTTTTATCTTTTCTATTAAAAAGTGTCTGGGGAGAAGAGGAACATAGAAGTAAATATAGGCACCAGCGCAGTTCTCTCTCTGTGCTATTTATTTCCAGGAAAGGATGAGGAGATAAAAGAACAGAGGCTCTTAGAAGAGTCCGGCAGCTTCCTGAGGGGGACTCATCATTGGGGACATCTGACAGAAGTCTTCCTCTGGATGCCTGGCATCGGCAGAATGCCCCACGGAGGTGGGCTCGGCTCTGAGAAAGCAGGCCTGACCTCTGATCTCTTCACCAGCAGAGCTTCTCCTCGGGGGCTCGGGCCTCCTAACTTCTGCTCCCACCGATGTGGACCCCAGCCTTGGGACACGGCTTTAACCCAGGGGCTACAAGTACAGCCTCTGCATTCATATTACTCAGGTTCAAAATCTGTCTTCTGCCACCTAGGGCCTGCAAGACTTGAGGCAATCAATGTAATGTCTCCAGGTCATAGTGGCCCAGTGGTAGAATGGAGATACTAATTCCCTCGTGGCTCATGTGAGGAAGGAGTGAGTTGGTATATACTTAGGACAGTCCCATGGCACATAGTAAATGCCTGGATAAATGTTGGGTATTGTTATTATCCTAGGTGTCTACTCCTCCCTTAATAAATTGTCTTTCTACCCTAAGCTCAAACGCATACACCAGAGCCTTCCAGAATGTTAGCTGAGCAGTGATAGAAATTCTTCAAAGATCTCTTTAAGGATAGGCCCAGGGTCAAGAAGGGCTCATTCTCTGCTCATTGGCCTTGGCTCAAAGGCATCTCCTTGGGTTGGTGGGGTGTTCCCCACTCACAGGTAAGGAGACCACAGTGTAGGCCTGGGAGTCCCCTCTAGAGCTCTAGTGCCTTGAGGGCCTTGCTGGACATGGGGGAGGATGAGCAGGAGCTGAGAGCTGAGCCTTACACACTGTCCTGGGGTGCACACCCTCCCTAGGGTGCTCCTCTGTGGAATCCTGGAGCCATTCCCACCTCCCCACTTCCTGAACATCAACGGACATGGACATAAGGACCACATTCTGCTGGTTCATGTCCATGTAGACTTCCTCTGTGCCTCTTCCAGGAAGTTCTTTGGGCCACAAAGAGGTGCAATGGCTATTTTAAAATCTATTCTTAGGAAATCAGATGCAAGAGAGGAAAACAAAACAAAGCAACAACAAAATGCTAACTGCTATCCATTCGGTGCAGGACTAAACCTTACCCACATTCTTCCATGGGAGGACCACCGCCGCCCTGAGAACTCGCTCCTCTATTATCTCCACTTCACAGACACAGGGAACTGTGGTTCACGGGGTTAAGCAGCTCTGCCAAGTTCGCACCGCTAGGAAGTGGTGGAGCCGAGGTGCAAATCCGGTCTGTGTGGCCTCAGGACCCTGTAGACAAAGGGACCTCCTAATAAAGAAATCGCTCCTCTGGCCTCTCCTCTGATGGCTTTAGTTCAATATATTCTTTCTTCCTTAGTAATAGAGACATTGGCAGACCTGTGTATGGGACTTACTGTCCCCTGTCACACACAAATCCCAACACCCCCCCCCCAGCTCATTTTAGGTGATATTGTGAAAAGACACTTGACCCAGATATGCAGGATCCTTTGGAATAACCAGAGCGCAGCAAATGCCTCTTAATTAAGCCACGACCTTCACCCGGTTCATCTTTTTTCCTGAATGCACTCTCGTTTCCTACCCAAATTGCTTTGCGTCAAAGTGAGGCTGGATCCAGAAAGCATTAACCTCCTTCGCTATTCCCTATCTAACATCTGCAGCTCCGGCCCAGGTGCTAATCTCCCACAGCCAGCAGCCACAAGAAACTGCCCTTGGAAGACCCCAGGACACCTCCACCTCCACCTCCACGTGCCCCAGAAAGAGCACACCCCCTCTGTGCCCCATCCCCATCCTGCTGTAGCACCATTGCTCTCCTATCCCTGAGAAGCCTTTGATGGTGCCACTTCCTATATCCCCGAGGTACCAAGAGTCACCACATCTTCCAAGGGTTTCTTCCCAGCATCCCTTGCATTGATCTCCCTCAACACCTTGTCCTGAGTTCCCACCCTCTTCACCTCTCCTCTGGATTCAGTACCATATACAATCTGATCAGCGCTGGATGCTAATGAGGTCTTGATCCCAAAGGGTCTTTACCACATATTCAGCTGTCCGACCATCTTCAGTGATTTTCTGTTGCTTAATCTATCAAGTCAGCCCCAAAGTCTATGGGCTCCAGACACAAACATCTCTAATTTCACTCCTTTTCTGTTCAGATCTATCTTCTCGCCCTAACGTGGCTTACTTTTCTCTATTCCCTCAGGTTAAAATCTACTCTCCCCCTCTTCCTCCACATTTTCATCTTTAGTCTATCCATAACCCACGAGCTGGGAAGGTAAAGTAGATTAAATGCCACTTCCCCACCTTGTTTAATTGCTTTAAACTGCCTGGTCTTCTGGAGTAAGAAGAATTTTGCATGGAAGAGATCTGCAATTGATAAGTTATGTCTGCCATGGGTGCAGGAGGGAGGAATTGGCGGATTAATGATGCCTGCCATACCTGTAGAAATTGAGGGGATTGTTGACTAGAGTCAGCTAATACTTTCTCCCATGCAGTGTATGACAATAGCAGCCATATGAATCACCTTGAGAAAGCTGCACTATGATCATCATAAATACCTAGCTTCCATGGGCTCTGAAAAAAAACATCTGCCTTTGAGAAGGTTGCAGTTAGGAGTGTATATTCCCAAGTCTTTGTTATGTCCTATCTTGTTCTCCATCTGCAACTGATCACTGATAAGTTTACTTGTAATAATAATAATGGCTAACATGGATAAGCACTTCTGGGCACATGATCAGAAACCCACAGGGGCAGGTCTGCCCTGCCCTCCAGGATTGCTACGAATCAGAATTGGCTTGTGGTAAACCTTGTTGTCAATACCAGCTAACAGGTATTTTTCTTTGTTAGTATTTAGTTCTGTGTGATCCTACATCACTTGCTACAAATACACGGGGAGGTCTTAGAGGGCACACATCTGCTGTACTCCCGCTCCACCCCAGGGTGCCAGCACAGCCCTGCATCAGAGGTGACACACACCGTGGTGCTCTGGGTGAGGTGACTTAGGCTCCATTCGTTCTCTCTACAGCTCTTTGAACACGGAAGAGGAATGAATCCCTGATCTAGAAAAGACACGTGGGGCTGGGTTCGAATATCACTGTACCTCCATCACCTACTTCAATCAAGTCGATTCTGACGAAGGGTCCTAAAAGAACCTTGGTCCAGACAATCCTACCCCACCACCCACACCCACCCCTCTCTGCAGCCCCTTAGAAATCCTAAGCTTTCACTGATGCAGCAGCAGCTTTTGGCCACAAGAGGGTAGTAAAGACAAGGCTACTGAGACCACATCCTCCTAACCTCTCCTCCAGGCCTTCCAACTGGGCAATTTCTTTTTATAACGGCCACTGTTGTACATTTTTGGATGAAAGAAACCATAACAGGCGGTGCAGAGATCTAATTGGCAATACCGCTGCAAATTCCAGCACAAATCCAACTCAGACTTTCATGCATCCAGTGATGGATGTTTCGCCACATGCATTTACTGAGCACCTACTCTATACTCTAAGACCAACACCTCCCGCACAGGTTTGCAAAAGGTTTGTGCTATCCAGAGAAGACCTGAGCAAGTCCAGGAGAGTGGCCCAGAGAAGGTGACATCTGAGTTGTGTCCTGGAGAAAGTGTGAAAGCTGACCAGGGAAGGGAAGGCTGGAGATGTGGGCACCTCAGACAAAGGGAGGAGCAGAGGCCACTGAAGTACAAACGGGTGTTTTTACTGCTTTCTCTGGCCTGGCAGTGTGATGGCTATCTTCAGATGTAGATTTCAGCAATCCTCTGGCTTTTTTGGATCAGGTTTATAACCACCCACAGGAATGGAGCTAAAGAGGAGCAGAGGGAACCATCTTTTCTAGACAATTCTTGCGACTGTACCAAGCTGAACCGGGTACATCTCCCCCTTCCTCACCAGGATGAGAGTGGCCTGAGGGGCCATCTCTCTCTCTCTCTCTCTCTCTCTCTCTCTCTCTCTCTCTCTCTCACAGAAATCAAGTGTCTGACCACGAGCAGGATTTTCAGCTCTTTTTCCTTGCTTTCTCTCCGTGAATGTATTCTTCATAATGGTCCACCTGTTTTCTCTTTCATTAGGCCCTTTTGGCATTCTCAGGGCAAACCCATCAGCAGCCCTGGGCCTGCAGGTGTAGGGTAGGAGCTTACCTGCCGCGAGCCGGAGTCATGGCTCTGTCTGCAGGAGTTTACCTGCCCTGAGCTTGAATCATGGCTCTGTCCGCATCCTAGCTGGGGGAACTTAGACTTGCCATATGACCTCTCTGAACCTGACGTTCTTCATCCACGACACTGGCATTGTAGTTCCTGCCCCTTAGGCTGGCCGTGGAAAGTAACAATCTGTGAATTGGGTCCCACAGGCCTGTGCTCAGACCTCCACTGTGCCTGAGCCTCATGGGGTGGTGACTGGGCATGCTGAGGTGTGAAGGCATGGCCTTGACGTTCCTTGGAAATACCTGGAGGAGGTTGGGTGCTCTCACTCCCTCACTCCGGGGAAGCTCAGCAGGAGACAGTGCCCTGAAGCAGGAGGATGAGGTACTCATTGTGGGCTCCATCGGGCAGCTTCTGAGCCCCAAGGAAGCTGGGAGCTGAGAGGCCCTGAGTTAACAGAATGGGGTGTAATGTAGGAGCTGACCACTTGGGGCACTAGAGAGAAAACCATGGTTTCTTTGGGGGAAGATGGCACCCAAGAAGGGGCAGGTTGGATAGTGGTAGGATCATTTGGCTCCCCGCGTTAGAATTTTCTGGCTTTTCCAGGAGGGAGACATCAATCCAGCACCTGGAGAGCCAAGTGGGGTGGGGTGGAGGATGCCAGGGAGGAGAGAGTATAAAAGAGGTGAGGCACCTGAGAGGAAGAACGTATACATGCATCATCATCAGAAATAGGAACTGTGATCCGTGTGGTAGGCCACGAACCAGCAGACCTGGGTGCGCAGTGGATCACATGTGGGGCTGCTAACCACAAGGTCAGCAGTTCGAAACCACCAGCAGCTCCTCAGGATAAAGACAGCTGCTGTGACGATCTGAGAGTCTTAAAAACCCACAGGAGCCGCCCCACTGTCCCAGGGCGGCCTCATTGACTCGATGGCTGTGAATTTGGCTTAGATTTTTACCACACTCCAGGTGTATTCCATACTCGCTGTTTTCTCAGCAGTCCTTCCAGGAGGGGAGCGATGTTCTTCCCACTTGCAGATGAAGACACTGATTCGCCTTGGACACATCCACCTTTCGAAGTCTTCCCACGCCTGTGCTGCCGCTGAAAATATTTATCACGCGCGTCTAGACCCAAAGGCAGTTTTGTCCCGCTGTGGTTCTCTTTGGCAACGGCAGCGACTCCGTGTTAAAATCAAGCTAACTCAGAGGCACATGTTGAAAACCAGCTGAGGCTTAAGAGCTGAGTCATGATAAAAACAGGACCCGGGGTGCAGAGAATGACCTGGCAGGTTGGCTCTGAGCCTTTCTGCCTCCCCACCCTTATCCCACTGAGACTCCCACCTCTGACCTCATTGGAAGCCAGAATTGAGAGCCAGGCAGGCTCTCTAGCTCAAGTCCTACTGGTGGTTGTGTGGCCTTGAGCAGATCTCCTGACCTCTCTTAGCCTCAATTTCCTCCTGAGGTAGTTAGTTTATTGTGTCAACCTGGTTAATTGAAGGGCAGAGGGATAAATGGCTCAGTGAGCCTCACCTTTCCAGTTCTCAGGTCTCTTGCTTTTTAATGATCGGACCAGGGTGCAGCTGCCTTAGCCAGTTGCTGCTTTAGCTGGCAAGGCTGACTTCCTGCAAGACATCCCTGAGGAGAAGCCACATGGACCTACCCCGATGCAGCCCTGGGTGCTGGAACAGCCCCGTGGAGACCCCTGCCAGCGCTGAGATGCTTACACGTTCACTGACTCGGCTTTCCTCCTGCAGTCAGCATCCTTGTGTCTGTTTAGTGAGATGGAGGAGGACATTGTGGATTGGTGTCGGACATATGGGTTAATGTTGGACTTGGGCAGCACTGGCTTGGGATGTTTTCTTGATGCACACTTACCCTTTATATAAAACTCTCTCTTATACATGAGTTTCTGTGGATTTGTTTCTTTAAAGTACCCAGACTAACACACCTCCCCAGTGCCAGTCGGCCCTTGCATTGACACCAACACATGCACACCAATTGGTGTCAGACGGGGACTGTGCTCAGCAGGGTTGTCGTGTATGAATCTGGAAGGGGCTCACCAGTCCTTTCAGTCAGGGTGCCTCGGGTCGCCTTGAACCACCAACCTTATGGGTGGCAGCCAGCATGAACTGTTTGTACTCCTAACCTGTCAGATGTGGAAGCCCTGGCAGGGTAGTGGTTATGAGTTGGGCTGAAAACCACAGGTCAGCAGTTCAAAACCACCAGCTACTACTCTGTGGGAGTAAGATGGGGCTTTCTACTCCCCTAAAGAGTTATGGTCTCAACAGTTAACAGGGGCAGTTCTACCCTGTCATGCAGGACTGCCACAAATGAGCACCAACTCAAGGGAAGTGAGTTTGGGATTTTTAACCAGTAAAATGGGGAGAATCCCTGACTTGCACACAGCTAAAGTGCCTCTGGGTATAAGATGCACTTTTTAATTAAAAGATTATCCTATTGGGGGCTCTTACAGCTCTTATACCAATCCCTATATCAATTATATCAAGCACATTTGTACATAGGTTGCCATCATCATTTCCAAAACATTTTTTTCTACTTGAGCCCTTTTATCAAACGTATTTAACATATGTTGCCATAATTATTTTCTAAGCATTTACTTTTTGTTTGAGGCCTTGGTATCAGCTCAGTTTCCCTCCCTCCCATCCTTATGACCCCTTGATAAATGATAAATCATTATTTTCATATGTTACACCGAACGTAGCCTCTCTTCCCCCATGGTTTCTGTGGTTTGTCCCCCTGGTGTGTGTGTGTGTGTGTGTGTGTGTGTGTGTGTTGATCATTGCAACGGTTCTCCATTCCTCCCCTCCTCTTCCCATCTTCCTCCTACCCTCCTGGTGCCGTTACTCCCAACCCTTTTCCTGGATTCCGTGTGTCTCTTATCTGTACCTTTGTACACCCTCCGGTCTGCCCCAAAGGGATGGGCAGGACTGGGGTCATGACAGTGTGGGGTGGTGAGGAAGCCTCAAAGAACCAGAGGAATGTTGTAGATTTCATCGGTGCTATCCTGTGGCCTGATTGACTCACCCCTTCCTTGTGACCCTCTGTGAAGGGATGTCCACTGTCCACAGATGGATTTTGGGTCTCTTCTCTGACCACCCCCCCAATCTCAACAAGATTTTTTTTGCTTGTTGGGGTCTTCTGGTGCCTGTTATCCGATTGCATCGACACCTCATGATCGCACTGACCGGTGAAGATGCACCATTATTTTATGTGCCACTGGGGGAAAAATGTAAGTGCTGCCAATTAAACTATGACTCAATTATCGGTGCCGTTAGGCTGGCCCTGGGCCTTTTTGCCTCTCCACCCAGATCCGACTCAGTGCCGACCCACAGAGACTCCGTGTGCAACTGAACCGGACAGCGGATCTACACAGCCCTGCCTGTGTCCGAGCCACTGAGGCAGCTGCTGGGTCTGTCCACCTTGTCAAGGGCCCTTCTCTTGGTCGCTGCCCCTCGGCTGCCCCGGGCATGGTGTCCTTCTCCAGGATGGCTCTCTCCTTTAGGATGCCCTCCGTGCTGAGGCACAGCCAGAGAGGGACTGCAGGAAACGATGTCACAATTGTCTGCTGTAGAATGGACGACATAGGGTGACCGTGGCCACCTCCCCGGTTGCTGTTGCGATGAGGTGAGATGCTGCCCACACGGCCCTCAGCCCCTGGCTGTCAGGAGCCACTGCCCTGCCAGTGGGAGACGGAATAGTGTCCCTTTGTCCACACCAGCTCCTGCTCATGGACAGACTCCCCCTCCCCTCAGGGGTGTCTTTACAAGTGCCTCCAATCGAGGCCTTCACCCCACTCTTACTTCCCACCTCCTCCTCCTGCCCCTGAGCTCCTGGCAGGAGCTAGGACCCAACTCCTCTCAGCAAGCAAGAAAAGAAAAATAACTTTTTAAAGTTCTCAGGGAAAATTTGATTTCTTTCTCTCTCTCTCTCTCTTTTGCAGCGCGTATGTCAGACTCCTACCTGGCTCTTTGAAAGTTGGAACATTAGCTGGGTCAGCAGGGGAGCTGAATAAACCGCCGAACTTCTCCATTCGGCGAGAGTGTTCTTTCTTCTCAGGCACGGCTGCGCGCGCGCTCTTCTCTCCCCAGCTCTGGGCCGCGCTCTCGGAAAAGCCAGGCTCCTTCGCCTCTTGAAAGGCACTCGTGATGATCTGCCTGAAGAAGCATCTAGTGAGGGTACAGCAATTCCCTGGCCCTGTAATTGGGGATTCACTGAGGAGCCAGCTGGCACCCATCACCCGCAAGAAGAGGTGTCCCAATGGGCAGGGCTATCGTGTCCAGCCCCATCCAGGCATTGGCCTCCAGCCGCGTCTCTCCGTGTCCAGGAAGGAGGGAGTGGAGAGAGGGCAGGGATCATCAATGATGCTCCTGCTTTGGGGAAGGGGTTGGATAATGGGTCTTAGGCTCTGCTTTGTCAACGGGCCCCATGCTCCCAGGTGTGGGGGCTCGGCCTGTGGTCTTACAACCTGCCCTTGGCTTGTGATGTTTGCCTGGGCCTCGCCCCAAACTCTCCCCTCCTGACAGAGCCGTGGGGCCAGGTGGGACCCTTGGAGATTCACTGTGCCCACTGTCCCTTGGGCACCTTGGCATCTCACCCGTCTCAGAGGGATTGAATCTGGATGAGGGAGCTCTGCATGAAGATGAACAGAGGCCCCCTTCCTGCTTCCTCAGAAACATTTACTCCCTATCCCCACCCAACAGACACAGGATGCTCTGGGACCCCCAGAAAATGGTTCCGAAGCCACGCGTGGGTCCCACGGGATCGTGTGGTGCTAGGGGGTCTCATCTGTCATCTGTCTAACAATTGCCAGTGCCTTTGATTTGCCTACTGGTCTTCCTTCTTAAAGCTACAGAGGGGCCAGAAGGAGGGGGGAGGCAGGTCCCGGGGAGGCTGCGGAGCCCGGGCAGAGCTGGACTCGGTGAGGAGGACCGGCCCAAAGGGTCTGAAAACACCCAGGGGCGCCAAGGGGGAGCAGCTCTTCTCTAAGTGCTTGTTTCAAGCTCGGAGGGCCTGACGTCCAGAGAGCGGACCAGCTTGGGCCTCGGTTTCCTGATCTGTTCATAAATGGGCCTTCCTGTCCTTCTGAAAGCCCACAAGCTCTGCCACTAGCAAGCCCTTCTCTCTCCTTCCCCCTCACCTCGGCACCGAAGCTTGTTTACTGGCGAGCTCTCACTCCCTCTCGCTCTCTCTCCCTCTCTCGAACAAACGACTTGAGGCGCTCTGTGACTTCTGTCTCCCCGTTGTGATTATCCTTCGTTTTTTGCTCAAAGGGGGCGACTGCCGAGCCTGTGGGGGCGGCTGAGTAGGGCACTCTGCTCGCACGCCCCAGCCTCCTCTTTCTGAAAACCTGAAAGGAAGTCAGAAGCACATCAGATCCTGAGGGCTCTGGGCAAGGGCCTGCACATCTCCCGGACCAGCTGCACAGGGGCTGACCCTGGTAGGGCACTCTCTGTCCAATCCCTACCCTCAAAGGGCATTTCTGGGAGGAGGCTTGGCCTTGAGTGGGGGAGGACAGCTGGGCATTCTTTTGTCTCGGGGCCTCTTCCTTGAGGGAGGCTCTTCCACCCGCCACCCCGTGCTCCGAATCCCATCTCTCCCAGTGAATCAAAACATACAGCCTTGAGACCTCCCAGTTTGTCCATTAACATAAAAGTCCGTTTCTCGAAATCCCGTGGCATTGTGCGCGGCTTTCTTCCAATTGCTTTCGGTTGTGAGACTCCCCTGTCGGCCGTGAAGTTGAAAAGTACGTTCACATCTGTCCTTGATCTGGGAAGTCAAGAACACGAAAACTCAGCCGCACAAAGCAGCCTTCGGCAGCCCTTCCACAAGGGCAGCTCCCATCCACGGCGTCCGTTAGGCAGAGCTTCTTTACACGTGGCTGTGATGCCCGGACGATCACATTTGGGCTTTTTTCTCCTACTCCAAAGTGTTATCTAAACAAATAAGAATTAGATAATGTTTGTTTAAACTCTGCTCCATGACCTAAGATCCCTGTTTCTCTTCTGACTTCAGTCCTCGGCTTAGCTCCTTAATCCCTGTACTTTCAAGTGTGTTATTTTATTTATTTATCTATTTATCAAATCCACTGATGCTGCGAACAATCTCACTCCCTCTCTCTCTCTCCCGCTCTCGAACAAACATAGAAGACAGGAGGTTGCTTTCCATTCTCATCAAGAGGGGATGAGGGCTACAGTGAGGGAGCCTGGTGGACAGGCAGGGGTTGCACCTCCAGCTCCTTCGCCTGACCACTGATTGGTCTTCCTGCCGCTGGGCCCACCCCCGCCGGTCCGGTCCGTCACCCTGGGATGGGTGGCATGTTGCCGTGATGCTGGCTGTTGTGCTACTAGCTGAGTCCCCCAGGGAAGACCCATTTCAGCAGAGCTGCCAGGGCAAGGCAAACAAGGAGGAGCACCTGGCAAGCTACTCTGGAAAGGAGGCAAGGGCCGCTCCGTGGATCACAACAGAAGGTCATCTGATACTGTGCTGGGAAGTGGCCCCCGCGGGTGGAAGGTGCTGCACCATAGTGGCAACAAGAGGTTCCAACACAGTTGTGATGGTGACCCCGGCACTAGGCAGGGCAATGATTTGTTTTGTTGGGCAGGCAGCCTCCATGAGTTGGGGTCAACTCAACTGCATTGGTCATTGGAAACTAGGCAGGGAGGGAGGCTGCTGGGAGGGAGACAGTTCAGAAAGAGAGCGGGGCAAGAGCCACCAATAATTGACGAGCACTTTTTGAGATTCACGGTGGTGGCTGTAGCTCTGGGTTATTTTGCCAAGTTTCCTTGTGTCTGTTGGAAGATGGCTCAGTGCGCTCTGTGTTGGGCTGCTAACTGCGAAGTCAACAGTTTGAAGCCACCAGCCATCACCAGCCACTCCGAGAACCCTCCCAAGTCTTCACGAGTGTGCCTCTACCGAGTCTCTAGTGTTGAACACAGGGGTGGCATATCCATCCACTGCCATCGAATTGATTCCAACTCCTAGTCTTCCTAGTAGAACCACCTCTGTGGGTTTCTGAGGTTGTAACTCTTTACGGGAGCAGGAAGCTTCATTGTCCTCCCACAGAGACACTGGTGGGTCAGCACCTCAGGCCACCACGTAACCCACCAGGGCTCCTTCGAACAGGTAAAAATACGTTTGTTGGAAAATGAAATAGTTGAACTCCGGTCTAACAAAATATCTCCTGGTAGAGAGAGAAATCCAGTTGAATGACTAAGAAAGTTCTTTAGATACCGGAATGACCCATAACCTTTTCAAGCTAAATATATCCCAGTCCTACCCCGTTGCCATGGAGCAAATTCCCATGTATCAAAGCCTTTATTGACAGCAGAACAGTCCTATAGGGTCTCCAAGGCTGTGGATCTTCATGTATGTGGACTGCTACATCTTTATCCCAGGAAGCAGCCTGGTGGGTTTGAACTGCTGACCTTTTGGTTAGCAACTTAGCACCTAACCATCAAGACACCAGGATTCCTTAGGGAACTATAGCACCAAATAGTGTGTTTATGCTCTTAATCTGATAGCCAATCATTTCCAGATCCTGGTCAGTCTAGTCTGTGCTTCAATATTTTCCCAAATGCTAGTGGCACAGTGGCCTAAGCAGTGGTCTGCTAGCTGCAAGCGCAGAGGTTCAAATCCACCAGAGGATTCACAGAGAAAGATGAGATTATCTGCCTTAGAAAACCTAAGGAGCAGTTCTACTCCATCCTATGAAGTCTCTCAGTCAGAATCAACTCAACGGCAGTAGGCGATTTCAAAATAATGTCTAAATAATTTAACAGTAGACCTCAACAAGGCCCATGTTGGTTTTTTTGGTTTTTTTAAAATTGCTATCAACCAGCAATTCTCTTTTCAGGAAAAACTATGCCACAGTGAGGAAGGAGAGTGCCCTGGTGGTGTAATGGGTTATGCATTGGGCTGCTAGCCACACGTCAGCAGTTCAAAGCCATCAGTGGGACCAAAGGAGAAGAATGAGGCTTTCTACTCCCATACAAAAGCAGCTGACCGTTTTGGAAATTCACAGAGGAGTTCTACTCTGCCTGCTAGTGTGGAGATGAGTCAGAATCAACTCAATCTCAATGAGATTGTTTTGTTTTCTTTCTTTTTTGAGATAAGCAAAAGCAAAATGAGTATGTTATTCGTAAACCTGCTCTGTACGAAATTCTAAAATGTGTCTTTGAGGCTGAAACAAAAGAATAACAGAAAATAAGTTGGATCCATATGAAGAAAAAAAGGGACACTGGTAAAAGTAACTACATGAGGAAATATAAAGTCAATATTAATCTATTTGGGGTTTGTCATTCCTATTTTGTCCTACCAACTGCACTCTCTTTGTTAGAGGGAACACAATGTGCCACTGTAATCTATGATGATAGCAACATACAAGAAGCAGGATGCTAAAAAGAGCAACATTTTAGGTATCATTAGTGCTAAATTAGTATTAATCTGTACTACAAGTTAATGTGTTCATAGTAATTCCCAGAGAAACCACTTAAAAAGAAGAACAGGGAAAAAACCCTCAAAGGAATCATGGGGTTTAAAATGGTGTATTAAGTATCTATTTAACAAAAAGAAAACACTAATAGAGGACTGGAAGAACAAGAAACACAAGGAGGCCAAAATGTTCGTGAAAAACTCAAATGATCTTCAATTCCACTTTTTCACTTCTTATGTGACAGCAAAAAGCAAATCGCAATGTAACAAAAGTCTTCTTAGGAACTACATTAAATGCAAATAAAAGAAGTATAAAAATTCACATGCATGTATAAATTAAAGAGCACCTGGGTAGACTAACCAATGAGTCCAAGAAGAAATAACAAGGGAAAGTAGAAAATACTTTGAGCTGAAAAAAAAAAAACCTAAAAAAAAAACAACCCTTGGTGTGCTGCTAAAGCAGCATTTGGAAGTGAATTTATAGCTTAAATGTCTGCATCAAAGAGCTCTCAGAGCAATAATGTAACCTTTCACTCTAAGGAACTGGGAAAAGAAGAGCATACCGACTCTAAAGCAAGCAGGAGGAAGAAGTAACAAGGATCAGAGCAATGACAAATGAAATCGAGAATAGAAAGGCAATGAGCAGGATGAGAGAAACCAGAAGTTGACTCTCTGAAGCGGTCCACAAAACTGACACTTACGCCAGGCTTGCCGAGATAAAAAGAGGAGTCGAGCTACTAAAATCGGGGAAAAGAGGACCCGGACTGTGGTGTCCATGAGGCACCTGGGCTATAACCTTGGATTTGAAAACAGAGAAACCCAGCTAACAATTTTGGTTTCTTCGCACTTGTATTGGTTGAGTGGTTTGGGGTAAGTTATTCTAGAGACAGCCAACTGAAAAGTAATGTTGCAAAACTCTAGTGAGGTTAAAGGAGTGTGAGGGCACTTTGAAAGGTGTATTGCTCAATTTGAATGTAAACATTTTTTGAGTTATTTTGTTTATAGTGAACTATGTTGCAAGTCGTAAAGGGATAGGTAAGTGTATGAAGAATGAATATTCCTTTCACCCCGTGCCCCTTCCCAGGTGGAACCACTTCTCACAGTTTGATGTGTGTCTCTTAAAAACCTTGGTCCCAAGCAACTGTGCACATGCATGCTCATAAACAAATGTCCCTATCAACACATGGGTACAAGAACGCCATGTGGACCCCCCACCCCATCTCCGGTACATCTAAGTAAATCTGAGTTTAAGTTATGAGACTGGGGGAAATTCAATCTCCGTTACGTGGGGCTCTTTTCCTCTGGTTATTCTCTCCCCTTGTTAGGGATTCTGCAGCGGCCGAGCAGTTTCTGGAGGATAGAGCATTATGGATGGGGTCATTCTAATCACTGGGCCACTGTACTTGTCAATCCTTGCCCAGGATGAGCTCCAAAGGTTGTCTATGCTGATGTGGGTGCCCTACTTCAATGGTTCAGCTTCTCCAGGGACCCCAGAAGGTCCTGCTCCTTGAGCTGGCTGTCCTTAAAGGAGACTTCCAAGGTGTGAATCCAGCCCCCTGCCGACCAGCTATATGATCTGAAGTGGATATACCTCTTGATATCTGTTCTCTCACTCAAAAAATAAAAGAAAGAAAAAAATGAAGCCAATAATAGAATGTCTCTTACCACACTGTTAAAAGGCTTACATGAGGTAGCCTATGTGACCCACTAGAGCATCCCAATCACTTAAAAAAAGCAAACCAAAAAATCTCCTCACTCCGCCGAGTCGATGCTGACTCATTAGCACCCAGTAGGACAGGGTGGAACTGCTCCTGTGGGTTTCCAAGACTGTCACTCCTCATGGGAGTGGAAAGTACCATCTTTGTCCCACAGAGTGGCCAATGGATTTGAACTGCTGACCTTGCAGTTAGAGGCCCAATGAGAAATCACTACTCAACCAGGGCTCCAGTTCCCAGCACATAATGGACACTTAATCAACGTTTTTGTTTAATTGCTCTTATTGTTGTTAGGTGCTACCAAGTTGGCTCCGACTCAGAGCAACCCGGGTCTAACAGAATGAAACGTGGCCTGGGCCTGCCCGTTGGAAACCACTGCGGTGCCCGCTGTGCCAGTCCATCACCTTGAGGAGCTTCTTTCCTTGCCGACTGACTTTACCAAGCTTGATGTTCCTTTCCAGGGACGGGTCCCTCCTTGTGCAGCGGTTCTCCACCTTCCTCAGGCCGCGACCCTTTCACACAGTCCCTCATGTGGTGGTGATCCCCCCAACCATAACATTATTTTCGTTGCCACTTCATCACTGTCATTTTGCTACTGTTAGGAATTGGGTGACCCCTGTGAAAGGGTCATTCGGCCCCCCCAAAGGGGTCGCGACCCATGGGTTGCGAACCGCGGTAAGGCATTCCACGTAATTCACCTTAGTATTACTGCTGGAACTGGTGCATGTGAACAGCGGTGCTGGCAGAGTATTTGAAGCATCACGGACTGCTAAAAGGACAAACCCATCTGTCTTGGAAGATGTACGGCCAGAGTGCTCTGTGGAGCCAAGGCTTTGTCTTACGTACCCTGAACATGTTGTCAGGAGAGACCAGTTCCTGAACGAGGACATCGTGCTTGGCAAAGTGGAGGGACAGCGAGCAAAGAAGAAAGCCTTCGAGGGGCTGGACTGACATGCGGCTGACACCATGGGCTCAAGCACAGGAGCGATGGCGAGGCTGGGCCAGGACCCGGCAGTGTCCTTCTGTTGTGCACAGTGTCGCTGTGGGTCAGAGCCCACTCAATGGCAACCAACAACAACAACAACAACAACAACATTGCTGGTGTGGCCCTCAAAGGGCTGAACTGTGTGCTACAATGTTCAGCTGCAGATACACTTGTAATCATCTTTTAAAAAAATAAATAATTTTATTGGGGGCTCTTACAGCTCTTATAACAATCCATACATCAATTGTATCTAGCATTTGTACATTTGTTGCCATCATCATTTTCAAAACATTTTCCTTCTACTTGAACTCTTGGTATCAGCTCCTCTTTTTTCCCTCCCTCCCTCCCCCACCCTCGTGAACCCTTGATAAATGATCAATTATCATTAACTTCATATCTTACACCATCCGCTGTCTCCCTTTCCCCATGTTTCTGCTGTTCTTCCCCCCTCGGGTGGGGGTATTGGTTCTAGGTTGGTCATTGCGATTAGTTCCCCTTCTTCCCCCTTCTCCCCTCACCTTCTCCCTACCCTCGTGGCATCGCTACTCCCATTTTTGTTCCTGAGGGGTTTATCTGTCCTGGATTCCGTGTGTCGAGTGCTCTTAGCAGTACCAGTGTACATGCTCCAGTGTAGCTGATTTGTAGCGTAGGACTGGGGTCATGATAGTGGGGAGGCTGGTGGGGGGAGGAAGCATTAAAGAACTACAGGAAGGGGGTGTGTTTCATCGGCGCTGTGCCGCACCCTGGCTGGCCAATTCCTTTCTTGCGACCCTTCTGTGAGAGGATGTCCCATTGTCTACAGATGGGCTTTGGGTCTCAGCCAACCCCCCTCGTTCGCATCGATATGATTGTTGGTTTTGGGTCTTCTGATCTCGGCGACATCTTTTGGTTGAAGTTGATGTACTAGAAGGTAGGGTCACTACACATGAAGGTGCCTAGGAGAATCTTTTCAACTTCTGAATGATCTTCTTGAGTCTATGGGTCTACGTCCCCTTCCCTCCCTCCCTTCAATGATTCCCTGATGCTCAGTGGCAAGGACATGGCACTCCAAAGTCTTCCTCTGCAAACAAGATGCAGATTCAATAAAGAACCAGTCATATGATGAATGTTTACACTTGGGTGAAAACTTTCAAAACCTGTATCATTCACTTGTATCATTCACCTGTTTAACTTCACCAAAGCAGCCAATAATTTAGAAACAAGTTTTTGAAATACAGGATGAAAGATAAATAAAGTCAATCCATTTTCTCAATGTCAACTCAAAAGCCCAAATGTATCCTCCGTTATTTCTCCTGTCTCCGCTCTACACGGTGTGGTAACTTTCTGAGTCTCTTCATCTCCAGCAAGTCTTGGGTGGCAAGATGCACCAGAAGACCATTCAGCAGTTGGGCCTTTGGTAGCTGTAGCTTTTAGCCTGGTCATTTGAAAGAAAGAAGTGCTGAGCCAGGCTCTGGTGAAAGCTTGGAAGGTCTTAACCACTAGGAAGCTTTGATTGTGTGTATTCATCAGCTCTTGCTACTAAAATGCCAAGTAACAAAACAAAACATCTCATGAGTGAACATGCATTTTTTCTTACCCATGGGTCTGTAGACGGGTGGGGTGGCTCTGCTCCAGGCTGTGGCTTGAGTTCATATCTTCTTGAGTTTTTCATCCTTAGATTGATAACTCTCTGCAACATGTTCTTTTCCTGACTGAAACTCAAACAGGCATGTAGAAGCATGTGATTGATTTTAAGTGCTAGGCTCAGAACAAGCACATTTTTGCCCATACACCATTGGTCATAAGGCTGTATGGGAACATACAGTTCACTCACAGTGAACAACATAAGGACCGAAGGGAGGAAGTAGTGGGTTTTCTGTTGGACTGCTAGCCACAAGGTCAGTGGTTCAAAACCACCAGCTGCTATGCAGGAGAAATATGAGGCTTTCTTCTCCCATAAACAATCAGTCTCCTTTTGTCTCTCTGTGCAGAACCATGGTGGTTGGCAAGAACAAGTGCCTTACAAAAGGTGGCAAAATGGAGCTAAGAAGAAAGTGGTTGACATATTTTCTAAGGAAGGTTGGTAGGATATGAAAGCATGAGCTATGTTTAATATAAGAAATACTAGGAAAACACTAGTCACCAGGACTCAAGAGACCAAAATTGCATCTTCTGGCCTCAACAGTCGAGTTCTTGAATTGAGCCTGGCTGATCTGCAAAATGATGAAGTTGCATTTAAAAATTCAAGCTAATTACTAAGGATGTTCAGGGCAAAAACTTCCCGACCAACTTCCATGGCATGGATCTTAAGCGGGAAAGGATGTGCCCCACGGTAAAAAAATGGCAGATCGTGTTGGAAGCTCATGTTGATGTCAAGACTACCGGTGAGTATCTGCTTCGTCTGCTCTGTGTTGGTTTTACTGAAAAACGCAATAATCCGATTCAGAAGACCTCTTATGCTCAGCACCAGCATCTCTGCCAAGTCCGAAAGAAAATGATGGAAACCATGACCCAAGAGGTGCAGACAATTGACTTGAAAGAAGTGGTCAATAAATTGATTCCAGACACATTGGGAAAGACACAGAAAAGGCTTGCCATCTATTTAACCTCTCCATGCTGTGTTTGTCAGAAAAGTAAAGATGCCGAAGAAGCCCAAGTTTGCATTGGGAAAACTCAGGGAGCTTCAAGGTGAAGGTGGCAGTTCTGGAAAACACTTGGAGATGAGACAGGTGCTCAAGTGGAAGGAGCTGATGCCTGTGAGCCACCAGATCAAGAATCTGTTTAAAATTCAGACTTAATATTGACAAATGAAAGGTCTTCTTTGTGAAAACCAAACCAAATCAGTTATAGTCTCAGAAACCCACAGGGATGGTTCTACCTATTCTATTGGGTAAGTCAGAATTAGCTCAATGGCAGTGAGGTGGGATTTTGTTTGTTTGTTTGTTTGTTTGTTTTTTCATCTCCTGTCCCCCACCCCAAGCCTAAATTGGATGCCCAGGGGTATGGTTTGGGATGTGCTGCTGTCATTCAAGTTCCAAAGGTGGAAGAGGCTGACTCTTCTCAGCTCTTCTCTGGATGAACACTATTTCTTCTCCTTCTCCCATTCCTTGGGCTAGTATAATCCAGGGAAATTATTAATATTCTGGGGACAATCTAGGAACGACTGTCTGCTCCCCACCCCAAACGAAGCTCCTTACCAACCAGCCCGCCTGACTCACGGTGACCCTAGACTAGGCCGAAAGTGAGAATGACCCACATGGAAATGTTGAAGGTTCTATGAGGCAAGGCCAAGGCCACCCTCAGATTCTAGTTCTGGCATTCATCATAGTCCACACGCGTGATTCCACAGGAGTGCAGGAGGGACTGGCACTCTTACATGCCCCTCACGACACTTGTTCTCAGTCAGGTGGTGCCTTACTACGGGGCCTGAAAGAGGATCCAGGGAAATCAATGTATTTACGGGTTGGAATTAAAATCCAAATCTACCAACATTTGCGGTTCCAAGTACAGTGCTAAATTCTGAGATGACAAAAGCAAGATAAAAGAGAGTTCTTCTCACTTGAAACCCCACTCATTAGGGGAAGACACACAAGAGACAAAGGGACCGGTGAATATGATGTGTCACATGGCAGTCAGTACATGGTAGAAGAAATATCGAGATGGAAGGGAGTGCGTTTGTTGGGTGGGAGGTGTTGGCAATTTATACAAAGCACTCCCGAATAGCTTGTAGGTGACTTGGAGCAGAGACCTGAAGGGAGTAATTGGGGATCCATGAAGATCTATGAGGGGGAGTGTGTCCCAGCTAGAGAGTAGAAGGGTATGAAGGTCTTGGGGCAAGAGCTAGCCCTCTTTGAGAAAGAATAAGGCCTGTATGACTCTATCAGTGGGAACTAGTGGGAACAGGGCAGGAGACAAGCTCAGTCAAGTAACAGGGACAACACCAGGCAGGGCTTTTGTGGACAATTCTAAGACCAATGAACTACCTGGCTTAGTCACCCAACCAAATGAGCTTGTCTGTCTTAAAACCATTTAGTTTCTGGGTGTGAAACACATTGAGTGTGTGTGTGTGTAAGGTTCATTCTAGACTCTGACTGGTGTCCATGGTCAACATGATCAGATGCTTCAAAGGGTAGCAGCTCATCTACCACGGCCCTCTGGCTCCCTCATCCTTTCTAAATCACGAGGGGGAAATAAAGGAAAAACCCAGTCCTCTGTACCTAACACCAGAATGAGCTCTCTTCTGGGAATATGGCATTCCCCCCCTGCCTGAGCATGCTCCACTTGCTCCTCATTACCTATCCTCAGCACCCTCCTTCTGGAAAATTCCACGGGGAGTTTGTGTGGCCTTCACTGTCCCTCTGTGCACAAGTTTGCATCTTCTCCACCTTACCGTACCTTATAGAAACCTTCCCCTTCCAGACACAATCGCTGAACACAAAATGGGTGCATAAGCAAATGTGGTGAAGAAAGCTGATGGTGTCCAGCTATTAAAAGATACCGCATCTGAGGTCTTAAAGGCTTGAAGAGAAACAAGCGGTCATCTAGTTGGGAAGCAACAAAGTCCACATGGAAGAAACACACCAGCATGTGTGATCATGAGGTGTCTACAGGATCAGGTAACAGAAGACCCAAAACAAATAATCATATCGATGTGAACTAGGGGGATCAGAGTGGAGACCCAAAGCCCATCTGTAGACAATTGGATATCCCCTCACAGCAGGGTCAGGAAAGGACCAGCAAGGAAAGGGCCAGTCAGCCAGGGTGCAGTACAGCACTGACAAAACACAACATTTCTCTAGGTCTTTAATCATTCCTTCACACACACACACACACACACACACACACACACACACACACACCACTATCACGATCCCAGTTCTACCTTAGAAATCCGGCTAGACTGGAGCATGTACATTAGTACAGATAATACTCTCAACACATGGAATCCAGGACAGGTAAAACCCCCCAGCAACAATAAAGGGAGTAGCAATATCATGAGGGTAGGGGGAGAAACGGGGAACCCATTGCAATGATTAATGTATAAACAACCCCCACCCCATGACAAACAACAGAAACTTGGGTGAAGTGAGACAGCAGACAGTGTAAGATATGAAAATAATAATAATTTATAATTTATCAAGCGTTCATGAGGGTGAGAGGTGGGGGAGAGAGGAAAACACGAGGAGCTGATACCAAGAGCTCAAGTAGAAAGAAAAGGTTTTGAAAACGATGAAGGCCCCATATGTACAAATGTGCTTGCCACAATGGATATATGGGGAATGATAAAAGCTGTAAGAGCCATCAATAAGATGATTTATTAAAATTAAAAAGAAAGAAATCCTCTAGTGGGACTCCTCACCGACACCCACTCATCTTTTGGCCATTGTGCGGGAGAAGAGCTACAGGCTGGGGATGAACTTGGAGTCTAGGGCACAGGTGAGTCATTGGGAAGAAAAGGACAGACCCTGTTAAAGGGATTTTGTATCCGGATGTAGGTCTCTGGTAGCACAAAATCTTAAATGGTCAGTCACTAACCAAAAAGGTTGGCTGTTCACACCCACCCAGAGGGACCTAGGAAGAATGGCCAGGGACAGATTTCTGAAAAGCGACAGCTGTCCAGACCCTGGGGAGCAGTTCTGAGACCTCCATGCAGTGGAATTGACTATGGCAAATGGTGGCCGTTGGTGATGATGTCATTTTCTGAGTGTAGGTTGGACGGTTCCCTGGCTTGACTCTATTTGGGTGGATGGGTGGGATCTAGAGGGAATGGTCACACTTGTCTTTGGTACTAGGAATCACTATGAAACCCGAAGTTCACCAGCTCCTGTTGTGGGTGGGCTGATGCCTACTCAACAGACTCTGCTGTGGTCCACACAGGGTTAACCTAATGATGCTTGCTTCCCCCCTCACAGGTCCAAAGCTGGAAGCACTTCTGTTTTTATTTCTCATCCCTCTGTTTAGCCGTTTTTTCTAAGTTGCTCATTTCTCAAGATGTAATCCCTTTGTCCTTTCAGGGGAAAAAAATGAACTCATTCTTAGCTCATTGTGTTTACGCAAATCCGCAGCACCAAGGGCTCTGTAAGGCATGCCTGCTCTACCTTGGCTTCCAGGTATAATTAGTGCCCATTATAATCATACACCTGGCCGATCACAGGAGGCTCCCACGGGGACCTGGGCTGGGAGAGAAGCTATTAATAAAATTATACTTAATATAGTCTTATCTTGCAAGGGAAAAAAAGCCTTCTGTCTGACATCCCACCTGCCAGCACCAGGAGGACACTTTACCATGGTGACCCCAACCAAGCTGGGCGGCGAACAAGCTGTGGGAGAAGAGAATTCCAATGGCTGGGATGCCTGTGGGCACTGCCTCAGAGGGGTTGCCTGCGTTAGTGGACAAATGCCCCTCCCAACGCAGGGAACAGACAGTAATGGCAAACGGCGGAAAGGGGACAGGGTCTTCTAGATGGCTTCCCCGCTGCAGCCATGCGGGCACGGCTGCTTTTCGTCCTTTCTTCTTTTCCTCCTGAGACTGTCCTTGAAACTACAGCAAAGGGCATTGCCAGGGAACTTAATAAGTCCCACTCCATCCCTTTCTCCTGCGCCCTGCCATAGAAGCCTAATAGGCTGATTTGCATAGGTCAACATCTGAAGGTAATTAAAAATACAAGCTTGTGTTTGGAAAAGGCTCTCTCTTTCCTGTTGGAGATTCTCCTGCAATACTACCACGACCCAATACTGGTGGTGCACTTTACGTAGATCCTCACGGTGACCTGCCCCGGCTGGGTCGGTCGAAAAGGAGTAAATACTCTATTCCCATTGTACAGAAGAGGAAAAAGGGGGTGCAGAGAGATCCCGGGATTCATCCTAGTTCAGCCAAACTCGTTTGTTCTCCACGAGGAGCTGTATCTACGGCAGTGTAAGGGCATGAGGAATGGTTTTCTCAGATGCGTTGATTGTGGGGCCAGCTCGGTTTCCGTGTTTGTTGTTAGGTCCCATTGAGCTGGTTCCAACTCACAGCGACTCTGTGCACAAGGAAACGGCCGATCGAGTGCTCCTCACAAGTGTTGTTGGGTTGGAACCCATTTTGCAGCCACGTGTCCATCCACCTCCTTGGCGGTCTGCTTCTTTTGAGCTGGTCTTCAACTTTACTAAGCATGATGACCTTTTCCAGGATGCGTCTCCTGGTAACATGCCCGAAGTCAGTGAGACAAAGTCTTGCCACTTTCGCTCCCGAAGACCATGTGGCTGTAGCGTTCCAGGAGCGTTCGGGTTGCTTGTTCTTCAGGCAGTGCATGGTACTTTCAGCCGTCTCCATCCACCCATCATTCAAACGCATCCATTTTTCTTCAGTCTCCCTTAGTCATTGTCTAACTCGCACCGTCCCAGGAGGCCATGGAAACACCATGGCTGGGCTCAGGTGGACCTTAGTTTTCCAAGCCATAGCCTTGTGCTTCACCACTTTTAAGAGGTCAGGGTCAGCAGATTTGCCCAATGCAATGCATCCTGGGTTTTCTTGATTGCTGTTTCCCCGGGCATGGATTGTGGATCCAAGCAAGATGAAATCCTTGACAGCTTCCCTCCTTTCTCCGTATTTCCTGCTGTATTCTATTGGTCCACATGCGAGTGCTCTGCTTTTCTTTGCCTTGAGTAGCAATGCAGACTGAAGGTTGCAGACCTTGAGCTTCATCGGCAAGTGCTGCAGGTTCTTTGCGCTTTCAGCACGCAAGGTCGTATCATCTGCATACCGAAGGTTGTTCCTTTTCATAAAACAAGGCACAACGGAAGTGGCACTGACTAGGACGTTATAGTTCTACTGCAGAAGTGGGGCGCTGGAAGTGGACTTGAAGTGCGTGGAAAGCACTTGTGAAAACAGCATGCGGGTAGCATATCCGGCCTCTTCCCTATGGCCATGAGGCAGAGGCCAGACAGGCCGCTCATCCCCCTCTCATCCACGTGGTCCATTGGCCTCGGCCTCCATGGACTGAGAAGCCTGCCAGCTGCTCTGCTGTGTGGCCCCATAGCCGCAGTGCGTCTCCTCTGTTCTGTCTCATGGTTTCCTGACTTTGACCTCTGGTCTCAGTCTTACTCTGTCCCATAGTCTCCATGCCACAGTCGCTGGTGCTCCGGTCATGGCCTCTGCTGGTGGTCCGGGGATTGTTCTGTGTGTCCAAGACACACTATGAGGAATGGCTTTGATGGAGGTGTGGTTTACGTCTTTCTGTAGACCGGACCTCAAAGGAAACAAAGGATGTGGCTTGGCTCCCATCCGCTTTGAAGGTCATGACTTAATCCTGCCTTAATCCTATCCATTAGCCTAACAGAGAACTCTCTCCAAAATGGGATGGCAGCCAAAGGCATAGCTTCCATAATTATAATATGTCATATAAGGAATTATGGCTAGAGTCCAAACTGAAAAACCAAAAAAACTCACTGCCATCAAATCGATTCTGACTCATAGTGACCCCTGTAGGTCACGGGAGAACTGTCCTTGTGGGTTTCCAGACTATCACTCTTATGGGAGCAGAAAGCCTCATCTGTCTCCCGCAGAGCAGATTTCCAACAGCTGATCTTGCAGTTAGCAGCCTGACTCGTACCGACCCCAGCAGGGCTCATTTATGTTAAATGACAGCATCACCTCACTCCTCGCTTGACAGGTGGCCCGGAACAGCACCTGCAGTTCGTGGTAGCACAAAGTGGAGAGGAAGGCTCCTGACGCCACAGGAGTGATTCAGAGTCGACCGGGATCCCAAGAATAACTTTGTCTGCCCGTTTTCAGGGTCTGCAGTGCAGAAACAATGCAGGGAAGTAGGCTTTCTGGTTACTTGCGTTCTCCGTGGGGTTCACGGTCTTAAAACCGAGTGTGTATTTGACAGTGACACCAGAAGGCAGCCTCCTACATATCTTCTTGGGCTTGAATTCTCACAGTCTGCTGGGAGTCCTTGGTGGGTGCAGACTGTTCCTGTGCTTGACGGTTGAACTACAAGCTTGGAATTGTGTAGAGGCACCTTCTGAAGGTACCTCAGAAGAAACACCTGGCGATCTACTTCCCAAAAGGCAGCCGTAGGTTGAAAACCCTCTGGAGAATAGTTTTATTCTGACACTTCATGGGTTCGCCATGAGCCGGAATCAAGTCCCTGGCCACTGGTTTAATCGGTCCCTGAGTATGTCAGCTTTAGCAAGGATGAAGGGCTACAATCTGGCTCCCTGTCTGCCACTACCTTGCTGCCTGATGTCAAGTCTCAGTTTTCCCATCAATGAAATGGGAATGAGGAGAGATAGACCTCAAAGGGTCCTTTTTGCCTAATAAGAAACTTTGATTCCAGGACATGCACACACCACTCTCGCAAATGGGAACTCATCTTGTAATTAGCTAACCCTTTAAGAGCCCACATCCCATCTCGATGGGACCTCCCTGGGGGCTTGGACTTAAGTTACCTTGCACTGGGGCCCCAGGGGGTGTCAAGTGGAAAAGGGACAGAAAGCTCTAGTTCCACAGCTGCTTTTGTTCAAATATAATGGTCTTTGTCCCAATGAGATTTGGTCTGGATACGGGAGCATTTAAGTTCCCTTTTACATCATCTTCCCTTCTCTCGGTCCAGGCAGCACTTTCTTCTAGCAAATCGGGACTCGACAAGCACCTTGTGGAGTGAGTGGTTGCTGTGGTGACAGCCCTGGGGCCTGCGAGGTCTCCTAGGCCAGGCCCCTCACCACTCGAATGAGGGGATCACATTAGCTGCAGGTACCACCAAGGCTCTGCACTTACCAGGCCAAGCCAGAGACTCAGAAAACACAACAGAGGACAGCTCATGGAGAGGGCTGGCCAGCATTTTTCTGGGCCCTCTTCCCTGCCCTGAGCTCATTAATAGAACCAAACCCAAACCCAAAACCACTGCCATCAAGTCAGTTAAACGATCCATAAGACTTTGTTGAGAAGAGTCAATGGCCACAGGGTTTCCAGGGCTGTGATAGTGACGGAAGTGGACTGCTGTTTCTCTCCAGCAAGTGCTGGTGGGCTCATCCACTGCCTTTGTGTTAGCAATCGAGTGTCCAACCACAACAGCATGGGAACCCCTTCCTGAACTCATGAAAATCACCGCCATCAAGCTGATTCCAGTTCACAGCGGCCTGGAGGACAGGGTAGAGGTGCTCTGTAGGGTTTCTGAGACCGTACATGTCTATGGTGCACATGGCCTCATTGCTCTCCCGAGGAGTGGCGGGTGGGTTGAGCACCGACCTTGTGGTAAGCAGCCCAGCCCCTAACCCACCTTGCCACCAGGGCCCCTCTAAGCCCAACAGAGGTGTTCGGTTGCAGGTCTCAGTGTAATAGGGCAGTCCTAGGACACCCCCGAGCCTGCCTCCTCCTTGCCTGCTTCTTCAGGCCCTGTTTGCCTATTGCCAGCCGTCCCTGCCCCACCCGACACAACACTGAATCAATACGCCTGGCTCTGGTCCATGGGGGGATTCGGAGACCTATGATTATTATTTCCAGGAGTGCACAGACACCAGCAAAAACTCATTTCCCAGACGTGTGGCTATTTTGAGACCCAAATCTCCTGCTCTGTAGCAATCAAATTGGGGTCTCTCTCTCTCGTTTTTTCCTCCTTCAAGTTCCGCTTTACAATAGGAACCTGTTCTGCCTTCAGCTGCCTTTACCTACAAGAATTCGATGAGAGAGAGAGAAGCCATTAGACGTCCCCCACACCCCACCCCCGCTGGCTGTGCGCTGGCATGCCACCCATTCTCAGACAACTCTCCTGACTCTACATCTTAGTAAATTCTTCCTGACAATAGTTAGTGACAAGCATGTCAGAAACAACAAACTCCGTCATCTCTATGGCTTATCAATAATTTAGTCTCCCCTTCCCCTCCCCTCCCTGCCCCCTCCACCAGGGCCTGTGTGTTTTGCAAGAATGAAATATATGATTTTAAAAATAAATAATAGGCTGTTGTCAGCCCTATTGTAGCTGCAAGTTATGAATGTGATTGATTGATTGAACATTTGAGTTCATTCGCTCGAGCTGGATCAAAGAAGAGCGCTCCCATCCGCCTAAGGCCACTGGCAATTTATTTAGAGTGTGTGCGTCTCGCAGCAGGTAGCAATATTGGACGGAGGTACACAGAAAATCAGCTCTTTGAGGTTTTTTCCAAGTCCAAGGGAAGTAAAAAAATAAGATTTTTTTTTTTAAGTTCATTAAATCATTAACCACTTAATCACTAAAAACACGACATTAGAAACACCCCCCTTTGCCTGGGCACCCAAGAAGGAGAAAACATGTTAGCTTCACCCGGAGCTGGCCTTCGAAAGGTGGCCACCCTGAACCAATGTGACAATCTCTAATTTTTTATTTATATGGCACGGCATATACTGTTTTCTTCATCCTAACTAATCAGCATGGCAATAGCCACCCTGACATTGGAAAGTGACAGGCACTGGAATTGCAATGAGCGATTCTGTAACCAGCCAACGTGGGGACGACAAAGACAGACAAAGGTACGGGGGAGCTGTGCGTAAGATAAATATTGCAATGGCCAGGCTGGCTGAATGGAATCGGGGAGGAGGGTAAGGGAGAGGGAAAAGGAGGGAGAGGAAGGAGTTGGTTGGTGCAGCACAGCCCCCAAATGTTACCAGGGCAGAGTGCTTGCCATGCTTTGGCACTCGGTTAGCGTAGGAGAGAAGTCCCCACCTCTCTCAAGCAGGGTCTTGGGGTGAAGCCTCTGCCCTCCACATCCTGCTTCCCCGAGTCGCTACCAGCGCTCCCCCCCTCAAAAAAATTAAGCTTAGCATTCCAATGAGCGTGCTGCTGTAGGAGCCTGGTCCTAACTGGGGTGCCCAGGATAAAGCTGCCAGGAGGTGAGGCCGGAGGACACCCGACCACAGAGGGCCAGGGCGGCCGTAACGAGAAGAAGGGACCGTCTTGGTGGTTCTAGCAGGGGACTGGAAGAAAGGGGTCATGTCTTCCTTCTCTGGCTCCCGAGTCTTGTGCTGTCTGACCTCAGGCAAGGCAATTTCACAATCATCATAATGCTTTCGACTTCATAGAGCCTTTCATGCAGGGATCTCAAAGCACTTCACAAATACCAATTCATTAACCTTCACAACCCACCCTGGGGGCCCCGGTGGGCAAGTTTCCCCTGCGGTGGGAGCATGCAGCTAGAGGAGCCGGCAAAAGCAGTACATCCTTCAAGGTCATTTGAAAGTTGACCAGGAAACTGTGGTGTGAGATCCAGAGCAGTTGGCATACCCGGATGCTGCCAACTGGCTGGCCTCTGTTTACCCCCCTCTGTGC
This sequence comes from Echinops telfairi, assembly GCF_000313985.2. Taxonomy (NCBI): domain Eukaryota; kingdom Metazoa; phylum Chordata; class Mammalia; order Afrosoricida; family Tenrecidae; genus Echinops; species Echinops telfairi. The sequence continues at coordinate 16,028,785 of NW_022103968.1, forward strand.
TGCTGGGCTGGGCAGGCCTGGGAGCCACCTCCCAGATCACAGAGGCAGAAAAGACAGAGAGAACCACATGGCTTTCTTGCCCTTGAAGCCGTACTAACGACTTTCACATGCCCCACCCCCTCTCCACCAAAGCCTGTGAAGTTGGATACACCCCACTTTACAGAGCAGGAAGTGAAGGTCAGGAATTCACTGACCCGGACTCACGGAGTTGATCGGGTGGCACAGCGGGCAAGTACTTGGTTGCTAAATGAAAAGTCGGTGGTTGGAACCCACCTCGGCGTGATGAGACAAGGGGGAAACGGCCTGGTGATCTGCGGCTCTAAAGAGTACGTACAGCCAAGACAACCTCGTGGGGCAGTGCCCCTCTGCCACCCGGAGCCACTGTGAGTCTGAGACCACGTGACGGCAGCCAGCAGCCACCAGCAGGTAGCTCAAAGGCAGTGGAGCCGACCATCTATTTTTGATCAAAGACGCGATCATATGAAATATTATTATCATCATGCTTACCATACATGCTTACCTTACAGCCACTGCCCATGTGCCGTGTTACTGTGGTGCGGTGCCACTGAATTGGCTCTAGCCCCGGAGTGACGGCGCAACCCAACAGGGCCTGCTCCTCCCTCACCATTGCTGTCAGGCTTGATCTGTTGTTTCAGCCCAGGGCCAATCCAGCTCATCCAAGGGGCTCTTTCCCTGGGAGCTTTCACAAACATGGTGATCCCAATGGACTCCACGGTGAGGAGGCAGCCCTTCTCCGGTTGTAGTCTGAGTGCCTTCCAACCTGAGGGCCTGCTCTTCCTGCTCTATAACCGACACTGGTCTGCTGCTGTTCATACGGTTTCCAGAGACAGCCTTCAGACGGGAGCCATCATTCCTTCTTCCTAGTCCGTTTTTCGCCCAGAAGCTCTGCTGAAACCTGTTCGCTACACGGTGACCCTGCTGGCATCTGAAATACCCATAGCCTAGTTTCCAGCATCGTAGGAATATGTAAGACACCACAGTGTAACAAACTGGTGAGTGGTGACTTGTGAGCCCAGAGTCACCTTCCAGAAGTATCCAGTCTTCAGTCATGGGCCTTCCTGGTCTAGGATCAACTTATCAACCATGAGCTGAAGGGATGCTGAGACGATGTATTAGTCTAGGTACTTTAGAGAAACAAATCCACAGCAACTCATGTATAAGAGAGTTTTATGTAAAGAAACTGTGCATCATGAAAACATCCCAACCCAATGCTGCCCAAGCCCACAAGTCCAACATTAACCCAACAGCAGTCCACAAAGTCCTCCACCTCACAAAACAGAGGCAATGATGCCGACTGCAGGAGGAAAGCTGAGTCAGTGAACGAATAAACATCTCAGAACTAGCAGGGGTCTCCACACGGCTGCTCCAGCACCCAGGGCTGCATCTGGATAGGTCCATGTGGCTTCTCCTTGGGGATGTCTTGTAGGAAGTCAATCTTGCAAGCTGAAGCAGGGAACTGCTAAGGCAGCTGCACCCGGTGCAACCATCACAAAACAAGAGACCCGAGAGAACTAGAAAGGTGAGGCTCACCACCCATTTATCCCTCCGCCTTTCAATTAGCCCCACATGTGATTATCGGCCAGGTTGGCACAATTAACTAACTCAGACGAGGGGAGCCAGAAAGCCTGGCTGGGTTTTTGAAAAGGTGGAGAGTTACTTACTTGAGGAAAAAGATGCTCTCCAAAGAGACAGGAGATGGGAGGAGAGAGACACAGCTGGGCCTGGGCCTGGGCCTGGAGGAGGGAACGTTTGGTAGCAGTGTGGACGAACTCTGTCATGGAGAGACAGCGAAAAAGAATGTTCAGAAGCTGTGCTTTGCCTTCTGGTCTGGCTTCTCAAAGGCCTGCAGCCTCGATCGGAACTCCTTCTGAGTTGCTTTTGCTGTCAGACTGCAGCATCAGGCAGGGGCAGGGTGGAGGCTCTATCTCCAACCCAACCACCACTCTTTTCATGCCACCCACCCTCTTGTCCCTGCCCTGCTCCTGGGTGGGCTGAATACTGCCACTCTGTGCTCCCTGGGTAGGTAGGACATGACTGGATCACATATGTTCCCCACAACTGCTTCTCCATGTGAACCACCCGGCTGGGGTTTCATGAAACAAACAAAAAAAAAAAACTTGGTCCAACTAGGATACAGCCACATGGTGCAAGATGTGTCCTTTAGGATAAGCTAACTTCTAAAACCACAGACAACACAACCACCACCACAGAAAGAAAACCAGTGGATAAAAACCCCCACCAGCCCAGAAAAAGAGCAGTTACCACAAAATAAAATCCGGACTCATGGAAACCCCATGAGCAGCAGAGTAGAACTGTATACGCCATGGGCTTGTTATGGCTGATTATTTTTAATATGTACCAGTCTTTTCTTTTCAGGAGCATCTGGGTAGACTTGAGTCATCAACCATTGGGTTAGCAACTGAGTATATGAACCGCTTTCTAAAACATCAGCGACTAATTTCATCTGGCCCGTTTCCCACTCTCTCTCTTCTCATCCAGCATTGCTGTCCCTGGGCAGGGATTCTCCTGGAGGATGCTCCGCCAAGTGGCCACTTGAGAATCAGGTCTCTGCGGTCTTATGATTCCTCCATCCCACAAGGCCTTGTGGTGGTTGTTAGGAGCCATCCAGTACCTTCTAACTCAGTGACTATGGATAGCGGGACACCACACTGCCTGGTTCTGCACCGTCTTCACCCGATTCCTACGTGTGAGCCCATCGTGTATCCACCACGTGAATCCATCTCATCGAGGAGTGTCTTCCGCTGGTGTGATGACCCTCTGTTTTGCCAAGCATTGTGTTCTCTCCTGATAGCATGCCCGGACCGCACGAGATGACAGCTTGCCACTCTAATTTCTAAGAAGCATTCTGGATGTACTTCTTCCCAGACAGATTCATTCATTCTCCTAGGAAGCCATAGTATCTTCAAGATTCTTCACCGACACCACAGTTCAAGGGCATCCATTCTTCTTCGGGGTCTTTAAAATCGAGCTTCAAGAAGGGGAGAAAGACAGAGCGTGGACAAAGCCAGCAGAAATCTCTTTGGAAACCAAGACTGGAAGTGTCTGCATCTCACCTCACTGCCAATGTTCCATCTGCCAGAACTCCATGCCATGGGCCCACCAGCCTGCAATGGAGCCTGGGAATGTGTCTCACTGTGTGTCTGAAAGAAAAGGGGAGAAGTCAGGTTTAAGGAACATGAAGCAGTCCCAGCACCAGTAGACCAGGGGCTCCCATGTCAATGAAAGGCACTGTTGCTATCACAAGACAACCACGAGGGTGTCACGTGATTCGCTTTCCCTCCCCACTAGGTGGACAAATTCTCAAGCAGGAAACAGAGCCTGTGGGTAAGGTCAAGGGCAAAAGACCAAGGACCAATTGGAAGGCATCTGATTATTTCTGATGGAGGGCGTTCGACGTACAAATAGACTTTGAATGTGTAACTGACATTGATGAAGGCATCCCTCTCTTTATTATGTTATCTAGAGAGAGACCCCAAAAAAAGTCCTGCCCCATGTAAGGTGCAAAAACTTGAAAGGGATTCCTTCTACTCACAAAAGGTGACCACGGAAACGCCTCAGATCCCTGTCTTCATGCCCTTCCAATGCACATTGGCCACGTTTTCTTGGAAGGTCCAATTATCTTAGACAAGAGGCAATTTGATTTAATCTTCAGGGAAACGACCTCAGTTCTTTTGCTATATGCTATCATGGCCTTACCAGTAAAGCCTACACAGGACACCTCATCCCTATGTTTCCTTGGAGACAATATGCCTCCCGGGCACCATGGCAACCCCCAAATAGGCAGCTGTATTGGGGAATGATACTGTGCGCATTCCTCATAGATTGTAGGGGTTTAACAATGACTAAATCTTACTTAAGGAACCCTGGTGGGCTTGTAAGTTAGGCAGTGGGTTACTGACTACAAGGTCAGTGGTTCCAACACCCCAACCGTTCTGAGGGGAAAAGATGAGGCGGTCTACTCCTGTAAAGATGGACAGTCTCTGAGACCCTCTGTGGGGTTGTTATACGTCGACTCAGTGGCAATGGGTTTGGGTCTTTCTTGTGAAAACCTGCTTAAAGTACTGCAACTCCTCGTTACGTAGCAACTAGGCCATCTCACCTTGACCATAAGACTGAGAATCCTAGTGTCTGGCTATTTTATTTTTGCACACAAAGGACACACGCGAACACTAAATACAAGGTGAGGCTAATGTGGGATGCCTGGTTGAGGTTGTGCATCAGTGTCTGGGTCAGGATTCTCAGCAGTTTGGTCCTTGTGCAATGAGGTAGCCATCCTCCAGTTGAGCATGATGCTGATTTCCACACGACAACCTGGTCTTTGGAGCGGAACTACGTTCCTCTGTGAGGAGTGAGTGTATTTCTTTTCCTTTTTCCTGAAAACCCCAAGCTCTGCCTCCTACAAACAGCCCAGGCTGAAATGTCCCAAAGCAATATCTTACTCATCCTTCTGCTTAGGTTCTTTTCTCTACTGCATCCTTTCCCCTTCCATTTGCAGAGACAAAAGAGCAAATGCTATAACCGCTAGCTTCCGTCCAGGAACACAGAAGAAAACAAAGCCAAGCAAACAACAGGAGACAAGTCAACAGCAAAAGATCAAACTCAAATGAAGCTGCTGAATGAGCCTGCAGCGCAGGGCTGGCAGGGGACAGCTCTGACTTCTCTTCCTCGTCTTCCTCTGTGTACCTTTCAGGGCCCAGATTCCGAGTGTGAAATCAAGGGCTCGTTAGAGCAGTCTTAAAACCCCCAGGTGGAAATTACTTTCCCACCAATATGTGTCTTAGGTCTTTAAAGTATTCATCTGGCTTCAATGAGTACGTTTGCTTCTGAGACTCTAGAGCAGGGGTTCTCAACCTTCCTCAGGCCGCGACCCTTTCACACAGTTCCTCATGTGGTGGTGACCCCCCACCATAACATTATTTTTGTTGCTACTTCATCACTGCTATTTTGCTACTATGATGACTCGCACAGCCCCTGAGAAAGGGTCGCTCAACCCCCAAAGGGGTCATGACCCACAGGTTGAGAATCGCTGCTCTAGAGTAACGACTGTGTTGGGATCTCTCAGAAGGCCAGCTGAGACAATGACGCGGTACAAGCAGTGGCTACTGGAGGTGACCACAGGCTGCGTGGAGAGCGTGTGAGCGATATGGGGAGTCAAACAGGTGAGAACAGCCACGTGAAGCAAGGCTCAGGAGCCAGTTAGCACTGGGGTTGTCTAGGGTCTCGTGCTCTGAGGTCCATGGAACATTCCTCGGGAAGCCGGCTATTTATTGACCAGCCTGCAACCCCTTTGGTTGAGGGTCGCTCAGGAGGAGCTCTTGCTGGCCTGTCCAAGCTGCCCCACACATGTGTAGGCCAAGCATCTGTGCTCACGGAGGTGACATCGGACACAGGAGAACGCAGGCCTCACAGGAGTGTCCAGCGACTGTTTGCAGGGACAGGAAAAATGTGTGGGATGCTGACAGCGTTTATAACCATGAATCATCCTAAAATAGAAAACAAACAAAATATTAATTACCTTTAAACAGTGAAAAACTGGAGGCAACTTTAAATAGCTATCTTCTCACACACTCACTGCCTGCCATGGAGCCTAGTCTGACGTAGAGTGCCCCAAAGGACAGAGTAGAGCTGCCCCTTTAGATAGCTGAGAATATACATCTTTACAGGACCAGAAGCCTCGTCTTTCTCCAAAGAGCAGCTGGTGGGCTTGAACTGCTGACCTAGCAGTTACCATCCGAACTCATATTCCCACCATGCCAAAACGCTCCTTCACCAACTGGGAGCTGGTGGTTTTGAGCCCAGCCAGAGACTCGATGCAGAAAGACCTGATGTGCCACCAAAGACAATAGCCTAGAAAACGCTTTGAGGTCACTGCGATCGTCCTATGGGGTCACTCTGCATGAACATGGACCCAATGACTCCTCACACCCACCGCAGCAGCGGGGATCCACTATTGCTCATTGTTGCTCTTTCTGGGTTCGACGTTTACTTGGGCTCCCAAAGCACTCCTCACACAAGCTAGACCCAGTTCCCGACCTCAACGTGTGCGTGGTCTCATTTGCTTATGCTGCGTGTGAAAGGTCCGTGGCCATCTTATAGGTTCTATGGCAACAGACCAGGAGCACGCGGACAGTGAAATCTCAATTCTGTGTTTGCAAAAAGTATGCGTAGAAAAAAGACTGGAAGGAAATGCACCTAAGGGTTCATCGTGCCGGGATTCTCTTTGCTTCTTGCGTTTCTCTCCTCACCAGACATTCCGTCATCAGCACGCATCATTCGCACAAAGGAGAAAATAATCAACTTCATTTGAAAATAAGAGAGCAAGAACTCACCTGCCAAGCTGAAGGAAATGAAATGCAAAGCTGGTCCTTCTCACCATCTCCGGTGCCCAACTTTTATGTGCCTCTCACATGTCTGCTCCCCTGCGGCACCTGGGACCAGCATCTGATGCAAAGCAATTTGGGGCGCTTCTCAGGCATGACTGGGACCTGGGGGTAACAGGCATCCCCTGATTCAATCTGAACTTCTTAGAGCACCACAAAGAGAACAAGGAATAGCTTCCCCTTTTATTTTTCGTATATTAATTCAAGGAAATCAGAAGCCACAACCATGTTGTCCAGGCGGCTTCCTCTGCAAGCTGATTAGCTTTGTTACCATCTTCAATAGTTAGCCAGTGACTCCAGTGTCGGCAGATTTCCTGCTTCTGTGAGAAACTTACCTTCCCACCGGTGGGAAGGGGCCGCCACCACGGGGAATTTCCCTGCCAATCATCTCACTAGCAGACCCTTAAGACTCAAGGATGAACGTTGTTATCTCAATACAAAGCGTTCTCATGCAAATGCTTTAAAAATGTACAATGGGGAATGGGCTAGGCTCAAAGGAGTAGAACCATATAATGCAATTGTCTTGAATGAAATCATTACCATTGGCAATGTCCGTCCTGAAATGGAAAAGAGCTCAATATCTTGGGAACCCTCTCCTTTGACACCACCCCTCACCCCTAGATTATTGTTTGGTAGATGGAAGCATCTTCGTTTCTTGGTCTTACATGAATTCAGTTCAGGCAGTAGTGTTGAACACCCCTAAGGGCACCACTCATGTAGGGATGCCCCTTGGAATTGTTCAACGTGGGAGGTCTTTGGGGGGGCTCCAAAGTGGCATTTTACAAAGCGTCTGTATGCTTTTCCAGAGCTTCTGAGAGGGTGTCGGGATATGAAATGATGAAACATGCTCCAAGGTAGGGCCGTGTCCAGTTGCGAATCAAGATGCTGAACACTTTCCAGGTATGTTCTTCATTTCCTGTTCCTCTGAGATGGCAGATGATTCCGCCTCAGCCCGAGAGCAGTGAGCTTGGAGTTGGGGTTGTGGGGAGAGCAGAAGAGGTCCATGATCAAAGTCAGCATTGGGTAAGGATTTGGAGCGTTAATTAGGTGCTTCTACTGTAGGACTATTTTAATCTCGACTATGCTCGTAATTTTATGAATCTGTAAGGGAGCAACTGAATATAGAAGATTTCCAAAGTTTTGAGCACAGAGAGGCAACCTCCCCCCACACCCACCCCCCACCCCCTACCACCCTGGCACTGCCTTTTCCTTCTTGTCTGAGGCTATCTGAGGGTACTGGTTAAAACCAGTTGCTATCAAGTCCATCTGTTACTATCAACTCATAACTGTTCTATAGGACAGACTAGAAGTGACTCCATTGAGTTTCCAGGGTGGCTGTTGTCTTTGCAGGAGCAGATGGGCCACATCTTTCCCAGGAAGAGTGACTGGTGGGTTTGTAGAACCGACCTATCAGCAGCCGAGCTGTGGCCACTGAGGCAACGGGGCCCTCTAGTTAGGACTGGCCTCTGCTGTGTATCAAATGTAGACCAATGTGCCTCAGAATCACCTAGAGAAGCTGAGCTCCATCCCCAGTATTGCTGGTCAAGGCTGGGACCTGGGGATTCGCATGTCTAATAAGTTCCTAGGTGATGATGGTGTGCCTGGGGCAGGGGCTATGCTTTAGGAATCACTGGTTTGGTGGGAGTTAGTGGTTCCGCCGAAAAACGAATAACCTGCAGGAAAAGGAGAGGATTTCCCTTTCCATCTGACCATCCCACTTCCCTGTTTGTTGCGTGCTGCTGAAATGACACTAGATTTAAAAAAACCAGGATGCAGGGGCCACAGCAGCAGAGGAGGTCTAACGTGGGAATAGGGTTACATCCAATGACAGATATTACAGTAAAGGCTGAGAGTCCATTTAACACAGGAGGGAAGAGCACAACTTGGGTGTCAGACAACCTTGCTTTCAGGCCAAGTCGAATACCTCTCATGCCTCTGTTTCCTCCCTGCCATGTGGCAGAGGGAGTTTCGCCTGCTCTGGTTGTGAGTGGATTAAATCAGCTAGCAAGTGCAAAGCATTTAGCACAGCATAGGTTGCAAAGCAAAATAAAAGTACCAAACACACTGCCATCAAATCGATTCCCACTCATAGTGGTCCTATAAGATAGACTAGAACTGCCCCTGTGGGTTTCTGAGGCTGTAAATCTTTATGGGAGTAGGAAGCCTCATCTTTTTCTTACAGAGCCAATGGTAGATCTGAACTCCTGACCTTGCTGCTAACAGCCCAATGAGTAACCCACTGTGCACCAGAGCTCTTCTGTTACAAGGCAGGGACTCCAAAAAGCAAGGGGGGGGGTTACTTGATCCCCAGGAATACAGCAAGAATTGGATAAAGAAAGCTAACTTATCGAGGCCCAAGAGCAACAATTCTGGTGAGTATGTCAACCAAAGTCCCTGAACGTTCTCTAGTCTTGAGTTGCAGTTAATAGCATGGAGGTGGACATATCTGACCTCTTCTGACTTCCCTATTGCCACAAGGCAGGAGTCAGACATGTCTCCACTCCACAGCCTCCTGGACCTATTCTGTCTGGCACGAATTGTTTCTCTTCCACCACTCCACATCTATGTTGGGTTCAACAATACATTACAATGACCACACGGAACTCATGCACAATACTCATGATTAAGGAGGTTTATTAGGGAAGTTACCAGGTGCCGCAGTCATAGCCTCTCAGCCACATGGTCCCTTGACTTCTGTCTCTGTGAACCAGGAAGTCGGCCCACTTGTCACTCTGCCTCATGGTCCCTTAGTCTTGGGCCAGAAGAGGAGAAGGTACCCCAGAGTCTCAGCACTGCTCCTCTGAGCCTCGGTGCAACTGGTGCGTCTGGTCTCGGCAGCCTCCACCACTCAAGGCACAGATCTTGGACGCTCTCTTCCAAGAGGTCCTGGGATTTTTGTCTTCGCCCCCGATGGCTCTTATACATCAATGGAGGTTTTTTGGGTTTTTGTTTTGTCTTTCCATTTCCCCAAGGAAAGTGAAAGATGATGTCTTAAGTCATACTCTCTAGGAAAGCAATCTTAAAGATACCTCCAAAGAAACGAAGAGTGTGACTTGCTTCACACCCTCTACTCTCCTAAGGTAATTCTGTATCAGAGAAAACTCCTTCCAAACTGGGACTATAGCCACGGGCATGGTCAAAGACAATCACGCATCACATAAGGAATTATGACTAGAAGGACTAGAGAAACAAATTCACGAACAAGCATATGTGTATAGAAAAGAGCTTTCTATACAAGAGCAATTGAACATCCCAGTCCAGTCTAGATCAAGTCCTTAAGTCCAATATTAGCCCATATTTCCAATACTGGTCCACAAATTCCTCTTTAGTCTCACACAGCTATGCAATAATGCCAAATACCAGATGATCACAGGCCAGTGGGTAGGGAGTCTCGTGGATCCAGTGGCAGTAGAAGCATCTCAGCACTGGCAGGGCTCTCCACGTGGGTCCTCCAATTCCCAGCGCTCTGGCTGCATCAGTATAGCTCCATCAGGCTTGTCAGGAATGTCTCGCAGGGAGTGAGTGTGTGTCCTGCCTCCAGGGAGCTATTTACCTCTTTAGCGCCTCCAAATAAGGTCATCAAGCTGCGACCTGATTGACAGATTAAACTCCACCCCTTCACTCTTAAGTCTCAAATTGATAACACATTATGTAACTACTATGAAGACCATATTAACTGACTACATCTCAGGAATTTGCCTCTCAATGTAAGGACGGACTCAGAACAGAAAAGTCTCAGTGGGAATCTCTCAGCTCCAGGGTCTGGGGCAGCTATCATACTTGTCCCAAAGCCCACAGCATGATACACAGTCAGTGCTCATTAAGTATCTGTTGAAGAACCAATGCATTTGATGGACCAACTAGACCCTATGAGCCATTGAGCACTAAGACACCAAGGTTTTCAATTAGTCAATCAAGCATAGGGTTTGCTTCTCAGAAACAAACAACCCCCCACAAGCATGCCCAAACCAAACAAATAAAATCAGATCAGCCTTTGGTTCTGAAAGGCACTGAACAAATACACTTGAGTCGTTACCTCAAGAAAAATCAATGATTCTCGCCTCTACCAGTTGATGAGCCTCTGGCGTTGACTTGGAAACATAGAAATCCTCGCAGCCGTGTGTTCTCTTGAGTTCAAGGCTGAGCACACAAGTTCCAGGCTACCCAGCTGGCTGCAACAGAGAGAATCGCTTTCTTCATGGAGGGCGGAGAGGCAACTGCAAGTAACAGCATGCCTTCAATACCTCTGCCTTCTGGTTAGCCTCTCCCTGGCATTGCGTCAATTCTGACTCAGAAAGATGCAATAGAACAGAGTACAACAGGCTCCCCATGGAGCCCCTGCGGGTTTCCAAGGCTAGAACTCTCTGGGAGAACAGAAGGCCTCCCCGTTCTCCCACAGAGTGGCCAGTAGTTTTGAACTGCTGACCATGTGCTTTGCAGCCCCATTTGAAACCACTATGCCAGTAGGACTCCTGGCTGACTGCGGGAGTGAATAAGGAAACTCATTGCCACATCAATTCTAACTCATAGCTACCCCATGCCTGTGGGGCCATCCTTCTCTGTCCAGTGCCATAATATTTCCGGAAGCAGACTGTCAGATCTTTCTTCCGTGAAGCAGCTGGTAGGTTGGAACTGCCAACGTTTGTGTTAAGGGCATCCAGCACTTAACCATTGTGCCACCAAGGCCCCTTAAGCAAAGGAACAAGGAAGCAAACCACGGAACCATGGAGAATCAGGCTTTAGAAGCATCACAGGCGAGTGAAACGCAGCCTGGCTGAGAGCTCAGCACAGACTTAGCTGAGCATCCGAATCACCTAGGCCACTTTAAACAACATGTCTAGTTTCTGCTCAAGATGAGGCTCAGCATTTCCATCGTAAAGTGTTCTTCAGGAGATTCTACAATGACAAAAATGGCAGGAATCCATGTTTAAAATAAGTCCTGGGTGCCACCATTCTGAGTTACCCTAAACAAGGGCTCTCATCCCGGAGGGAATTCCTCTCCAAGGGCTTCCCTTGGAGGGCCAAGCTGACAACACGGAAGAGAAGAGGTGCTGTTTGAAGAGCACAGAATGGGGGACGCAGTGGATGCACTGAAACGAAATGTGTGCGGACTGTGGACTGTAAGACAGATGATCTGCTCTGTGAACTTGACCTAATGCACAATCAGAAGTTAACTGAAAATGCTAGCTGACACCAAGATTACTGAATGACCATTCATCAGGAAAAGTACACACACACAATAAATTTGGGTGGTGGGCTATTTTTGTTAATACATTAAACGAACTACTATTTGTTGCAGGGAAAAGAGAGAACCCAGAGGAGGGGAAAGAAGAGGTGGAAAATCTGCAAAGGCCCTTCCCAGGGGGTCCCAGGCCTGCAAGTCGATCTTGGAAAGTGTTCGTCTTCCAAACCATCTCTGGAGAGGGGCTGGTGTCAAAGGAAGGCTACCGTCAGGCCTGTTCAGAAGTATGCCAGGATTCCAACAGGTACCCCTTTGACCAGGAATAACACGTGGATGGTGAGGGTCCTTTTGGCATCATGTTAACATAAAACCTAGTTTTTACAACCTGAGGCATGATGAAGGGCTCCCCTACCTTGTCTTCGCTAACTACCCCGCTCTTCACGAAAATCACTCGTTACGGAGTAGCTATAGTAAGAGAGTTACATACACGGTATGATCGAATCCTTACAAAAGTCCTATGAAATAAGCCAGGGGTAGGCAAATAATGGCTTGCCACCTGTTTTTATAACACAGGTTATATTGGAACACAACCATTCCTGTCCTTTACATTTCCCCCCATGACTGTTTTCACTCTAAACCAGCAACGTTGAATAGTTGTGACAGGGACCATGTGGAGATACTAGAGAACTAGAAGAAGCAACAATGCAATGACCCAATCCTGGCCCCGTCCCTTCCCTAACAACCAAGCTTTCAGTCTGCCACGAGTATACAAGAGAGAGAGTCATCCAACGTGAATTGGCTTTAGCAGGCATGAGTTCCCTGGAGATCCCTGAGAGATCAAGTTAGGAATACAGCTGACTGGGGAAGAAGCAGAAAAGAATGAGGTTGCCCCAAGCAATAGGCTTGCTCTTGGCGCAGCGGTCTCTCCTGGGAAGCTTATTCCTGGCCTCATCTTGAAGGGTAAGCCCACATTTGTCAAAACTGCCAGGCTGCGCTTACCCACACCTTTCAACAGAGCTTGGGCTTGGTATTGCTCACGACCGCGCTGCCCTTCTGTTAGGAGGAGGCCCACCGTGCTTCCTCGTGTCTGTCTGAAACCTGTGGGTAACAGATCGCACCTCAGCCGCGGTCTGAGGGGTATCAACGGTAAGGTTCTAAATCTCAGGGAGGAATCCTCAAAGTTTCCATCCATGTCTGACACTAAACCAACCCCAAGAGTAGGGTGAAAGGGTTGCAAAGAATCAAAAGTCAGCACACTTGGCAAGAATGCAGAAATCGTTTTCCAAATCATGGTAACATCATCCAACGTAATGTAATACTATGATGCTATTAACATCAGAGTTTCTAAATAAGATGATGTAGTATCAACAAGGCTGGCTTCATGTGTGTGTGATCTGGGCAGTCATTAGGGCCCCCTATGTCACAACCCCATGCATGGTCTAATGCTCCACCATCAACATCTTGAAATTCAATCATTTTCCTGTAAGAATCAAAGCTTAACAGTCAAACATAGAGACATTACTGGTTGGAAGGAATTTATTGAAGTTCAAGCAAAATCAAGAAATGCTGACGTGCAAGGTCTACATTTCTGGGAGCAGGACAGGAGCAATAGGAACACATAAGAGGCAAGCAGTTAGGATCTAATTGTCTTGCTTGCAACAGTCGTCCTCTTGTAATTGTGTGTTTGTGCCCTTGCTGCTGCTCAGGGCAAGCTCTTCTTGAGATGAAAGAAATATCATTACGTTTACAAGCTTCTATAACTCACTCCTATCAAGTCGATTCTGACTCAGAGAATCCCGTGAGTGATGTTCTAAGACAAGAAATCAAATTTGCAGGGCAAAGTAAGTCCTTAAACGGATAATTTCTCCATTGTGGGTCTGTGCAGTCTTCACCGTTGCTAGGAGATCTGAATGTTCTATCATGTGACTGTGGTGCGATAATGGTCATTGGCATGTCCCAGGGCTTGGGCTCTTTGCTACAGGACACAGCTGTTTGCAAATTCAACTAACCTTTATATCGCTTATTAATATCACTCTTACATGATTTTATGACACCATTTTCATTAGAAACCCACAGTAATGAATGTTATTATAAAGAATGTTAGAAGCACTTTAAGAATAGCTATGCTTTGTAAGAAAATGTGGTGAAGAAAGCTGACGGTGCCTGGCTATCAAAAGATATAGAGTCTGGGGTCTTAACGGCTTGAAGATAAACAAGCAGCCATCAAGCTGATAAGCAACTAGCTCAGAAGCTGGAAGAAGCACACCAGCCTTTGTGACCACAAGGTGTCAAAGGGATCAGGTATCAGGCATCAAAGAACAAAAAATCATATCATTGTAAATGAGGGGGAGTGCAGAGTGGAGACCCAAAGCCCATCTGTAGTTAACGGCACACCCCCTTACAGAAGGGTTATGGGGAGGAGATGAGCCAGTCAGTGTGCAGTGTAGCAACAATGAAACACAACTTTCCTCTAATTCTTAAATGTTTCCCCCTCCCCACTATCATGATCCCAATTCTACCTTACAAATCCAGCTAGCTGAGAGGATGTACACTGGTACAAATAAGAACCAGAAATGTGGGGAATCCAGGACAGATGATACCTTTAGGACCAGTGGTGAGAGTGGCAATACCAGGGGGGTGGAGGGAAGGTGGGGTAGAAAGAGGGAACCAATTATAAGGAATATAACCTCCTCTCTGCGGGACGGACAACAGAAAAGTGGGTGAAGGGAGATGTCGGACAATGTAAGATATGACCAAATAATAATAATTTATAAATTATCAAGGGTTCATGAGGGAGGGGGAGGGGGGAAGAATGGGGAAATGAAGAGCTGATACCAAGGGTTTATGTGGAGAGGAAATGTTTTGAGAATGATGAGGGCAACGAATGTAAAAATGTGCTTGACACAATTGATGTATGTATAGATTGTGATAAGAGTTGTATGAGCCCCAATAAAATGGTTTTTTAAAAAAAAGAAAAGAATAGCTATGCTTTGAAGAATTTCCAAGAATTCCAATTCCCGATATGTAAATCCTGAAGTTCACTTGTTGACATATAATTGCTAAAGACTGCAGTTCCCAGCTTCCCCTGCAGTGAGGTTTAGTTGCATTATAAATTTGACCAATGGAACGTGAGCAAGAGTGTGTTAGTCTGGGGACTTTAGAGAAACAAATCCACAGAAACTCGTGTACAGCAGAGAGTTTTCTATAAAGAGTAAGTGCGCATCAAGAAACCCTCCACTGGATGCCATTTGAATGGGGAAGCCGTTTGCCCTCCTTTCTCCTTTCTCCTTTTCTCCTTGCCTTGTAAAGAGGAATCGAAGGAGCTTACTTGGAATACCATGTATTAAGGAAAAGGATGACCTTGTAGAGCAAAGGTATCTATCTGCACTGGACTACCCTCAGACTGCTGTATAAAAAAAAACAAACTTCTATCTTATTTACACCTCTGTATTTTGGGGGCTCATCATTACAGCATTTTAGCCTCTACTAATTTATATGGGAACATACTTATGCTACCCTGCTACTTGAGAAAGCAGCGTGCAAAATTATATATACAGTCACTAAATAATACAGTCCACCACTCATGTATGTCCAGGAATTCCGAAGACACTGACTAGCCCACCAACGGGAAGAGAGCCCTACTCCATCCATGGGCCCGGTCAACAGAATTGTGATCCCACGGAATGCGTGGAAGTCATGGAACAATGACATTAGCAGCCCATGCAAGTAAAATTATGCTGAAGATAATAGAAAAATAGGTGTATCAGTACACTGACAGGGACTTGCCAGAAATTTAAGGTGGATTCAGAAGAGAATTGCTAATGTCAGATGGACCTTGACTGAAAGCAGAGAATTCCAGGAAGATGTCTACTTCCGTTGTATTGATATGCCAAGACATCCGGCTGTGTGGAGCACATGGAATGATAGATAGCATCACGAAGAACGGGACTTCCAGAAACACACGGTTGTGCTCATGTAGAACCTACACATCGACCAAAAGGCTGTTGTTCAAACAAAGCAAGGGGATGCTGTGTAGTTTAAAATCTGGAAAGTGTGCATCAGGCTTCCTTTCACTGTATGTATTCAATATGTATACTGGGAAAATCATCCAAGAAGCTGTACCAGATGAAGAAGAGCCCAACATCAAGATAGAAGGAGAATGTGTTATGCAGGCAACCCAACACTGTTTGCTGAACGTGAAGAGGACTTGAAGCATTACCTGATGAAAATCAAAGAGTACAGCCTTCAATATGAATTGCAACTCAATGTCAAGGAAACAAAAATTCTGGGCCGATAAAAACATCATGATAAGCAGAAAAAGAGTGACACCATCAAGGATTTTGGACTTGGATTCACAATCAATGCCCACAGAAGCACCAGACAAGAAATCAAACAACATATTGCTTTGGGCAAATCTACTGCAAAAGACTTGCCGAAAGTGTTAAAATACACACTTCACACACAACACAAAGATGTCCCTGTGAGGATGATGGGGGTGCCTGACCCAGCCATGATATTTCCCATTGCTTCACGTACACATGAAACCTCGAACATGGAAAAGGAAGACCAAAGAAGAGTCGATGTATGTGAATTATGATGTTGGTGAAGAATTTTAAAGAAGAAACACAATTAGCATGCTCCTTAGAAGCAAGAACGGTGAGAAAACATGTCACAAGCCTGGGCTAAAAGAGAAAGGAAGTGACTCAGATCTTGTCTCAGAAGCAAACTAAATGGTGTCACCTACTTGGAAAGAGGCCTCCTGCAGAAACGTCCACAGTTCAAATCTACCAGCTTCTCCCTGGAAGAAAGACGTGACAGCCAACTTTACAGCCTAGGAAGCCATACGGGAAAGTTCTACCCTGTCGTATAGCATCAGTCAGCTCCAGCTCAGAATCAGCGAGTTTGGGTCTATATAGACTCTAACTAATATTTAGGGGTAGACTAAATGAGTAGACTAAAGAGCAAGAAAGAAACTCTTATTTCTGTGGAGTTGATGGTGAAACTAGAAAGAAAGATGTTTGCACGTATAAATGAAAGGAAGCCATCACTTTCTCATTTCAATGAATTTTTCTCCAGAGACTGGAATATTGGTGAGATTTGGGATTTGGATAACCTCATCTCCTTCAAGGATGAATAAATTTCCATATGCCTGGTAGTAGCTGGTCATTTTGTCAGCAGATGGTTCACCCTCTAGTAAGTTCTTCAAGACCAGCCGTGGGCTAGAGAGCCCTGAGGGCTTCCATTAAGTTCTCCTGTTACAGAGCCTTCCCATCTGAGCACACATTATGACTGTTGAGCTACCATCTTGGGGGAAACTGATCCCATCCATTAGGTTCTGGTCAGGGAGGGAAGCAAAAAAAGAGGAAATGAACAATGAGTAGAAATTTGGCACTTGTCTTGCACCGTAGTATATGTTTTTTAATGTTAGCAGCTTATTGATATATACCATGCATACCAAACAATCCAATGGCTTAAACATATTAATCAGAGTCGTGCAAACATCACAACAATCAATTTTAGAAAATTGTCCTAATTTTTGTACTCATTATTAATAGTTCCCCATCTGTGTTAGTCTGGGTACATTCAGAGAAACAAATCTACAGAAACTCATGTATAAGAGAGAGTTTGATATAAAGGTAAGTGCACATCAAGAAAACATCCCAACCCGGTGCTGCCCAAGTCCACAAGTCCAACACTAACCCATATGTCCGACACCAATCCACAAAGTCCTCCTGCATCTCACAAAACACACGCAATGACGCCGACTGCAGGAGGAAAGCCGAATCAGTGAACATGTAAGCATCTCAGTGCTGGCAGGGGTCTCCACATGGCTGCTCCAGCACCCAGGTCTGCATTGGGGTAGGTCCATGTGGCTTCTCGTTGGGGATGTCTTGCAGGAAGTGAGCCTTGCCAGCTGAAGCAGGGAACTGGCTAAGACAGCTCCACCCTGGTCTGACCATCACAAAGCAAGAGCCCCAAGAACTAGAAAGGCGAGGCTCACCAAGCCACTTATCCCTCTAACCTCCAATTAAACCCACATGTGTTTATCGGCCAGGTTGGCACAATAAACCACCTCACCATCTCTACCCACACCCAACCTCCCCTGCCATAACCCTATGAAACATAATCCAGTCATTGTCTCCATAGTGCTATCGATCCTGGATGCCATATAAAGAAAAACATCAAACAAACTACAATAGCAAAGTAAAACACAGGAAAACCTCAATCTAAAAGAATGCAGGAAATAATAAAAACTAGAACAAAATTTAAATGGGTCATAAGGGAGAACAAATGATATGGCATTACGTTTTTAACCTAATTACATCAGCATTATTCTACTTTCCAATGCATTTCCATAGGCTTAATCCAAATGATGCAAATGAATTTGGGGCTTGCACTGTCATCTATAGCCTTCTGCAAATTGGGTGCTCACAATTTATATTCTAATACCGTTCCCTCCTCTAGTCTTAGATTTTTTTGTTTACAATCCTTGGATCACACAGACTTGCGTGTTTCTTCCATATGAATTTAGGTGACACCTCACTTACACAGTTGCTTGTTTTAAAACAAACCTTTAAGATCTCAGATGCTATTCTTTCTGATAACTCGGAACCATCTGATTTCTTTACCATGATTTATATAGCACCCATATCTTCAGTGATCTCTTTATGAGGGCAAATATTGAGTAGGGCCACATAAGAAGAAGAAGTTGTTCTTAGTTTAGGGCTTATTAATAAGTGTGTATAGCTTGAAATTGTGTAGGTTTAAAAAAAAAAACATGAGCAACTCTAGTATAATTTTTAGCAGAAGTCATTAAATACCCCTCGAAAGCCTGATGGAGTCAGTGAGAGGCTTATAAGTTTGCTGTTGAGCAATACTTGGTGATTGCTACAGACTTTATCCAACTATCTGTTTATCTAACATATCCCACTCTGCCAACCACTGCAGGGCATCTCTGTCCATGAACCTGTCAGACTCCATTCTTCACCAGCGGCCTCATTACCAAACAGAGACTGAGTGTTCATAGAGCACGTTAAACAGCTGAAACTCATCAAGCCCATACAATTCACCAAGTCCTTGGTACTGGGATTTCAATAGTGAAGGAGCCAATTGTGTGCACCAGGCATGCACATCTTGTATTTGTCATACTGTTGGGCCACCAGAATGTCCCTAAACTTTGCATCTCGTAGGGCAAGACAGGAGTTACCTTGGTGCATGCCTTTCCTTCTTTATCTAGATTCTAGAAGGCTGAGCCTTACAAAGCTGAATCTGAGGGTCTGTTGCGTGTTTACCCACTCTCTGTTTTGGGGGCCTTTCTTATTAATACAAGCAAGATGTTATTTAGATCATACTGTGCCCGGAATACATTTCCTAGTCTCCCTTGCAACTAGACTCCATCAATGGCATGTCAGTGGAACTCGATGGGAAAGACATCTGAAAGGCTTTCATTAAAGCCCTCCCTTTGTCCTACCAGGAACATACAGGTGGTGAATGGCGCCCCCGTAGTCCTCCTGTTAGCATGAGGCCAACTTGGAAGTGGATTCATGAGTGAAGAATTGAGGAGCAGAAAACCAGAAGGAGGCTGGTACTCTGGTGATCAGGATCTGCCGCGCCGCCATGGAATTCCTAACTTCCACGCTTGCTCTAGGAGAGAAAAATAAACCTCTCATTGCTTAGTGCAACCGTTGGTTCGGATGTCTGTTATTAGCAGCAAGTCTATCACTAACAGCAAGCCTGAGCCCAATACTAAGTCGAGGTCACCATACCCTCAAGTCCTGTAAGCTCAGACGAGTCTTTCTGAGAGCCCCTGGAAGAGTTCAATCATCTCCTGAGACAGTCATCCGTCAACAGGCATTTACTTAGCTCCCACAGGCCCAGCTCTGTGATCCACGTGGAGCTGCAACGAGGCGTATGCATCATCCCTGCTGACTCTGAGAGCACACTTCCCATGTAGGACAAGCTGCTGTCTCCGGCTGAACTTTGAGAATCTATTCTAGCTGTTTTGCCATTGACTATGCAAAGTCATTCGACTGCATGGACCATAACAAGCTGTAGATTGCTTTGAGAAGAATGAAAATCATTGTGCTCATGCAGAACCTGTATATGGATCAAGAGGCAGTTGTGCAAACTGGGCAAAAGGGAACAACAAGGGAACACTGCATAGTTTAAAATCAGGGAAGGTGTGTGTGAGGGTTGTATCCTCTTGCCACACTTACTTGATCTGTATGCTGAGCAAATCATCAGAGAAGCTGGATTATCCGAAGAGGTAATTGGAATCATGATTGGAGGAAGGCTTATTAACAATCTGAAATATGTAGATGACACAACCTTGCTTGCTGTAAGTGAGGAGGACTTGAAGTGCTTGCTGATGAAGATCAAGGATTGCAGCCTTCAGTATGGATTACAACTCAATGTAAAGAAGACCCAAATCCTCACAAGTGAACCAATAGGTAACATTATGATAAATGCAGAAAAGATTAATGTCATCAAGGATTTTGTCTTGCTTGGATCCACAATCAATTCTGATGGAAGCAGCAGTCAACAGATCAAAGGATGTGACTTTGAGGACTAACAACGGGACCTGTGGGCCTGACCCAAACCTCGGCATTTTTAATCACCTCATACACATGTGAAAATTGGACACTGAAAAGGGAAGATGAAGAAGAATCAATGGATCTGAATTATAATGCTGGTGACAATTTGTCCAAAGTCTGTAAGACAAGGTCGTGCCATCCTTGCCTCTAAGGAGCACTCTGGCCTGACTTCTTCCAATCCACATGGGTTTGTCCATTTAGCAGTCCATGGTACTTTCCACATTCTTCTCGAACACCACAATTAAATGCATCGATTGTGAGAAAATGCTGATATATGGGCAGGGATCTATAAGGGCGGAGGTTAAAGCCCATCCTTCACTGTCCCCTTACAAAGGGTTAAACTGTGGACGCAAGGACTTGATGCACTTGAGTTGTGACATTGCTGAAGACTGTGGAATAGGCCACGGACTGCTGGAGGAAGAAGCAAATGTTGTTAAAGCTGTCTCACACATTAGCAAACATCCCACACTGACTGCTGCGCCACTGATAAGGATGCCAGTCAGATTTGGGGGAGGTGGACATCCAGGGAGTCTCTAAGTGGCACACACGGGCAAGCACAGGGGGACGGGGCTCTGTCCTCCAGTCAGCAGTGACAATCTTGGAAACCCACAATGGCAGTTCCACCCTGCCTGCTGGGGCTGCTATGAGTTAGAGGTCACTCGATAGCAGTGAGTTTATGAATCGAATTGTCGGTGGTTCAAATCTACCCAGACACTCTTCAGAAGTTAGGCAGAGTGACCACCCGAGGGAGCAATTCCACCCTGCACCAGGCGCTGGGAAGAAAGTGAGCTTTTCTCTGTCCCCCTCGTGTCCCTCCGGCATTCCCCAGCCTTCTCTCTAGTCACGTGACCTACTCCTTAGGCCACAAGGAAACAACCAGATTCCAATCCAGACACGGATTCTTTCGCCCTTGCTCTAAGGCATCTTTATCCTCTCCCGCTACTTCCACCCCCCACCCCACTGCACTCCTGATTGGGGAGAACCTGCTGGTTTTAGGTCAGGACATTTGCAGTCCAGGCTCAAGTTCCCTGCCTGTCCATTTCCCAGGACGCTGCCGCCAGGGCCCTGCCTGAGGTGTGGTGAACGCTGCAGGAAAGCACAGACTCACGTGGGAATAAATGTGTCCACGTCTGTCGTCTTTATTTGGGGGAGACCGGGCTTTCGCCGCCATCCAAGTTCAACAGAAATGGCTGTGCAGACCAAACAGTGGGGAGTCGTTGACACCAAAAACCACTCGCAGCCCAAAGGAGACACAACAAATCTGGAAAAGAATGTTTTAAATCCAAACTTTGTAAGGGCCCCTGCTCCCCTGGTGCCCCATCTGCGTCCCACCCCCCTCTGCTTTAGGGCCCAGAGGAAGGAAATGTACATACCAGAGATGACTGACCGGGGACTGTGGCAGGTCAGAAAGGCATTTGTTGAAGCGGGGCAAGTTTGGGGGTCCGGATGGGAAAGCTGGGGGTTGCCCTTGTTTCTACCTCCTTCTGACCCCAACCTCGAGACGCGGCCAGAGCTGAAGGTTGGGCCAAGCGACGCCCGCTGAGTCTCCTGACCAAGGTGAGATACTTAGAGACGCAGGCTCGGGAGTGGCCCTGGAGTTGGGGCTAGAGGTACAAATCCTGCACGAGCCCGGCAGGCCTGCGCTTACCTGGAGCTTTCTGGCCTCGAACCACAGGGCATTGGACCAGACAACTGACCATGCGGGAGAAGAGGCCTCGCTCCAGGGGTCGCTGTGTGTGTGTACACGCGCAACTCCGGCGGTTGGTTTCCAAGAAGAAATGGGGGCTTAGCACAGTCAGATCTTCCGATGTTTTAAGAGAGGCTGTAAAAGCTCCTGAATTTTCCATGTTGGCAACTGAATCAAACGTTTTACACAACGGCGTCTACAGGCAAAACAAACCAATCTGTTGGCTGCATGAAGCTGGCCCGGCTGCTGCTTCTGAATTCCAGGCAGGAGCGGACTTGGTGCCCAACCTCTGAAGCTGGGGTTCCGGGAGGTAGACCGCGGGGGTCCCAGCACCCACACGAACTGTTCTGCCCAGGTCTTCCTCCCACGAAATCAGTTGGGGCTAAGAATTTGCAGTGTGCAGAAAGATGATGCTTGGAAACCAAAGGGCAGATCCAGACAAACACGTGCAGGTGCTAACTTTTATTTCCCAATGGCCCAGAAGACTTGGCTAAATCACAGGCGCAATAATAGGATCCCCAAGGCCAGCAGTTCAAAATCACCAGTCGTCGTACCTCAGGAGAAAGAAGGGGCTTTCTACTCCTCTAAAGAGTTACAGTCTCTGAAACTCACGGGGGCGGTTCTAACCTGCCCTATAGGGTCACCGTGAGTCAGCAGCGACTGGTGGTGTTTGGACCCAGTCTCTGAAATCCCTCTGGGGCCAGCCCCGGGGGTCAAAGCAGAGGCTTGGGAAGGAAAGAAGGCCTGGAGGGTATTTGGTAGCATGTCCAAGACCACCCAGGAAGCTGAGGGGGCCCCAGTCATGAACCAATTTCCCTTTCCTCTCTGGATGCTGGCTTTGAGGCCTGGGTGTTCCTTAGCCGCCCCTGGAATTTGGACCGCCCAGGCAGTGGCTCCTTGCTGGGCTCTTTGCGAAGCCACACTCGATCGAAGAGCACTTTGTGGGGGGGAGGCAGGAGGGCACCCCGTTAGCAGGGCCGAGGGAGCCCCTGCCCTCAGCAGCGCCTCTGGACTTTCACCTTGACCGAGCAAGGGCAATCCACAGAAGCCCAGATGTAGAGAAGACCCACATGCCTTGGGGTGAGGACAAGCATCAGACAACAGGCTGGTGCACAACGCCCTCACCTTCCTGGCAAGTGCTATGGTGCCGACTGCTAGAGGTTGGCAGCACCCCTGCACCCCCACTATGGCAGCTTGTCTAGGGGAAAGGGATCAACATGGCACACACAAAAAACCAACACCAAAAAACCACCACCAATAAAATGAAAGTCCAAGGTACAGCACGGACCCCGCGAGTAAGACCTAGAGCTGGTGGTTAATCACGGAAGCAGGGGGGATGTCCTTTCACCCACACTGCCCGGCTGTCTGTGGGCTGTTCCAGCAGCACTGAAGAGGGCCTCTCACCCACCAGCACTGCGCGAACCTCTCACTCTGTTCCCTAGGGCTCAGACACCGAGGCTGCTCAGAAAGATCTGGGAGCTTGAAGAGCATTGTGGGTACTGACATGCAAATGAGGACCACAACCAAGCTGTCCCCCATTGCTGCAGAGGACCTGAATTTTTTATGGCTTGTGTGTGCTTTTTGATGTGTTCATTGTCTCTAGAATAACTGATAAGCATGCCGATGCTGACAAGGGAAGAAGTTGTCTGTCAGAGGTTGCTTTGTTGTGGTGGTGGTTGTGGTTGTTTTGTTCCCCCCACTCTCCCCTACCCCCACCCCTACCCTCTTTCTCTGGAGCTGGTCTGCCCTACTTAAAAAACAAAAACTACCCCACCCCCGCCTCCCCTGCAAAAAGCCCCCACAAAATCCCCAAACCCACCATAACAAACTGAGGTTATGTTAGGAAGAGCAATATTTGAAGCAATTCAGTCACAGATGCGACCAGGAAAGGAACATGTGTTGATGCTCTTAAATCCCTTGGAGTAAAACACCTCCAGCCTGCCTACCTCACTTAAAGGGGCACCTTCCAGAAGGAAGAGCGAGAGGGAGGCTGATTTCTTAAATAACTGGATGGCGGTCATCCTAGGATGAAATATGGCCTCCCCACCTGCTCACATTTGCTGTTAAATGGGTTGGGAAAGTTGGTTTGGAAAAAGTGAGAGCTTAATTGGTCTCCTTCCACACACACACACACACACACACACACACACAGTTCAAGGATTGCTTGAGATTCTAACGGAACCATGTTCCTTTTATAACCATCTGCCCTTGAAGGACCCTGAGTGCCAGCCTGCTGCCTGCCAAATACCTCCGGTTCGGTGGTATTTCGGGTTTGGCTGCAGGAAGGAATTACGGGACAAATCAGAAGAAAGTCATTCCTGGGAGAATCCTGCCAACTTTCCACACCCCCTCTCCCCCCATGCCAGCCCCCTCCGGTGACTACGATGGTCAGATAAGGGGCCTGGACCGGAGAGAGGCTGTCTGAACCGGACTTTGGACCTTTCAAGAATCTCAGCTCCATTCCAGTCCTAAACACACACACACACACACACACACACACACACAGTGTCAGTAGTGTCCACCTCCACCCAACGGCAGTGTCTGTTACATTCCTAACCAACACAATGACCTTTTTCTCATCCAAGGTCTTGCAACACCCCAACCCAGGCTCTGGTTCCCTCTTTTTGTTCCACTTTCTCCCAGAATCAGCATCATTCCTTCATTTCAGCACCCTTCGTATGCTTCCAGTGGTCTTGGGTGATTCTTGAACCCCTACAAGAAGAACCATTCTCACCTAACTCCACACTCCCCCGCTACCCCTGGCCCCCGGAGCTTAGACAACTTAAACAGTGCTGTTCTTCCCCCACAGTTGTCCACCTGTGCTGACATGTCCCCATTGCCTGGAGGTGTCTCCAGATCCTGGACCCAGCACTGATGAAGGGGATCCAGGCCAGAACAGCTCCTCTGTCTCCATCCCCAGTTGACCTTGCACTTGGTGGGTATTCAAAGAGATGTTCCAGTGGATGGCTATGGCATGTCATGACCAGCATAACAGCTTCATAAACTTTGTACCAAATCCCCACCATAAGCTTTGTGACTGATGTCCACTGAATGCCCAAGAAGAAGGTATTATTGTTTCCAATTTTGCAGATGATAAAATTGAAGCTCAAAGATGACCATGTCTTGCCCAAAGTTCCCATCTGGTAAGTGGCACACTCAGCAGCCAGGTCTAGTGACCACCCCACAACAGGCTTCCTCCCCAGAGAAAGGGTGCCTTAGCCTTTTAACCACTTTCAGTCACCCTTATACAATGATTCTATCACCTCCCAAAGAGCCCTGTGATAGAGGGGTTCACAGTCAGTTTACTTCACAAACACTGGATAGGGTCACAATACATTCTTTCATCTTCAGTTCTGTTCCTAGGACCCCAGAGCGCCCCCTATGGAGGAACGTCATAACTGCAACGATCCAACAGGGGTCGGATTCTCCCGCAGCAGAGCTACTGGGAAATGAAGGGAGATGGGCTCATTCATGGACTCCAGAAAGCCACGCGAGACCTTTTCAGTAAAAAAAGCCTGTAGGATTTAATTCACCAACCCACCCTCAAGACCACAAGAATTTATGATCCTTCTAAATATGCTCTAATGAGTCTCCAGAAGCAACTTAGGTAGTCCCACTTCAGCTCCAGAAGGCCCATAAATACAGTTTTAAAAGCATACATATTTCCACCCTTCTTTTTTTTGGTAATGGAACGCACTCCAAATAGAAGTGTTGGCAGCCACGTCTTTCACAAGGCTATTTATATTCAACGTATCGGTGGTATAAATAGACGTCCTGGACACTCACCTCCCTGATCTTGGCGTGTTAGCTTGAAACCTCAGAACTAGACTGCGCTGGTTTTGACGTGATCACACGAATCAAGAGGGACCCAAGTGTCCTCACCTGCTCTGCGTCCAGCTCTGCTGTCCCTGGAAGCATAGGCCCTCTTCTCCCAAGTGGAGGCACCTGAGAGATCCCCTGTTGGAGAAGAGAGACGCCCATGGGTACATCTCTCCCCACAGTGAGAGGAAAGGCATTTCTTGAGAAAGGCTTTGAGGCTCGAGGAAAGCTTGACTGGCACAAATTAGGGTGGCCACAAAGAGAAATCGTCTTCCTAACGTCACATAAAAGCTGCCCCAACCTCCCCTAGCCAAGCCCTCCCCAGCACCCTCACATAGTTCAGACTTCAGGCTCTTGAACACAGCGGATTTCTTTTGACATTCAGTAATGTCTGTTGACATGCAACATCCCTGCTAGGGCTTTTCTTTTTCTTTTTTTTATTAAATGATGTAAGTTCTGTAACTGATACCAGTTGTCATCAAACATCATAAAAGCCAATCATGCCTCAAGTCATCAATATTTATTGTCCCTGGTGGGGGAGAGGCTGTTTTCAGTTTGAGGCAGATGGGTTTAATTTTTCAATGGGCTAGTTAAAGCAGAGTGCACCTAGTATAAACTATCAGACCAACGAGGATCTGCTGACATCATACAATTGAGATGTTCAGGCAGCTGAAAGGAAGAGAATGGGGGAGCGAAAGATGCAGCTAGAGGAGGAGAGATAAAGAGGGGAGAGGAGAGCAGGAAGCTGGGCAAGGGGGGAAGGAAAGAGCCAAAGAAAGGCTGTATGCTCAGCAAGCATGCCTATCCACACGAGTAGAATTTCTCTTCTACTGAGGGATTAAAAAAAAAAAGACGATAAATGGAGAGGGACACATTTCTGAAGGGCAGGCTGAGTCACATGGCATTGTTTGATACTATTATATTATGTGATGCAGGATGTAATATAATATATTGTGTGAGACATTATGGGAGATGTACAGGAGCTAAGGAAAACGAAAGCAAAGTAGAGAGGAGAATGACGAACGTGAAAGAGAAGGCAAAAGAAAAGGCCCCAGGAAAATAATAACACACTGCGTGTGAGAAAGTGGAAGAAAGGGTAAGCAGAGGAGGAGGAAATGAGGGGGCAAAAGAAAGAAGTGGGAGGGGAAATGAAAAAGAGGAGAGATCTGTAGAGAGGCGAGGGAGGGACATTCACGCAGCTCTGACATCAGGGGACTGGGCCAGGCAGGGGACGGTCAGCAGCCAGGGCTCAAGGGCAGGCTTTTCAGAAGAGATTGCTCAGCCCCAATCAGAGCCAGCCAGGATGCAGGAGCATGGTCTTTAGGCCCTCCACCTTCCCGGCCTGTGTCTCCTCCTTCATCGCAGACCCCCGTCTTACCTGGGAGAGCTCTGAAGGGCTCTAGAAACGTCTCACACTCTATCCTGAGTAAAGACTGTGAGCGTCTCCTTGACACCAATGCCTCAGTGATTGATAAGGCTTCCTGGGCCACTTCTCCGGGCCGGGCTCAAGTTTTCCTTGACTGATTTTGGTTCTAATGATACATTCTGAAACATCTGTCTGGTGGGGGAAATTGTAACAGGTGTGATGTTGGTGACCAGCGTCATCTCCCATAGACAAGCCTGTTCTTCCCCCTAAATGCTCTCTTGAGGACATCCCTGACAGACCTAGGAAAGCTCTCTTTGGAAGAACAGGTTTGGGGGAACAGGTGTGAACATGAGAATCAACTAAGTGAGGGTTCGAATTGGGTGTCTTTTTTTACTGGAGACGACTATTCACCCAGAAAGCCACCAAGGTGGCATGGGACCAAACCCTAAATCCTCTTCAGAATCTATCTCTAGTGTTGATGACCCAGGGAACAGCCGGGGATCTTTGGCCTCTGCTTCAGACCTGAGGTCTCACTCGTGAATAGAAAGAGGTGAAAATCATACCTTCGGGGCCAGAAGATGAGAAGTCCTGTCCTTTGTCCTTGGAGTCCCAGGAAACCTTGCTGAGATCAGGGTCTAGTTACATCCTGGAAAAGGTGGGGGCAGTCATGTTGCTCAGTAGTGTCCTTGAAGGGCCAAACTCCCTGCACACACTGGCTTTTGTGTGAATGTCAAAGTCAGAGAGAAGAAAGCAAGAGGGAAAGGTAAACCTTAACAAAGCGAGTTTCCAAAAACGCTGCCGGTGAAAAATAAATAGGTCAGACCTCAAAGCAGCTCAGAAAACCTTTCCTAATGGTCTGGCCCTCCCCTTGCACCTGCAATCAGATTCTATCCATGTAACCCTGAACTGTGAGCTAGGCCAAGGGCAAATAACCCTTCCCACGTCTCGGTGAAGAATGTTGAGGCATGAAGAGGTGAGCATCCCTACAGGGTCTCCGAGCATGTCGGAAGCCCCAGAAGATCGCACCCATCCCTCAACACCAGCTTCCCCTCCTTGGAACACTGAGACACGTGTTCTGAGATATGTGTCCCAATACTGGTCTCTATGTTCCCCCACCCTGTCTATGCATTCCTAAGTGGATATTATTACACTTTCCACCCTACCCCTGAATTTCCCCCATGTGATCTGGACAAGTGGCAGGATGCGAAGGCCACCCATTATCTGTCCAATTGGCCTGCAGCCAGCATCCCTTGGACAATAGTAACTAGCTTCATTATGGACAATAAATAAGAAGGATCAAAGAAAAATCAGTGCCTTTGAATTATGTCATTGGAGAAGAATATGCAATACTTCCTGGACTGACAGAAGAATAAACAGATCGCATTGGAAGAAGTACGCCAGCATGCTCCTTGGAAGAGAGTGTGGTAAGCCTTCATCTCATATGTTGGGGACATCAGAGGACTCAGTCATCAGGAGGACTCAGTCCCTGGAGAAGGAGAGCATGCATCCTAAAGTTGAAGGTCAGGATAAAAAAAATGAAGACCCTCAAAGAGATGGGTTGACCCGGTGGTTGCAACAACGGGCTCAAACCTAGGCATGATTATCAGGATGACACGGGACTTGGTAGGATTCCTGGTGTTTCTCACCGGGTCCCTGTGTGTCAGAACCCCTCAATAGCAGCTAACAACAGCAGCCGTTCATTCACAGGCTGTTTGGTTGAAATGGCTCCATGCTTCTTCTGCCACGCAAGTAATTCACAATCCGGAGCTCAGTGAGGAGTGATGTGGCTGGTGACCCTGGTCTGCTTCTAAAGGAGGGTTTTCCTGTTTTCTGAGAACAGTGCTGTCCTGACTGCTGGTACAAAAGCATATTGCAAAGTTATGCTGCCCCCAAATCACCAACACTTAGCAATCTTGATTTTTCCAATTTTGAACTCTCTAATTTTTAGCCAGTCTTGGGTAGTGGGTTACACATTGGGCTGCTAACCACAAGGTCAGCAGTTTGAGACCACCAGCCCCTCTGCAGGAGCAGCAGGGGACTTTCTACTCCCATCAGGGTTACAGACTCAAATACCCCCACAGGCAGCTCTCCTCTGTCCGACAGGGTCACTACGAGTCAGAATTGACTCAATGGCCGTGAATTTGAGTCAAATGGTTGCACTGAGGCATCTCACTGCAATTGCGATTCGCAGCTTTCCAGTTATTGGTGAGGTTAGACAGTTCTTCATAAACCTACCAGCCATTTATTATCCCCTTCTACAACCATAGGAAAACAAAAAACGAAAACAAAACCCCAAATTCACTGCCACTGAGCAGATTCCAACTCATAGTTACTTTCTGGGACAGGGTAGAACTGGCCCAGAGAGTTTCCGAGGCTGTAAACCTTTACAGGAGTAGAAAGCCCCATCTTTATTCAGTGGTGTGGCTGGTGGTTTTGAACCGCTAACCTTGCCGTTAGCCGCCCAGTACACAAATATTCTGCCACCAGATGGGCTGCCTACAATGAACTCAGTGGTGCAGGACCAGGCAGTGTTTTGTTTGATTGGACACAAGGTCGCTGTATCGCATCAGCACCGACTCAAAGACAGCTCACAGCCACCACCGCCACAGCATCCCCTTCTAGCAATGATCCATTCTCCTTCAATGGATTTCCAATCCTTTTCCTATTAATTTTGCAGTATAAGATGCATCTTCTGGTCTAGTTCCTAGTCCCTCGTTGGTTTTAAACCATGAGCGCCACCTCCCCATCTGTCACTCGTTGGTGAACCACAGCTCGAGTGGCCTTGTTTGAGCAGATCTTTTTCATTTTAATGTAGTCACGTTCACTATGCTTGCCCCATGTGGCTTAGGCTTTTGGTGTCTTATTTGAAGAAATCCTTTACCCAGAAGATCAAAAAGAGATTTCTTACATTGCCTACACAGCAGTTTCTTCTCCTATTTGGTTCTCTCTCTCTTTTTGAGCTCATTTTGGAATATGGTTTGAATTAGAGCTACAACTTTATTCATCTTCGTCTAGTCAGCCAGTTAGCCCAACAGCATCTACCAAATAATTCATTTCAAAGTAAACGAAGAAACAAATCATGGCTTTTCTGTCCACTGGATCCGTGTCCTTTAGCTGAGATCTGCTCAATCCGTCTATTCCCGTCCAGAGCTCAGCTGTCTTTATTACTGCAGTCTTCAGACCATCTGAAGACCTGACACAGTAGCTTTTTTCTTTGCTCTCTTTCTCGCCTCCAAGATTATCTTAGCTATTCGTGTACGTTTATTTTTCTGAATTTTACAGTGTTTGTAAAGGTCCACAGGCTGAACTTTTATTGAAATAAAAATAGAGCGTAAAGAATTAATGTGGTGAGGAATGACATTTTTACAAGCTAAACCGCTCCATTCATAAACATGTCTTATGTCTCTATTTATTTAGGTCTTTTATTTTATTTAATATTACCTCTGCCAATATCATGTGTACTTTCAAATTAATTCCTGGATACTCTTGGGAGTGAGAACCTGGATCTCTAATTCTATTTTTCGAGTTGGTTATTGTGTAGTAAAATTTCCTTGATTAAAAAATTTTTTCGATCATTCATTTGATGGGGGTAAAAATATATAGACAATGAGATGCACCATGCAATTTAATGAGGCCTGACAAATGTCTACAGCCACATCATCGGCACCACAATAACAATGTAGAACATAGTTATCACTCCCAAAGTCCCCTGGTGCCCGTTGTCACTTGTCCTGTCCCCACCAACATCACATCCTCGAGGAAAATTCTGACGTGCTTTCTGTCACCAGGAATCGAATTCATCTTTTCTAGACTTTTCTTGTTTAATTTTTTTGAAACACAAAGCTTTCTGCTTTTGTAAAATTTTACAGACTTGGAAACTCACTGGGGTGTTTTACGTCTATCTTGTCCTGTAGGGTCGCTATGAGTCAGAATCCACCTTTAGCCAGAATTGACTCTTAGCTGATTGACCTTGAATCTTAAAATATTATTAAATTAACATATCCCTTCCAGTCACTTGGTAGACTTCTGAGGATTTTCTACCAAGACGACAATGTCATTTCCCAATGAAGTGAATTTTGTTTCTTCCTTTTCAATCTGTAGGTCTTTAATGAAAAAACATTCCCCTCTCCTATTGCAATGGTTAGGCTCTCTACTATATTACTAAATCAACTGTGCTAAAAGCAGACATTGGTACTTTTATCAAACTTAAGGATGGAGGTTTTAATCTTCGCCATTAAGTACGGAGTTAGTGGAAGGCCCTTTTATTTTAGGTGATCTTTCTCAGTCTGCAGAAGTTTCTTTCTAGTCCCACTTATTGTAACAAATGGGTCTTGAAGTGCACCAAGTGCTTTTTGTCTGTCTATTGAGATGATAACACAAGCTTTCTTCTTTATCCGATTAATAAAGTAAATTATGTGTATTTTTTAATGCTAAAACAAATACACGCCACTGGACACGGTGCATTGTCCGTTTCTTTTAAGTTGCTGGATTTGATCGACTGCTGTCTTGTTCAGGATGTTGAGAGCTATGCTTCTGTGGAAGATGATCTGCAATTTTCTTTTCTTGTATGTCTCTGCTTCGTTCTGATAGTCAGATAACCATTCTAACTGCTGCGCTACTAGGTTCTGAGATGATCACAATAGGAGCTACTAATCCTGGGCATTTACTGGGACACGGGCGGAGGACTCCTCCAGTTCCTGGTCTGTCTCTCACAGTAGCCCCGAAAGCCTCCATGTGGGCTCATCTTGAGAACTTTAACTCCAGCGTGCCGGGAGGGGGGGGGGGGCAGCTCACCGAGAGCCTCTGCTCACGAAGGTCATAGTTAAGGGACAGGGACTGCTCCACCCCAGGTCCACAGCACGGTTGGTTTCACGTTTTGGCCCCCACTTTCTCACCGAATTGCACATCTACTTGGACATGAACACAAATGCCATGTCATCGTACCTTTCAGTCACGTCAAGCAAAATTGTCCCATCACTTCCGTCATCAGTTTCCCAACATGCGACTGCTTCCCGGGTCCCGCGACCTTGCTCTCCCTTGACCTCCTCCACCTCCTGCACCCCCCCTCAAAACCCTTGCTCCATTTGCTAGTCCTCTAGGTTCATCAACGTACAATTCTGCTGGACGTGACTGAACTATGGAAGGAGATATGTGCTAGTTCTCAATTAATAAGATATAGCTTAAAATTAATTAATTAATTAAACGGAATGAAAAACAATGCCTGCTAGTGCCATTGTAAAAGGAGCAGCTGCTGTGAAGAACAGCTTAAAGGTTCCCCCCGAATTAGATGTAGGATCACCATATGATCCAGCAATTCCACTCCTGGGTCTGCCCCCAAAGAAGTGCAAGCAGTGACCCGCGCAGACATACGTGCAGGTGCTCACCCCAACCCAGTTCACAATGGCCTAAAGGTGGACACTACCCAAGAGTCCATGGCAGCTGAATCACTGAGCAAAATGTGGTCATACGTGTACAGGCAAGCATTCACCCGAGATCATGGGACTCCGATTCTGATATGTGCCATTACAGGGATAAAACTTGAAATTACGATGAGGAGTGAAACACACGTGGACAACAGAACCAGCCTGGCGTGACCCTGCTGATGGGAAGTGTCTGCTGGCTTTGTGTTAGGTGCGGTCAGTCGGCCCCTGCCCACAGTGACCCGATGTGCAACCAAGGAGAACGGGCCAGTCCTGCACCATCCTCCTGTCTGTTCTTCGGTTACAGCCACCCTGTCCTTCCACCTCCTCTTTCCTGCTGTCTGATGCTTTGCCAAGAGTGATGTCCTCCTCCAGACGCTGGCCTCTCCTGACCACATGTCCAGGGTACGTGAGACCAAGTCTGGCCGTCTTTGCTCCCAAAGAGCGTTCTGGCCCTGAGACATCTGGAGTGGGCAAATGCACAGACCCAAATAGATGATGTATCTCTTACTCCAAATGGTCATGTAACCGAGGGACAGAGAAAGGCATGCCTTCACGCCCAGTCTGTGGCTTGATGGCTCCTGGGTGAGAGGAGAGTATGGGGTTCAGATGGGGTGTGTGAGCATATATGAGTGGGTGTGTGAGTGTGCTTGTGCATGAAATAAAGCGTGTGGCATGTGGGCGTATAGGTATGTGTCAAAAAGTGTATATGAGAGCATGTATGACCATGTGTACGTGCTTGTGTGAGTGTCTGTGTGTGCACGAGAGAAAGTGTGCTGTGTATGTGTGTGTTTGTGTGCATGTGTGTGTTTGGGTATGTCTATGTTTGTGTGTATGTGTGAGTGTGCGTATGTATGTGTGCATTGTGTGTGTTTGGGTATGTCTATGTTTGTGTGTATGTGTGTGTGAGTGTGCGTATGTATGTGTGCATTGTGTGTGTTTGGGTATGTCTATGTTTGTGTGTATGTGTGTGTGTAAGTGTGCGTATGTATGTGTGCATTGTGTGTGTTTGCGTATGTCTATGTTTGTGTGTATGTATGTATGTGTGTGTGTATATATGTGTGCATTGTGTGTGTTTGGGTATGTCTATGTTTGTGTGTGTGTATGTGTGTGTGTTTGTATCTATGTGTATTTTCTTCCTGCTCCCTCCTGGAATATTTCATTTCATACCTTGAAGACTTGTGCTAGGTTTTTTTTTGGTTACAGACTAGCCCCATTTCACAAGTAGCCTCAAGCAGCAATTAGTCCTGCCTATAATTTTGAATCGCATGGTGGGCGGGTGGGAATGTGCACAGGGCTTAGACAGATGTAGCCCTAGGTGAAGTCACTCCAGCATTCAAGGGGAGGGGAGGAGAGGTAAGGGGTAAGGAAAGGCTGGGGGAGGGGGCGGTCGGGGGAGGGGGGTAGTGGGGTAAATGAGCAGGGTGGGGTCCGGCCCAGAGCATTGCATTAAGAGCCCAGAGAGTGGAGATTGTGTGGCAGAACAATGGCCCCCAAAGAGTGTGTTCGAATCCCCGGAACCTGTGAATGTGTCTGCTTCCGTGGCAGTGTGCGTGGGTGAAATGTAAGGATGCTGCAATAAAGACGTGATCGTGGATTCTCCCTGTGGGTCCAATCTCGCCGCCCTAATCCTAAACCTGGGTGCCTTCCATAGCTGTGTGGGCAGAGGCCTGTGAAGACTGAGAAGGAGTCAGAGAAATGCCACTTTGTTGACTTGAGCCAAGGCTCCTGGAAGAACCCAACCGACCCGCTGCCAAGGAGACGACTCTGACTCAGAGATGCCACATGGGGGGTTTTCGAGGCTTTGCAAGTCTTTGTGGTAGTGGACGGCCTCATCTTTCTCCCTCAGAGTGGCTGATGGGTTCGAACTGCTGACTTTGCCGTGAGCAGGCCAATGTTGCCAGTTACCTGACAGCAACACTGGGCCCCTAGAAGCTGAGGGGTAATGGAAAAAGCAGGCTGGAAGGGTGGGTGTGTGGAGGGCAAGACAATGATGTCCCCTCAATCACTTCCCCTAGAAGTTGACAAAGGTGTGTAGTTTTAAGACACTACGTTTGGTGCTCCTTTACTATGGCCGCGTAGACAGTCAGACAGCCTGGTTCTGACCCTGCCTTTTATTACTCTAACTTTGGCCATGAATCTCATGCTTTGTGTACTTTGGACATGTGGTCAGGAGAGACCAGTCCTGGAGGAAGGACATCACGCTTGAGAAGATGTAGGGACAGCGACCAAGAGGGATGCCCTAGACAAGATGGATTGACCCAGTGGTGGCAACAATGGGCTCAAACATGAAAACAGTTGTGAGGCTGGCATGGGACTGGGCAGTGCTACACATAGGACTGTAGACAGCCCCTACCAACCACCACCTTGGCCACCACGCACTACCCTGTCCCTGAGCCTCAGCATCTTGATCATTCAATTGGGGGGATGTCCACTTGTTAGGCTCCAAAACACTCTGAGCCACAGCAGCCCTTGGGCAAGACAGTGTAACACTAACAGGCCAAACAAATGCCTCTGCTCCCCAGCTGCTACGAGGGCAGCTTCTCCTTTCCCTTGCCCGTCTCCTCTCTCCCAAGATTCCTGGAAAACCGTGGCCGTGCCTCCCATGTGCTTGGAAGAGGCAGCCCGGGGCTCTCAGCTAGGTGCCAGCTTGCCAACTTTGGCTTCCTGCTCCTGAAAGGACTCTGCTGGAAATGTATTTCCCAGGCCCTGATCTCGTGCCAGATACAGCAGTATTCTGCCTCTGCTGCTCACTGGATTCACCTGGAAGCTTTAAAAAAACTACAGAATCCCAGGCCCCATCCCAGACCTCCTGAATCAAACAAAAATCCCCGTGAAGCCATGCCACCAATCGGTTTTCAAAAGAACCCTAGGAAATTTAGGAGATGGTTTGTGTCTGAATTCTTCCAAAAACTCTATCATTCGGGACAAATCGTCTGATCTTTCTGGGCCTCCTTTTTCTCACTTATAACCTGAACGTGTTGAGCGTGACGATCTCCACGGTGCCTTCCGTAATTGGAGATCTGTCCTGTGTACGTGGCTCTTGCTTTCCTTTCTCGGAGGATCTCTTGGGATGTTTCAGTGTCTCGGGGCCATTGTGGCAAGCATCGGTTTTGAGTGTAGCTGTTTGGGGGCGGTGGGGGCATACACAAGGCCATCACTATGGATTGGGGAGCCTGAGATGAATTTAAAAGGAGACCAGGGCATAGCCCAGAATTTATTTCAGGATGTGAAATCAACGTTGAGTTCTAAAAAGGGTAAAATACAAGCCACTCCATTCGACATTTGGATGAGCCCACAGAGGGGGAAACTGCTACATGAAAGGGTGCAAAGGGCTACAGGCGTAGGGTGGTGGGCGGTGGGTGGAAAGTCAGGAATGATCAAGAGTCAGTCTCCAGTACCGTGGTCTTAAATTGCCAATGGCAGGAGAGGAAAGAAAATCCAAGGTCATTCTGAGCAGCAGATGCAATGGTGTGGGAGGGCGCAGGGGAGCCAGCTGTAACCTTTGGCTCTCCCCTGGGGAACCATGAAAGAGGGTGCAGCCCATGGGAACCCTGGCCCAGGAGAGACCACTGACACGACGCCCAGCATCCTCTCCAGCACTCTTGAGGAGGAGAAAGTCCAGCCTGGGGAGCAGGTGGCAGAGGGAGCAGTGTGATGTGTGATTCGGCTTCCTTCCTTGTGCTCTGCTGCTTGTCCGCATCAAAGGCTCGTGACTCGAAAGGCCCAATTTGACTTGTCTCACATGAGTGTTTAAGACGGACTGCTTTCCCTTACCCTTCATTTTGAGGGTAACTAAGTTCTGCAACAACTGAGACCCACCTCCACCCCTGAAATAGAAGAGCTGACGCTTACCTCACCGAGTCCTTTCTCTGGAATTCTCTGTGACACTCACCCCTGTGGCTTGGCATCGGAGTTATGTGTGTCCATGCTTGCCGGTCTCTTTGATGGTTGAGGAACTTCTTGTAGCTCCAACACCAGCCCCAGCTCAGCGCCCAACAAAGGTTGGTTACTAACCAAAAGGTCTACAGTTCAAACTCACCAGCTTCTTCTGGGGAGAGATGTGTGACATTCAGCTTTCTTAAATATGTACTGTCTTCAGCACCCTAGGGCTCTGTTCCCCCCTGTCCCATGGGATTGCTATGAGTCTGCAAGGGGTCACTGCTGTCCTACACGGGTGACCACGAATTGAGGGTGACTCCAGTACCTTGGAGGAGATAAGCTTTGCACTTACTGGTAGTTCCCTTTTCTGTGAAAACTTCCTTTTCCCTCTGTCTCATCCCTCTCTGCAGGGACCTGTTCTCTACCTCCTGTTCCCTTCCAGGAGGGTTGGGAGGTGCCAAAGGTAATTATCCTCACATTGGCACTTTCGCCCCTGGCTGGCCCTGAGGCACATAGTCTAACCAGGGCAGAAGCAGACTGCACACAGACCCCGGGCACCTTGCAAGGTGAATGTACTTCATCTGTGCACCATACTCGAAGCAGCTGCTACTTCCAGGAGCCAATCTGGAAACCCAGCCTTTATCGAGAGATTTCAAAGAGAACCTTCCATCGGGAGCCCAGAACTTCTCGAGGTTTCTTAGGGCGAGGCGGAACTGGATGTGTGGAGTCTTCTCCAGGCCGTCACTAGGAACTGGCAGGTGGCTTTTCAACCAAGACCCCCAGGTGGTTTGGCAGGGTCCCTGACCAATGCACCTTTTCAGTCCACACAGAACCTTCCAGTGGCTGCCATTGCCGGGGGAGTTGAGCTTCCAAATCTGTTGTCAAGGACGGTCTCCTTGCCAGCCCACGCATGACTGAACGAAATGTTGTCCAGTCTCCAAGGGGATAGGACTCTTGTGAGCCAGCCTGTTTCCCTTGGCTGGTTTTGGGAAACAGATCACCAGGCCTTTCTTCCTGGTCTGTCTTCAGTCTAAAAACTTGGCCGAAACCGATTTAAAATCGTAACAACGTGCACAATGCTCCACTGACAGGTGGTGGCTGAGGACTGGCTGGGGACCAAACCCAGATCTCCCACATGGAAGGTGGCAACTCCACCACGGAGGAACCACTGTCCCTGTTGCCCACTGGCCTTCCTGCACAGAGCGAGCGGTGGCATTGAGGGGAGAGGATGTGCAGAGAGATGTCGCTGGCATCCTGGGCCTCCATGGCCTGTGTTCTGAACGGGGCCCAGGTTGTGGCCAGTCGTTCACAAACTGGGGAGTCTCCTGGCTGCTCAATCCTCCAGGAAGTGCTCACTCAAAGGATTCATATGACTTCGAAAGGGCATCTCCCACTGTGCTCTTTTCAGAGTGAAAGAAAACCCCCAAGTCCCACGTGATCTCTGAACACAGGCTTGCCAGCACCCTGAGGCAGAGAGAGGGCTAGTGAGACAAAAACAAACGGAGGTCAAAGGGACATGAGAATTTAGGGGGAGCCTTCCAGGTTGTAGGAACCCTGGGGGTGCCGTGGTTATGCATTGGGCTGCCAGCAGCAAGACCAGCAGTTCGAAACCACCAGCTGGCCCACAGGAAAAAGAGGAGACTTTCTATTCCCGTGAAGAGTTATCGTCTCAGAAACCCGCAGGGGCAGTTCAACCCTGTCCTGCATGGTCATTGTGAGTCGGCCTCGACTGGATGGCAGTGAGTTTGGTTTAGTTTTCCAGGTTGTAAAGGAGCTGGTGGTGCAGTGGATCTACTGTCGGGCTGATAACTGTAAAATTATTGGTTCAAGCCCACCAGCTGCTCCTTGGTAGAAAGATGAGGCAGTTTCCATAAAGACGTACAGTCCTGGAAACCCTATTGAGTAGTTCTATTCTGTCTTATAGTGTCACTGTGAGTCAAAATACACTTCACCAAAGTGGATTTTTTTGGTGGGGCGTGAGGGGTGGTCCCAGGTTCTGGTTTGCACCCGAAGTTGACCAGAGAGTGCCAACTTCTGAAGGTGCCACAAGAGGGCAGCATTTCTGAATCTTCCAGATCTGCACAGGGGTTGCCTCTCTGGGCCCTGGTCTTGGCTCCCTCTGAGGCCCACACCCTCCTGCTTCTTCAGGAAGATTAAGGGTCCTGAGTCACCAGCCGAAGACCTAGACAGAGGCAAGGAGGGCCAGCGAGGAGGGGATTAAGCTCTATGGCGCACCCTCAAGCACATTCAAGCAAAAGCAGGATTGATGCCAAGTGTCTGTTGGCCGGTGGCCATTTTGGATGTTGGACAGGATTGTCTGCAGTTGTCTGAAGAGCAAAGGGCTACTAGGTCAGATGTTGCATGGGGCCCAGGGACTCTAACCTTTGTGTTTCCTGGGAGGACTTTGTCCAGTTCATTCCATTTGACAGCGCCCTCCGGCCTCCCACAACCCCTGCTGAGCGTTTCCATTTCCGCCCCAGATAGACTGCATCCTGAGCTACATTTTACCAAGATCTGCAGACATAGGAATCAGTTGAAGATCCTGTTAAAATGGAAATCATGATTCAGACCACCAGGGGTAGAAAGGAAAATTCTCAGCAGGGGGTCAAACTAGAATGGCTCCGTTCTAAGTCCAACTTTATCTGGAATCCATGGCCTGGCAGCAGGCCATGGCACCTGGAAACCTATACCAGTCCTTGGGCATGGAATAACAATAGATATTTACATACTCCATGCGGGTCTTTATTCCTCAATAAGCGTTTATTCAGCCAGCACCTGTTCTGAGCCAGGTGTTTTACCTGCAGCTCCTGGAGACCCAAGCATGACACTGTGGTCTAGATCTGGGTCCGCGGGAGGGAGGATCAACGGATAACCTTGAGCAGAACTGGGAATTCCAGAACACTTCATGATGCTCATGCAGAAACTGGACATGGATCAAGAAGCATGGATCACAGTGGGACCAACAGGTAACATTGTAGGAAATGGAGAGAAGGTTGAAATGGTCAACGATTTCGTCTTGCTTGGATCCACAATCGATACTCATGGAGGCAGCAGTCAAGAGCTCAAAGGATGCACTGTGTTGGGCAAATCTTCTGCTCAAGACCTCTTGAATGTGTCGAAAAGCAAAGATGTTACTTTAAGGACTAGCAGTGGGCACGTGGGACTGACCCAAGCCATGGTATTCTCAATTGCGTCATAGGCATGTGAAAATTGGACACTGAATAAGGAAGACCGAAGAAGAATCCGTGCATTTGAATTATGATGCTGGCGGCGAATATTGGACGTGTGCCATGGACGGTCAAAAGAACAAACAAATCTGTCTTGGATCAAGTGCAGCCAGAATGCTCGTTAGAGGCGAGGATGATGAGACGTTGTCTCATGTTTGGAGAGATTATCAGGAGAGATGGGCAAAGGATGCTTGGTAAAATAGAGGGACAGCAGAGAAGAGGAAGATCCTCGATGAGATGGATTACCACAGTGGCTGCAACCAGGGTTCAAATAGAACAGCAATGGTGAAGGTGGTAAAGCACCAGGTGGTATCTCGTCCTGTTGTACCATGAACTGGAATGGACCCGATGGCATCTAATCACACCGACCACATACCACAAAAGAGACCCATTCAATCACTCACAGTCAGCCAAGGGAGGGATAAAGGGAGAGATTGACAACGAGTGGGAGGAAGGAGGAC
This sequence comes from Echinops telfairi, assembly GCF_000313985.2. NCBI lineage: Eukaryota > Metazoa > Chordata > Mammalia > Afrosoricida > Tenrecidae > Echinops > Echinops telfairi. The sequence continues at coordinate 16,068,845 of NW_022103968.1, forward strand.
AGGCCTTGTCTTCTCCTGTGCTCCTCTGGGCAGCTGGACCTAGGCCAGATAGGGCTATTTTTTAGATTAGGTAAAGGAGACCACAGGTCACATAGCAAATACATGCTCCGGCTGTATTTGCCGGATCTGACGCCAAAGCCTGAATGAAGTCTTTCCCCAGCACCAGGTTGTCTTGAGGGATTCCGCAGAATTCACTAGCGTGTTACTGCTTAGTCTGTCTCGAGCAGACACTTAGGAGTTCCTGCTTGGTGAATTGGGCCAACAAGCCAATTCAGTCCAAATGGGCAATCCATCAGCTCAAAGTGTGGACACATTTGGGTGGTTAGAGAAATACCACTGGCTGTTCCACTGTGGTCCACGATGCTATTAACTTATGTCCAGCCCACTTACCTTTGATTGCTCCAATGGTCTAACCTGGATGGATGGGCTACGGATCTGTGGGACACCGATCCACGAGAGTGTGGGCACCTTCTGGTAACCCTCACAATGGCCAGTATGTCTGAGGCCACTGTCGCAGCCACGGTGTCGATCCATCTCCTTGAAGGTCTCCCTCTTTTCACTGACCCTCTGCCCAGCATGATGCCCTTTCCATACACCCAGGAAGGTGATTGTATCACAGGCGGGTGTGCAGCCTCAGCCACATCCAAAGACCATCAATCCCAAGGGTTTGCTGGAATTGGGGGAGATGCTCCTCTTCTTGCTGGGTTGCTAAGCCTGTAGCTCATCATCCCAGAACTGCTGGTGGCCATGCTACCTCAAAGGGAAGAGCCTGCCTGAGACTCCAGGCACCTAAAGGAAAGCAGAGACAGAGAAGGGAGACAGATTCCTGGTGACAACGTTTGAGTGACTGGATTCGACTGTTGACTTACTCGCTTAGGGGAGCGAATACATTTCCTTTTGTAAGGATGGGAATTTCAGTTGAGTTTCTGTCCTTGGGATTTGAAAACATCATGTCAAATGTAAGAACACTCCCAAAATATATCAGTTAGTTGGTGCTAAGAATATAAAGAAAATTTTACTTGAAATTCTTTTGACACGTAATATCAGCAATGGTTATTTCATGCTGTCGGTGTTGAAAAGGTAAGAGAAATTATGCTAAATCTAGGGTACATTGTGAAAAAACTCAACAAGCATGCCCACAACATTATCTAATAAATCCCAGAGACAAGGTTTCTCTGGAGTCAGAAAGATCTGGGTTTGAATTCCAGTTCTGTCACTTACCTGGGTCAACTGTCTTTACCTCCAAGGGCCTCAATTTCCTCATCTGTAACATAATGATAACAAGAGGAGCAGCATTGTTGAATTGTTACAAAGGATTATTTGAGAAATAAGAAAACCGAGCCTTATAAGGTAAGAGTTTTGGAGCTGAAAGATTAAGTCACTTGTAATGTGACAGGGGTCAGAACTGAGATTCGAACTCTGTCAGTGTAGACCAGATTATCCATTCCTGACCTCCATGTGGACTATCTCTTGAAGCTGAGGGACACTAAGTACCTTGACCAGAATCACAATTCATAATAAATTAAGGTGACCAGATTTAAAGTGGGACACCATTGACCAGGGGGAGAGGGGGGTTCTTGATTAAAAATTTGGTCTATATGGACCAAATAGACCATTCCCTAGCTTGTCGTTCATTCTTTCCAAAAATCGGAACTTTTTAAAAATGCCAAAAATCGGGCCTGTCCTGCAAAAAGCGGGACATTTGGTCACCTTAATAATAATGTATGCATAGTCCTCACCATTGGGCCGTTATGGAGGGCTCTGTCTGCAAGAGTGGGAATCAGGAGACCTGGTTACTCTGCCTCGGATCTCACAGGCAACCTTGATTGAGTACTTGTTGGTCTGGTCTTTGGTTTCTCAGGTGCAAATGGAAGAAGGTAGGAGTTGTTGACCTTCAAGGGCCCATGTTATTGTAACCACCTAGTTTCAGAGCCATTTCTCACAACCCAGGTGACTGGGGCTAACTGAGCTGGATCGGGTGAGGAGTCTCAAGGGTGACATTATAGCGTCCTTCCTCCTGTCTGTAGTATAAAGCTTGTCCTCCGTCCTCCAAACTACTTCCAGATCGGATCTTGTCTCTCCGGCTTTCTATTCTTCTCTAGGCTCATCCATTTCCAAGACGAAAGAAGAATGCCACCAACGTTGGCCATCTCCTAAGGGGAGCAAGCCCAGACCTGGCCCTCAGCCTTTTCCCGTATCAGCCCCAACTTATTTCTAGAACTGAACTCCCAGCACTCTCTCACTGTTTTACCCCCCTTTTAAATCACACCTGAAAATACTTCCCAAATAGCAACAAACTCACCCCCCACCCCCAAATTAAAATGTTTTGATAGGTTAAGTGTAAATGAATCAAAACCATATGGATTAAATTTCCCCTGAAATACACCCAGGCTTAGCCAAGAAGGACAAATGCTTTGAGATAATGTGGGCCAGGGGTGGGAAGTGGGAGTAGGGGGGTCCTGGGTTCTGAACGGCAACTTCCACCATGCTCCTTAGTGATACGGCTATATATGGTGAACATTCTTAAGGTCCCAGGAGCCCTAACTCACACTCAATTTTAAGCCAATGATCCGATGACCCTAGGCTGACCGTAATGAGACCTGAGGGAATTTTCATGGCTCTTACCATGAAAACCTCTCTTTCAAAGCTAATGTATTTTTTCAGGATGGTAACCAATCTCGAACAAGTGAGTCAACTTCTTTATTCTCTCAAAGAGCAGTTACTGAGCACCTGATGTGTCGCACGGCAAGGTAATGGGAGACAAAGAGAGTCCCTGCGCCTGAGAAGGTCAGCTCCCCTGGCCCCTCTGGTTCAGCCCCTCTGCTGTGAGGGCATAAGGCTGAGACTTCTCAACTGGTCTCTCTTGATTTCAGTCACACCAAGCTCTCTGCTGAGAAGCTCTCAGACCAGTCTAGAAGTCTCTTCTCCACTTTAGGGGACATACTGAATACTGAACATCTGCTTGCTCATCAGATCCCATCCTGAAAAAAATGCATGAACTTTGAAAGAGAAGTTTTTCATGATAAGAGCATTTGATCACCTAATTGGTCATGCTCCATGCCCCCCTTCTAATCCATCCTCCACCAATCACCAGGACAATCTGTCTAAACCTGAAATCTGTCTACGTCCCTCTGAACCTCAAAGAGTCAGGGTTCACACGAATCTACTTTAAGCCTGTGCTACATAACATAGTAGACCAGCTTGTCACATGACTCGGCCTTTATTCACTCTTGAGCTCTTTGCCCATCCCTCTCCACTTTATACTACCACTACCCAAAGCTGACAGCACCTTTCTCTGCCGCACATCCTGTGGGTCCTTATTTCTTTTCCTTGCTTATGTAGAATCCTATGCTCCTCTGTTTTCCTTCACTAACTCAAGCTCTTAGGCCACTTTTCTAAAGGCTGCTCTGAGGAGCATGCATGCTGAGAGAGGTATGGAAGCTATTGATCCACGGACTAAAGGAACCCATGGTTGAAAAAATATGTTCCCAAAATGCCAAATTAGACGAAGACAAGCAGATTATTATGATGATTATTTCAGGACTTCTCAGAGCGTTGACTATGTTGTTGTCAACACTGTGACTCTTCCGACCTCGTTTCACCACAGATGCTTGTTGGTTTTGAAGCTGTTGTTTCTTGGAACATGGTTGAGGAAGAAGGTTCCAGGCGAAGGACTTGCTCTACAGCCTTACACAAACACATTGAGTTGGTTATTCATTCGGAGAGCGTTTATCTAGCACCCCCTGTGTGTCATGCCATGAAGAGTTGAAACCAGCCCTCCGCCCGGAGATGAGCCTCTCTGACTCCCTTAGCTCATTCACGGTGACGCTTCTCATTCTCCAGTTGCTCACAAGGACCAAAAAGATATCCTGGAAACCCTTTCCAGAAACACATTCGGTTAAAAGCAAAGAGGATTGGACTAAAACTTACAAAAATGGTTTCAACGTGCTGCAACAGAAAACCTTTCAGGGCGATATGACTTACGTGCTTCAAACTGCATTGTCTACCACTGCAGTCATGACAAGAACTACCATTCTCCACAGATCTGGCTCAACCTGCCGGTCCAGGGGGAGACCATGGAGTGTGAGCTCGATGCATAGTCCCTAAGGCTTTGGGTCTTTTTATAGCTTAAACTTTGCTTGAGTTTTTATTGTTGCTCTTCTTCGTATAAATGCCTGCCTTCCTTTCTTTTTCGCCCAGAGGAGTGCCCTTCTTTTGGTTTCGATCTTTTTCGTCTTTGTTACTGCTTGTAACTAAAGACAATTTTGTTTCTTCATTGCCTAACCCTCCCCATTCAAACTTCCAACGCCCTTCCAAAAACCCCTCAGGTTTTCCTCGGTTTGACAATACTGGGAACAAAGAATGACTAGACTCGCTTAAAGACGGATTTGCTGAGTGAAAAGGGTATTCTTCCCCCTCACCCACGCCCTTTAGGAAGTATCCCCCACCCCCCTGTAAAAACTCTCCGGGTTGAAAAATGTATGGCCGAGGAGTTTACAACTTTAGAGCAAAGAGGCAGTGCTGATAGTAGAGGGAATAGAAACTCTGTTCTTCAAAATGTATCAGGAAACAGTTACAAACCGCTTCTCTAGAGTATGTCAAATATTAATAGTAAAAGAAAATCGATTAAAACGTAGGCCAAAGACATGAAAAGGATTACAGATTGTAGATAAATACGTGAAATATGTTCAACATCATTACCGTTAGTGACCCATAACTTAAAACAATCATGAAATAGCATTACACACCTGCCATAATGGTTAAAATAAAAATGATGACAATTCTAAATGCTACAGAGAAATTGCAAAACTCTGGGAAGCAGGGAATATAAAACTTTAACAGCTCATTATAAAACTAAATAGGCACTTAGTATATGATCTATCCAATCCCAGAGAAATACAAATTTATGTTCACATAAAAACTTGAATACTGATATTCATAATTACTTTACTTGTAATAGCTAAAATATGCCACTCACACCACTGGTCCTGTAGGGCTCATCTGCCCTGGATTCCCTGTATTTTCAGTTCCTATCTGTATCAGTGTACATCCTCTGGTCTAGCCAGACTTGCAAGGTCGAATTTGATTCATGGTAGT
>NW_022103968.1:16075013-16079330 GCF_000313985.2 Echinops telfairi
ATGTCGGGGGTTTAAGTGGAGAGAAAATGTTTTGAGAATGATGTACAAATGCGCTTTACACAATTGATGTGTGTATGGATTGTGATAACAGTTGTATGAGCCCCTAATAAAATGTTTTAAAAAAAACTTGAAAAATAATAAATAAAATAAAAATCGTGGTGCAAAAAAAAATAGCTAAAATATGGAAATAATTCAGATGTTCTCCCCCCACCCCAATGGATGAATGGTTAAACAAACTGTGGTATGTCCATTCATGGAATACATTCAACAAACTATCAACACAACCCCCTAGAATGAATCTCCATAGAAATATGCTTCATGAAAAAAGACAATCCCCAAACCGTACATATTGTATGATTTGATTTATTTAACATTTTGAAATGACAAACTTTTAAAAATGAAGAACAGATTAGTAGTTTTCCAGGAGTTAGAGACAGGAGAATTTAAGCAAAAAAGAGGAAGACCCTCAAGAAGATGGATCGACACAGGGCTTCAACAATGGGCTCCAGTAAGAGAACCAGGGTGGGAATGGCATGGGCCTGGGCACTGTTTCCTTCCGTGGCACACAGGGTTGCGGTGAGTGGGAGTGGACTAAAGGGCGCGTAACAACAACAAGGTTATCAAAGGGCAGCATTCTTGTGCTGATGGAAGGTTCTGGATCGTGACTCCGGCGGTGGATACTGGGCCCTACACCTGTGATCAAATGGTATGGAGCCGCCCAACCACAAACACACACACACCCCTCCCACACACCAGTTGTTGTTGTTAGGTGTCATTGAGTGGATTCTAGCTCATCGTGAACCGATGTACGACAGGACAAAGCACTGCGCCTGTCCTGTGCCATCCTCACGATGGTTCGGATGCTGGAGGCCAAATGCAGCCACTGGGTCAAAGCCATCGTCCTGCCGACGGTCTTGCTCTTTTCCCTGCCCTGCTGCTTTTCCAAGCAGGATGTCCTTTTCCAGGGACTGGTCTCTCCGGACGACACGTCCAAGTATGTGAGACAAAGTCTCATCCTCCTAGCCTCTAAGAAGCATTTTGCTGTACTTCTTCCAGGACAGATTTGTGTGCTCCTTTGGCAGCCTGGTACTTTCAGTATTATTCACCAGCACCGCAATTCAATTGCACCTATTTTTTATTTTTCTTGTTCAATGTCCAACTTACACATGCATATGAGTAATCAAAAATACCATGGATTGGGTCAGGCTCACCCACGTCCTCAAAGTAAACTTGTTTTTCAACACATTAAAGAGGTGTTGTTTGGCAGATTTACCTGATGCAATGCATCATTTGATCTCTTAACTGCTGTTTCCAAGAGCACTGATTTCGGATCCAAGCAAGATGAAATCCTTGACTATTTCAATCTTTACTCCATTTACCATGATGTTAACTTCTGGTCAATTGGTGAGGATTGTGGTTATCTGTATATTGAGATTAATCAATATGGAAGGCTGAAATCCTTGATCTTCATCAGTAAGTGCTTCAAGTTCTCCTTACTTTTTGCAAGCAAGGTTGCGTCATCTGCAAATTACAGGTATTTAATAAGCCTTCCTCCAATCCTGATGCCACAGTTTCCTTCATATAATCGAGCTTCTATGATGATTTGCTCAGCATACAGATTAAGTAGGATGGGAGAATGCAACCCTGATGCGCACCTTTTCTGATTTTTAACCACGTAGTATTCCCTTGTTCTATTTGAGTAACTGTCTCTTGATCCCTGAGTAGGGTCTCCATGAGCACAATGAAGTATTCTAGAATTCCCAATCTTCTCAAGGATATCCATAGTTTTTTTTTTATGATCCACATAGTTGAATGCCTTTGCACAGACAATGAAACACAGTAAATATCTTTCTGGTATTCTCTGCTTTCAGCAAAGATCCATCTAATATCAGCAATGATATCCCTTGTTCCACAACCTCTTCGAAATCTGGCCTGAACCTCTGGCAGCTCTGTCAATGTCCTGCTGCAGTCATTGTTGGATGAGCTTCAGACCTCCCGTGATAGCCATGATATCATTCCAAAGCTGGAGCATTCTGTTGGGTCACCTTTCTTTGGGATGAGTAAAATATGGATCTCTTCTAATCAGGAGGCCAAGAAGATCCCTTCCAAATTTCCTGGCATAGATGAGTGAGTGCTTTCAGTGCTTAATCAGCTTGTTGAAATATTTCGATTGGTATTCCATCAGTTCCTGGAGCCTTGTTTGGGGCTGATGCTGTTGGTGCAGCTTGACCGTCTTCCTTCTGTAGCTCCTCTTGCTCACATGCTACCTCTTGAGATAGTTGAATGTGAACTAGCTCTTTTGGTCCAGTGATTCTGTGTGTATTCTTCCCATCTTCTTTTGATGCTTCCTGCATTATTCAATATTTTGTCCATAAAATTTTTCAATATTGCAACTCAGGCTTAATGTTTTTTCTTTAGCTCTCTCAGTATAAACTATGCTGAGTGTGCACTTTCTTTTTGGTCTTCTGACTATTGGATTTTGCACATTTCATTATAATATTTTACTTTGTCTTCTGGAGATTCCTTTAGGGAGTGTTTGTTTAGTTCTCTTAGCTCCTATTTTCCTCCATTTGCCTTAGCTACTCTATGATCAAGAGCAAGTTTCAGAGTCTCTTGTGACATCCACTTTGATCTTGTTTTTACTGTCTGTTTAATGACTTTTTGCTTTCTGCATGAATGATGTTCTGGATGTCCTTCCATAGCTCACTAGATCTTCTGTCATTAGTGTGTTATACATCAGATCTGTTCTTGAGATGTTATAAAAATTCAGGTGGGATGAATTTGTTTTAAATTTCTTCAACTTCAACCCGAACTGACGTATGAGCCATTGATGATCTGTTCCACAGTGGACCCCTGGCCTGGTTTTAGCTGTTGATAGGTCCTCCCAGAGATGCAGTCAGTTTGATTTCTGTGTATGACATCCAGATAAGTGATGTGTATGCTTGTATTTTGTGTTGTTGAAAGACTTATTTATAATGAAGAACTCATTTATCTTACAGCATTCTGTCATGTGATCTCCAGCTTCATTTCTATCACCAAGACCATATTTTCCAAATATCGTTCCTTCCTTTTTGCTCCCAACTTTTACTTTCCGATCTCCAGTAATTATCAATGAATCTTGATCACATGGTCGATCAATTTCTGACTGAAGACATTGGTCGAATTCTTCAATTTCTTCATCACTACCTTTAGTGCTTAGTGCATACATTTAAATAACAGTTGTATTAATTGGATTTCGTGTATGCAGATAGACATTATCCTATCACAGACAGTACTGTACTGCAAGCTAGATCTTGAAATGACCTTTCTGATGATAGGTGCAACACCATTCCACTTGATTGTGTCATTCACAACACAGTAAACCATATGATTTTCTGATTCAAAATGGCAATACCAGTCCATTTCAGCTCACAAATGCCTAAAATATCACTATATATGCATTCCATTTCATTTTTGATGATTTCCAATTTTCCGAGATTCATACTTAGGACATTCCAAGTTCCAATTATTAGCTCATGTCTGCTGATCTCTTCTCAGGTGGAGTCATCCCCCAGCAGCAAATCATGGTCCTAAAGGCTTTACTCACATAGACTGAGCTCTCTCGGTGTCATTATGGTCGACTCCACTTTGAGAAGGAAGCTCTTCCTCAGTCAGATTTTCGGTGCCTTCTGATCTGATGGGCTCATCTTTTGGCATGATTTCTGACAAGGTTCTGCTTCTGTTCATGAGGCTTTCAGTAACTGATCATGTTTCCATGCTCTCCACAGGGTTTTTGGGTGGCTAATTCCTCTGAAGTGAACAGCCTGTTCCTTCTTCGTAGTCTGGCTTTGGTGGAAACTCTGCTGAAACCTGTTCACTTGGGTGAGCCTGTTGCCATTGGAGATAGCCATGACCCAGCTTTCAGCACAACACATAAGCCACCACGGTACAGCACACTGCTAATCAGTTGCATACAAATCTAACATTGTCCCCAAATTAAAAACATATTTACTATCACAATCAAAACAGCTTCTACCACCTGTATGGTATCTTCTGGGGACATGGCTCTTTTCACTTGGGGAGGCTACAGTGCACTTTTTACCATGTACACATTCTTGTTGTCAGTGTCCACAGGGTAAACATTATATACTTGTATATGTGAAAAAATGACAAACTCACTGCCCTGGAGTCAATACTGACTCATAGTGACCCTGTAGGACAGGGTAGAATTGCCCCCTGTGGGTTTCAAAGACTGTAATGGTTTAGGGAGAGAAAACCCCATCTTTCTCCTGTGGAGGACTGGTGGTTTCAAACTGTCCACCGTACGGACAGAAGCCC
>NW_022103968.1:16079450-16152428 GCF_000313985.2 Echinops telfairi
ATATATCTGCTTCAATAAGACTTGGCAGTGAGACTAAACCGTCTCCTGCTGCTGGCTGCCATCAAGCTGGCCCTCTTCTCACGGCGACTCCATGCACACAGGCACAGACTGGCCCCACTCCATCACCATGATTGGTTGCAGATCTAACCATTGTGATCCTTAGGGTCTTCATTAGCTGAATGTTGGAAGTTCATTGCGGGACCTTTATTCCTAGTCTTTCTAGTCTGGAAGCTCTGCCGGAACCTATCCAGCATCCTAACACCCCACAAGCCTCCACTGACAGACAGGTGGTAGGTAGTGGCTCATGACATACATGGGCCAGGAGCCGACCCCAGGTCTCCCACATGGAAAGCAAAAATTCTGCCACCGAATTCTATGTCATCAAAACAATATTGCTAGCTCCTTCAACTCTAACTTTGCCGAATCTTCTGTCTCCCCCCAACCCTAACTCATGTTGAAAACTATAGACATCTCAGAAAGACCGATCCTATGTGTTTACCCTTCTGGGAAGGAGGGTAAATTGAGTTTCAGGGTGTTCCCACTGCTTGGCTCAAGAGGGGCAAATCTAAGGCAGAACCTGCTTCCTGTTTTCCTACATGCTCCATTGTCCCAAATGGTACCCGTTAGGGACCATCAACTCTTGAACCGTCACGCCCTTCATTGAAATTCACGGCTCGAAGACTCAACTCCCCCTGGGAACATGTTTTTGTGCTGTTTTTTTTAACTGAACGAATCCAGAGTTCACACATGCTGCCTGAATATGACATTGTGTAATATCTTTTTCTTCTTTTTTCCATCTTGTCTGTCTCCCCACACCCCTGTCGCCCCACCCTACCCCCACTCGCTGCCCACCCTTTAGAAACCCATCTTATTGAGTGGCTTTAGAAAAAAAAGCACAACACAACACAATCCTACTCCCCCTTCGAGGCACAGGTCATGGGGAGCCAGAGCGCAGGAGAGGTTGTTGCTTCTAAAGTTCAGAAATGAAAAATGACTTTCTCTTTTCAGTACCTCTTCCCTGATGTGCCTCTGTGATCAGTATCAAATGCTTAGTGGCAAGGATTTCTGTAGAGCTTCCTCAGCTAAAATAGATTGAACCTGCCCGTGGCTCTTTGTAAGCGGACAATGGAGGTAACAATAAGGAGCCGCGATATTGTTCCGGCATGAATAGTTCTCATTCGAGATATTTGCTGTTGGGCCCTGTAGATTACCTGCAAAGAATATCTGGCTCCCTCGGTTGAGAAAGGTTATGCTGCAGGCACGCAGGCCAGGCTGTTTCATGGTAATACCGCCATAGAACCTGCAATTAATGGAGGCTTATTTCAAAATGGTAGGGAGTCACCTTTTGAAATAAGGTCTATTTTCTCTTCTGGCCTAATTGCACAGCCCGGGATGTTTTCAGTTTAAAACGGACAACTTTTGTGTGTGAGCAGGGGTTTGGGGCTGGCGAGAGGGTGACATGTCAGGTGCCCGGGCCAGCTCAGGGGGGCATGAGACCCATACGGGAGATTAACAGCTTGTAACCCTGAACCAGGCAAACAGCAGAGACAGGCTGGGAGGGCCACGTGTCATTCAAGGGTCCCATGCCAGTTTCAGCCAGGGAAAAGCCAACTCCCCAGGGCTTCCTGGTATGTGACTGCAAATTGGGACTTTCAAAGCTCAGGGCTAGTGATTTGGACCCTGGCATGGGACCCAGGTGTACACCATTGCACTGTCCTTCCAGCGGTGTGACTGTGAGCCAAGTACTTAACCTCTCTGGGCATCCCTTCCCTCAGCTATCCAACAGGGGGGCAGGCCCTCACTGCCCACAGGACCTTTGCAAAGATGATGCTGGGGTTTGTTTCCCCCGGGGTTCCCATAACTACCCCAAACCGGGTGGTTTCTAAGAATAAAAGTGTACTGTCTCCCAATTCCAGAGGATAGGAATCTGAACTCAGAGTGTCAGGAAGGCCAAGCTCAGTCTGAAATTTCTAAAGCAAGACCTTTTTTGGTCTCTCCCAGCTTCTGGTGGCAGGGATTCTTTGGTTTCTAGCTGCATCTTCATCTGTCTGTTTTTCTTCCTTCTCTGTCTCTTTGTGTCAATGTCTCTTCTCCTTTGCAACCCAAAACCCAAACTCAGACCAAACTCACTGCCATGAAGTTGATTCCAACTCAAAGTTATCTGTGATAGGTAGGTTTATTGTGCCAACTTGGCCAATAGATGCATATGGAATTAATAAGCTTGCAGTTTCATTGAAGGGCAAAGCGATAAATGGCTCAGTGAGCCTCACTTTTCTGTCTCTTGCTGACTGATGATTGGACCAGTATGCAGATGCCTTAGCTAGTTCTCTGCCTCAACTTATGAGCTACACTACCTGTGGGACACCCATCCTGTGGATCGTGTCGCTATAGTTCAAGGTTCCTTCAAGACCTGCTTCACCACACTGCTGGTGTATATATCACTTGAGCTGGGGACTGTTGGACCCTATCATCTGGCTGACTGTTGATGACCTGCCCTGCTGTTTGCTGCCTGTGATCTGACTGCTTATATTGCTCTACAGAAGACTCAGCTCTCTGCTTCCTTGACTTGCACCCAACAGCCCTCTTGAGTTGAAGGACTGCCAGTCTATTAACTATCTCACGGAAGTGAGTTGAACTGAGCCCTTAGTACTGCTCTGTGGACTAGTTAGCTGTTTATTTCATTGTGTAATATATATCTACAATATATATGAAATCATACATGTGCTGGTTTTGTTTCTCTAGAACCCTGTCTAACATACCATCCTACAGGCAGAACTGCCATGATTGTTTCCAGAGACCATAACTCTGTGCAGGAGTAGAAATCCTTATCTTTCACCTTCCGAACCACTGGTAATTTCAAACCACTGACCCTGAAGTTAGCAGCCAAATGCATAACCACTTGCCACCAGGGACCCCTTCTCATTTATAAGGACACCCTTATTTTAGATTAGGACCCACCCTACTCCAGTGTGACCTAAGGTTAATGTAGTTGATAATATTTTCAAAGATTCTATTCCCAAACAAAATGGAGTTTTTGAGTCATGTTGTGAGTCCATTGAATTTAAGTGAGTTAGGGCTTCTATTCTGTCTTTGAGGGGTGGGGATGGTGGGAGCAGCCAATTCAATCCACAATAGGCATCTAGTAAGCTAGCCCCAGCAGGGACTCAATAAATGAGCTGTAGAGACACTACTAGTTGACCATTATCCATTCTTACCTTCTTCCTTCCCAGTAGCGCCCATGGCAGCACGATGCCCGACCAAGAAAAATCTGCTAGTGGCGAGGCTGAGTGAGGGAAATACGAGGGCATCTACCGGCTGAGGCTGCAGGAAGGGCTCGTGTTTTCCTGATTGAAACATAAAGCAGAGAGCTTTCACTGCACCACGTTCCTGACCCTTTGCCCTGCCCTCGCCTTCCTTCCTGGAAAGGAGTTAAGATGCTTGGAAGTGTGGGTGCCATCTTGCAACTGTGCAGACAGTATCTGGAAAATGGAAGGAGCCAGAAACACAGATGAAGTTGTGGAACATCTTCGCCAACCGGTTGCTCACGGAGTCCCTGGGGACCTCTTGTCAGCTGAGAACAAGCAATCCCTCGGTGTTCAAGTCATTGTCACTTGAGCTTCCTGTTACATGCAGTGCACACAATGTCTAAATGATAGCTGGCGGTCCTTGTTCCTGGGAGCCCGGCTAAGATAAGAGGCTGGAATATGCTGGGAGGCATCCCACTGGTCTCTGGGCATCAGGACCATGCCACCATCCCCTTTATCTGTCAGCCCAAGAAACTGAGCTGTGCATTTACATAGGCATCCTTGCTTATTATGAAATAAGAGGTTCTGGGGAAGCGGCATCCAATTAAGGGAGATCAGAGGCGAAGCTAGCCAAAGCTACTATATAAATACCTATCTGCCTCGTAGGCAATACTGCAGTTCATCAGGCCCCCAAACAAAGACTTTACATGAATGGAGCCACTGCCTGCCTGAGACCTTGTCAGATGCCGGATAAAAATATGGCAGCCAACAGGCCAATCGTCATCATAGTAGCAAACATTGCAAAATGTCTACCCTCGTTAAGGAGCCTTGGTGGAATTCCCAGTCCCTGGAGCATCCGGTTTCACCCCAAGGACTGAGTGGGAACTTGGGAAAAGTGTAGGCATGTCTCAGCCGGGTCTGAGGCCCCAAGTTTGTTCCCAAGCCAGGAGGGAGCTTCCCATTGACCATTGACTGTCACGCTCCTCGTCCCCGCCCCCCTACTCTGGACAGCATGCCTTCAGGAGGAACACAGAGCGAAAGTGAGTCAAAAAAGAACTAATCACCAGGAAGGTGTTGGCTGAAACTGCCAGTCTGGGATCCCTCCTAATGGCTGACAAATGTCAGGGGGACTTGTGTGCTTTTTTTGGTTTGTTTGTTAATTGAATTGGTTAATTAGGTCCCAGAGGCTTAGCTGCTAATTATGAGCTGCAGCCGAACATACGCTTAAAACACACACACACACACACACACACACACACACACACGTGCGCATGCACACACAAACGATGCAAGGAAGTTAAAACAAAAGAGAACGCACACGCACACACACACACACACCCCTCCTTTGTGTTCGTTATAATCTGTACTGTTGCCTTCTCTTAATTTTTGACCTGTCACATGTGACTTCCACCTTGATGTTGTTGTTGGCTTTTTTAAGATGGCAAGAAAAACTCCAGTTCTGCCTTTTTTTTTCCTTCTTCCCCATAAGGAGCATCTGCTCGATCTGTTCCACGTTCATTAATTTCCTGCCAATTAGCCAGGGGAAGAAAAGGTAGGGGAGGAGGGGGGCGGGGTGCAGATTTGCAGCTTCAAGCAGTACCTTGTGAGGATGCTATTTTCAAAAGCTTTGCATTTCCCACTTGGTGCACAAGTCCACCAGACCCAACTGTGATTTGTTGATGTTTAGGGGAAAAAATTCTGGAATCCCCTACACCAGCAGTTCTCAACCTGTAGGTCGTGACCCCTTTGGGGGTTGAACGACCCTTTCACAGAGGTCACCCGGTTCATAACAGTAGCAAAATGACAATGATGAAGTAGTAACAAAAATAATGTTATGGTTGGTCGGGGGCACAACCTGAGGAACTGTACGAAAGGGTCGCGGCATGAGGAAAGTTGAGAACCACTGCCCTAGAACAGACCCCAGACAAGCTTGCCTTGGCCCAGTGAGGAACAATTTCCCTTCAGTTCCCTGAGGACGCCATAGATGTCAGGCTGGAGACAAGGACCTCCACACAGTATCTCCCGACACTGAAACACTATCTTCTGGGGTGGACTTCCTGTTGCGGTCGCTTTTTCGAAGTAAGGAGACATGTAAGGAAGTTGGATGTTCTAGCTTGGTACCACTAGTTCACACAGCTTCCGGGAGCTGGCCAGCCCCAAACAGATGATGAAATGGCCAACAGCCTTTGGCTGGTCAGCCAGAGTTGGGGAGCTTGAGAAGCTAAAGAACTCAGCGGATCTTTGGGGCAGGCTGAAGTTTTTCCAGCCACACATAGGGGCAGTGTGCCCCTGTCCTATAGGGTCGCTATGAGTTGGCATTGACTCAATGGCAGGGAGTTCGGTTTGGATCGGAAGAAAGACCTGACAGAGACATCTAGACGAGGGTGGGCGATTGGTCTGAGAAGAAATGTAAGCAGCCGGCTCCTTGGCCGTGAGGCTGCTGAGACTGCCCCTGGCTTCCTTTGGACAGGTTGTCGGGAAAGACCACGAACTCAAAACAGAACACCCATGTGGATATAGGGCCAACAAAGGCAACAGCGGATACCCTCCCTGGATAAGAAGACCTGACCCAGTAGCTTCCACAATGAGTCCAAGCACCCCAATGTCCACGAAGATGGTGGGGGGTCTGACAGTGCTTCATTCTGTTATACATGAGGACACCAGGAACCGACTTGCTGGCAACGAACAACTGCCCGGCAGCCAGGGGTCTGCACTTGCAAATGTCCTGGGGGTTGAGAACATATGACTGGAAGCTCGGGGACTTCAAGAAACGATGTGACTCAACCACCAGGCTGAGCTTGGCTCACACTCCCCATGCACACACCGCCGTCCCCATCAGCCATCCGCTCCAGATCCCTCCTCAGGGTCTCTCCTGATTCCCAGCCTTCTCCTCAGAAAGTCGCTGGGTCGACTCTCAGCAGATGCAAAGACCTCCCACCACAATGGTTCTAGCTTTCTCGAAGACTTGAGGAGTTCTGGAGTGGGGCCTTGTGCCCTCCTCTGATGCTGCAGCACCTTCCCCCCAACCCTCTTCTAAGTCACTCAACAGGAAGACTGCCTCACCTCAATTCCACACCCAAAGCAAAAGGTTAACAGAAAAGCCACGTGTTTTACTGAGTCCACTTGAATCTGAGTTTTTGCTCGCAAGTGTGTGGGTGTTAAAATAGGGTTCGTTCTGAATGAAGCCTCTCTGAAGGGTTTTCAGCAGGCGAGGGTTAACACTACAGGGGCAGTCAAGTATGTTGCAAAGGGCAAGGGCATTAGAGTGCCAAGCAATGGATCATTGTGGTTAACGGCTGGACTCTCTAGCTTGGTGACGAGGGTCCAGATCCTGGCCTGGAAACTTGCTAGCGACACAACCTTGGACAAGTTACTTCAACATCTTTGGAATTCAGGTCTTTGTTGACAAGAGGCAAATGTCAACGGTACCTACCCCACCGGGTGGTTGTGGGAATACACGAGGGACGGTGGGTGGATTCCAAGTGCTTGGGAAGCGGTCACCACTGTGCTGGCTTTGCTCGCCTTCTCTAGGCTTTGAAAATCAAAAGACCCCAGGAACATGAGCCACGCCAGGATTTTATCATCTGTGCCTTTAACTTGGGGCCTTGCTTCTAGGTTTCTGTCCTTTCTCTACAAGGTAGAGTTTTACGGCTTGCAAAGTCAGGATGGCACCAAAGTGTCCTTCAGATTTGCTGTGTTGTGGTCCCTGCTCTGGATTAAAAGGAGAGGTGTGGGTGCGAGGAAAGGGGTCCTGTGTTTCGTGATTAGCTCCACCTGTGCTTGGGACTATCTTACAGAATTCCTTGTGGGATAGAACTCCCTCATTATTCTCAGAGGGAAGGGTGGCTACTTAAGACCTAAGCCCTGGTTATCTCTTTTCCTTTCTTCTAGAAAACCCCACAAGGAATCCCATGTTTTGTTTTGCTTGTTCGTTTCATTATCATCTGAAAGAGAAGATCATTTGGCCTGCCTGGAGGCTGGGTGATGAACAAGCTCAGTTTGCCCGGCACTGAGAAAGCTCCTGGGACAAGAGCCTGTCAATGCTCAAACCAGGCAAGTCCCGGGCCAACCAGGATGGCTTGGTCACCCAACTGGAAGGCAGATTGTTTTCATTGCTCGCTTGTCTGGTAGGAGGAGTTGAGGGAGGCACTGATTCCAAACCACCCAGCAAGTTAATAAACCCACTAAAACCTGCGGCCTCCCACATGCACCACCAGATGCTGAATGTATGTCTGTGGCCTGAATGCAGAAATCTTAGAAACACAAAATTTCTCAGCCACACAGACATGGGCAGTGGGTCTCACCCCCAACCGGCACCCCCCTTGGAAACTGGAGTCCCCAGTGGGAACTTGATTTCGTCATTTAACTTCTCATTGTGAATTGAGTGCAGGTTTACAGAGCAGATCCGTTTTTCATTAAACTGCTCACATACATGTTGTTTCATCTTATGGACTGCAATCTCCGTAACATCACTTATCCCACTTCCTCCCTCTGCTTCCTGTTTTCCTTTCGCCTTCTTTGCTAACCCTTCTGCCCTTTGTTTCAGGGGTGTGCTGCCCTTTGGGTCTCAAATGGTTGATGATTCTAAGGTGTGCGTACTTCCTTAGGGTTATTGTTCTCCTTATAGATCTGTCAATTGTTTGGTTGAGTGTTGAACCACTGGGCAAGTTCACTTACACACTTGACCGGTGATTAAGACCACGCTCTCGGGGGTTCTACTAGTCTTTATCGGACCATGAAAGTCTCGTCATTTTTTATGACTTTGAGTTTTGCTCCATGTTCTTCTTCCACTCCATCTAGGACCGTCTAATGTGGGCCCTTTCAGAGCAAGTGATAGTGTAGTCAGGCATCATCTAGTTCTTCTTATCTCAGGGTCATGGAGACTGATGTTCACGTAAATCCGTTAGTAAATTAGATTGTTTCCATGGGCCTTTGATTTTCATCACACCTCCTTTCTCTGGACAGGGAAAGTCCAACAGCTGGACCTTAGATGGGTGCTCCTGAGATTTCAATGTCCCAGTTCCTACTCACCAAACAGGATGAGAACATTATCTCTGGGGACTGTGTTATGCCAGTGGAGCCTGGTGTTCTCTGAAGCTATGATCTTGAGTCCCCAGGTTCAGTGACTCATTGGACCAAAAGCTAAGAACCTTTCATAATGGTACCAGCTGTATGTCCCTGCACATTCAGGGATATATTTGCAGCAAGTATATGTACAAATATCTTCTGTCAAACCTATAGATACTTATGGGTGTATTTCTACTCTCCCTTTCACCAGTTCAACCTGTGGGTCTAGTCCATGCATCCACTTGCCAATCACCATGATTTCAGGCTTGTGTAGATAATCACATTTACCTCTGTGGCCTTTAACTCTTGCACTTCTCTGAGTGTCTCCCTACCTCCCTCTTCTTGGAGAATGACTTCTCCTTCACCCAAATTAACACATGTCTACGATCCAGTCAGTGATTTATCCATTTTCAATTGGCAGGATCTAATTTATAAAGATAACATTCTACATCATAATTGATAAAATCTGGAGTATTAAAAGCTTGCAAACAGTCACCTAAGATAATACCTATTGGTCTCTATACGTATGAAGCAAATGAGGAGAAAGGAAAAAGGAAGCTCAAAGAAGGAATTAATCCAGAGGACTAACATGGCCTCTCCTAATCGGAGACCAGAAGACCTACATGGTGCCTGGCTACAACTACGGACCATTCTGACCAGGGATACAATCGAGGGTCTTAGACAGAAAGGATGAAAACTGTAGACCAAACCTCAAGTTCTGAAAGAAAAAAAAAATCGGACCTATTGGTCTAATAAAGAAGATAGGAACCCCTAAGCTAGCATTCTGAGATCATCTTTGAACATGGAGTTATTTCAATAGTTCATCTTTTAGCCAAAGGATGGATCGGCTTATCCCAGGGTAAATAAGGAAGCACCTCTACACGATCATAGAACCTTTTTAAAAACAAAAATGTCAAAACGTGAAGCAAATGTTCCTCCCTCCTCTAGACCTATACAAGGGGCTACCCAAAATAACTGAAAAAATTTTTCAAAGCTATGTATTTAATTTTTTAAAAACTAAACAACCTTATCATCTTCAAAGTCCTCTCCATTACACTTAATACATTTGTCAAATCTGCAATTCCATTCTTGGAAAGATTTTTTCAAACTCATCTCTTTGCTGACAGTACCTCCCTTGTTCCTTTCTTGTCAAATTGCTGTCCTTTCATGTCCCTCTGCACTCACAGAAACAAAAAGAAGTCACATGGAGAAAGGTCAGGGGAGTCAGGTGTGTGGGGCAAGAGAGGCATGCTGTTTTTTGCCAAAAACTGGCACACTGAAATGGTTGCATGAACAGGTGCATTGTCGTGGTGGCAAAACCAGTCCCTCTACTATAAATCAAGCCATTTTTGTCACACACTGTTACACTATCTTTTCAGAACCTCTAAATAGAAAGCTTGATTAACAGTCTATCCTAGTGGAATGAACTCCAAATGAACTACAAGTTGACAGTTTTGTCCGTCCAGGAAGTTGGGACATCCAGAACAAGATTTGTCATCAACTGACATTTCAGCTTTTTTGAAGTGGGAAAACCACTCATACACTTGAGTTTTCCCCACAGCGCTGTCCTTGTAAGCTGTGTTCAACATCACAACAGTTTCTCTGGCATTTTTCCCCTGAGCAGGAAACAAGATTGCACAGCTGCATGCTGTTCTCTTAAATCAGTCATCACAAAAAATGGGGTTTGAGCGAAACTGTTTTTACGAAAAAAATTCACTGTGACCAGAGAGAACCTCCCCAGGTGATGCCACTGGGTGCACTAACTCAGAGAGAGTGGTTTGATGCTGCCTACTGGGGAAAATGCGTACTTTTTTAGGGGTATCCCCTCATATGTCTGGAGAACCCTTCCCTGAAGAATTCCACATTGTTTTATTTATACCGCAGCAATTTTGATGCCCTTGAGGGACCCAAATCTTGTTCCCTTTCAATGTTCTTTCAGTTTGGGGAACAAAAAGAAGCCTCACAGGCAAGTTTAGGGTTGTAGGACAGGTGCGTAAGGCTTCACAGTGAAATTCTCCTATGAGAATTTGTCTAATTTGGGTGGTGGTGGTGGGGATCCAGACTGCAACATCCTGACCTTTTTCTCAACAATGAGGTTCTCCATTTTCTTCACAGTAAGCCCAAAGGCAATAGTCCTCTGAGAAACTCTATGAAGATTCATCTTGGACAGTTTCTCAATGACGAGATAAGTCAGGTCAGAGACACGATGGAAGTGGAATTCTCTCTTTAAAGGTCCTTTCAAATGATGGCTAGTTGTTTGCTTTGAGTAAAGTCACCTTGTGTGTCAGCATCAGAAAACCACATCTCACACCTCACCACAGAAGGGCGTGCGAGAAAGGACAAAAGGCAGGGGACGATGGCTTGGACGCGCTGAGCATCTCACCCTTGCCAGGTCCACAGATGACACCATGCTTCCGGTTTATCCTCAGAGAGCTCTGGGAGGTTGGGAGCTGAGGACACGCGGCCAGAGAGGAAAAATGAACTTCCCAAGTACATACAACTCAGTAATGAAAGAACTGAGAAATGGAGTAATAATTTTTAAAAAGTGACTTAAATAAACATAGTGATAGAGCATCAATACTACTAAGTGCTTTTCGGGAGCTCTGGAGGTGCTGTGGTTAAGCCTTGGGCTGCTGACCACAAGGCAGGCAGCTCAAACCCAGGAGCCGCTCCATGGGAGAAAGGGGAGGCTGCTCTCATCAAGACTTACAGTCTCCGGAGCCCTGTATGGCATTGCTGTGGATCAGAATGGACTGTGCGGCAGGGGGTTTGGTTTGGGGTCAGTGCTTTCTCGGTTCAGAAAGTGACACTCTTTAGTGCTTCTGCCCCGAGCCACGGTATTCTCAGTCACCTCCTTTACACGGGAAAGCTGAATGAGGAATAAGGAAGGCTGAAGAAGAATCCATGCATTTGCATGGTGGTGCTGGCGAAGAATCTCGAATGGACCGTGGATGGCCAGGAGAACAAACAAATCCATCTGGGAAGAAGTACAACAGAATGTACCTTCGGAGCCAGAATGGTGAGGCGGCGTTTCAAGTACTTGGGATGAGTTATCAGGAGGAACCAGTGTCTCTAGAAGGACACCAAGTTTGTACAGATCAAAGAGGTGTGAAGGAGACAAGGAAGCAGACTGGCACTGTGGCTACAACAGAGCAATGATTGTGGAGGGTGGCACAGAACCAGCAGTGGTTTGTTCTGCTGGGCGTCGGGTAGCTGTGAGTCAGAACGGATTCGCGGGCACCTCACAACAGTCTTCCAGCTTACCATGACGGTGGTACCTTTTAACACGTGGGTAACTTGTGGATTGGAGAAATGGGATCACCAGCTCAGCACCACAGCCTGGACATGGAAGAATTGGAGTTTGAATCTCTGTCTGTCTAGCTCTGTAAGCCACGCCCTGTCCCTTCCACAATATGTGTATGTGACCCTTCACAGTTCACCAAAAACTCTGACAAGTGTTAACACACTTCACCGCTGAGAAGGGAATTGCCCGGTGAAGTGGTTGGCTTACAAACTTTCATAGGTGGGGTAGCATATTCACAGGATGATAGGATTAAGGGGTAGGTGTTACTTAATTGCAATTGGGAGGCTAAAGAATGATGTACAGGTGCCAAGTTGGCAAGGGGTGGATTGAGAAACAGCTTATTGTACCAACCTGGTTGATAAACGCATGTGGGGTTAATTGAAGGGTGGAGAGAGAAATGGCTCGGTGAGCCTCGCCTTTCTAGTTCTCAGGTCTCTTGGTGTGTGATGGTCGGACCAGGGTGCAGCTGCCTTAGCCAATTCCCTACTTCCGTTGGCAAGGCTCACTTCCTGCAAGGCATCTCTGAGGAGAAGCCACATGGACCTTCCCCAATGCAGCCCTGGGTGCTGAAGCAGCCGTGTGGAGACCCCTGCCAGCACTGAGATGTTTACATGCTCACTGATTCGGCTTTCCTTCTGCAGTTGACATCATTGCGTGTGTTCTGTGAGATGGAGGAGGACTTTGTGGATTGGTGTCGGACATATGGGCTAATGTTGGACTTGTAAGCTTGGGCAGCACTGGGTTGGGATGTTTTCTAGATGTGCACTTACCCTTTATAGAAAACTCTCTCTTATACATATGAGTTTCTGTGGATTTGTTTCTCTAGTCTACCCAGACTAACACACCGGTCCCACAACCCTTCAGCAGGCCGTTGTCCTCACCAGCCGGGAAAAATACGTTCTTCCAAAAGGGTGGTTGGGCTCTCTGATCTCAACAGGAAGCCTTTCAAATAAACAGACTAACCTCTCCCACAGATGAGCACTGAGTGATTCCGAAGCGGAAAGAAAATGGTCACAAGAGAAGGTGAAGACAAGCACTAACACCAGCCTCCTCCCCCAGACCAGGCAGAAAGGCCTGGATCTTGCCTGTGCAGGGAACATCGACCTGGGAGTATTGATGAGCCCACCCGCCGAGCTGCCTTCCCTTATCGATAACCAATGACGGTGCCTAAAGTTCAAACACTGCTGGGCAGCTTTCATGTGTGTAAACAGTATCGACATGCATATATCAGGGCCCCTCCATCTGTGGGATTCACCAAGGACGCAGGTTGACCATTGGGGGGAGATTAACTCCGGAAGCAGCTAATTATAATCAGAGCTGGGATAGAAGCCATCAATGGTGGCCAATGGGTGTAAATACCTTTGTTTCTACACAGCCCAGTACCCCAACTCAGGCTGTTCCCTGCTCCTGGGCAGGAATCTGACCTCCTTCCCCACGGGGTAAGGCTGCCCAGAGTCCCCAAGTCCAGCAACCCGACAGAAGCCCCACTGGAGAAAACTGGGTGGTCTGTGGAAAAGACAGGCATCTGACACCTCCACTGTGACCCAGGCCATTCAGAGGCAGCCTCTATTTATTGAAGGCTTTCAATGAAAATACATCAACAACGTCCTTAAGAAGGACGTGAGAAAGAGCAGCACACCATGCTGGGCTCCCCGAGCACCGGTGTCCAGAAGAAAAGGCGGGTCAGTCAGAGAGACACTGTCCACATCGTCTCTTTATCCACTGCCCTCGAGCCCAGGACCACCCATAGCAACCCTCTTGGATGGGGTAGAACTGGCCCTGGGGGGCTCTGAGACCCTAACTCGTCACAGAAGGCCTTCTTTTTCTCCTGCCAAGAGGCTGGCGGTTTCGAACTGCCAACCCTGGGGTTGCAGTCCAATTCCGAACCACTACCCCACCAGGGCTCCTCATGAGTTGTTAATAAGAAGAAAGAAGAAGGAAAGGACATTTCGTAAGGTGTTTACATTAGGCCGGCTCCCCATTGAATTGCTGGCTGACTTAAAACAGCCTGGCTCCAAGGCCCCACCCCTCCATGGGGCGCTTTGGTATAGGAGGGCGGCAGTGGTGGCAGCCAGGAAACCTTTGCCCAACTGGTGAATCGGGGGAACGTCATGAGAGCCGTGACAACAAGGTGGGACCTCGGGCTTTTGTTGACGCCAAATTGTTCCTGTTTCATCATCTTCAGTGTGGTTCCTTAACAGCCAATAAAAACAACGGCCAACATTCACTCAGCACTTCCTGTGTGCCAGGCTCACTCCTAATCACGCTACATGCATCCGCTCATTTCATGTTCTCGAAAGCCCCAGGAGTGGAAGCCAAGGCACAACTAGATTGTGCTATTTCCCCGGTGGGCTTTGTTTCTCTGAGAATTCTTGGAGGTCAAGCACACAAGGCTAGTCCTCTTCTGGAGATAAAGAATTGAAGCCTGGGGTGGGGATGGAGGGGCGGTGACACGCTCTGTTCCCGGATCGAGGTGGACGCCTCTTACCCATGTGGAGAGCCTGCTTTTGAAGGGTTGTCAATGACGGATTCTTCCGAAGTTCTTGTCAGCTCACTCTTCCATGGTGCCTCTGGGTGGACTCCATCCTCCCACCTTGTGGTTAGCGGCTCAGCGGGTTAACTGTCACCTAGGGCCGCCGTGGCTCCGTGTGACAGCAACAGCACCTGGAAACAGGCTTTTGAAGAGCAGGGATGGTGGCGCATTGGCCAGTGTCACCACGGGTCTTCCTGTCTTTTAGCTACAGCAGCCGGGAGTCCAAAGGTCTTGCCCTCAACATGGTTCTGGAAGCATTTTGATTGGTCTTTACTGGACATCTCATTGTCATGAAAAAGAAGGCCAAGTATAAGAAAGCGTAAAACCTCATGGCAGATTCTTTAAAAATTCGTTGGACTATTATTCTGATGACAAGAGTTTTCTCCCTAGATGGACCCCAAGGCTGCTGCCTTCTTTGCTTGACAAAGGTGCCCTTCTGCTTGATTGAGCAGCGAGAGAGAGCCGTGTTGTGTAACTGCACTGAGGATACTGGGAGCCACAGAGTTAGCCAGTGAGTGTGTGAGTAAGTGGTATCATGTTCCTGGTTTTAGGTTAGCTCCAGGACTGGAATGCTTAACTTATGTGGTTTTTCAAGATTAATCATAAGTTACAACAAGCTACTCTCCTTTGGGGTATTTCATTTGCATCGTTTTCTCTCCCGGGGGGCTGGAGGAAGAAAAAATATCCGCTGCACAGCTTCGGAAATTAGCTGCTTGTCACTCACATACTTGGAATTGGAGTTGGATTGCATGTCCCTCACTCCAGAGCCTGGGACTGGCTCCCCAGTTAGCGGCAGGCGTACAGCTGGGAAGGCCTCTAACAGTGAGCAAAGCCAGTGTGGGCAGCTCCGCTGTAACGTGAGCTCTGGCTTCAGAGGGCCATCATTTATCTGCAGGTCCCCAGGCACCTTCATACCAGTGCATTAGCCCCCATATGTATTTAAGGATCAGCAGTAAATCAGCAGACCCTGCTGTCCATGGGGAGGAAAGCTGGGGAGGAAGCTTTATAGGGGATACTCAGGCTCTCCAGTTATCAGCTGGGACAGTTGTCTAGAAATGGGCCTGGCTGGAAGACTGCCTCTCTGAAGGGCAACCTGTCGTCCACTTTCATAGTAAACTGGCCTAAGGAATGGAGTCGGTGTCTGTAGAGCCAGAGCTGGGGGGTGGACGCATGGTCATTGTTCTCTAGGCCTGAAGTCTGCATTGTTGGAAGGAGGACTGCAGCAGGCAGCTCAGAGAGGTGGTCATCTGGGCCCCAGACAACTCAGCTGCTGCTCCAAACTCTGAGTGGTGGGTAAACTGGAAGGTGGCTAGAAGCTGTGCCACATGGGGAAGACCCTCATTGTGAGGTCAGATCGAGGCTGGCCCCACTCCCCACACCAGGCCAAGGGCAGCACAATGCATTGCAAGCCACACCATCCAACCAGGCATTCTGGCTTGCCGGATAGGGGGTGGGTGGGGACTGGCACAGGAATGAGCCGCTGTCAGGATCCCAGAGAGATGGTGCCAGCCCAAACTGGGTTCCGTGAGTCCCTTACCAGGATGCTGATGGAACTCTTAAGTGATGGGGCTGGTGTTTGAGGCAGTGTTTGAGGACGTGTGACCAGTAAGGTAGCTCAGTCAAGAAGTGATCTATTCAGAGGTGTGGCCTGAGGAGTTCTACCTCACAAAAGTCATCCATTCGAGAGCACTACTCACTGCGATGGGAACAAGAGGACTTTGCTCCTTGTTGTGATACCTTCCTGATCCCCCGTAGTCACCTTGACTGGATCCTGACCCAACTGGAAAAATAGACATCAGGATACCTGGAGAAAAGGTTGAAGTTTGTGAAGGATTTCATTTTGCTTGGATCCACAAGCGATGCTTGTGTTAGTCCGAGCAGACTGGAGAAACAAATTCACACACACTCATATATGTATAAGAAAGAGCTTTATATAAAAGAGTAATGTATATTAAGAAAATATCCCATCTCAGTCCAGATCAAGCCCATAAGTCTGATATTAGCCCATATGTCTGATACCGGTCTGTAAGTTCCTCTTCAGACTCACGCAACACATGTAATGATGCTGAATGCAGGAAGATCACAGGCCAGTAGGTGGAAAGTCTTGTGGATCCAGTGGCAGTGGAAGCATCTCAGTGCTGGCAGGGGTCTCCACATGGTTCCTCCAGTTCCAGGGCTCTAGCGTAGCACCATGTGTCTTGTCAGCAGGATGTCTCCCAGGGAGTGAGTGTGTGCCCTGCCTCCAGCGAGCTATTTATCTCCTTAGCACCTCCAAATGAGGTCATCAACTGCGACCTGATTGACAGGCTAAACACCACCTCTTCACTCTTAAGTCTCTAGTTGACACCAGATTATGTAACTACCACACCGCTCATGGAAGCAGCAGTCAAAATATCGAAAGACTTGTGAAGAAATCGAGTGTTTCCTTGGGCATTTCTCCTACACAAGACGTCTATAAAGTGCTGAAGAGCAACGATGTCACTTTGAGGCCTAAGGCCCACCTGATACAAGCCACCCATACCGTGGTCTTCTCCATCACCTCGTATGCATGGGAAAGCTGGGCACGGAATAAGGAAAACTGCAGAAGATTGATGCCTGTGAATGGTGGTGTTGGTGAAGCATATCTACAGTACCAACAACTTCCAAAAGAACAAACCATTCTGTCTGGGAAGAAGTATAGTCAGAATGAATGCTCCTTAGAAGTTAAGATGCCTGACATGCTCCAGGCATGGTACAGGAGGGGGCTACTTCCTGGAAAGGGACACCATGCTTGGTCAAATAGAGTGTCAGCTAACAAGAGGAAGACCCTGACAAGATGGATTGGCACAGTGGCTGCAACTGTAGGCTCAAACATAACGCTGGGGAGAATGGCATAGGCCGGGAAGTGTGTCGTTGTGTTGTGCATGGATTGCCGTGAGTCGAAACCTGCTGGATGGCACCTAACAATGGCAACCATCCTGCCTCTCTTCTAAGTTGGACAGGTTGTATTTCCAAACTGCGTCCCAGGAGCAATTAAGGTGGAGAGAGCCAGCTGACCTTCACAGACTGCAGGCCTAAAAAATGGAAGAAGAGCCTCTGTATGAGAAGACAGATATTTTGATATTTGAGAGGCTCCCTTATGCCTCTCCAATGCATTCCAAAGCTGGAAGGACTTTCTACCTGTATTAGTCTGGGTACTTTAGAGAAACAAATCCACAGAAACTCATGTATAAGAGAGAGTTTTATATAAAGGGTAAGTGCACATCAAGAAAACATCCCAACCCAGTCCCACATTAACCCATTAACCCATATGTCCAACACCAATCCACAATGTCCTCCTCCATCTCACAAAACACACGCAATGATGCCAACTGCAAGAGGAAAGCTGAATCAGTGAATGTGTAAGCATCTTAGCTCTGGCAGGGGTCTCACATGGCTGCTCCAGCACCCAGGGCTGCATCGGAGTAGGTCCATGTGGTTTCTCCTTGGGGATGTCTTACAGGAAGTGAGCCTTGCCAGCTGAAGCAGGGAACTGGCTAAGGCAGCTATGCCCTGGTCCGACCATCACAAAGCAAGAGATCCGAGAATTAGAAAGGCAAGGCTCACTGAGTCATATATCCCTCTGCCCTTCAATTAACCCCACATTTGTTTATTGGCCAGGTTGGCACAATAAACTAACTACCTCACTCCCCATTCACTAATCACATATGGACTTGTCTGTACTATGTACCAGGCATTATGGAGCTCCATGCGGGGTGCTAGGGGGTGGGGCTGGGGGCTCCAACTTCAATGATACTGGCTACTCAGAGGTTTTCCTTCTAGCCCTCCTGGCCTGTCTGCCAGGAGGAAGCAGGTTACAATGAACCAGATGGAGGCCTTGTCCTATGGTGGGCAGACAGAGGCATTTCTCTGGACAAAGGACAGGCAGAAATAGAAACCTTGGAGCCCAGATGGGAGGCCAGGAGGAAGCATAAAAGGTGCTTGTCTATTAAGGCTGCGGCAACACTGACTATTGTGTTGCTTTTGCGTATGACCTGAATGATTTGATGTTGTGCCCTAAGAGAATGCAACAGGTTTAAATGAAGACGTGCAGGTGATAAAACAGACAGAAGAGGCCACCATCAGCTGGCTATTTGAACTACCACCGTCCAAGATAGTATTTCTCACAATGGGTGATACCACCTCCTGGGGTGCTGGAACAATCTGCAAAAGCAGATGCCTATACTTTAGCCTGGATGATAGGCTATAGTACAACCTGTTTCAATTGCCAGGGGGTTGCGGAATAATTATTTCTTTCTGAAAGGTGGGGTAGTAGGTCAAATAAGTTTGGAAGTCTATGTTCAAAGAGCATGTGGGTCTTGGGCATAAAGAGCCTGTTTTAGAAAACTCTCCATGCCAGGTAGAATAAACTGGGTTGCACTGTGGTAACACGGGAACACACAGTTTCAATGTCTTCACAGGTTAATTGCTTGCTGATGGTCCATGTCCACTCTCGGCCAGCCACGACTCTGCTCCAGAGCCCTGACCATGAGCCCAGGCTATAGGAGCAGTCCATGTCTCAAACTTTGCCAAGTTGGTGGACGAAGGAGAGGACAGGTGCTCAGCTCTCAGAGCCTCCTCTCAGATGACCCTCAGCATTACCATGATCAGCTAAAGTCACATGGCTACATGTGTTGTCAATTCCAATGCCCAGCAACCCTACAGGACAGGGGGGAACTGCCTCTGAGAGTTCCCAACGCTGCTCTTTTTTGCAGTAGTAGACAGCCTCATCATTCTCCCACAGAGCGGCTGGAAGGTTCGAACTACTGACCTTGGGGTTAGCAGTCCTGTTAACCTTCTTAGTAAGGAGCTCCTTATTAACAGGGGGAACAAGAGTCCTGCTGTGGGAGTGTCCACAAAAGCAGAGGTATCAAGGAGGGGTGATCAGAAACCCTCTTGATCACATAAACATAAGATTCAGCCGTGACAGCTCTAGGAGAGCCAGCTCCGGGTGACTGGCCCGTCATTTCTCTTTTCTAGCCCTCAGTGCCCCCCGGTAGTAAATGGCAATCAAGGTCCTTTCCTTACCTTTCTTACAGGGCTATTGTGACAATGAAGCATGAGACTTTATGTCAAACTAGTGCCCAAGTGACTCAAATTGTCAAACCCTCTGTGTCAGTCCAGGTTGACGAGAGAAGCAAACCCAGGGAGACTCCTATGTATATAAGAAAGAGCTTTATATACAAGAGCAGTTGAGTATTGAGAAAATGTCCCAGCCCAGTCCAGATCAAGTCCACAAGGTCGATATTAGCCCATATGTCCGCTACCAAGCTATGAAGCCCTCTTCAGAAACACATGCAATGACTCCAAATGCAGAAAGATCACAGGCCAGTGGGTGGAAGGTCTTGTGGATGCAGTGATGGTGTAAGCACTTCAATGCTGTCATGGGTCTCCATGTAGCTCCTCCAGCTCCGGGGTTCTAGCAAAGTGGAGCCCCCAGATGTAGTAGCCCAGACAGCTGGGGGAATGGGGTAGAGACGGCTCTATCTTACTGGTCCCCAAGGTCTGCTCTCCTTTCTCTTGCCCACATGTCTCCCCAGTCCCTACAGAGCCAAACAGGAGTCTGAGTTACAGGGAAATAAGAAGGACAGTATGGCAAGCCCAGTTCCGTGGCCAAAGAAAGTGAGGCTCAAAGATGTCAAGAGGAGATGTGCTGGGCTGTTAGCCATCAACTCAGCAGTTTGAACCCACCAACTGCTCCTTGGGAGACAGATGAGGAAGTCTATGCCCATAAAGAGTGACAGACTTGGAAACCCACAGTGGCAGTTCCACTCTGTCCTAGAGGGTCATCATGAGTCAGCTTCGACTCATTTGGGGATCTTCATTCGAGAGCACTCATCAAGGATAAGACCAGTCTTCACTTCGGCAACTCTCATATGGCTTCTCCTCCGGGCACTGTCCCATTTCACAGATAAGGACATTGAGGCTCACTAAGGTGACACAATTTGCCCACCAAGCCACAAATGGCTCATCTTGGAGGAGCCCTGGGGTTGGGCCTCCGAAGATACACATCCTTGTTTTCACATTTAAACGCCTCTGGATCCTGGGATGTGTCTTTTAACTGATGGTCTGTAACAGCATCTTAGTTAAACAGCCAGCCTCCCCACACCCTGCCCCCACTAGTGGCATGCAAACTGACGGCGCGCCTCAGAATCCACAGCCTCTTGCTTGGAATTGATGAAATAGGGCGCATGCTTTCTTTTCAACCGGCCTGCCTGCCTCGATTTTGAGATGTTTGAAAGCTCCCTACCTCCTGGAAGGAGGAGAAGCGAGATTTGGCGTCATCTCGTAAGCATCCTCCAGCCCTCTCCGCGATGATACAGAAAGAGGAGCTGATGGCAAGGGGCGGTTATGGCTGTTTTCCTGTCCTCTAGGAGAGGGGGCACCTGGGAGAGTCTTTGAAGCCCATAGTGCTGGGGCGTCCTGGCCGGAGATCCCACCTTTCGGCGTTCCTCTTTGCTCCCGCTGTCCAGAGAAAAGGCATTCTCTATTGTTCAGAGTCAGAGCCCAGAAACAGAGAGCATTGCCGGGGCCAACGGCAGTAGGCACGTCGAAGGTACCGGAGTTACTGAACAAGACACGAATCTGTGTCCATTTCTGGGGGGTAACTACTACCACATGTGCCTAAAGCTCCCCCATCATTTAGTCGGTGCTGACATGAATCCCCCTGGAAGAGTTAGCATTTGGTTAGGTAAACGTTTCCCCTCCCCCTCCCCCTCATGCCTCCCCCGCTCCCCATCAATATCTTGCAGATGTTGGAACAATACGGGGACTGACTCCGTTCCCACACTGGAATGCCGGCCTGGGGAAGAATGCAGAGCCCTGCCTGCCTTCGACCCTCAGCTGCGATGGATGGGCCTCCAGCCTTCTCCTGCTTGTGTATCCAGCCCTGGGCTGCTCGCTGCCAAGTATTAAGTGCTTGTTCCACAAACCTGGTGTAGATTATCACTTCGCTGTATAGATGTATCTAATAGTATTAAATAGTTGGCTCCTGACCAGTAACAGATGTGCTACATATAATGCAATAATAATGAGATTGAAACCACCATGTAATACCGAGGGAAGAGTGGAGAACAACTTGTGTTTCTCCAGTTTGGAAGCCAGTTTAGAGGGAAAAGAAACTCGAAGGGGGCAGGGGTGGGGGGCAGCGGGGCGGCTTGTGTTTGCATGGAGTAAGCTACGGCTGCCTGCGTGTTTCAAATGTTCCAAGGGGTGTCTTTCCCCAGCCCCACGCTGCCCACCGTGTGGGACGAGAGGCAAGCCCAGGGGAACTGGGAGGGATTGGTGCTAGAGGTGGCCTGATTCCCCTCCATTCTCTCACGCCCGAGCCTGGCCTGCTTTGGAAGGCTCTCAGGAGATGGTAGTCCGGGGTGGTGCACCAGTTAATGAGCTCAGATGCTAGCTGAGAGGTTGGCATCTCGAGTCCGCCCAGAGGAGCCTGGAAAGCAGGCCTGGTGACCTGCTTCTGAGAAAACAGCCACGGAAAGCCCAGACACTCTGAGTGTGGGAGCATAATACCTCATCCCAGGGAGGTTGGGTGGCAGGAGAGGAAGGATCAAGGGGCAGGAGAGTTCTTCTCGGACACACCTGGGATCCTGAAGCATTGGAATCAACTCAGCGGGCCATTGGGTCTGTGGATGTTGCTGAGATCACAAGGGTCAATGCTAGCTGTCTCCTCCAGGTTAGGGGTGGTCCACAAATCCCAAGCTCCGGAGGCCAGCACACAGGGCGTGGGTGGATGAAAGTGTGGCGGTGGATCCATGGGAAGCCAGCAGGTCTCTGCTCAGTTCTGATGGCTGGGTGGTTCCAGGCCATTCTTCACAAGTAGGAGGAGCCGGTCTCGGGGGCCTTGTGCTCCCCTCAAGCCAACTTTTCTGGTTCCTGGGGTACTCATCAATGAGGCCCACCCAGAGCAGCCCAGCCCGGGCCTGCAGAGCAAAGGGTAGGCTCAGCCACAGGGGTGGGGCTCCTACTACAAAGCAGTACCGGGTGTGAGTCCAGAATTTGGTGGTCTCGTGGGCTACACTTTGGTCTGTTAACTGCAAGTTCAGCAGTTTGAGCCCACCAGTGGCTCCACAGGAGAACGATGAGGCTGCTCCTGTAAAGATCTACAGCCTCAGAAACTCTAGAGGGGTGTTCTAACACCATCCTATAGGTTAACTGTAAGTCATGATTAACTCGATGGAGGTTGACTTAGCTCCCTATTCAATACCCATGGCTATAACTGTTTGATATTGCCCAGGAACAAACAAACCTCAAAACATAATGTTTGGCTTATTTTTTTCTCACAAGTCTGTTCGTCAGTTCTGCTGATTTAAAGAGGCCTTGACTGGCCTTGCTCATGCATCTTCAATGAGCTGACAGGTTGACAGGGGACTGGCAAGTCTAGGATGGTCTTGGCTCCTCACTGCTCTCCTCTCCTCCAATAGGCTAGCTCTGGCATGCTCTTAGGGCAGTGCCAGCATGGTGAATGAGAGCGAGCCCAAGTGCGCGAGAGAGAGCATGCACTCTTCAAGTGAACATTTGTATCACAGTTTCTAACATCTAATGGGTCAAGCAAATCTCCTAGCCATGCCAGAGACAGTATAAGAAGGGGCATCAATGTTACAGGGCAAAGAACATGTGCAAGGCCATTGATCAACCTCTCATGATGTCTTTGGAGTTTCCAGTGGTCTTAAATTTTCTGCGAAAGGCCAATGGCATGCCCTAGAAACCTACATCCTCGTTCAGTCCACCCAAAGTAATGATCAATGATCAAGAAGCAATCAGATCGTTTTCTGGAGGTTTCTACCTGGACTTTCATCTTCTGTCTTTGCAGGTGCTCACCTTCAAACACCACGGACTCATCTACTTCTCCATGTTCCCACGCAGGACTCAAGACAAACCCTGCTCTAATTCTTGCTCCTCCTCCCCACTCAGACTCTGGCTCCCGATGAATGTGTAAGCCATAGGAAGCCCAAGTGTCAGAGCACAAGCCCAGAGAGATTGGGTAGCAGGAAACGAAGGCTCAAGGAGAAGGCTCAAGGAGGGGAACAGATGAGTCACTGAGAGGAGGTTAAATAATGCAGGGCAACTTTATGACCTGGTTGGTCCCAGAGTTACACCTGAGGCCAAGATGAGGTTGGGATAATAGGCGTACCTGATCAGATGGAAGAAACCAAGGGTGCCACGTCGGGCAAGTCTAGCAGCAGCAAGAGCAGCAGGCGGGGAAAGTGGAAGGACAAGCACCTGGCACACAGTCATTGCTCGATGACTATTCATGGACTGCCTGAAAAGGAAACAATCTTAAGAAACCAACAGAACTTCCTCCAGAGCTTTAGGAACAAAAGGAGCCATTTATTGGTAAGAGTGGAACCAAACCAAATGGCGCCCAATCGCGGGATGATGGAATCACGTCGAGCACATCCATGTAAGGGACACAGTGCTGTTATTGATAAGTGAGGTTTGACATTAAGTGGCAATGGCTGGGGGAGCAGGTCACTGTGCGATCTGAAGGGAGCAATCAGGTCATAATGCTACCTGCAACGGGATTCCAAGAAGGCACCGTCCGATGTGCTTTTCACAGTGTTTCAGGGGAGATGTTTGCCTTTACCCTTTCTACATTTTCCAGGGTTTTGGTGTGAGCACAGATTTATTTATGATCATAAAAGCAGTGAGAGGTCGAAAAACAACACGGAGCCAGGGGCCATGGAACAGGGGCCAAGATATTAACTATTTGCTGTTAAAACTAAAACTACAAACCAAACAAAAAACCCATCGCCATCAACTTGATTCCAATTCAAAGCAACCCTGTGGGGCAGAGTAGAATGGCCCCCTACGGTTCCCAAGGCTGCAGTCTGTGTGGAAGCAGACTCTCACTCCTTTCTCTCTGGGAACCAACTGGCGGCTTTGAACAGCCAACCTTCTGGTGAGCAACCACGTGCGTTAACCCCGACAGTATCAGAGCTCCTTTGAGTTACATCCAGCGCATGCTCACAGAAAGCCTTGTGTTTTTCATTCCCATTGGTAGTCATTATCACATGTTACTTATGTGTAGTTGTTGGTCTCTCCTCTCTACCAGCCAATAGAATATAGATTCTACATGGGCAGGGGTTTTGCCTGCTGTTATGAATTAACGGGTGTCCCCTCAAAATATGTGTTAGAATCCTAACCCCAGTACCTGTGTGTGTAATCCTATTCAGAAAAGGAGTTTTCCTTGTTATTTTAATCAGATCATACTCAAGCAGGGTAGCTTCTCTAGCTAATTGCTTCTGTGTTAGTTATATATACATAAAGTAGCTATCTCCTGAGGATCATCTACGAGCCAAGGAAGCAAAGAATGGCCTAGGTTACCTACAAGAAAGGACTCAGTCTGACCAAGACCTCATGTGGACTCTTAGCTTTTAGAACTCTGAGCAAACAAATTTCTGTTCTTCAAAGCCACCTGTCAGTGATATTAATCTCATAACAACACTAGGAAATGAACAAGAACACTGTCTTATTCACTGATAGATTCTCTGCTCTTCCTATCAACATATCTGCTTCTGGGTCAACGGAAGTTTCTACCCACTCCCAGCGAACAGTGGCTGATCCACAAGGCAAACTGATCATCCAGTCTGGGCCAACCAATGTCCCTTCCCTAGGGTTTGAAAAATGGAGTGTTCCAGGAAGTCCTACTTGGCCTCTGAAAACTGTGACAATGGGACTGCTGAAGGACGCAGGAGAGCCTATGTATACAAGGAGAGAAAGGGGTGGGGTGGCACAAGCCAGCCGTGACACAGGAGGAAGGCAGAGAGACTAGCTGTCCACAGCTCGCCTTCCACTTTTGTGAGCTGACCCCTCACGGATGCCTTCATTTCCCACTTGGGGAAACTGAGCAGGGGACAGTGAAGAGACCTGTACAGGGTCATGCGTTAAGCTAATGGCAGAGCCCACCCGTGAGTGCTCTCCGAGGCACACATGCCCTCCTGTGCCCACATGGAGGACCAGAGCTAGCTGAGGGGAAGAGGGTTGAGACGGGTGCTGAGGGGAAACATTCTGCGCATTTGGTAGCAGTTAACACATGCCCACGGCTGAGCCCGTCATACCAAGCCCAGGCCGCAGCTCCCAGCCTGCCACCCGGTTGCCTCCGCAGCAACCCGGTCACTGCCTTGTTAACCGGATCCACCTGTGGGCACTTTATTTAATTATCTCAATTGGAACCCAGTCAAGATGTTGGAGCTAATGTCCTTCCGATTTCTAAGAGCTAATTATCACCTGTAGCTGGGCCTCATGCACAGATGGAAGAGGTCGTGGGCACACGGCTGAGGCAGGAACATGGCCCCCTCATTTGTGTGCAGAAGGAGAGCTACATGTGACAGGTTAGGAAGCATCTGGACCAGCACCCGCCCACCTCTAGAGGTGAGAGTGCCATGCTCCAGTCTGCCTCCTTTACTGCCATACTGGCTATCGGGGCGACCCAAGACCCTGGGGCCTGAGAGCAATGAGAGCCAAGCCTTCCTCCGCTGTCATGGTGAGTGCCCTCAATCAGCTCTGAGGGGAGTTTTATCAGTGCTTCTGCACTGGAGTCTGTGTGCGTGTGGAGAGAGACAGGTACTTGCCCAGAGTTACCCTGGGAGGAGGCTGAACTAGGAAACCCAATGACAGCGGGTTGGCTCTGTGGCCCAAGTCATTCCCTTGCCCCACCTGCTATATGATGGGTAATTGAACACCTGCTGTGTGCCCTAAGCTGTGATCCGTTTCCATTTTAGGTGTAAAAATGTGAATAAGACACAACTCTGAACTTCAAGAAGCTCACAGATAGTCTTTGTTGTATTAAAATAGACCACTTTGTTATTCATTGTCCTGGGGTTGGCGCCAACTTTTGACAACATTGTAGAAAACAGAATGAAGCGTGGCCCAGTCCTGAGCCATCTCAACACCCTTGATACGTTTGAGACCCTGTTGAGGCTACTGGCTCAATCCATGTCATTGAGGGTGCCTTTCAATTTTGCTGACACTCTATTCTACCAAGGAACCCTGATGGCATCGCAGTTATGGGTTGGGCTGCTAACCACAAGGTCAGCAATTTAAAACCACCAGCCACTCCAAGGGAGAAAGACGAGGCTTTCTACTCCTGGAAAGAGTAACTGTCTCAGAAACTTGCTGTGAGTCAGAATTGATTCAGTGGCAGTGAATTTGCTTTGGGTTTTCTCTACTGTACCAACCATGATGTCTTATTCTAGAGATTAGTCTTTCCTACTGTCGACTTAATGACAGTGGCTGTGACATTGGACCCAACCACAACAATGACTGAGCACGGCACAGGACTGGACAGTGTTTTGTCATCCAGGGGGTCACTATGAGTTGGAAACAATTCTATGGGGCCTAACAACAAGAATAATGATGTGCCCAAGGTAAATAAGCCCAAATCTCACCATCCTCATGTCTAAAGAGCACCTGGTTGTATTTCGTCTAAGACTGAGTGGTTTGTTCTTGTGATGGGCTGCGGTAGATTCGATAGCCTTGGCCAGCCCTATGGTTTGAGTGCCTCTTCTATCTTCTTTTTCATTGCCCCGGTTTGTGTTTTCTTTTTGCATGCGTATGAGCCAACCAAAGACTATGGCTTGGGTCAGACACACCTTAGCAAAGAGACATCAAACCATAAGAGACATCAAGCCATAAGTTAGACTCTACCGATGCTGTGATAGGAGGTTGCTATGAATATCATGGGCCCTAGTGGTGTCATGTTTAGGCATTGGGTTGCAATCCAAACAGTCAGCAGGTCAGAGCCACCAGCCACTCGGAGGGAGAAAGACGGAGCTTTCTACTCCTGTAAAGATTTACAGCCATGAAACCACTCAGGGACAGTTCTACCCTGTCCTACAGAGTCACTAGGAGTCAGTATCGATTTGATGGCAATGAGTATGAATGTCCAATCAAAAGGTGTGGGTTTGAGTTCCAAGAGCTTATATTTGGATTGAGAAGACAGGGCAAATCCCATAAATGGTCATTTTCATTACATTCTCCTCTTCTTTCTCTCTCTCACTGCCTCTCCCCTTACCTCCCTCATAATTCCCTATTTCCCACCTCCACCCCACTGTTCCTTGTCCCCCATCCAAGGATGCACAATGTTGGAGTTTTTTTTGTTGTTTTTTTCATAGTATATTATTCATTTCTTGGCAGGGAACGCCGTGCTCACAGAATTAACATTTGGGTTTTATTTACTGACTTACAAAGTGCCAGAATTGCATGGGGGATTCAGTTGCACAAACTCTCTTGATGGGAAATCATGACAAATTGAGAAGGAGGGGGAGGTCTTGAGGATCAAACAGCAAGCCCTTCGCAATGCTTGTTTGAAAACCCAGTCCTGGGTGATTTATGGCCGTCCCCAAAGTGCTGAGGGGAAAGGATGGGGACTGTCTCCTGAGTGCCCACACTGACCACTGAGCCGAACAGTTAGTCCTCTTCCCAGTCTTACATGAGATTAGTCACAGGATATGTCATTTTAAATCCAACAGAATGTTTTCCTAAATCACACAAGACTCTCAATGTCTATGGCTGTTTGGCTGGAATTCTCTTTGGCTCTGGGAGGAATTTGCAAATTAAATACATTTCCTTTTGTGACCTGGGGCCGAGCTGGAGGGAGATGAGGCCTGAGCCCGGGCCAGCAGTAACTGGTCAGGTCAGTTCCAAGAAGTCTCTCCCACTGGTCAACCTTCCCAAACACCTGCAGCCCACCACTGTGGCCAGGCCAAGCACCTCATCCTCACAGGCCCTCAGCCCCTTCATCGGCCTGCTGGTGTACCATGGGAAATCAGAGATGCAAAACAAATGTTTTACAAAATTAAAAAAGGTGGAGCAAGTCTGCGTCTCAACAGAGAAGTGGATGACTCATATGGGGTTTCTTTCCCTGTCTTGACTTTCTGCTGAGTAAAAAGTAGAGCACCTTTATCAAAGGATGTTGCAGAATTGGTCAGATACGGTCGATTTTCATCCCACTTGTCTTTGGCACAGATGAAGAAACCAAAGAAGGAACAGCCGTCAAACATGATGGAGAAGCAAGATTAGAGCGAGAGCGATGAGATGGGGGCAAGAGAAACCATGGTTAACGGCTTCATCCTCGCGGTCTCTAGTCTTCTCCAAGATGGCGAAGGCCTCTGTGGAAACAGATGCAACCCTAAAGATGTGGTGGGTTTTGTTGCTGCTGCTGCGATTCTTGTCTCCCGCCTCCACTCCCTGTTCACATAACTTGGAATGAGTTCTCATTCATTGATATCCTGTCTCCTCCCTCTCTCACATTGGATCTGCCGGTCAAAGAGCCACCTCAAAATGAGAAGCCAAAACAGACGGGGGCTCAGACGGTGGAGCTAAACTACTTGGATTTGAATGTAGCGTCAGCCACTTAGTAGCTATGTGTCTCTGGACAAGTTCCTTTGGTCCCTGTTTCTTAGTCTTCTCCATGACATGTAGTCAACATGGTAGGGCCTAGTGCTGAGGGGAGAATTCGATGAAGCAGGTAAACTGCCCAGACAAGTCTCTGGTGGGTAGGAAGCACTAGAAGTGTGCTTGCCTTTCAACCTGGCTTCCTCCGAAAGGGTGGTATCTCCACAGTTTGTGTTTCCTACAGGACTCTATCTCCGTGGGAAGGAAGGCTCCTGGGAGCCTCTGGCAGGCTCTCCGACCAGCAGGCATTGGGCTGAGCCCAGTGTGTGTCCACTGAGGAGAACCAGAGCCCTGTTGGAGCCAACCAAAATATAACCATTTAAACAAACCCCTGGATCTGTTTTATGACTTGTGTCCTTTATATTTTGAACTGAAAACACTAGAAGACTTCATTCCAAGTAGCACAAACACTAAATGCTGTATGAAGTCCCAAACGCTGAAAGGCAAGAGTTGAAGGGCTTCCAAATTGGTTCTGGTCCCTTGAGTGGATCACCAAGAATCCACATCCTTGTCCTCGCTCCACACTGGTGTCCGCAGGATTGTGTCACTCTAAGGCAGGCTTTCCTCATGATTGTAACACGGCTGGCAGAGGGCACCCGGATGGAGACTTTCCTGCATCGGGTCCTTCAAGAGAGACTGGCATCGTGAGACTCTCCCTGGAGACCCACCATGCTGAAGGGCAGACTTCCTCAAGGCTTCTGGTAACTTCTTCTCGGATTGCACTGCCTTCAACGGCTCACAAGCTTATTCCCCGACCTTAGTAGGCTAGAAGGATGGGTTGACCCGTAGTCAAGTCACAATACGACATCACCATCACTCACTTAGGGAGGAACAGGATAGACGCCATGTGTGGGGTTAGGGGCCCCACATGAGGGGGCACTGAATGTTCAGGGGTTCAGGGTTTTCAGACTTTCTGGGAGTCGAGACATTTCCATGACATCAGTTAGTTTTGTGGCGTCCTTTACATGGTGAGATTGTTTAGCATGAGGTTCGAAAGTGAAGACATTCTGAACTTTTAATGGTGAACATCCCTAGGCAGTGCGCCCATGCTGGGTCTGCTCCATACCAGCTTGGCCTGGCACAGCCGTTTATATTAGACAGAATTTTCCTCTTATGCTATGCCTTCTACTTCTTTAAGTTTCAAATTTTATTTTTTAACGGTTTTACTGGCATATAATTCACCTACCATCCAACAGTTTAAATATATTAAAAATAGTGTGCGGTCATCATCACAATCAATTTTAGAACATTTTCTTTTCTTTTCTTTTTTCAAGGTATTAGTACATTTATCATTGTACTAGGTGACAACCATTACAGTTTTTTATATCTGTTTGATATGAATAAAGGACCATATAGCCATCAAGGCCCAAGGAAAGAGGGGTAAGAACATTTTCCTTATTATTAATTTCCCATTACTGTTATTAATTTCCCATTACTCCCCCACCTCCTCTGTCATAACCCTAAAGCAACTAGTCATCTAGTTCTCTGGAGATTTACCTAGCCTGGATGCCATAGAAAGAAAATGATACAAAACGACAATGACAACAAAAGAAAACGCAGAAAAAGCTCACTCCAAGAGAAAGCAGAAGCTAATGGAGACTAGAGCAAGTTAATATCGGTTCAAGAGGAAAACGAATGAGGATGTGTCCCATTTTCACCTAGCTCTGCAGTAATCCACCAGCCAGTGCGCTCTGAGCCACACTGGTCTGAGGCTCTCCCTTCACCCTGATGACGGCCAACATGAGCAGGGAGGATGGCTGTCTAATTCACCACTGTCTTCCAGCCGGCTGACCTGTAGTACTCAATACTCATCAAATGCATGAAAATC
Organism: Echinops telfairi; assembly: GCF_000313985.2. Taxonomy (NCBI): domain Eukaryota; kingdom Metazoa; phylum Chordata; class Mammalia; order Afrosoricida; family Tenrecidae; genus Echinops; species Echinops telfairi. The sequence goes on from NW_022103968.1 coordinate 16,109,849, forward strand.
CCCGCCTCCGAAATACCTTCTAGGTTCAGTCCACTTTAGTAACTTTTATTCATATGACCCTGGGTTTCTCCTGCTTTGAATGTTCTCTCTCTTTCACTCGGTTCTCTCAACCTTCCAACCCGCTGCTATTGAGTCACGTTAGATGCATCGTAACCCTAGACAGAGTTTTCAAGACTGTAAAACTTCATGACAGTAGACAGCCTTGTTTTTCTTCTGTGCAGTCAATGGTGGGCTTGAACTACCAACCTTGTGGTTAACAGTACAATGCCTACCCTACAACTCCAGGAGGATTCCTGCTTCCCACCTCAGAAGTCTTAACATTACCACTTCCTCTGGGAATAATCCCCATGGCCGTTCAGTTGACTTTGACTGCTCTCCATAGGATTTCCACAACAGTACACCTTGAGGGAAGCTGACCACCGCATCTTTCTCCCATGGAGTAAATGGTGGTTTGAGTCACTAACCTTTCAGCTAGTAGTGGAGTGCCTTAACCATTGGTCTACCAAAGTTCCTCTTGGGAATAATCATAGCTTTCTTTGTTCATTGGGTACTTAATCTGTGTTCTGTCCCATGCTAAGCACTTCATGTAATCCTCATGAACTCCTCTAAGGTGATCTACTATAAAACACACACAAAGAGACACACAGACACACACAAAAACCAGTGCACTGCCATGCAGCCCATGCTGGCTCATAGCGACCCTATAGGACAGGGTAGAATTGCCCCTGGGAGTTTCTGAGACTCTTTGCTGGAGTTCGAAGCCCTGTCTGTCTCCTGAGGAAGGCTGGTGGTTTCGAACTGCTAAAATGGTGGTGAAGAAAATACCTTACCAAAAGTCACTTTATCTGTAGCTAGACACAGAATAAAGACCTCAGCACAGCCCGAGGAGTGCCAAGTGCCTGGCTCTCTCTGCCTGCCTCCGCAGACTCCCAAGGCTGATTTCTTGGTCTGAGCTGTGGTGTTTTGAGTGCCCATAGGTAAATCTCTCTTCCCCAGTACGATGGCATACCCCAGGGCCCAAGGTCGTGCCTTACACTGCTTGGCCTCACCAGAGCAGAGACCCCTGTGTTGAGCAGATGCCATTCGAGTTGAATTGCCTCCAGGGTCTGGACCTCTGGATGGCCCAACTGAATCGATGTGTGGAGCCCACTGAGGCTCCCCCCAGCCCATCCTGTGGGTGTTCTGTGTCTTGGACAAGCCAGCTTGCAGCAGGCCGCTGCCTTAGACAAATGCTCTAGAGCAAAGTTCAATTTCCATCTGAATAAAACATAAGTCAGACCGAGGGTCCCAGGCTAACTGGTTGAGCCTGGTTCTCTTCAACACAAGCAGGCTCAGTTACCCTGAGCCTTCAGCCCTCCTAAAGGCCTCTGTTCTGTGCCTTATCATGTCAATCAATGCATTTGTCTACGTGCTAATAGCCCCTCCAGGTTGGAGAGGAGCACCTGGGCTATTGGATAGCATCGGACAATGACCTCTTCCCCCTCCAAAGGAAAACCCAAAAAACCAACTATGCAAACTCTTGGCTTGTGGCAGGAGGCCCAAGAATAGAAGAACTTGCAGCTGTTTGTGAGGCAGGGCACCTCTCGGGCCATTGCTTTAAGAGCTTTCGGCTGGGCCACACATTCACACGCAGTCTGCTCACCATGGCCACTGGTCATTTGCTCTCAGAGCTCAGCCAACTTTAGGGCAAATGTGTGGCCTCTGGTCTACCGGGCCAGCTGTTGGAAAAGCTGGCAGAACAGTAAGCTGGCCTGTTCTCTTGGAGACCAAGAGCAGTTGCGGACATCTGGAGGCCATGGACTTGGGTTCTAAGTGCTGGGTCGTTAGCAACAGTCAAGGGAGAAAAGAGCGGGAGACAGAGAAGGCCAGCACAGGTGGAAAGGAGGCTCTCATATGATCCATCCCAGGGACTTAGAAACTCCACCAAAGCTGAGTCCTCAGCTGCTACCGTGAGTTCAGTCCATTGAGATGTGGAAGCTGTGTCTGCCTCTGTCTACTCCCTGCCGACTCCTCTGCTTGTTACTGTTCACTCTGATCCCACCCTTCACTGTTTCCTCAGATTCCTACGGGGTAAGGAGACTGAAGGAGCAGCATTTCATTCTCTTCTTGTCTCGGGCCCATCCCTGTCACCACCCATTTTTCTCCTTTCTATGCTTGGTATCTCTGGTCCTCGGGTGAATAAAGAACTGGACACAATGGACCGAGAATATCCGAAGTAGGGCAGCGGAACACCCCTATGCAGTCTTTGTACAGAATGAAAAGGCAATCCAGTGTTGTTTTTTGTTTTTTTCTCATCCTTTATGCTCATTTCCAAGCAGATTGGGAAGACAAAGATTTGACAAGTCAACACACACACACACACACACACACACACACACACACAAATGGTTTGAGTAAGTCCAAGGAGCCGAGTGAACACAATAAATGCGAATGAGTCAAAGTTGTTATATTAAAAAATAGAGACTTTCATCACAGATTTAAAAAAAAGTACCCCCACACCAGTACATATGAGAGATACCTAAAATCAAATGCCACTAGGGTGCTAGGGAGAAAGGGGTGATAAAGATTAGCAAAAAGCATGTCGTAACATGTTCCTCCAAGGGGGACCCACATTAACCATGCTCAGCTAGTCATCGCCCTGCCCTCTCTGATCGTTGGATTTAGGAGAGCCACTGAAATCGCTTGGACAACATATTCCACCTCTCTTCTCTGTTTACAAAAGAAGGCAAAAATGATGTCTTTAAAACAAGTCCCACCGTCTCTCTATGCTTCTTCCCAGCAATAACCCAGAAAATGGCTTCAGGCTGGCCAGTTGGGATAATTCTCCAAGCAAAGGAATCATCTATGGGCCACGGAGACAATTCTGTGAGTGGGCCAATTGGGCTGTCCACAGAGTACATCGTTAATATCTAAGTAAAACTAGATCAAAAGAAAATGGTGTTGAGCCAGCAGAGGATGGGCCAACCTGTGGACAGCATGTATTCCAAGAATGGGCATTGGGGGGTTGAAAAAGCCCTAATTATTGTATGAAAATTATAACCGTCTGAGCCCTTCTTCCTCTTCCTCTTCTTCTTCTTCTTAAAATAGGGTTTATAGCTTTCAACCGATTTCCCGAGAGCTTCTAAACCTTAGTGTTTTAGAATCATTGGCAGGTATGATCATTTCTAAACTAAAATGAGAGTCCTTGGCCAATTCACATCTGCCATGTGTGCCAGCATGTCCTTTGCCGTGGCCCCAGCCTTTAGAGTCTTTGGGAGACTTAGGACAAGACGAAGACTTATTAGATAGTCCAGAAACTTAGAAAACTTCACTGACTTCACACGTTCTGTGCTCTCTGGATGGAGAGCAAGGTCTTCAGAGTAGCTCCGAAAAATAGACTTGCGGTGCAACGCTTACGCAAAAAAAATTAAAATCCCCTCCTGCAAGATGTATCACTGCATGCGCGCCATCCTCGGGATAATAGTATTTGCTAAGACTGCTGATGGCACTGATGAGGGCAAGCAGGCACTCTGCAGGTCACTGTGCCAACATCGGAACATCCGCTTATGCCTTCATTCCTCACCACAGCCTCAGAAACGAGATGCTCTCAGGACTCCACTGGAGATGATCCCACTGAAGCTCAGCCGGCCCCTGGCCCCGTGGCAGCCCGCATTGCAGGCTGGGGTGGGGGAATCACAGTCAGGGGAAGAGGAAGCAGCCATCTCAAAAGCTGTCCCCGAGAACCTGTCTCTGTCTTCGCTTGGTGAGCATTCTAGATATCTGAAGAGAGGCCAACCACGAGCACCAGTCAGGCTCAGCTGATCATCTTGGTAGCAATGGGACCACTGGCTTCTTCAACCTCCTATCTGCCATGAAAGAATATCCAAACGACATCCGTTTTCCTTGTCGTCTTTATCCTGAGACTAGTCATACCCTGCATCTCCTGACACGTGATCATTATCTTAGATGTACTGGTTGAGTTCTTTTGTTTAACTTGCTGTCTATACTTGTGTAGAGCCCAAGTTTTCCAGCACATTTTTAATGCAGTTTTTGTGGTAAAATTAGGTGTCTCGGCTGATATTCGGGTCGGCTTATCCTCTAGTATATAACAGTATTCCATTTTGTCTGTATATCCCAATCCTCTCATCCTGTGGCCAGCCATTCTAAATTGTTGACTGTGATCTTGCCATTTTCCATGTACCAGGGCTTTGGGGGCAGGCACATTTAATGTATGTGCATCATAGCCTCTTCCCTATCTCATTCTCTTTTTCTTTCTCTCTTTCTTCCTTAATTAAAAAAAAACCCAAACACCTCAGGAATTTTTTTTTTAAGATTCAGCTATGTTGGTGTACATATATGGACTCTAAGTCACTAGACCCAACACCTGACAGTTTGCCAAGAAATGAGTGAAGGCAAGTAAGGCAACAGATTATGTGGATCATTTCATGAAGGAGGCTAAGCAGGGTCTGAGCAAACAATGTGCACAGCATCATGGAAAGGAAACCCTGGGCACAGGCGCTTTCTCCCAGAGCACAAACGTGGCTGAATCGACTCCCAGATCCTATAGAAGGCAAAGAATAGAGCAGAAACTGGAGAAACAAAGAAGGGATGGAGGGCATGACACAGAGGGTCACTTCCACTTAGACAAGCCCACATCTTTGAGGTCATCGGGCTCCTAAGGTCTGCTCTCAGCTAATGCTGCCTTCCGTGGCCCCAGGACATTGTGCAGAGTGAATGCATTGCCCCAGGACTTGCGCCCACTTCCCTGCAAGTCCGAGGGGAGTTCACGATTCCTCAGCACGGAAACTTGGCCTGAGCCCTTGCCAAAGGGAGAGAGAAGGGTGGGATTTCGTCAGAGGCGGCCCAGCCTTCTGGCCCTTCGTCTTCGTCTCTCCACACAGATGCCGTCCACATCCACGCAGAACCAGAGGAGGGGGCCGTTTTTTAATAAATCAAAACCAGTTTCATTTTTTTAATTAAAATTTCACAGGTCATCAGCCTCCCCCATGGCCCACTGCCCTTGGAGGGGAGGGAAAAATAATTGGAATCATATGAGTCAGTTTGATTAGAAAAGTGGATGTGGTTTGGAGCAAAGGTCTGGATTCCAATTCCTTGGCTAGCTTGACCTCGGCTTCCCCCAAGTTTAAACTCTTTAGAGATAAAGTCATGTTTTTGTCCAAAGGAAATGATACCCATATAAGAGGCAAGAGGTCATCCATCTCCCTAGGGTCAAAGACTGTTCACCAGTGGAACAAACAGTTGAAACATGAAAAGTTAATCTACAAAATGGGGTACTTCCAGCCATTTGGCAGATAGCTTCTCCTATCTCCCCCCAAAAGTGGCCAATTGCTTGAGTGGGCTGTGGACAACACCACTTCATCAATTGGGCCCAAAGGATTAGAACTACTGCACATTTACCAAGTGGCATCAAACGTGATGACCAATTAAATAAATAAATAAATAAATGATAGATTATGGTTCTAGAACAGCAGTTCTCAATCTGTGGGTTGCGATCCCTTTGGGGGTTGAACAACCCTTTCACAGGGGTCACCCGATTCATAACAGTAGAAAAATGACAGTGATAAAGTAGCAACAAAAATAATTTTATGGTTGGGGGGGGTCACCACACCATGAGGAACTATATTAAAGGATCCCAGCATTAGGAAGGTTGAGAACCACTGTTCTAGGGGATCTAATAATTGGTTCCTAATTAGGCACTGACTGTATAAAACCAAGTCTGGCTGGGGGCAATAATTAACTTGCTCCCTCTGCCTTAACAGGGAATCACCCAGAAGTCCACTCTTAGACTAGTTCTTATACCCTCCTCTTGGACTTTTCTAAGCTTGGAATGTTCAAAGCAATAGGTACCAGTCCTTAATAAAGGGCATAGCTCTCCTCAATGGGGTGATTCCACCCAGAGGTTTGAAGAAACGATGCTCTAGAACATGAATGACCCTTTCTAAGTTCTACTATATCATCCTCTCTGAGATGCAGCTCATCATAAATTCCCCCAAACCAAAAACCAAACTCACTGCTGCTGAGTCACTTCTGTCTTCCAGGACCTTCCAGGGCAGAGTAGAACTGCCTCCGTGGGTTTCCAAGACTATACCTCTTCACAGGATGTGTCAGTCTGGGTAGACTAGAGAAACAAATTCATAGCCACTCATATGTGTTTAATAAAAAGGTTTATAGACAAGAGCATTTGAATATTGAGAAAATGTCCCAGCCTAGTCTTGATCAAGTCCATAAATCCGATATTAGCCCATATGTCTGATATCAATCTATAAAGTCCTCTTCAGACTCACGAAACACATGCAATGATGCCAAATGCAGGAAAATCTCAGGCCAGTGGGTAGAAAGTTTTGGATCCAGTGACATTGTAAACATCTCAGTGCTGGCAGGGATCTTCACGTGGCTTCTCCATTTCCCCGGGCACAGGGTCTATTAGCATAGTGCCACGTGTCTTGTCAGTAGAGCATCTCCAAGGGAGTGAATGGAAAGAGAGAGAGTCTGTCTCCCGCCTCCAAGGAGAAATCCAGGAGTTCCCAGAATTCTCAGGAGAAGGCCAAGCCCATGCAGAGGCCTCATTGGTTATATCTTGATTGACAGACTAGACTCCACCCCTTCACTCTTAATCCTCTCAAGTCCCAAATTGACACCGGATTATGTAACTACCAGACAGGAGTAGCAAGCTGTGTCTTTCTCCCTCACAGTGGCTGGTGGGTTGAACTGGGGATCTTGTAGTTAGCAGTCCAACACATTCCGCCTATGCCACACCAGTGCTCCTACAAATCCTCCCCACCCCCCCATCTTCTAGACAGGAACAATCAGAATGTACACTGCAACCTTGCTATGCTAACAAAGAAAAGCTTCTCCAATTAGGCTTCATCTGGACACACACACACACACAACCTTCAAAACACACACACCTTCAAAACAGAAGTGCATAGGCAAGGGAATTTCTCGAGGACCTCAGAAACCTAAACTCTCCCAGTTCTAGTAGTTAAAGTGGGGGGAGCTGGGGTGGGGGGTGGGGGAGGATTTGTCTCCAATTGCCTGAGCTTCGTGATTATCTCTTTCGAGCCCACAAGCCAACCTCTCAGTCATAGAGAATGCAGCCCAGCAATGATCTCTAAAGACATGGCCTTGCTTCAGAGCAATGTGGCTCTGAGCAATGAAAATGCTGTGCTGGTTGTTGGGTGCCGTCGAATCCGTTCCGACCCACAGGGATCCCACGCACAGCAAAACGAAACACTGCCAGTTCTATGCCGTCCCCACAATTGTCCCTATGCTTGAGCCCCGTGTCATTGCAGCCACTGTGTCAGTCCGTCTCCTTGCGGACCTTCCTCTTTCTCGCTGCCCCTCCACCTTACAAACCTGATGTCCTTCTCCGAGGACTGGTCTCTCCTGGCAGCATGTCCAAAGTACGTAAGACAAAGTCTTGCCACCCTTGCCCCTAGGGACACTCATGCAAAATAGAGACTAGAAAACGCTGAAGGGGGCTATGCTGCTGTTGTTTCAATACCTCCTGTTAAACATGTTTTTCCCAGAGACCTCTAGTTATTTATTGTTCTTAAAAAACATTTTTTTTTTTTAGGTGTAGAGAGGTGAACTCCCTTTCCCCCATAGACCTCCCCTGCAAATAGCTTTTTAATAATCCCAACCCAACCTGCTGGCAGCTACATTCTACATAACAATGCACCTGGCAGATATATCACCTGCAATTATAACTCTCGCTTTGATGTTGGACCAACTTAAAGATAGAGATTCTGGGTCTAATTAAAGCAGCTCAAGCTCAGCCTGATAAGGGCCACTTTCATTACAGCTCAAGTGAGCTGAAAGCAGCCCCCAAAGTTGGCGGGAACCCGTGGGAAATATTTTCCAGGCATTTCAAAGCGCAGCTCATTGTAATGCAGGGTTCTGGGGTCTCCCTCTGCTTCTGTAGATGCATTCATAGAGCTTTCTCTTCCTGCCTTGGTCCACCGTGCAAAAGAACGTCTCAATGTGGAAAGGAGACAACAGCTAAGGGACACCCCGAATTGGAAGATATGTACCCTGAGTAAGGCCAGGGATGTCACCCTAATTTACAGTACCCCAGTGGCTCCTGTTGTTCTTAGAATAAAGTCCATTTCCTTGGCCAGGCCCACAAGACCCTGCAGGGCCCGTGTCGGCCCGTTCGTTAGGCTCAGCCTGAGCTCACTTTTGTCTCCCCGCGGTGGTGGTTGCTGCCTCATAGGACCACTTTAAACCATCCTTGCCTCACCGGACTGGGATTTGCTGTTCCCTCTACCTGGAATCTTCTCCTCCCTGCCTTTGCCTAGCTGGGTTCTCTGAACCCTTCATGTAGGAGAAGCCTTCCCCGACCAGGATATTTTTGCTTCCCTGAGTGGCACAAGTGATGTGCATTCAGCAACTAAGCGTTGGCAGTGTGGACTCACCAGGCAGTGCCCAGGAGGCAGGCCCGGTGGTCTGCTTCACCAAGAGGACTGTGGAGCAGGCCCCGAGGAGCAGTTTCAGGCAGTAGCACATGGGGTCACCAGGACTCAGACTGGCCTTGATGGCAACACTTTGGGTTTGGGGTTCGCCCAACCCCACGCTCTCATCTGTCTCATTCTTTTGGGTTGTCTTTATTTGCATATTAATATTGTGTAGTCTGTTGCAGAATAGCATTCCCTAGAGAGTGCTCCAGTGCCTAGGACAGCAGTTAGTCAACCCTCAATGAGCAAACACATTTTACAAAGAGAATGAATAAATTAACAAATGACCAGTGGCCTCTGTGAATGTGGATACAGCCCTGGCTTCCGTTTCTTAGGATTGGAAGGGAGCTGGCCCCTTGACCTGCGATGACTCCTCTCAGGTCATCCCATGAGTGTCTCCAACCTCTTTGTGATATGTTTCATTGGCCAACTTTAAAAACAAAACAAACAAAACCCCTGACAGGTGGTTAGATTAGGGATAAAAGGCGTTGTCTCCCGCAAATGCCTATCCTAAACGAATCCTAGCTGGCCCTGCCACAATAAAGGGGTGGCAAAGAAATCAGACACACATCTGTGGTACACCTATGGGAAAATCCAGACTGAGCATGGGCAGATGACTGGTCCTCTAGGCGCAGGTGAAGGTCTACCTTCACAGGTCAACGTCACAGGTGTGCCTGAACTTGGCCACTGGGAATGGCAATACCCTCTACTCCACCCCCTCGGGGAATGGAGGGGGTAAAAGCAGGGCCCAAGGGCAGCCGGCTTCTCTGGGCTCCCAACTCGGGTTCCACGCTCCCTTTCTGGAGCTCCTTCCATGCGGGTGTTCGGGCTCTCCTGAAGTGGCCATCTTCAGTCTTGAATTCATGCTCAGTCTCCAAGCAGCCTTGCACGCTTTCCAGAGACAGCGTGTACTTTCTGAGACTGTAACACCTGAACCTTCCCTGTTCCTCATAAAGGTCACTTGGATTTACAAAGTGCTTCAGCCTCATGAATTCTTTCAGTGTTGAGAACCAAGAACTGAGGTGGAAGCACCCCAGAGACCTAACAAAACTACTTCCGCCAAGTTGATTCTGACTCATGTGACCCCGTAGGACAGAGGAGAACTGCCCCTGTGGTTTTCTGAGGCTATAAATCTTCACGGGAGCAAAAAGCCTCATCTTTCTCCCATGGAAGAGCTGGTGGTTTCAAACCACTGGCCTGGTGATAACCTGCTACCCCACCAAAGCTCCTTTCTCATTGTCCATGGGAGGCCAGCTTTGGCAAAACGGTTTTGAATCTCGGGGCGGGGGTGGGTGGGGGTGGGGAACCTCTACAATATACAAAAGCGTTCATAGCAACAGTAACCTAGCAGATCCCATCTCCCTGGCAATGAGCAGAAGCGGGAAAGTTCTTCCATTGGGCTCCTGGCTCCATCCACATAAAGAGCCCAAGGCCAAACTGAGAGTGCTAAGAAACGGATGCTAGTGATGATAGCTAACATTTACTGAGTGCATTCCGTGTGCCACACTGTGCTCCATGTTGCCCATGCCTTACACATACTCAAAACCCCCCCGCAGGGGACGTGTTAGCATGTTGTCATTCCTGCCGCCAGTCAATTCTGACCCACGGCAGCCCCGTGTGACTGTAGAAGTGCCCTGTGGGGTTTTCTGAGCTGCCTTCTTTATCAGAGCAGATCCTGCCCTCTTCCTCCCACGGAGTCACACTTTGGGTTCGATCGGCCAACCTTTCCATTGGAAGCCTCGGGCTTAAGCATTTGCACCACTGGGACTGCTGAAGTCCTAGGATGGTTCACATTTTACAGGCAGGGAAGTGGTGCTCAGAGAGTGCCAGTAACCTGCCCCAAGTCACACAGCAAGCTCCGAGGTAGTCTCAGTTTGGCTTGCCCCCTACTTCCTAACTCAGGCTTCCCCAGTCGGTCCCATTTTCAGCCTAAAGACCTCACAGCAGGCCTGGGCCTCCTGAGGGACAGAAGGAAGAGCCTGTGGTCTAAGTCCCTGTCACACAAATAATTTGCGGTCATAGGGCCGCTTGGTGTCTTTCCCCAGTAGTGTGGGTACATGAATGAACCATGTCGGCATGCGTCTGCCCAGGTCTTGGTAAACGCAGTGCTGGCTGGGAGAGGAGTGGCCAAAAACCCTGGGCTAGTGGAGCTGGTGTGTCAATGATTTCACATTGGGGTGGCTGGGTCAATTGGGCGTTTTTCTGCTCAAGAATGGCTGGGATAAAATGCTTCCTTCTCTGTAGTCACGACGTATGCTGGGCGCTTCAGGGGGCCTTTGAAAAAGGCTGGTTTTGTATTTAGCAGTAAAGCACTGCTATCAAGAATTTTAAATATATTCTTCAGCAATTGAGAGATGGCACTGACCTCTGAGCCCCCTAGAAGAAAGGCCTCTGAGGGGCTTTAGCGGCGTCCTGAGGAGGAAGAGGGCCATGGTCCAGACCCCTGGCTGAGGAAAGCCCACTGTGGGTCAGGAAGAGATATCAGAGGCATAAAGACGCCTTCAGGTGGTGCCCTGGGCAAGATCCCTACCTGCCTTCCCTCAGCTATGCCCCCAGTCAAAATACTTGTTTTCCTGAAGAATCTGATCACTTCAGTCACGGCGATTGATGTCCCTTCTGAAAAGACGTCTGTTGTGTCTGTTGGGGGAGCATTTATCACGTTAACTATTGAAAGCAAGGGAGGTAGCCTTCCATTTGAATAGCAGAATTCAGCCACGAGAGGAGCAATCCTGCCGGAATGCCGCCGCCTGCCTCCTCTCCTCAAAAATCTTTCTTGGCCAGGAAAGAAGTTTCTGGAACTTCTCCCCACTCCTCTATAAATCCGGCACTGCTAATTCTCGGATTGCAGGTCTCACACAGCGATCTCAAGCCAAAATACTAGCTTGCTGGTCTTTAGGTCGATCATGACATTGACTGCACTCTTGCTGGAGAGAACGTCTGTAGCAAGTTCTTCTTTCAATCGAATGTTTGAATGAGAAAACCCGACTCCAAAGAGCTGACAGTGATTCAAAGACGTCACAGTGCGTTTCCCAAATGCATAGCTCATTGCCGTGTAGAGAAGCGAAAACTTAGCAACTCGCCCCACCCCCAGGTCGTCATGGAGCCAGTTTCTATTCCCAGCGACCCCGTGTGTTGTAGGGCAGACCTGTGCTCCAGAGGCTTTTCAGTGACTGTGACCTTTGGGAATACACATGGTGCAGCCTTTCTTCCATGACATCTCTGTGTGCCTTCAAGCCCCCAACCTTCCAGTCACTAGCGGAGTGGTTCGCCGCTCGTTCCATGTGCAAACACTTCAAGAACAGTAACTCCCTGCCTTTCAGTTCATTCCAGCCCGTGGCAGTGGGTGAATCATTCTAAGTAATTAAGTAAGAACGGAAGTAGGCGAACTTGTCCGTATCCCAAACAGAGGGCAAACGGTGGTGACACAGAAGAGGGGAGGGGCTTACCCCTGCACAACAAAACACACAAGGCAACTAACTATCTAGGTGACCAAATCCGATTTCTTCAAAATTCACATGATCGGAGCTTCAAGGTGCATTTCCTTAAACTGGTGGAGAGACTGGTTGTAGGACCGTAATTGGCCAGTAGCTGCCCGACTCCTGCTGTCACCAGGCAGAGTAGAACAGCCAGGGATGGGATAGGGGACGCATAGGTGGAAGCAGGGATCTCAGAAGGTTATTGGCATTGTCTGTCTTCAGCGTATGGAAAATCTCTTCAAGATTTCTACTGCCTTCTCCCCAAAGATCATTAACTGAGTCTTCAGGTATATTCAATATTTTCAATTTAGGGGAGAGAAGAGTTTAGTCAATGCTATTGTCCCTGCACCTTATCATGGAAGCCTTTCAAATATATAGTCACACAATAAATGATCTCACTCCAACTAGGAGCCTCTCCAGAGTATGAAGAGTGGAGCCCATACAGTCAACCTGATATTTGAAACCAATCAGCCGCAGTTCTCATTCTGCCTTGGGAAGGGCTCCAGGCTGAGGGAGCCCAGGACACAGCTTTGGTTGTCCCCACTACCCCAAAGGTTTTGTGGTATCCTCATAAGAAGGGGGCCTACACCCAGAGGGCCTACAAGTCCTTTGTCAAAGATCAAGGCCAGGAGACCCAATGTGGTACTGTGCAGCCTGAGCCTTATACTGGGCAAAAGGCATGTCATGGTTGGTGGTACTGAACACCAGCTGTTTCTTGGCTGAGAACATGAACATTCAACCACCACCTGTCCTGTCCCAGAAGTGGCTCTTCATGTTGTGTCTCTGCTCTGAACCCGCTGACTTTTTACATAAACCAACCTCTCCATTTGTCCATCTGTCAGGTAAGCTTAGGCGAGGGGATCTCCAAGATGATATCAGCAACTGCCCCTGAGGACACAAACCACACTCACTGCCATCGCCTCCATTGTGACTCATAGAGACCCTATAGGTCAGCATGGAACTGCTCCTATGGATTTCTGAGATCATAACACTATACAGGAGTAGAAAGTCTTATCTTTCTCCTATGGAGTGGCTGGTGGGTTTGAAGTCCTGACCTGAAGCATAGCAGCCCAATACATAACTCACCATGCCACTAGAGTTCCTGCATCTCCCACTCACTCTCTCAAATGTACTGCCATTGAGTCAATCCCAACTCATAGTGATCCTATAGGGCAGTGTAGAACTGTGCCCTATGGATTTATGAAACTCTAACTCTTTACAGCCTCCTCTTTCTCCAATGGAGCAGATGGTGGTTTCAAACTGCTGACATGGTTATCAGTCCAATTGGTAACTACTATGCCACCAGGACTCCAGCATCTCCTTCTAGGAGACTGTTTTCTCTCTATTACAAATCAAAAGCCAATTGCCATTGAGTGATTCAGACACATGGCAACCCCAAGTGTATCTGAGTAGAACTTTGTTCCATAGTATTGTTTAATGGTTTGTTTTCTGGAAGTAGACTACCAAGCACCTCTGGGTGGACTAGAACTTCCAACCTTCCCATTAGAAGCCAAGCACACTGATCATTGCTACCACCTAGGGTGGCGTGATGTTGTTCTGTCACAATGAGTATTGAGCATTGTCTTTTAGGCCATGGGAGAAGTTAGCCACCCTCTGTAGAGATTCATGACATCTATGTTCAAAACCAAATGATAACTTTGGACCAAATACTTTTTTGCTCCATTTATGGAATCTTTTCGGTTCTCCACCTTAAAAATTGGTGACACATAAAGGGGCTGAGAAGTGGGTTGGCTGTGCACAATTATGAGAGTAGAAGCACCTGGAGACTCAGAGCACATACTAGCACATACATACTCAGAGTACATCCTTGAGCGAGTCACTTAATGCAGGCAAACTAGGAAGAGAGACGTACACTGGCACTTGCCTCATGGGGTTGTTGTGATGACTAAGTGAGCCCCTAAATGATCAATGTTCTCATAGCTGTGTCTGAGACTTAGTAAGTAGGCCTTTTGGGTCGAATTATGTCCCTCAAAAGTAAGTGGTATAAATTCTAACCTCTGTTGCCTCTGGTTATAATCCAATTTAGGAGTGGATTGTCTTTGCTATCTTAATGAAAAAGGATTTCTTGGGGGCTATCTTGCGTCCATCTCCTTTGAGATATAGAAAGAAATTGGCCAATAGAGAGAGAGAGAGAGAGAGAGAGGTGGGGGGAAGAGATGGTCCAAGCCACATGAAGATAGCGCCAATGACAGAATTGCAGAAGAAACCAGGACCGGTCTCCAAAGAAGGTGGAGAGCGAGAGTGAAGAAAGCCTCTTCCTAGAGAGGGCTCGCTGGATTCTAGGTGCCTAAGCGTTGAGAGAATACATTTCTGTCTGCAAAGCCATCCCCTTGTGATGTTTCGGTGGCAGCTGCACCGAATAATGAAGACAGAACTGTTGGATCAAGTTTGATGATTGTGACGGGGAGATTCGTGTTTGTCTGTGAGGACAGTTGTTGTCGAGTTCTGCCAAATTGCAAAGTGAGATTCATGTTACAGCCCAGAGACAGATCCAAAAGATTGACAAGCTCTGCTGCCAGCGAGCATATTGGACATTTAACGCTATTTAACAAGCACTTTCTACACTAAACGCTTTAGCATTTAGTTTCACGAAGCTAAATGCTTCTACACAGGGAACTGAAGAGGTATGTTTCCTTTGTTAGGCCCACAGTTCAGATAAGAAAACGGAGGCTTCGAGCATTTCAATCAGCGCCTCAGGTCCCATCACAGACCAGGCAGCACTAGGTTTCAGGCCTATGAGAGAGTTAGATTCGGCACCCTGACGTTCCACTACCATATTCCCAGCCCAGGATGACCTTGTGGAGAAGGGTGAGCCTGCGAGGCAGAATCCCTGTCATAGGATGTAGGCAACAACCTGGGCCCTGTGGGGACCACAGGCTCCCTGGCTCAGTGCTCCACTCAGCGCTGCTCCCTCCCATCTGGTCTCCATTTGCTCCTTTCTATGTTTTTCATGCAGGGATGAGGAACAGCCATTTCCAGACCCTCCTCATAGGGCTGGAGCACCAGCGGTGTGCACACGCATGGATGCGGGTCCATGCACTCACACACAAGAGAGCGACAGCTCCCATCTCTGTGGCCAATACCCTTGCTCTGAAGTGGACACCGGCAATGGGCCAGGGGCCCCTGTTGGTCAGTGGCTAGCCAGGGCTCATCTTGCTCTTCTCCTAGGCCTCCAGCTCATGCACAACATTTGGCGTGGGTGGAGCTAATGGCCTGAGCACCAGTCCGAGCCAGCGGCCACCCTGGATCTGCACAACATCAATGCCACTGTGAGGCCACCCTCCACAAGGTCTGCAGAAGCAACGTAGAAAGGGGTTGGGTACAGGGGTGAGGCAAAGGCACCATCTTCCACCCCCACTTCCACTCCAGAGGCACCACCACCCCTGGCAGCTCCACTTCCCCCACCCCAAGCATGGCTCAGGCATGGCGGCGTCCTTCCTAAAGTGTTGACTTACATTTTTGAATGCCCGTGGGCAGACAGAACATCACTAGGGCAGACGGGAAAGAGCCAGTGGCATCAAGATTGGACTTCTGCCTGCTTTCCTGCTGCCTGGCCGGGTCAACAAACCTTCCTGAGTGTGTTCCCTCCTCGGTTAAACGGGCGGCATTGCATCCACTCTGTGGAACAAGCACAAGAGTGTGAGCATACCTAAAGCACTCAGCCTCGAGCCTGTCACATGCACAGTCCATGTCACTGCTTGCATGGATCACCATCATCTTCATCAGAAGGAGGGTGTTCATGGGCTCTTCGCTGCAATTTGTGGGGTGAGGGCTGGTCGGAGGGATTCTTGGGGAAGATGGTTTCCATGACTTGCCCTCCTAGTCTGGGCTGAGAGGGGTGGGATCAAATGGCTAGACGCAGCCCGATTGGAAAAGGAGTCGGAGAAGATGGGTGTCTGAAGGAAGGGACGCTGGCCTTCCCCAAGACCTGGCTGGTGACAGGTGCTGGGATCCTCCATTCAGGTCCCAGCCTGGCCTGGCAAGATGCTGCCCGCTGTGCAGAAGACAAAACCGAGACTTGGTGATAATAAGAAACGTGTCCTAAGGCCCTCAGCAGGTAAGGTGGCTACAGTGGGATTTGCCTCTACCCTAGCTGACCTGCTTGATGGGAACGGGAGTTCCAAGCCCCCCTGAGAAGTCAATAGAGCTGAGGGGGAGGAAAGCCACCGCCCAGATATAAACACTGAGAAGGCCACCGCCATCCATGAAGAAACCAGGCTCAGAGAGGTTCTGTCACCTACCCATGAACACACAGGCACCTGGTGCCAGGGCAGGGCCAGTGCCCAGGCCTGCACCATCTTGCTGAGTCACTTCCAAGTTGCCTGCAAACTCTTCCAGCTCAGAAACACAAACCCAGATTTGAAAGGAAAAGAGATCTTCCAAATGTGCAAAACGAAAGTTCCCAGGGTCTCCTGGTGAGACGTCTGGGGGCGCCTTCCTTTCCGGCTGCTTTTTCATCCCCGGCCAGGGAGCGGGCTCTCCTGCAGAGCCTCTTCGTGGCCGACTCTGACAAGGAATCTTATTTCTTGTCAGCCTTCTGAGGAGAAAGGATCAAACGCCTCCCTTTCAGGACTCCTGAACTATTGTGGAAAGGGTAATAGGGGGTGAGGGGGGTGGGGGGGAATGTGATTTTTCAAGAACCATGTATGTCTTGAACATAGCCCATGTGTCAAGAGGCCGCATCATTTGAAAGAACATTCTTAACAATCTTGAAAGGACGTTGGCCGCTGTGTTTGAGAGCTGTGTCCAACAAAAGGGGTTCGGTTAAACGCTCGCTATTAAGCGCACGCAAG
The DNA here is from genome assembly GCF_000313985.2 of Echinops telfairi. Classification (NCBI taxonomy): domain Eukaryota; kingdom Metazoa; phylum Chordata; class Mammalia; order Afrosoricida; family Tenrecidae; genus Echinops; species Echinops telfairi. Next base: position 16,126,595 of record NW_022103968.1, read on the forward strand.
ACCGCGGCCCTTGTCTGCTGAAGTGATTCCAACATGAATCATGATTACAATGGATATAGATATAGATGTAGATGGTATATAGCAATTACGTGATTCACAATAATTGCTGCTGTATGCTTGCTTATTCATGCATTAGGAATAGTGTTAAGGGAGTACGATATCACACGCACCCCCTATACCGCCCCAGCCACATAGGTAACACTGTCACCATGACCCTTTTACAAATGATATCCTTCAGGATCAAGGAGGACTAGTAACTGGCCCAAGGGCACACAATAGGAAGCTTAGAAGCCAAAGATTTGAACCTGGGACATGTGTCTTCCAGTTGGACCATTACCCATAGAGCCATGGGGGACGTTCTCTCAGAAGTCCACAGCAGCATCTGTAACAGACGCACCTACCTACATTCCTATCTCTCGCCTACTTTCCTAGCCACTCCTTCCAGCCAGGTGTACCCAGTGCTCTGTTCTTACCTTTGGATTCAGGACAAGCAGTTACAAGGCCTCCATCTGTCCATTCAACGAACATCCCCATGCGCTGGTCTTCTCCTGAGACACAGGCACCATCCTCAGTGCTAGCAGGCAGAGGGTGGAGGAGATGTTATTCTGCTTTGTCCGCTGGAGAGGCAGGTCACACCAGGGAAGTGACCGTCGCGTGTGACAACAGAATACAGCGGAGCAGCCAATTCTGTCAGAGAATGGCTCCCTCTAGCAAACCTGAAGGGCAGAGAGGAGCTTGCTTGCGGGACACAGAGGGCGGCTCAGAGAAGAGTATTCCCTGCAGAAGTCGCCGCATACACAGGGGCTCAGAGAACAGAAAGAAAAGCCACCTGGCCATTGAAGCATCGCCATCGCCTCTGGTTAGACATTGGGAACTTGCCACCCAGGTGGCTGCCCTGCGTCTGACTTTCTCCTCCACATCTCCTAGCCCCTTCTTGGGTTCCCAGGATCTGCAGGGAGTGGCTCAGAACTAATCATCTGATGGAGTACCTCAGCCCACGCTTCTCACCACACAGAGGAGCATCCTTTCCGTCTCGCGGATGAAGACTCCGAAGAACGAGGCACTCTTGACCCCTCCCAGCAGAGACTCTGGGAGGCACCTGCTCTGCCAGGTGTGTGTCTTGGGAGAGAGACCTCAAACTTTTACTAGCTTCACCAACTGAGTGGGTAGAGTTAGGGAGCCCAGAGTCACAAAATCCAGGGACAAGCCCTAACCAAGGCCCATGGCTTGGCCATCAAGAGGTACCAACTCGATGTTGAGCAATGAGCTTAAGCGTCCGAAGTGGAAGGAGAGCTGTTTAAGAGACACGATTCCCTAGCATCTCGTGTGATGACATGCCACAAGCCGCTAAGTTCCAGACTGTTACCACTGATTGATTCAGGCCAGGCCTTTGGACCTTCCCGATTGCATCGCCAGCCAGCCCTCAGGTGACCAGGCGTGCTCCATGCGTGAGTGGACAGGCCCCAGGCACTTGCTTTTGGACATCTCCTGAAAAAATTGTCTAACCAGAACCTTGCCCATGTCTGAGAATCTCCGCCCACGACCAGGCCCCTGAAAGGAATGGCTTTTTCTCATGATTTCATGAAATAATCCATTTCCTTCTGGTGGGCTGAGCGCTGCCCTTCAAAGCATGAACTTCTGAGCCAGCCGATAAAGCTGGGTGGCAAATGCTAAGGGCACAGAGTTATGGTGAAATAGGCCATGAAGGTAACGTCTCAAGGAATGGGCTGGAAAATGGATTTTGCCAGATGACAGAGCCACATGCGGGACACACAGACAAAGAAAGGAAATGTGATAAAAATGGGCGGCCGGGTGGGGGATGGGGTGACATTTTCCTGATGTGGTGATTTTTTTCCATCCAAGTTATGGGTACACTTTGAGGAGTCTAAAGGACATCATTGCCCTTGGCCAGATGTTCCATCTCCAATGGACTTGACGGCTGGGCCATTGGGCATGGACCCCCCAGTCGTTCCCACCCAATGTGAAGAGAGGGCTTCCGAGTGCCCAAAGATCAAAGGGCCCAGCATCCATCAATCTCCAAATTTGGCTCCCCTGCCACTTAGTCTCTGATGCTCAGAGAGAGACTGGTGTTGACGATCTCGTCCTCAGAGCAAAGTGGCCACAGCTGTTTCCCCAGCGCCCACGTGGGCAACCTCCCCAAATGCACCGTCTAAATATTTATCAAAGCGTAACACGGGACGGCTTGAGTCCATTCAGTTTTCCGATTATCCCCGGTATTTGATGTGCAAAAGGAGTTCTGAAAACACTGTAAATATTTACAGAGCACACAGAGGGGAGGGCCAGCCTTGGACTCTGAATGGCTCTCCTCCCGCCCGTCCCCCGCCCCTACCCCCAGCTCTCCCATGGGCAAGACAGACTCCGGCGCACAGGCAGCAGGTGACAAACCCACAGACCCAAGCCTGAGTCTCTGCTGCTCTGCTGCGGGCAGGGACAACCGCTTCTAGAAGGTACAGCTAGACGGAGGTGCCCAGAGTTTGCGTTTCTGCCACGGGGGACACCTTTAATTATTCATCAACACAAGGGGTTAACATTATTTCTAGTATTCAAGTTAATCGTTTAGTTAGCATAGTTTCTCCCAAAGAGTTTGAGATAACCTTTCTAATGCTCACTAAGCAGCAACTTGCAGTCATCACGTGGGTTCCTTTCCTACCTCGCTGGCTGGACCACAGATGTCCCATGGGCCATTCTGAAGGCTGGCTGACGGGCTGGCTGTTGAAAGATGTACCGAGCAGAGCATTCTGCACAGGAGGTCCTGCCTCTGGTCGTGAACTGGGCAAATCAAGTGACCCTACCTGTTGCCGTTCGGTAGACCCTGACTCACAGCAACGCTCTAGGGCAGAAGAGCCCCGCCCCAGAGGGTTTCCAAAGAAGGGGCCCCAGTGACACAGTGGGCAAGCCCTTGATTGCCAACCCACAGGTTAGTGGTTCCAACCAGTAATTTGAACTGGTTCACTTCTGTCTGAGTTCCTGCTGAGAATCTGCATTCCCACCCAGGCTGGACTGAACCAGAACCTACATTTTACAGGCTCCCCGGGGGATTCTGAGTCAGTCCATCTGGGGTGGCAGGGCACAGTCTTCGTAGGGGGTGGAACCAGAACAAACTGGTTCAAACCTGGGTTAGAACCCACCAGCGGCGCCGCTGTGGGAGAAAGACACGGAGTCTGCTTCTGTGAAGATTGCGATCTCAGAACTCCTTCGGGCGGTTGTCCTCTGTCCCACAGGAGGGTCTTGACCTGGTGCTGACAGCATGGCCATGGGTTTGATTTGACGGCATCTTTACAAGCATCCACAGCCCCAGAGCCATCAAACTTTCACTGAGCTCTGCTTGATGTTTTTCTGGTTCTGTATTTTCCCCCTAGTCATTGTTACAAGGCTTGTTTGTTGGCTTGCTTGCTTGGTATACTTTTTCTGATTGTGTTTTATCTTGTCTGATTTTCTGTATAGGAAATCCAGGATGGGTAGCTCTAAAGAGATAATAACTGGATTGATAATTGCCAAGGGGCACGACAAGGGGAGGATGGCAGGAAATGGGGAGCTAACAGCAACGTGTTTGAGAAGAAAATGTTCTGAAATTCGTCGTGGTGATGAATTGATCTTAATATGCCTGAATGACTGGTTTGATAGATCTGTGAAGTGCATCATAAATGGTATGATAGGTGAAGTACATGCCAATAATACTATTTTTTTAAAAATCCACAAAAACCCTTCAGTTAGCAGTCGAGTGCCAAACCATCGCACTACCAGGGGCCCTTACCTGATCTCCCAAACCATCGCACTACCGGGGACCCTTACCTGATCTCCCAAACCATCGCACTACCGGGGACCCTTACCTGATCTCCCAAACCATCGCACTACCGGGGACCCTTACCTGATCTCCCTCACTGCCGTGGAGTCACCTCGGGCTCACAGCAACCCCAAGGACAGGGGAGAACAGCCCCTGTGGGCTTCTGAGGCTGTAACTCTTAACAGGAGTAGAAAGCCTCATTTTTCGCCTGCAGGGCAGCTGGTGGTTTCAAAAAGCTGACCTTACAGCTAGCAGCTCAAAGCATAACCCACTACACCGGCAGGGCTCTAAAACAGAAAGAAAACATTTTAAATCCACTTAGACCTTTAATTTTTAATTGACTTTCAAAGTTTCACAGGTAGACAAGAGACCATTTTGAGAGAGAAACTCAGCTAGGTAAAGTTCTCAAATATGGACTATTAACTGTAATTCTCCTCCATGACAGACTTTGGGGCTCTTCTGGGGAGCCGAAAAGAGCCCTGGATGGTGGCCTTGGTTACACACTGGGCTGTTAGCCACAAGGCCAGCAGTTCAAATCCAACAGTTGCTCCCAGGGAGAAAGCTGACAGTTATTTGTTTCCATGGAAATGGGCAGCCTTAGAAGCCCTAGGAAGCCATTCTTCTCTGCCATGTAAGGTCCCTGAGAGTCTGAATGGGCTCAAAGGCAGTGGGTCTGGTGAGAGGAAGCCCTGACAAGGCCCCTGAGTGGTGAAAACTACGTTTGGCTACTAACCAGAAGCTTGTTAGGCAGAAGCCGTGTAGCTGTGCTATGGAAGACAGGACTGGCTCTGTAAGACCAAAGCCCTTGAAACTTCTACAAAGCAAAGCTCTCTGAAAGACAGGGGGTCACCTTGACTTGGAATCAACTTGAGGGCAACTGGTATTTCTGGATTTTAGGGAGCCTAGAGAGAGACTCCCGTGACTAAGAGTCAGAATCCAGCCCATGGCAGTGAGAGAGAGAGAGAGAGAGAGAGAGAGAGAGAGAGAGAACCAGAAACCCTGCTCCCTCTCCACCACTGAAGAACTGTGAGACTTTGAACCAGCATGTGTTGGACCGCTGACCAAGGGCTCTTCACCTGGGGTCCTTGCACACCTAGAGATCCAGGGACTGGCCTCCGGGACTAGGACCCCCCTGCAATTATAGGCACAAATAGACTTGAGTCAAATGTGCACGTATGTGTCGCGAGCTGAAGTCCACAGCATTAATTAAGTCCTTTAGTCATTCTACAACTAAAATAAAGGTGACACACATGAAAAGAACGGGTTTACCCGTGTGATGGGACCTGCTAGAACCTTCGAGACTATGGGCCTTGCTGACTCTTCAAGCCTGGAGCCAAACTTACCCCCATGCTCAACTTTCAGCCAAATAAAAGACTGGTCCATCAGGGTGAGCAACAATAAAGGTCGACCACTCACGCTCAGCAGGCCAGTGTGTGTGTGGGGACAAAGGTCAGAAGGCAGGAAGGGAGAGTCAAGGAGGAAACAGGAAAGTCAGGGAGGAAGCGGGAGGGGTGGGTGGGCGCTGCTGTTTTGTGGGGGTTACAGTCAAGGTCATACAACAGAATGCGTATGATTTTTTTAATGGAAATGAATTTGTTCCGTAGTTCCCCCCCAAAAAAATGACTCTGAGGGGTTAAAGATTTAAATAGTTTTGCATGTTTTTCTTGATATGAAATCCAGGTGAGAGACACCTATAGAGAAAACAAGGGAATGGATGGATTCCTGGGGTTGTGACAGGGGAGGTTTGAGGGGAGGGGAGGGGGTGGGGTGGGGCTGAACCTTAAAACATATAAGAAAGAAGTAAATGCGCTAAAATGAGTTGTGGTGATGATTCCAGGACATTAAAAAATATGTTTAAATGACTGAGTTGTATAATAGGTGAATTATGTCAACGTAACTGGAAAAAATATTTTTAAGAAATATGAAAGCTAAGAACCACTCTCTATTTCTTGAAAAATGGAAGATGCTGTCTTCCAGGCCCCCCTCTTGGCCCTGTGCCCACCTACAGCTGGGGTGTCATCCCACCCCACCCACTGGAAAGTCTCCCTTCACACTCTGCCCTCAAACTGATGAGGGCTCCGATGGCCAGGACTGAAGGCCTGTGGTCTTGCTCACCACATGGTCCCTTCTGGCCCAGGCTCCATGCCTAGGCCAGCTTTCCCTTCGCATCCTTAATCACATCTTTGCATGAGCTTTTGCTCAAAACACTTCTTTGCAGCATTGTTGTCTATCTGGACTTGCCTGAGCTGCAGGCCTTGGGGAACGGTTTTGTTTGTTTTTAGGAAAAGATCATTTTATCGGGGGTTCTTACAACTCTTATAACAATGCATACATCAGTTGCATCAAGCATACTTGTACATACGTTGCCATCATTTTTTTCCCAGACATTTACCCCTATGGAGCCCTTGGCATGTTGGAGTGAAGAAGCAGAACTCTCTCTAAGACTCAAGGGAAAGTAAGTTTAGGGCCAGTTGACCCATTCTTTGGAAGCATCAGGGAGAAAATCCAAGCCTTGGGTCCTGCAGCCCAGAACTTCAGCCAGGATTGGCATGGGGATGGGTTTCAGGACGGTGAACCCCATTCCTAAGAGCTTCTAGTGCCCATGTGCCAGCATCAATTTGGTGAAAGCTGTATTTGTCCTCAGACTCTAACCCTGCCGCCTGTCATTTCATTGTTGGCACATGTCTCCTCTCTTCCAGACTTCTCCATTCCTGAGACCCAGTTTAAAATGCAATTGCATCGTTAGAGGTGATAGGACTTTATGTTACCAAGTGTGTGTCATTTGACTCCTGTGTGCTTTCGTGTTTTTCTCATCTCTGAAATGAGATGGTTGGACAATTAATCAAACAAGCTTCAGTTTTAATGTCATTTCTGGTTGCCTAGACTCATGCTTCCCAAATTCTTTTGTGTCTATAAATCACCCAGAGAGCTCCTTGAATGAAAATTTCAACTTAATGGCCTACAATTGAGCTTGAGATTCCAAAGTTCTATCAAATTCCCAGAAGCCAATGCTTCTGGGCTATGGCGCACTCTGAGCATTACTGATCTAAAGTGCTATGTGGGAAGACTTCTGAGCCAAGTCTTGACACATGAGGAAGGAGGAGCGAGGTCAGTTAGTACTGCCTGCCCTGGGAATGGGTTTGTTTGTTAGGTTCTCTGACTCAGAGCGACCCGACAGAAAACAGAACAAAATGCCCAGTCCCAGACGATTCTCAGAATTCCGGGGACACTGGGGGCAAGAGCAGGGTGCATGAAGACAAGACCCTGATTTATGTGCCTGGCAGAATCTGTCCTGCCCCCATCCTCTATTTTTGAATAAATAAAGTGGTTCTTCTTTTATTTTTAAATAATTGTATGGGGGCTCATACAAGTCTTATCATAATACATCCATCCATCCATTGTGTCAAGCACATTTGTACATTTGTTGCCATCATCATTTTCAAAACATTTTCTTTCTACTTGAGCCCTTGGTATCAGCTTTTCCCCTCCCTCCCCCACTCTCCCTCCCTCATGAACTCTTGATAATTTATAAATTTTTTTTTCATATCTTACACTGACCGATGTCTCCTTTTACCCACTTTTCTGTTGTCCATCCCTCTGGGAGGGACTTATAGGTAGATCATTATAATTGGTTCCCCCTTTTCACCCCTTTATTAAAACTTTATCTTTTAGTAAAGATAAAGTGGTTCTTATCTTTATTATTGACTTCATTTTTTTTTTTTAACTCAAGCCCATTGTTGCAGCCAGTGTGTGAATCCACCTCTTTGCTGGGATTTCTCTTTTTGGCTGACCCTCTGCTGTGATGTCCTTCTCCAAGGACTGGTCTCTCCTGAAAACATGTCTAAACCACTTCAGATTAAGTCTCGACATCCTCACTTCTAAGGAGTTTTTTTTAGCTGTCCTTGGAGTTTTTTAGCTGTCCTTTCGCCAAGACAGATGTACTAGTTCTCCTGGCAGTCATGGTACTTCCAATAGGCTGCACCAACACCGCCATTCAGATGGACCAATCCTTCTTCGGTCTTCTGTTCTCATTTCCCAGCTGCCACATGCCTATGAGTTGACTAAGAAGACCATGACTTGGGTGAGGAGCATCTCAGTCCTCAAAGTGGAGTCTTGTGCTCTTCAACACTTTAAAGAGGGTTTGTGCGGCAGATTTGCCAAATGCAATACATCATTTGGCTGTTGCATCCATGAGCACTGACTTGATCCAAGCAAAATGAAAATCCTTGACAACATAAATCCTTTCTCTATTTATCATGATGTTGCCTTTTAGTCCAGCTGGGAGGGTTTTGTTTTTCTTTACATTGAGTTGTAATTCGTACTAAAGGCCGCAGTCCTTGATCCTCATTGGCAGTACTTCAGTTCTCTTCCCTTTCAGCAGGCACGGTTGTGTCATGTGTATACCTGTCTTGTTCTTCTTCATAGGTGCTCATGTCTTGGATTATTTACTGAACATGCACATTTAAGTAAGGATCGTGAAACGATACAACCGGAAGACACAACTTTCCTGATTTTAAGCCATGCTGCACTGCCTTGTTCTTCCAATGATTGCCGCTTGCTCTATGTACAGGTTCTGCATAAGTAAAATGAAGTGTTTTCAAAATCCCATTCTTCACAATGTTGTCCAGTTTTTTAATGATCCATGCAGTTGAATGGCTTCTCATAGTAAATAAGACACCAGTAAACATCATTCTGGTATTCTCTGCTTTCAGGCAAGATCCATCTGAGGTAGATTAGTTCAAATAATGGGAAGAAACGGGGACATAAAGGCTGAACAGAGCATTTCAAAGGGGAGTTTGAGAAGACAAAGTAAACCATTGTAATGAAATGCACATTTCATTTTTCTATTCTATAGGATCCCTGGTGGTATAATGGGTTACACCTGGGGCTGCTAAGTGAAAAACCAATAGTTCAAAACCACCAACTACCCCTCTGGAGAAAGATGAGGCTTTCTACTCCCATAAAGAGTCACAGTCTTAGAAATCCACAAGGGCAGTTCTACCCTGTCCTATAGAGTCACTTTGAGTTGAAAGGGACTTGATGGCCGGAAGTTTGAAGTGTTTCGTGTGTTCGTTTTGTTTTTGTACTTTGACCTCGAGCAACAGGAAGTTGTTCAAAGAACAAGGGGGATGCCACGTGGTTTTAAAAGAGAAAAGGGATGTGTCAGGGTTGTAGGATCAAGAGGCAGTTGTACAAACAGAACAAGGGAATGGCTTGAAGTCAGGAGAGGGAAGCACCAGGGCTATAGTCTCTCCTCATGCTCATTCAACCCTTTCCTCACACCGATTTAACCTGTGTGCTTAGCAAGTCACCAGAGGAATTGGACTGTGTGAGAAGAACATGGCTGCTATGCCGACCACACAGCTTTGTTCATTGACAACCAAGAGGACTGCAAGCATTTGCTGATGAAGATCAAGGACGGCAGCCGTTAGTGTGGACGACAGTGGACTGTAAACAGAACCCAAATCCGCACCACTGGACCCGTGATCAGCGTCATGCTCAACAGGAACAAAAGACAGAAGTTGTTCACGGTGTCGGTTTGCTTCGATCCGCAATCAATGCTCGTGGCAACAACCGTCAAGACATCTTTGAGGACCCAGATGCTCCCAACCCAAGTCATGCTCTGTTTCATCATCTCATGTGCGTGTGACAGATGGGAAATGTCTAAGGAAGACTGAAGAAGGATGAGTGCATTCGGATGGTGGTGTTGATGAAGCCTATGGAAACTACCATGACTACCAGGAGAACAAATAGATCGGTCTTGGAACAAGGATAGCTAAAAAGCTCCGTAGGAATGAGGATGTCGAGACTTCCTCTCAAGCACTTTGGACGTGTTTTCAGAAAAGATCAGTCCCTGGAAAAGGGCATCCTGCATGTAGTTATCAGCAACAAAAAAAAAAGGGGTGGGGGTGGGGAAGACCATGAAGGAGATGGATGGGCACACTGGCTGCCACAATGGGCTCACACATGACAGCAATTGTGAGGATGGTGCAGGGCCAGGTACTATTTCATTCTATTGTACACAGAGTCACTCTGAGTCAGAACAGACTCAATGGACCCTAACAACGACAACCCATCGCTTGCCCGTCAGTGTGTCCTACTGTGGTGGCTTGTGTGGTGCTGTGATGCTGGAAGCTCTGTCACTGGTATTTCAGATGCCAACAGGGGCATCCAAAGTGAACGGGTCACAGTGGAGCTTCCAGACTGAGAGCGGACGAGGAAGAAGGACTGGGCTGTCCACTTTGGAGAAAGTAGCTGCTAGCAAACGCAACTAAAATGTTGCTGAAGATCATCCAACAAGTGGCAGCAGTCCGTTGTCAAAGACTGCCAGAGGTTCAGACCAGATTCAGAAGAGGACATGGAACAAGAGTTATCATTGCTGATGCTAGATGGATCTTGGCTCAAAGCAGAGAATACCAGAAAGACGTTTCCTTGTGTTTTATTGACTATTCCAAGGCATTCAACTGTGTGGATCCTAACTATGGACAGCCTTGGGACTTTCAGAACACTTACTTGTGCTTATTCCAAATTGGGATCAAGAGGGAATGGTTGGAAGTCAGGAAAGGTATGCATCCGGGCAGCAGTCTCTCACCATACTTATGCTAGCTGTATGCTGAGCAAATCAGCAGAGAAGCTGGAGGACGTGAAGAAGAATGCGGCCTCAGGGTTGGAGGAAGGCTAATTAACAACGTGGAATATGCAGCTGGCAAAACCTTGCTTGCTGAAAGTGAGGAGGATGTGAAGCACTTGCTGCCAAAGATCAAGGATTGCAGTTGTCAGTGGGGATTACAAGTCCATGTAAAGAAAAAACAAAATCCTCACCACTGGACCAGTAGGTCACATCATGATGAATGGAGGAAAGATTGAAGTTGTCAAGGATTTCGTCTAGCTTGAATCCAAAATCAATGCTCATGGAAGCAGCAGTCAAGAGATCAAAGGATGAGTTGCATTAGGGAAATCTGCTGCATAAGACCTCTTTGGAGTATTGAAAAGCAAGAATGTTACTTCCAGGAAAAGGTGCACTTGACAGAAGTCATGGCGGTTTTCAATTGCCTCATATAAGTTGGACATTGAATAAGGAGGACCAAAGAGGAATCAATGCATTTGAATTAAGTTGCTGGCACAGAAGATTGAAAGTGCCAGGAACTGCCGAAAGGACCAGTGAGTCTGTCTGGGAAGAAGTGCATCCAGTGTGCTGTTCAGAGGGAAGGATGGCGAGACTTTGTTTGACATACTTTGGACATGTTGTCAGGTGAGACCCATCTCTGGAGAAAGACATCATGCTTGGGAAAGGAGAGGGCAGTGGGAAAAGGAAGGTCGCTGCAACAAGCCTAGGAACGATTGTCAGGGTGGTGCAGGACTGGGCAGTGTTTTGTTCTGTTGTGCCCGAGGTCACAACAACGCATGGCTGAGCACTGCCAATGGAAATGGGCATCTTCTATGAAAATGGGTGACTTTCCGCTGAGATGAGCAATGAGTGCAACTCTCTTATACCGAGAGTTGAGAGAATCCCAAAGGGAGAAAGAATCCCAGACAATAGAGCCCGGATGAGGCTGAAATAAATCCTGCCTACTTTATCCCCGGAAATAGCTGTGGAATGCCCATCGACACTGTGACACACAGTGTCCTTCCAGCTTCTCTGCTCTCCTCCAATGAAAATGACGTTCCAGTTCACAAAATGCGCAGCTGATTCAAGTTTTAAAAACTGGTCAGAAGCTAACATTCCCACAGGCTTGAGAAAAGGGCCAAGTGACCTGGGATCCAGATTCCATTTTGTTCCCCGTTGACACCTAAGCAGAGTCTCTACCTTGACCAACCATCTCTTTCCTGATCAGACTGTTTGTCGCTGTGTGGATGACTCATTTTACTTGCAGGCCTCAAAACAGATTAGGTAGGTAGGTAGGTAGGTAGATAGATAGATTGGCAGGCGAATAGGCCTCAGAGAGAACCAGATACAAAAATTAGGGGCTCAAAGTCGAGTCTTTGCCAAAGATGTTGACAAAGCGAGTCCAACTGCCTGAGACTGGAAAATGCAGGAAGAACCGTGGGCACCTGAAAAAGGAGGAAGGGCTTGCTCCTCCCCCCAGCCTCTGCAAGTCTGGGCAAAGATCCTAAATCAAGGAGAATGCTCTCACGTGGGAAACAGATGCTGACTCACGGCGGGAGACCAAGAAGTTGTGAGTCTCTTCAGTGACACCGATTTAATTCCGTGTTAACGAAATCATAGACCCCAACAGTCGTTCCCAGACAAAAGGGCAGCCCAGCATTGGAAGCAGCAGCACCTCTGTTTTGTTGGGAATTGTGCTTTGGAGTCAAATAGGTGAAAAATCAGATACATCCCAAACCGGCAGCAGCAGGAGGAAGGTCGGAGAGTTATGCACATCGACAACATGTATGGCACCCGTCACAACCCTGGGGACAGGTTTGAAATCGGGAGCAAAACACGAAACATAGGTTACAGAGTTCTGGCAGGCTGTGTTTTCAATTCTGTTCAAAAGACGTAGAAAAGTGGCCAGATTGTAAAGGGGGTTTCCACAGAAGAGTCTTCATCCTGTTCAACTGAACTTTCCAAAATGCTCATAATTTCATGTACTGTTGTTATACACAGACACAAAATCAGCTTTAAAGAAAATTTCAATTTTCATCTGAGATACAAATTTTACTGGGTATGCGGTACTTTGCCCAGCTAGTCTTGCTTCCAAAGATCGTGGTTTCCATCCTTCAGGGCCTCTACTGTAAGGTGACCAGATGTCCCGCTTTTGGCGGGACAGTCCCAATTTTTAACAATTTTCCCCACGTCCCACAGCGTTTTCAAAAAGCCCCGATTTGGGGAAAGAATGCACGACAACGTTTTTCGGCTGCCATGTGGCTATTTCACCAGGATATGAGTTTTATCAATGGTGTCCCGCTTTACCAATGTTAAAATCTGGTCACCTTACTCTACTGGTATGTGTCAACATGCACAATACGTTCTGTGAAGGAGGACATTATGTGAGCTGGCTGTCATACAAGCACCATATCAAAACCTTACAAGAGCCTGCTGCTGACAGCAGTCGCCTCTGAAGCAACGGGGCATGAGAGGGCAGACGCAGGAGGTGCTGAGCAAGAGGAAGGAGCAGGGAGGAGCAGAACTGCCCCGCTCTTCCTCCCACCTGCCCCCTGGGCCCGGGATCCCCACCCAGAGCCATGTCTGCTGCCAGCCTTCCCGGTGTGCCCACCAGGGATCCTTCTGCTGTGCCACCGAGGCTCCTTTGAAAGCCAGGGGGCAGGAAACAGTAAAGAAAGGCACGTTTCCAAATCTGCCCTTATCAGATGCCAGAGAGTTGATTCCAACTCAGAGCGACCCTGTGAGTTCAGACTAGCACTGTCCTGGGGGATTTCCAAGACTGTGCCTCATGACGAGAGTAGAAACCCTCATCTGTCTCCCTCGGAACAACTGGTGGTTTCAAAATGTAATCCACTCACAGGGCGCTGCACAGTGCTGTCGGTGCTCAGGCGATGGCCATAGGCCTACAAGGAAGGCCAGTGAATACGGGCTACTCTTCTGATTTATGCACCGTCCACTCATGTCCCAAGTGAAGAAATGGAATATTTTTGGCAACTTCTGCGATCTGAAGTTGATCCAGCCTGCAAGCAAAACGCATCAATAATTACTGATGATGGGAATGAGAGAAAACTGGAAGCAAAAGGATCAGCATTTAGAAAAGATGCCTTGGTGATAGAAAGGACAGTAGAGACTGCAGGATAGAGTTATGCAGGCTTACTTACGGCAAATGCCTTTTTTCAACAAAGGAGGACAGAAGGAGCCCCGATTACATAGTGGTTATGCGTTGGGCTGCTAAGAGCAAGGTCCAAAGTTCGAAAGCACCAGCAGCCACTCCATAATAGAAAGATGAGGCTTTCCACTCCCTAAAGAATTACCGTCTCAGAAATCCACAGGGTTTCTAAGAGGAGGCCAGGGATGGGGCAGGAACAGAGAGAGGAGGGGAGAGATAGTGAGGGGTACGAAAATAATGAGGGGGTCAACAGGATTTTGTTGTTTCATTTCTCGAGACAAGCTGTGACTGTGTGTGTGTGTATGTGTAGAGAGAGAGATTCTTTTAAAACTCACCAAAACAATCCCACCAGATTCTTTATCCCTCAAACCTAAATAATGGTTAACTAAAGACTTAAAGTCTTTAGTTCACAGAGTCTTTAGTCACAAACAAGTTCACCTCAAACAAACTAACAAAAAGATACCCCCAGAGGCAGCTCTACTCTGTCCGATAGGGTTGCTATGAGTTGGAATTGATTCTGTGACCGTGAGTTTATAGAAGGTTAAGTTTTTATTAAGAACCCAAAAACGTTTGTTACAAGATCATAGAAACATTTATTAAAGAAAGTAAGTGAAGGTAATGTTTCTTGACATATCCTCCATCTATGTCTATACTCTTTCAATCTATGCCACCCTTCCCTGAACAACTCTGTGCTCTTCAATCGACATGGTGTCAAATGGCAGGCTGGGCCATCCCAGAGGGAAATCACAGGACGTTTTTTTTGCATGGGGGCAAATCTGTTGTAAACGATCTTTTAAATTGTTAAAAAGGCAAGGTGTTACTTGATGAAAACCAAGAGGCACCTGACCCAACCCCGGTGATTTTCAATCCCCTCAGATACACGTGAGCGCTGGACATAGAATAAGGAAGATGGCAGAGAAATGGCCGCCTTTGAATGAAGGTGCAGGCAAAGGGTGCTGAAAGCACCAGGGACTGTCAAGAGAACCAACAAATCTGTCTTGGAAGAAGTACAGCTCCTTGCTGAGAGGCAGAGTCTTCCGTACCTTGGACAGGTGAGCAGGCAGAGCGAGCCCCTGGAGAAGGACCTCATGCTTGGGAAAGTAAAAGGTGTGTGAAAAAGGATGAAGACTCAGAGATGGGCAGACACAGGCACTAAAGCCAGGGGCTCAACCACCGCAATAGTGTGAGGATGGTTGTGTTAGTCTGGTTTCACTAGAGAAACAAATTCACAGACATTCATAAGTGTATAAGAGAGAGCTTCATATAAAGAGTAATCGCACATTAAGAAAACAGCCCAGCCCAGTCCAGATCAAATCCGTAAGTCCGATATTAGCCCTTATGTCCAATACCAATCTATAAATTCCTCTTCAGACTCACAAAACACATGCAATGATGCCCAATGCAGGATCACAGACCAGATGGTGGAAAGTCTTGTGGATCCAGTGGCACTGGAAGCATCTCAGCGCTGGCAGGGCTCTCCACGTGGCTCCTCCAGTTCCAGGGCTCTAGCTTAGCTGCATGTATCTTGTCATCAGGAATACCAGGCAGAGAGTATGTGTCTGGCCTGCTATTTATCTCTGTGGCGCCTCCAAATGAGGTCATCAAGCTGTGACCTGACTGACAGGTTAGACTCCACCCCTTCGCAATTTAACACCAGATTATGTAACTACCACAATGGTGAAGGACCAGCAGTATTTTGTTCTATTCTACACAGGGTCACTATGACAGTTGACTTGAAGGTACCTTAACAACAATAACAATAAATGAAAGGAGAGTTGCTTTTCCTTAAAACACACAAACAATTAACCCTTATGAGACCCCAGAGCGCCGATGCAGTGGAACATTATGTAAACTGATGGTAAGCAAGGCACACCTGTATTTCCTACAAGGCTAGCACAGAGTTTTAATTGAGTGAGTGCTGCGTTGCTTGCGCTGAATTATTCACAGCAGACTGACCCCAGAATGCAGCGTGCAGAGCAAGGCCTGGATTTCCAGGTTCTGTGCTCAAGGAAGCTGGTCAGTGAAAGTTTGCTTGCTTCTAGCCTAGATCTTGAGGATCACAAGCTCTGCAATGAGATGGCGCTAGATCTGGGCCTGTTTCTCCCTGTTAATGCTATGATGTTAGGCAAGTTCCTTAACAACTTTGAGCCTCAACTTTCTGATTTGTGAAATAGGGTAGTGATGACTTTTCACTTAACTGATGCGTCCGGGAGTCAATGAGATTGTATTTTTAAAGCACCTTGGGTCTTTATCAAGGAGCCCCAGTGCTACTGTTAGTGAAGTGTTAAATTTTTAACCCCAAGGTTAGTGGCTCAAACCCACCAGCCACTCTGTAAGAGAAAGATGAGGCTCTCTGCTCCTGTAACGGTGTACAGTCTTGGAACTCCTCTGTAGGGTTGATATGAGTCTGGATCGGCTTGATGACAATGAGCTTGTTCTATTTTGTGGAGTCTTCATTATTCTTTTTATGACTATAAAATAAGTGTTCCCCCTCAAATTCATTAACAAGCAAGACAGGCTACTTGGGGGGTTGCTGCTGCCATGGTCCCAATGACCTTTGTGGTTCTTAATCTGACCCTTCTAATAGAAAAGCACACATCAGTGACGGGAGGGCGTCCCTGGGTTGTGCACCTTCAGTTGCTAATTGAACGATTGGGAGTTGAAGTCCACCCAAAGTGTTTCAGAAGGATGCCCTGACATTCCACTTATGGCCAACCAGTCACGGAAGCCCCTGTGCCGTCCCACTCTGCCCTGACCCATGTAGGGTGGCCGTGCGCCAAAGACGAGTGGATGGCTACTCGTTTTAATGACTGGGGCCAGACAGTGGGGAGGAGCGAAGCCTGCTGATGGAAATGAAGGGGAAAGGCTTCTAGAATCTAGAAGTAAAGAAGAATCTAGAAGTAAAGAAGAATCTAGAAGTAAAGACAGGTGAAATGATGCAGATCTGGCTTAACGTTGTGTGAAATGACAGCCAAGTGGCTTCCCTTCCCAGGAAGACTTGATGTACCCGAGAGTGATTCCCCAAACGCAAGTGGAAATCAGTGGCCAGGGTCACGGCAAACCTGGGGGTCTTTGATCAGGCCTGACTGCCGGAACCAAGCGCCAACTCAACTTTTGTGTGTCCCTTCTTTAAAATCCTGCAGGTCAGAAAGCATGTTTCTCTCTCCAGGATTGCTTCTACCCCGGGGCAAGTCAGGGTCACCTTGTCTGATGCTCCTCAGCCGCCCCTTCTGGGATAACAAGACATTAACCAGACTTGAGTTTTCAGATTTTCAAAAAACGAGTTTGAGAAATATCACCTGGGACAACACGAAAAGAATGCCAGCCTGTGTGCTCCCCAACAGTCCACAAAGAGACACGTCAGCTCCCAGTCACTGTCAACTGCCTGCTCCGGCCCTGACAAGCTGTGCATAGTGACAAGAAAGAGGCCACACCGCCGCGACCCTTGGCCCTGGACACACTCCCCCAGGCCAGCTCTGAGGAGGGACCTGGAAATGGGCCTCAGAGGGGGCGTGGGCCCCGGCTGTGAGGAGTGTCCTAGACCAGGAGGGTCCAGGCGTTTTCTTCAAGTTCATCTTCTGCTCCAAGACCACCAGGTTCGTAGTCTCTCTCAAAATGTGTTTGGGGGAGGGAATGGGCATGAGATTTCCTAGCGCCATCACTACACGGGCAAACCCACCAAGCTTTCTGGGATGCGGCTTCCTGCCCTGTGCCATGGGGATAATGGGGGTGTCTCTGGGCGGTGCACACAGTCACCATGCTTGGCTAGTAACCAAACTAAAGCTGGATGGTCAAGTCCACCCGCATGTGCCTTGGAAGAAAGATCTGAAGATCTACTTCAAAAAAAAAACAGCCTGGGAGGAGTGAAAGGAATAGGGAATGTGGAATTTTTGCCTTGGGTGCGTTGAGTTTTGTTTGTCTTTTGGGGGTGGGGTTGGGGGGGCAATGACTTAGCCAGGAAGGTTGTACAACTTTGAAAATGAGATCAATGCCTCTGAATTGTACATGGAGAAACTGCCAAGATCATTTGTGTTCTGTTATGCATAATTTCATCACTGTAGAGAAGGTATCCTCTGGTGAGAACCCTTTTGGAGCACAGTCCTACTGTGGTCCACACGGGGTCGCCGTGAGTCTGAACAGACTTGGGGGCCACCGTGGTTGTGCTGTGAATTGGGGTGCTCCCAGCCCAGCGTGGTGGAAGACGTGGAAGAAAATCCCAAGGATGCAAGTGCTTGGCAGACTGAAGCTCTGAAACTATTCTTGGGATGACTATGATTAGGTCTCTCTCCAGGACGACAAGGAATCCGCCCAGATGTCCCCACAGCCACAATTATGAAGACCTCCGTGATCTCCACCGGCCTCGCCCAGCTGAAACAGAAAGGCAGCTGGTTGGCAAGTGTTGTTTGACTAGGCTCTCTCCCTCAAGTGACCTTGAGTTCCAGCCCAAGGTCTGTTCTGTATCCAGGACGGCAAACCTGGTGCCTGGAAGGGGACAAGGAGAGCCAAGACTTTTAAGGTCAAGCTTAAGGGGAGCCATGGCATGGTGGCACGTGATGCGTTAGGTGCAGAAAACAGTCCCATTTGCGGAGTGTGGCTCAGAAACGGGGTGCACCTTCTTCATCCTGTCACTGGATGTACATCCAGATGAGGTGACAACAGATTGTAGAAGAGCAGGGCCGCTGCTCTTGTGGTCTCCCATCTGGTTTCATTTGGCTTTGGAGGTGGGGGGTGGGGGGTGGCGCCTCTGACAGACACGGGGAAACAGCCCTGTCATCTTGAATCAGACAGTCAGAGAGGGTGTGACTATGTGGGAGATTTCACACGTGTCTGCTGGAGGAAGGGGGCCCTTGTTGAAAGAGAAGAGGCATGTTTACAGACTATCTAGGTGTTTGGGTTTTTAAAGGAAAAATAGACAGTTCATTGGGCACAGGTTTCTCCCTGCGCGGTACTGGAGTAACATACCAGTAAATGGGATTCCAATCCACTTGGTTTGGGAATGCCTACCTGACCCATTGAGTGGTTTCCTCACTCACTCTGCCTACGACATCTTCCCACTCAGCTTTCCTCGGCAAGAGTTGAGGGGGGACGATAGTCAGTAAAAATTTAGAAATAGCGGTGGGTGATTCAGTGTCTTAAAGTAACTCTACAGTCTGTAGACCAAGAACCAAAACTTGAGCTTAACATTTTAGACGTGAGCACTTTGAAATTATAGTCCCTTCTCCCTTTCTTTGCTATTTAAGTTTGTGCAATAACTATAACTCCTTTTTCAAAGACGATAAAAATGTCGTAAAAAAGTCAGAAATGTTAAGAACTGCTATGGACACATGTCCACTTCAGTAACGAGGGTCCGAGTGGAGTTGAGTAATGAAAATCTCCCACAAGAGTGGCGGTCCCAGTGGAGATGGGGGATGAGAATCTATCAGAGTAGTGATCGTTCCGGTGGCGATGGGGGAGTCTACAGTAATAGTGAAGCTAGAAGTAGGGATGGGAATGAGACCTCCAAGAGTAGTCCTGTGGCAGTGGAGATGGGGGGATGGGCACCGACATCGGTGGCGATGGTGCAAGTTGAGACGGGATGGGAACAGACAGTAATAGTGAGGCAAGGGCAGTCCTTCTGGAGATGAGGGATGAGAATGTGCACTAGTGACAAGGCCAGCGAGACGGGCGTGAGAAGATACATCAGTCACGACGTGTCCTTGGAGATAAAGGATCCGAACGGAGGCTAGCTGACACAGCTTGGTCGGACCGGGAGTCGCATTTCCTCACCCCAGCTCAGTCTCGACAGAGGCAATTCCCCAAGTCAGAGTCGTTCCTCTCAGAAGTCTTAGCAAACCTTCGTGACCTTGAACGTCCCATTGCGAAATCAGCATGTGTGAAAGAAGCGCTTGTGAATAATGCTAGAATGTGGATGCTGAGCTTGACCAAATACTTCCATTAAGTAGGATTTGACTCAGTAGTCCCACCAGACCCTAAGGGATGATGATTATTATGCCCACTTACAGGAGAAATCCAAATATTTTCCTTTTCCCAAAATTAAGATTTGCATAAATCTGCTGCACAAGATCTCTTTGGAGTATTGACAAGCAGGTTGACTTCCGGGACTGAGGTGTACCTGACTGAAGCTGGGGTATTTTTCAATGGCCTCATATCCCTGGGAGGGTTGACGTTGACTAAGGAGGACCAAAGAAGAACGGATGCATTTGAATTGTGCTGACGAGGAATATTGAAAGTACCAAGGACCAGCAAAAGGACAAGCAAGTCTGTCTTGGACAAAGTACGTCCAGAGTGCTGCTTAGAGGCCAGGATGGCGAGACTTGGTCTTACATGCTTTGGGTGACATGCAAAGATGACCACGGAGAAGGACATGATGCTTACATTGAAGTGCAGGGGCATTGACAGAGATGAAGGCCCTCAGGAGACGGACTGACCAATGGGCTCCGGCAGAGGCACAATTGTGAGGATGCCACAGGACTGGGCAGTGCTTCACTCTGCTGTGCATAGGGCGGCTATGGGCAGAGCAGACTCGATGGTGGCTGCCAACAACGACAATAGTTCAGAGGGACAGAGCCAGTAATTCTGATTCCACATCTTCTATTCTTAGATTTCCCGGCCAGAGCAATCTGGTGGAGAAGCTGGCAGGCAGGCTTAGCTCAAATCCAGGCTGTCTGGGCTCAGATCGCAGCTCTGATACTCACTCGTTTTGCTGGCGTTGAGCAAGATCCTCAAATGCTCCGGCTTTCTGCTCCTTTGGCAAATGAGCACATCGATACCACGAAGACCGAACGAAACGGTGCATGAACAGCCCAACGTCAGGCACTGCACGCTATGTTCGCTCTGCCGTCCATTTCACCCTGGCTGCGTTAGCACGCAGACAACCCTGAGACCTGTGCATGTGCATGTGCTGCATACGCTAGCGTATGACAGAAAGAGAGCGATGATTAAAAGTAACGCTATCTGAACTTAGGTTTGATGGGGCACAAATGTATTTCCACAATCCATATTTTCTCATTCTTTTAAGATGTCTTGTATGGGTTTGTTTTTTTTTATCTTGAAATAATAAATGATCACTTTGTGACCAACTGAGAGAGGTCTCCCCTCACCACACTTCTCCTTCCAGAGGGGGGTAATTGTATCCAAACTTCCTTTATTGAAACAATGGAAATTTCTCCCAATTCTCTAAAATCACTCCTAGGAAGTAAGCAATGGCTTATGAAAGTCCTCAGATTCTCCCAAGACCCTTTCGTTAAGAAAAAGAATGAGCCAGACCCTCCCAGGGACAATATAGCTCTACCTTTTAGGGTGGAATCAGACATTCTTTAACTAATCTAATTTCTGGAGGACTTGGGTGCCCAAACCTGGACGGGAACAGCACTGCTAGTGGCCCTCCCTGGATGGACATGGACAGTACTTTTTAGTGGGTTTACATTCCAGTATTGACTTCTGACTGCATGCAGTGACAGTGTTTTTTTATTAAAACATAGCTCCATCTCTACACTGGCTGAAGGGGCACTTACAGAAACTACCCCCAGTCCCCTCTCAACAGGGCAAAACTTTGTGCTGATGACGCCACTCAAATATCACTTAGGTTAGAAAGCCCTGCCAGGTGGAAATGATATCCCTTCCGCTACAGCCCAATCGCAGCTATGCCTGCCAGTATTCTAGCACTTCATTCATTCAGTCTTTCATTCAATCACTCAACAGATGCACCGTGAACAAGACCTGTGGGGAGCTCTGGGCTTCAGAGGCAAGCAAGGCAGCGGCAGGGACTGCTCCCAGGGAACAGTCTGCTGGGGAAGAGGAACTGCAGGCCAGCAAACTTGAGTTCATTCATTGTCCGATGTCATGGACTCCGATGGGGAGGGAACGAGGGTCAGGAGAACCCAGGCCAAGAGCCTGGGAAGGCTTCTCTGATCAAGTGACCTTCAGCTGGGAACTCAACAAGGAGTGGGAGCATTCACTAGGTGAAAGGGGCCAGCAGAAGATGTGTGCTTGGGGCTGAGCTCCCAGGAAGGTTCCCCAAGGAGAAAGAACAGCGTTCGTTGAGGAAATGAGAGTAGGCTCAGCCTGGCCGGAATGTCAGCCTGCAGGCAGGGCCGAGATGAGATCAGAGAGACAGACAGAGGCCAGATCATGCACTGCTTTGCAGAGAATGGGGTTAGAAACTTCCTCCTGAGGACAGCTGGAAGACGCTGAGGGATTCATCCCCATGAATGGTGTCCTTACCTGTCTCTGTTGCCTTCATCTTCGACATACCTGCTCCTGGCTCCAAGCTTCTTGATTAATAGGAACCAGATGCACTGATGCTGGAGAAGAATTTTGAAAGTACCACGGACTGCTCAAAGGACAAACTGGTCTGTCTTGGAAGAAGCAAGGATGGCAAGACTTCGCCTTACATGCCTTGGACATGGTGTTGGGAGAGACCAGTGTCTAGAGGAGGGCATCATGCTTGGTAAAGTGCAGGGGCAGCAAAGAGAGGCTGGCCCTGGACGAGATGGATGGACACGGTGGTTGCATCAGTGGGCACAGGCATAGGAATGACTGTGAGGCTGGTGCAGGACCGGGCAGTGTTTCCTTCTGTTATGCACAGGGTCACTGTGGGTCAGAGCCGACTCCATGGCACCTAGCAACAACAACATAACAATACTTTGCAGGGGACTTGGCGGTTCCACCAGAGCATTCTTGCCTTCCATGCAAGAACCAGTGGGCCTCCGGGCAGGCGGCATTCCATGAAGGCTTGCTTATTGCTACGGTGCTGAACAGGTGGCAGCCGAGATTCCAGATTAAGACAAACCAGGAAGAAAGGCTTGACGGTCCTGAATGAGCCAATGAGGAAATTCTGTGGTTCTCCATGGTCTGATTATGGGGATGGCTCGGGACCAGGTAGAGTGTCGTTTCCGTTGTGCATGGGGGTCTCCACCAGTCGAAGGTCGGCCTGCAGCTTCTAACTGCAGCGGCATCAGCCATCGGTTGGAAAAGTAAATATAAAGCAGCCTTGGCCGGGAGTGCTGTGGATGCAGAGGACAAGAGCCCACAGGCCACCCTTTCTCTCCCTGAGTCTCCCCAGTCGGCAGACCTGCAAGCCGAGAACCAGAAAATCCACATGAAGAAGAAACAGGGGTGAGATGCAGAAATAAGCCATTCCTCCCACCAACACTGTCCTTCCAAAATGTTCACAACCTACATTACATCCTCTCTCTCACACACACACCCTCACCACCACCACCACCACCCATCCACCCACACACCTCCAGACCCAACTTATGGCTTAGACCAAGCAAATTTGGAGACTCCGAAGGGGCCAGGCTTTGCCAAGCCCACCCGGCCAACCCACAGCTATTTGCCAGGTCATATCTGGGCGGGTGGTTCAAGGCGAATGTCCTCCCTCACTCCCTGCCTAAAAGCCATACTCATGATGCTCATTTGCTTTTTACTTATTTTTTGATTTTGCTGAAGGAAAGTAGGTGCCAGGGCAATATGAACGCTGACAGTAGGCTGAAGCCACCCCAGCCTCCAGCCACCCGATGTCAGAGTACAGTTGGATTCCTCAGAGGCACCCAGACACTTTTTATAGAATGAGAAGTCAATGGAAACATCACCAAAACATGAAAATTTAAAAAAAAACCAAGAGCTGGGGCCAGGACCTCTGATCTCACGTGGGCCAGGTCCCAGGGGCTGCTGCGGAATCACTCCCTGTGGTGAAGAGGATAATGTTTTGTCCACTCAAGTTTTAAATATCTCCACCGACCGCTCGCCCCTGGGGAATTCCTCTCCACAGGGCCATAGATCTTACTGTCTCAGCTCTTTCCCTGCGATTCTGCTGCACGTTTCCCTCCCTCCACTCCATCCTATTTGTCTTTGGCCATAATTTAGACAAGAGGGTGCTGACATTTCCATGCCAAAAAAAACCCTGTCTTGGCCTTCAACTTCGTTTTCCAGACCCCACCACCACCACCTATGGACATCTCTAGATTATTGGAGGAGAAAAGAAGGAGAGGAATGGGGGAGGGAGACAAGTGAACAAACCGATTGCGGAAATAAGAAACAGGTTGGTTCCTCCAAGAAGCCTGTTGCAGCCCAGTTTCTGTGCTCAAAGGCCTAACGAGGGATTGGCGGGTGGTTTCCGGACAG
The DNA here is from genome assembly GCF_000313985.2 of Echinops telfairi. Classification (NCBI taxonomy): domain Eukaryota; kingdom Metazoa; phylum Chordata; class Mammalia; order Afrosoricida; family Tenrecidae; genus Echinops; species Echinops telfairi. Next base: position 16,150,304 of record NW_022103968.1, read on the forward strand.
CCCTGAGCTTAGCCGCCTCCTGCCACCGCGTCTGGGACAGAAGGTGGCAGCAGAGCACCAGGCTCCGAGGGCCTAGCTAGCCTTCTGGCAAACCTGGCGCTGCCCCACTACCTGGGGTCTGACATCCTCCAACCTGGTTTAGCTGCGGGGTCGCAGCATGAGAGAGCTCAGCTTGGGACAGAGCTACACACCCAGGTCCTGGCGAGGCTGGTAAGACGAGTCCCAAACTTTGGGACTCTGAGCCCAGTTCGTGTTCTCCCGACCGGCATCCTTGGGCCAGAAATTAATTCTCAGAATCCCCTCAGCCCTCAACGGGGATGTGGATCCCATGGGACCTAAACATAGGAACTGGCTGTCGAGAATGTGCTGGGCTGCCCCCATTCCCGTGTGCAAGGACATGGAGGATTGGGACGTCTTCTGGTTCTTTCTACCAGCTAGAATCCAGCCCCAAACAAGTTCTTCCTGAGCCGCCCTCTGGTTTGCCTGCCTGTCACGGGTTCCTTCCTGGGTCCTGTGTGCGGTGTGGCCTTGCCTGGGCTGGCAACCAGAGAGGGGCTCCCAGTCCCCAGCAGACCAGAAGGGGCCTGGCTCTTGCTGAGAACCAATTAATCGGTGAACCCCCGGGGGAGAGCACGGTGTGTTTTGATTCCTTTCTGGTTTCAGGCCCTGAAATGGCTTCGGTGATCAGACCGGTTTGCTTTTGTTTGTTGTTGTTGTTTCTGCTGAAGACCTTAAAGGAGTTTGTGGACCGAACCTTTGGGCGGAGACTGCATTTACAAGGGGCCATACCCCAGTGCACTCTGAGGATGCCCACGGGGCTGGGATGCCGGAAGACAACGACAAACTTTCCCCCTACTTTGTCTCTGTGCCCTGGGAGCGGACAGCGTCTTCCGGGCAGGCTTTCTTTGGGAAGTCGGTGAACTGGAGGGGAAAGGGAAGCAAGGGACAGACGAAAGAGAACAAAACCATTTCGCCAGCTTCGCAGTCTGTTGAAACTACAATAGTCGATCCAAACTGTGCCTCCTTCCCATGGCCTGAGAGTAGCACCTCCTAAGTGCTCCGGAAGGCATGAGAGAGAGTTGGGTTTTATTTCTAAATACATCCCCCACAGAACCCTGCCCCAGGTGCCAGAGCGTCTGTTTCTAAGCTTCTGTTGGTTTTAGGCCTCTTTCGCCCTTGTCTACAAGCCTCAGCATGATACCAACCGGCTTGGAAAAGGAGAGGAGGGGTCGGGACTGGGTCTAACGGCGGACAAAGGAAGTACAAGTCCTGCTCCCCCTGAGCATCCCTGAGCCGCTTTCTCTTGGCAATAGGATGGGTTCCTTAAAATCCAGAGCTGCCTCTGGATGAAACGAACCATATCAACTGGCTCACAAAACAGCTCAAAGCCCACAGTACATTTCCTCCGAAACCCTTTCCACTGGCCGCAGGGTTCTGTGTGTCGGGGCTTTTTTGTTTTCTTCGGCTGCCTTTCTTTGCTTCGCCCCGATGCCCCCTGACTGGCTTGCTTAGCCAGGAGCTCATTCTAAAGGATTCCCCAATGTATCTCCCTGATAGTCTGAGGGGACGTTTTCTCTCCAGCAAAAGCTCCCGTGAAACTAGGAGCTTGTTTCCATTCCCAAGCCTCCTCGCGAAATCACTACTGACACTTCCAGTCTTGACTCGTTCGTGAGCAGTTCTTCGTAGGGAAGAATTGGTCATGTGGAACCATGCCTGGAGACGATGTGGCCAAAGGTGCTCCCCCAAAATTAACATTTGTCATGACCACGACATAAGAAGCCAGCTCTCCTATTCCTGGCTGAATGTACGATGCTTTGTGAAAATAGTCTTCCCTGCTTTTAAACAGAAACCTGCAAGAGCAAAACTGTTTATCCTGATTGTTTATAGCTTCCATAAGTACCACTTTATCAGGACTTCAAGCTCAACAAAATAATTTAGCAGCCAGTATTTATTTATTTAAAGAAAGGGGGACTGTTTCTTCAGAATGTATATGAATTTACAATCACAACTCACCCATCTCTCTTCCTTCCTTCCTTCCTTCCTCCTTCCTCCCTCCTTCCCTCCCTCCCTTCCTCCCTCCTTCCTTCTTCCTTCCCTCCTTCCTCCTTCCTTCCTTCCTTCTTCC
>NW_022103968.1:16152613-16235649 GCF_000313985.2 Echinops telfairi
CTTCCTTCCTTCCTCCTTCCTTCCTTCCTTCCTCCTTCCTCCCTCCCTTCCTCCCTTCCTTCCTTCCTTCCTCCCGTCTCGGTTTTCCTCTGTGTGTTCATTTTAAAATGCAGCAGCTGCATGCTGTTGGGCTCCAACGATCCATAAAAATTCAATTTCCCTTCAGGAATAAATATTTGTGGATTATTTGAAATGGCAAATTTTCTCAATGGGTCCTCCAGGGGGGTGGGGGCCGGAAACTTGATATAACTTTAACTAAAGAGATAATGCTTCAGACTCAACGACTGTTCGTGTCTACCCCAGTCAATAAGGTGAACACTAGAAGCATCCGCAAAGCAAGGAAAGAACAGGTGGACAGAAAGCACACTGAAAAGCCTCAGAGCATCTCCGGTGAACTGAGGCACCGAGTCTGGGGCAGCAGGATCCTCCCAGGATGCCTCTTGCCTGGAGCCAAGCCACACACACCTTGTAACCCCTCGTGTCTCTCTCAGGGGACCACAGATTGTTACCCTCTGGGAAGGAAGGCTGCTTCCGCCTCCCGATGTGGCACGCTGTGTTTTACAGTTTCTAAAATTAACACAGAATCCAAACAAAAACACGACCAGTGTGGAAGTATAGACACCAAAAGGGCCTGTCATCTACTGGGTTCGAATCTGTTCATTATCAAAATTAGTTGCCTTATTTGTCCGACTCCCATTTTGAATGCACACCGTGAATTAACCGACCCATCATTACATGCTAGTAAAAGACCAACGTTCCCAGGATGATCTTTGTAAATATAGGATTTTATAGGCGCCCTGAAGCTGCAGAGGGAGAGCGAGGTGGAGGTGGTGGAGAGGTGGCGGAGATGAGCAGGCATTGCTTCCAGCCACTCTTACGGTCTGCAGCAAGAACCAGACAGGCAAACAAAGCCGGTCGATCCCCTTGCACTGAGCAAAGCTAAAATTTTCCAGGCTGCGCCGAGGAATTTTCTTCACAATAGCTGCATGAATTATGAAGCTGACTTCTAACCAGATGTTGGGGGCTGCTGTGCCCTTCCTGTTTGGGCAGGATGCGTCCATGTTGAACTCATCCTGCCCCTCGGATTTGTCTCCTTTTCCAATATATCGTCATTTGGAGGTTGAAAAGGAATTGGGGTTTTGAAAGTCACTTTGATTTTGCCCAGCTCCGGCGAGGAGATCCATGGGCCTCTACAGAGAATGCTGACAGAGCTGAAGTGGGGAAGAGGAGGGCGAAGAAAGAAAAGCAGATGATATAAAAACAAACAAGCCCCAAACTATTGCATGACGCATTTGCCCAGAGAGACTTCTGGACGCCCACTGAACTGAAACCATCGCCCGGGAGGGACACCGCCATCACAGGACTTCCAGGGGGCGCGATATCTCGAGGAAGCACCACCCGTGGAGGCAAAAGCCAGATGACAGGGAGCCCCCCCCCCCATCCCCTCACCAGCCACCCTACCTGTCCACGTTGAACTTTCTTATTGAACATTTCCTCCGCCGTTCTGTTTCATGTGCATGAATTTTTTTCCAAGGCAGAGAATGTTTTTTTTTAAGGGTCTCCCTGTGCCCATAAAATCCCGTCTTGGAGATTTTATTAATAATCATAAAAACATCAGTATCCATCAAGATCACTTTGGAAAGGGGGAGAGGGAGGGCGGTTTTGCTTAAAAGTGTGTTCAGATCGTCTGAGACCGATGTGAAAGGAAAGGGGGTTAACTGGAGACCCATGATTGATGGGCTTCCCCGCCTCCTTCCTGCTCCCCACCAGGACAGGACCGTAAGCTAACATAAGCCAGCTTGGGCGCCCGCAGGACCCCCACCGCACCTGCAGCCAGAAGCAGCTCCGCCTTCGAGGAAGCTTTTCAACCTTTGTGGCCAGAGGTTGTGCATTTATTCAGAACCTGGAGGGGAGAAGAACAACTAAGGGGGAAAGAACTACACTTTTTTTTTTAATGGCAGGGGCTATATTGCTTGGGACCCTGAGGAGTCCCAAATGAAGTGCTTAAAATGACCATTTGACGAGTTCCTGCATTGTCACAGCTGCTCCCACTTGTTGACTGTCGGTGAAAAGCTGAGGGTCAACCCGTAGTCGGAGCAAGCAGAGAAGTGATCCCTACAAAGGGACTTGGAGGGTGGTCGTCTTGTTTCACCTTCCAAAGGAATTGAGCCTGTCATCAAGACCCGTTTCCATCCTGAGTGCTCTCACTTGGTCTGTTCACCACTGGCAGACCTTAAGCCACGCAGCAGGCAGCAACTTGATCAGAGTTCGATTCTTCATGATGAGAAAATTGGGAGGGAGGTTGAGAGGTGGGGTGGCTTGCAGGATAGACAATAAATAGGAAAATAATAGCAGGCGATTGAATGATTGCACTTGCCCCCCAATCTCAAGGCCATGTGGGGTGGTTCCACAGTGGGCCCTCTGGAGTTAGAGCAGTGGAACCACGTCACTTCTACTACTTCTAGTGACTGCGCCTCTTCGTATCTCAATGTCTTCATCTGCACGTTTATGATAACATCTGCTCCCGTGGATTGCTGGGTTTTCAGGAACCAAGGGATGACAATATCTGTTAGAGTGCATGATACCTAGTATGCACTCAAGATATGTTTCTGTCTTCTTCTAAGTATAACCAGGAGGCTTTTGAGAAAGCATAGGGACTTGGCGGGGAGGAGGAGGTGGGGGAAAGGAGTGGCGTGCAAGCACCACCATAGACAGGGGAACAACTAGGGAATTAAAATCAACGAGGTGGACGTAGAGATCCTGGAGGTGTTGGAGCAACAGCAATCTAGCTGAGAGAAATTACTAAGAGGCAGAAGAAGGGCAAGCATGATGGTGGGGCAGGAGGAAGATAAAAGGAAACAGAGGAAAGATCTAGGAAGCAAAGCTGTGGATAGAGGTGTAAACATAGGTGTGTACATATGTAACTACATTAATTCATAAAAATAGAGTTATTAGCGTATGTACATATGGCAATACATTGAGGTAATGGATGGACTTTGGGCCTCTGCTCAAGCCCTGCCTCAATGCAAAAACACTTTTTTGTAACAACCTGGCTTTCTGTGATGCTCACCTTCCTGGCACAATTGCTGAAGACAAAATTGGTGCACAAGCAAATGTGGTGAAGAAAGCTGATGGTACCCAGCTATCAAAAGATATAGTGTCTGGGTTTCTTAAAGGCTTGAAGTTAAACAAGCAGCTATCTAGCAGAGAAGCGACAAGCTCATATGGAAGAAGCACACCAGCCTGTGCAATCATGAGGTATCTACAGGATCAGGTAACAGGCATCAGAAGACCCCAAACAAACACAAAAAACATATTGTTGAAAATGAGGAGGATCAGAGCAGAGACCCAAAACCCATCTGTAGACACTGGGACATCCCCTCACAGAAGGGTCACCAGGAAGGGATGAGTCAACCAGGATGCAGTATAACACCAATAAAACACACACTGTTCCTCTGGTTCCTTGAGGCTTCCTCACCCCCTACTATTGTGACCCCTATAACTGTGGGCTAGACTGGAACATGTACACATCAGAGCTCACAAATCACAGAATCCAGGTCAGATAAACCCCTTAGGAATAGAAATGGGAGTAGCAATACCAGGAGGGTAGGGGGAAAGTTGGGAGAGGAAGGGAGGAAGGGGAAACCGATCACAATGATTGACACATAAGCACCCCCCCCAGGGGGATGGACAACAGAAACCATGGAGGAGGGGAGACAGTGGTCGGTGTAAGATATGGAGATAATCACAATGTATAATTTATCAAGGGGTTACGAGGGTGAGATGGGGGGAGGGAGGGATAAAAGAGGAGCTGATACCAAGGGCTCAAATAGAAAGTCAATGTTTAGAAAATAATGATGGCAACACATGTACAAATATACTTGATATAATTGTTGTATGAATTGTTATAAGAGCTCCCAATAAAATGATCTTAAAAAAATAGTTCCCTAAACTGGTTGAGCATGATTGCAAATTGAGGTGCTTAACACAATATCTCATCCCAAGTACTTCCAGGGGCTGAGCCCAGTGCAGTCAACCTAGTATAAGACCATCACTATGAAAAATAATAAAGAAGTGCTAGCCGTAGTCCTTGTCCCCAAGGAGATTCTAGTTAGTCAGGTTGTGAAGACAAGATCATTACACATCAACATATACATACACATACAGGAGCACTGTGAGATCCACTAGAATTGAGGCTTAACTTAGGCGGCATAGTCAATATGCTCTAAGACAGTGGTTCTCAACTTTCCTAACGCCACAACCCTTTCATACAGTTCCTCATGTGGTAGTGACCCACCCACCCCCAACCATAAAATTATTTTCATTGCTACTTCATTACTATAATTTTGCTACTGTTACGAATCTGGCAACTCCTGTGAAAGGATTGTTCAGCCCCCAAAGGGGTTGAGCCCCACAGGTGGAGAACCGCTGCTCTGAAGGCTTCCAGGGTAACTAGAACACTTGTTCATTAGAGTATACCAGAAAGAATAATGAATCCTTTGGTGGTCTTTTTTGGTAGTCACACACAGGCACATGCATGCCTGCACACACACACACAATGTATTAACATGTGCCTGTGTGTGTTTTGCATGGAAACGTTATCAATTTGCTCCTCTCCTCAAAGTGGTCCATGGCCTTCTTCAGCTTAATATGATAGTTACAGAGCCCTCAAAAACCATCAAGCCGGTAGGTTGATTCTGAATCATAGCAACACAACAGGACCGAATAGAACTTCCCCTGTGGGTTTTCAAGACTATAGATTTTTGCAGAGTGGAAAGCTTCATCTTTCTTGTGCAGAGGGGCTAGCGGTTTCAAACTGCTGACCTTGTGGTTAGGAGCCCAATGTGTAACCCCTACACCACCATGGCTCCTCTATAGACCCTTAGGCAGTGATGAAACTGCTAACGGAAAGGCAATCGTTGAAAACACCTGCGATTCCATTGGAGAAAGATGGGGCGGTCTGCTCCCCTAAAGATGTACAGCCTTGGGATCCCTATGGGCAGTTCTACTCTGTCTTCCAAGGGTTGCTGTCATTCTAAGGGTTGATATTATCGAGTACTTACCATCAGCTAAGGCTGTTCCAAACGCTTTGTTTACATTATTCAGGTAATTCTCCAAACACCACTATGAAGTGGGCACCATTACTATCTTCACTTTGCAGACGAGAAAATCGAGGGCTAGAGATCTCAAGCCCCTTGTCCATTGAACCCAGCCAGGGGGACTGATGTACCACCATCACACCCACCTTTGACTCCCGGAGCTATGTTCTTAACTACGGTGCTTTAATCCAGTGCACTTCGTTTTGGCACTGGCTCCATTTCCAGAACAGTGGCCACTGTATCTGATGCCTTCAGTCTTGGAAGGTGCCAAAGGCCAAGAGCCACTCTTCCTTGTGGAGAAGCAGCCCTGTCTGTGCCAGCAGGGCTTGGCTGTACTCCCATCATTGATTAGGAATGCATTCACTCATGCGAGCACGCACAGGCACTCGCCCATCAATTCTTCATGTTGGTGAAAAGTGAGGATTGGAGGGCTGGCTTGACCGAAGGGAGGAGAAGTGGATGGCTGACTAGAGGTGCTGTTTCCACAGCCCAGCCTCAAACAAGGGCCAAAATGGAAACATAAACAGACAGGAGCTTGAGATCACATTTTATCTGAGAAGAGAGGGGACCAAGGGAACGTAAGGAGCAAACATCCGCAGGGTGCCAATCCTTGTCCTTGACTCAATCTAAGGCAGGGTTTCTCGACTCTGTGACTACTACCATTTGGCACTGAATAATTCCTTCTTGGGGTTATTGGAGTGTGTGGGGTGGAGGGGTGGTGGTGGAGATAATCCTGCGCATTGTAGGATGTTTATCAGCATCCCTGGCTTCTACCCACTAGATGCCTGTCAGTAGCATCTTCCCCGAGGATGACACCTCTGTGGTTTCTTCCCCAGACATTCCCAGTATTCCTGGGGTGGCGGTGGGGAACAAAGTCACCTCTGATGGTAAATCACTGGTCTAAAATGTATTCTTACAAGTTCCACAATACCTTTCCCAGCAGAAGTTTCCACGTTATCATGTGTCCCTTGAGCCAGGACCACGGGGGTGAGGTGAATAAATATGTTGATTTGACAAACTGTCAGAGTACAGGTCTGATTGTAAAGTGAAATGATTCTCCCAAGAGTGCGCCACAGAATGTGGGGCCTTGTGAAGGAAGCTTCTCCTGCCTGACACTTTCTCAATGGCTTTATTTGGAACCTCAAAGAAATGTTTGAGGGAAGACATTAGCCTGGAGTGACCTCAACTGATGTAGGGGTGAGGGAGGGCTTATAGATGTCACCTGATAAAATCAGGGGGGGAAAGGCAGGTGAAAATACTTAATACAGATCTGGTTGATATTTCCACGGATATGACTTCATTGTTGCAGGTGTTGAAGGTATTCTAAGCAAGACTTTTTAAGTTCACTTTTTAAAATCTCTTATTATGAACGGTGACCTTGTGGAGATCATAACCATCACTCATAGGACAAATGGAAAAACCTCTTGGGACTTAGGATAAGATTTTCAGGGACAACGTCTTACATGGATTCAAAGGGCAGTGTCTTGAGCAATTTAGAAGGAAGAAGATGTGCCAGGGAGAGCTCTGTGAGGTGACTTAAAAATGGCTCCAGTGGTGACAAAGACAGGTGACAACTGTACCTGGGCAGAGTCAGAGCACAACGATTTCATGGCCTAAAACTTCTTGCAAAGATTGGGAAGACTTCTCTAGAAGTTTATTTTATATGATATGCGATCTGGGCAGATAAATGGGGACATTAAATGTGGTGCGTGGACAGGGGGCGATTTCACAGACACCGGCCACTTCTGGGGGTCCTTCTCTTTGGAAACTGACACGTGCCTCATGGAAGCTGGTCTTATCCCCATCGATGCTGCTTAGCCCACTTGCTATTGAGTCCATGCCAACGGGGCCCAACTGTGTATGTGTCGAGTAGAACTGTCTTCCATAAGGGTTTTAATTATGGATTTTTTTTTTTGGCAGAATAGATAGCTATACCTTTCTTCTGAGGTGCCTCTGGGGAGCCTAGAAATCTCCACCCTTTGGCTAGTAGCTGAGCGCGTTAACTGTCCACCTCACTGGGACTCTGTGTTTAAGAAGAGGAGGACACCGATCTGAAACTCTCCCGTACTCAAACTACAGCTTTCTTCACCTTGCGAGCAGAAGAACTAGATGGTGCCCAACTCCCGCCACTAAGCATTCTGATCAGGGATGCGCTAGATGAACCCTAATCAAAAAGGAGGAAAAAACGTGGTCCCGAAATTCAAATTCTTATGACTGTACTTCTTGAGGCTGGAGCAGCCCCCGAGACTGTCTCAGAATTGATCTTCAACCCCGGAAAGGAAACTACCCTTGAAAACAAAGTAATGTCAGTTTAGCCCAAAGAATAAAGATCATCACCCTTTAAATATTGTGCCTTTTAAAACTTGATTTAAAGCCCACGGGCAAGCAGCTATTTTACAGCATCGTTGAGAAGGTTGGGGAAGCATAGGGGGTTAAGGAAGCGGAAGTGAAACAGCTGGAGCAGAAATAGTGAGGCTGTTGACAACGTAAAGAACAGAACCAACGTGGCTGGTCCTTACGTCTAGAAACTGTGGAATGGTAGCAGGTTTTTCTGTATACGCTCTCACCAAAAATAAAATTAAATGTTAAAAATAAAAAGCTTTCACCTTTCAAAAAAAATCCCAGGTACTTTATTTAACTTGTTAGTAAATGTTTGTGAGGACCAAGTGTTCACCATATCCTCAAGTTCTTTATCCCATGCCAACGGTCCGTGTGTGGGCAGAGACACTGGCCCCCATTCTTCTCAAGCCTGCCTGTCCTGGGTGTCTGAGTGGCTTCATTAACTCACTCAGACCACTGGAGACTGCTCTACAGAGTCCATCCTTCAATGCCCCTACTCAAAGAGCCGAGTTACCACAACCCATTAGCCTTTCAACCCCATGCCCAGATGGGAAGCTAGGCAACAAAGCATCCGCGGAACCACAGAGATTTGATAAAAGATCAAAATAACAGGAGAAGTTTTTAATTGTGAAACAATAGATCAAGAGGAGAAGAATCAAATAAGAGATGGTAAATATTCAATAAAGAGCATGATTAGAGTTCTCAGGCAGGGAATACCCACAGCGATCTTTACACCGACTTAAATCAGGCAGAAAAGCTCTAAAGACGAGGATAAAATGAAATAATAGATGCATTCTTTCTAGTGGGACGTGCATTGCTATTTGGCCTAATTATTCTTGATGTTTCACCCATCTTATGAGCAGCTTCTTCAGAGGGAAGAAATAACAGTTTGTCTCCATGAGACCAGAGAACAAAGGGCTTTGGTGCCATCCAGAAGCGGGGCTGGCATTCGGGGGAGAGTCTGTCTGTTAGCGGGAACCCTCTCTAAACATCTTGCATCTCTCCCTAAATATTTCCTCAGTGAATTTCAAATATTCTCAAGGAGGAAGACTGAAGACTTGCAGCACAGGTGCGAGAGAACATGCAGGTGAGGAACTTCAAAGATCAACAACATAGTTCCCTCCACTCTGACTGTACAGCAGTGTGTGTGTGTGTGTGTGTGTGTGTGTGTGTGTGTACTATAAAATGGGTAAGGGGAGTATATTCTCAATATGCCTACTACCATAAGGACTAAGGTTTGCCTGAGTATGAGAGAAAGCCCCAAATAACAATGATTCTGGGCAGTGCAAATGGTTAAGTACTCTGCTGCTAACCACCAGGTGGGCAGTTCAAGTCCACCCAGCGGCCCCTCATAAGAAAGGCCTAGCAATGTAAATTTTGTCAAATCAGCCATTGAAAGCCCAATGGGGCAGCCATGAGTCAGAAGCAACTTAAAAAGCCACTGGAATAAATTAAACAACAAGATAGATATTTATTTCTATCACACGGAAATTTGAAACGCGAGTACTGGAAGTTACCAGCATCATGGGGATTTCCCCTTTGCATTTTTCAAACATTGAACATGTGGAGAAAACCATCAGATGAAAATTTCTGATTATTCCCTTGTCCGTTGAAACCAAGCTTTCAATATCGAATCATCTCCCTGATCTTCTTCCTCTCCGAATCTCATTTTCCCCATCTGGGAAATGAGAAGATAGGATTCGAACCCTTTTCCAACTTAGGTGTGGTATGAATCCCACTCAGACTGGAGGTAGGGTCTGGCAATGGTTTCTGAAGACAGACAGCGACCATCCCAGCATTGATCTCTACCACTTACTAATGTTTAAAAGCCAAGCCCCAAACCAAATCCATTGCCATCGAGTCAATGCCAACTGATAGGGACCCTCCTGGACAGAGGAGAGCTGTCCCAACAGGATTCCAGAGCTGAGGTCTTTATAGAAGCAGACTGCCACCTCTCTCCGGGGCAGGGGCTGGTCAGTTCATATCACCAGCCTTTGGTTTCGCAGCCAAGCACTTAATCGAGGCACCACCGGGCCTCGCTACTCATGGGAAATATATCTCTAACTCTAAACCTCCACTCTGAAACTCGGTGCAGGCACTGGTGCTAACACGAACTTGTGGGGCCTTCACAGGGGCCCCATGACCACACTAACCATCTAGGGCAGTGTGCCTAATACATGGTACCTGTGCCATCGGGTTAGCCATGGCGGCACTAATGACCTCAGGTTGCTCTGGAATGGGTCTGTCTCACAGACTCTCACCCCCATCTCCCAACACCACGTGACATGCGGGCAGACCAGCTTGACACCCTTGGTAAACATTGCTTTTACTAATTAGTGTTTGGGTGAGGCAGTGGTTCTCAACCTTCCTCATGCTGCGACACTTTCATACAGTTCCTCATGTGGTGGTGACCCCCCAACCATAACATTATTTTCGCTGCTACTTCATCACTGTAATTTTGCTACTGTGATGAATCGGTGACCCCTGTGAAAGGGTCCTTCGATCCCCAAAGGGGTCGCGACCCACAGGTTGAGAACTGCTGGTGTGAGGGAACAGGTAAAGCAAAGCCATGGAGGGAGGAGGAGGGAGGACGCCCCGCTGTGAAAAATTCCTCAGTTGGTTTCCAAGTTATCTGGCTTGACCAGAAGAGAGGGGGGGAAACCCCTTACTAAGCACATGTCCAGTTAATGTTCAAACCCGTGTGTATTTCAATGGAAATTTAATCCATATGTTCCCAATTCGTTTGCACTTAACCTATCAAAATATTGTCTGAAAATCATTATTCGATGTCAATAAACAGGCTTTCCTGTGGATTTTTCCAAATGTAGTCACCTCTGTGATGGTTGCCTCGGAGACTTAACAGCCCAGCTGAGCCTCAAGGTGCCGCCTGCCCATCGTGGTGTTGACTGGGCAGCCACCTTTCTGACTCAGCCCTAGTGGCTAGAGATAATTGGGCCAGGATAGTTAGCTGACCCAGGATGGTCATCTACTGGCAGAGTGGGCATCTCTGAAAGCAACATGGCTTGGAAAGATGATGCACTCAGTCAACTCCTCTCTTGGGAACTGGTACAAGGTGAGGCAGAACCACACTGCTAGTGCCCTGTGATGATGCATAGCAGTGTGAAGGCTGGGCGAAGACCACTGCGGGCTGTTTCAGTGTGTTCCCGGAGAAGTAAACATTGGGGAAGTGGCCCAGGAAACACTGGCTAGAGAGTGCTGAAGGGAAATAATAAAGAGATTAAGCCAAGCGAGAGCATTTCCATTTTCGCCTTGGTGGAGAACTCTAAGAGCCAGAGTAGAGCGTGAGCCTTAGAGTTATGTTGACCAAAGTTGCACAAGATCTGGTATCTGAATCCTCTAACTCTTGCTGGGAATTGATGAGGGTACTGTTCCCAGGGGCACAAAGACCCTAGTGCTCAGGCCTGCTCTGTAAGAAAGCCCGTCACAAAGAATCATGGTAGTTAGAACAATGGGGACCATTGTGCCCAGAAGTGACAATTACTCAGGACATCTGTAAAGGGCAACAACAGTATCATAATATGGGCTTACGTGCAAGTCAAAGCTGCGATAGTTCAGAGAAAGAGAGACCAGAACAAAACAGATGCAGAGGAGAGAGAGACTAAGATAGAGAAGCTTCCAGAGATGTCTAGCTTCCTCCCATAATTTAAGGGCCTGTTAGTGCAAGATGGCTGCACTGCAGGAGATGCCGGGGCCCCTTTCTAGGCTGAAGTGGAGCCAGGAGCTTTTCTTATATGTTTCCAGCCTTGCTGGGGGTGATCCGCTTGAATGGCTTATACTGACTGGACCTTTCCTAGTAAAAACACAGAGGTGGTATTTTCCTTTCCTGGGACAGTGTGTTCAGAAGGAGAGACAGACAGGCTAGAGTCTAGAAGGAAGAGTCACCGAGGCCAGAGGCTTTCTCCTGGCTGCCACCATCTAGTTCTGTGGATCAGGGCAAGTCTCTGTTTCCTGCTGTGTAAAACAGGCATGCGAGATCACTCGCCTGCTTATCACCTGGCCGGTTAAAACAAAAGCGCAGTCACAAATGTGGCTGACGAACAAACATTATACCAATGAGAGACATTGCTATTGCTCTTAGAGACACCCCGCTAGCAATAACTCAAACCGGCATGTGATTATAACAGAAGTAATTATAGATCATAACTCAGAAATTATCTGGGGGAAAATGCACATATATACATATAAAAGTATATAATACATTATCATGTTTACATGTAAATATTTTGTATGTTATATTTTATATTGCATATAATTATGTATATTATACTTGTGTTCATATATTATATACTTATACACTAATGTATTAATTTCTACATAGTTAATATACTTACATGTTCATGTTATATATGTATATACATACATAATTTATGTATGTATTGATCATAGGAGGGAGCTTCAAAAAAGTATGAAGAAAAATTGACCCCTCTTTCCATTTCCCTTTTCCACAAGTTTTTTGAAGCTTCCTTGTAATATATCACTTTTCTGCTGGGTTTCAGCTGACAAGTATCCAGTCCTCCAAATGTCCAAATGTCCCCCCTGGGGGTCCCTTCTGTGGAGGAGCAGGGCTGAGTATCTGATCGCTCTTCCCAGAGCAGCCCGGGTTTCCTTGGGCCTCTCCCAAGTCAAGAAGAACAGCCAGAGTCCAGTGCTGGCTCAGCATTTGTTCTGTGGGGCTACGTGCCAACCTGATATGGATCAGGGACCCAGGAGAGTTTTCAAACCAATAATGCAAATGAAAACAGAGTAAGTTTGGGCACGCTGCCTGCTGTGTGAACCTCCAGTCTTATGAGCTACCTTTCCCTGGAAAGGATGGCCCCTAGAGAGAGTTGTTGGAAAACCAGAAATTGCTCTCCTAACTCGGAGATTTTAATCCTGGAGCTTGAAACCTACCAGATGCCAAAAATTCCCACGGAGTTCCTTTCCAGCCTGCCTGCTTGTATCGGCCCCTGGCCTCCACATTTCATGACTTCTCATCTCCTTCCCTGGCATCCGCTGCCCCTCTGTGAGGTGAAAAAGAGGAAGGGCCCCAGTGAGATGGAGCGACCCCGTGGCTCAACAATGGACTCGGCACGGGGACAGCTGTGAGGATGGCCCCATGGGGAAAGAAGCGAAGGAGAAGCGGCCTCCAGTTTCCTCGCCGCAAAGATCGAAATATCGGTCTGAGTTTTTATAAAAAGGAGGAAAAGTAAAACTGAAGTGGACTTGAATTCTTTAACGACACACAAGTTCATTTCAAACATTTAACAAGGGAGAGAGAGAGCAGGCAACGACCTTCCTCAGGACGGCAATGAATCCCTTCTTCTGCTTTTGGATGACAGCAGAGGGTGGTGTGAGGAAGAGCCCTGGTCAGAAGGGATTTGAGCAAATTGGAAGAAAGCCCGGTCTGCTCAAACAGGGTGGTCTCATAAACACAGCATCAGGAGCTGTAGGGGCTACGGACCCTCACAAGGTACTAAGGTTGCCTGCCCAGGGTCCACAGAGGAGGAGAGATTGTGCTACCACCACCAAACATCCACGAATTCAGTTGGGGACACCGTGGCCCATACAACGCAGATGCGGTCCAGGGCTGTGATTCAGGGGAAATACTTTTTTCTGAAATTACGTGGTCTGGGCTTAAGCCCCGCCCCATAGCCTCATCACTTATTAACTATGTCAGCTTGGGCAAGTCTGTTAGTCTCTCTGAGCCGAGTTTCCTCAATGTGAAAAAGGGGCTAAGAATAGCACCCACTTCGTGGCATTGTTTAAAACATTAATAACACAAGCAAGATGCTTAGGACATTGCTTGACACCAAGTGAGTATTCAATAAATACCAAGTTATTATCCTATGCTCACACAGTATAAACATGGCAAAAGTTTATTTGTAAGAGAAGACCCAAACAGAGGATGTCTTGGGTCTCCTGTTGTGATAAGACCCATCAGCCTTGCATCTCATGGATCTGTTGCTTCCCCCTTCTGCGTCTCCCCAACATACCTTGGCTCTCTTGTGAAGCCTTTTCCTGGTTGCGTGTGGAGGAAGAATCAAATTTGCTTTTCCCGAGATTTAACTCATCCGAAAGGTTTAACTAGAAGATTGTGTGTGACAGTAGCCCATGGATATATTAAATATAAACGAATGGGAACTGCTTCTCCACTTGATGCCAACATTTAATGAGGTTTTATATATGTCCAGAACTTTCCAGCTACGACCTCACTTCAGCCTTGGAAAACTTTGCAGGATAAGAATCCTTTTTCTTACTTAACTCACAAAGGACAGCGGAAAGGAAAGGCCTGAATCGACTCATGTAGTTCGCCTCCGTCAACCCCCACAGAGAGGCCGTGTGGCAGCAACTGGGAATGACTTTGCGTCTTACTTTCCCTTTGCTGCCGTCACAGATAACCACACACTTGGGAGCTTGAAACAATGGAAATTTATTCTCCAGCAGTTCTGGAGGTTGGAAGTCTTACATCAGGGGTTCTCAAGCTTCCTAATGCCGTGACCCTTGAATACAGTTCCTCATGTTGTGGTGACCCGCCCCCCCCCAACCATAAAATTATCTTCGTTGCTACTCCATAACTGTAATTTTGCTACTGTTATGAATTGGGCGACCCCTGTGAAAGGGTTGTTCGACCCCCAAAGGTGTTGAGACCCACAGGTTGAGAACCGCTGTCATACATCAAGGTCAACAAGCTACCCTGCTTCCAATCTCGAGGGGATAAACTGCTTGTTCTTCTAGCTTCTTGTAACTCCTGACATTCCATGGCTTGCGGTCACATCACTCCACTCTCCACTTCGATTTTAACTTGGTCATTATTGTGTCCATGTGTCCTTCACCGTCTCTCGGCAACCAACAACCACTGCAAGAGAACTGGGGATGCTGGCGATGCCGTGCTTTGGCCCTGGTTTTTATCCTCACCATCGTTCCTCTTTGGTACTGAGGATCTACTGACAGACAGCTGGGTGGTAGCTTAAGTCATTTGACTGTGCTGGATAATTCAGTCCCCAAATAGTCCCTCAGGCTGGTCCTGCAATACTGCTCTCTTGGCCGTCATCCTCCTTCTTGTACTCATCACGTTAGCGAGCACTTGCTCTGTGGCTCTCCTCTTAGAGGTCCTCTGCCGAGAGCAAGTGCCAACTCCTTTGTTAAGTGCCAACACTTTGTTACGTACAAAAGAATGAAGCAGAGCCAGTCCTGCACCATCTTGCTGATTCAGAAGGAGGAGGAAGTCTGATCTCTCTTCAAGGATTTGTTTGGGTGATCGGTTCGTAATTCCTAGCTGTTGTTGGGTTGAGTCAGGGCCCACAAAGATTTGTGGGTGCTCAGAGCCTCGGAATGTGGCCCTTTTTGGAAAGAAGGTCTTTGCAGAGCTCATTCAGGCAAGGATTAGAAGGGGCTAGACTGAATGATGATGGGCTCTCAATCGAATGACAATATCTTTATAAGAGACTGTATAGGCCTTGTTCATCCCCTGTCCCCGTCATTGTTGGCTCACACCCCAAGTCCCCCCACCTCCTGCACTCCCATTACCCCCTGCAACCATCGGCCCCATCGCTGTCTCCATGAGGTTGCTTATCCTGCCTGTCTTATGTAGCTACACAACAAAAGAAAATAAATTAATTAATTTTAGAAAATTTGAAATTAAAAAGGAGAGAGACCGTCCAAATAGTTGCAAGTCTAACTGGTATCCTGACCCAGAGTAGATGAATATCTCTCTGTTACATAGTGAGCAGGACCTGTGATCATCCCTCTGGCCAATCCCCTTTTCATTCAGGGTTCCATATCCCGGGACCTGCTGACCGAACAGCACGTATACCCTGTAGTCCTCAGCCTGTGTGTCTGAAAGGCATGCATCCTACAGGCCCCTATTGCTCTTCCTACAGTCAGGGATTGGGTGGGCTATTGTCCCCCGTTCCCCAAGCCGCGGCACCATCAGACTTTCAGTATGGCCCCTTGTGAGAAACCCCCAGCCAGATCAGGCGAGGTGCCAAGCGCTGCCCCCAGGGTCAGAAGTCTACCATCAGGATTCCTCGGGGACTTTGAGGCTTCGCTCCCATCACCAGTCATTTGCACTTTTCTCTGTCCCCGGCCCACCCCCACCCACCCACCCCCCGCGGGTCAGACCTGCCACTCTCCCTGAACTGTATCTTCAGGGCCGTCCTCTGTAGCACTGACATCTAGGGAGAGGATGTCACGTCTGGAGCTGAGGCCAGCCCTGTAGTCCTCGGAATGAGCTGCTCCAAGCAAGAACTTTGTCCTTAAAGACTGCCATTCCAGAATGAGGTCTACTCTCGGTCTCCTTTTCCTGTAGAGATATAAACAATACCTTCCCCTTGGGTGGATTAGTGCCCTAATCCCCCATTGCCATCTTTTTTCCTCCCCCACTCCTCTGTGAGCCTTAGAGGACTATGGGGGGGAGGGGGGGATGCCTTGTAGCACAGGTGCTATCTGTATCTTTATTTCTTTTTATTTGTTTATTTGTTTACTTATTTGATGATGTATGTATCACTAGGATTGGTCTGGCTCATGCCAGAGTATCTGGTCCTCAGCCTGGGAACTGTGAGATATGTGCGACTTCAGCGGACTCGTGTTGTACTTGTCCTTTGGTGCTTGGTTAACCACTCAGCATAATATTCTTCAGCTCTTTCCACGAGATGAGGTGTTTCATATTTTCACCACTATTTTTTAGGAATGCATAGTATTCCATTGTGTGTATATACCAGAGAATTTTCACCCATTTGTCTACTGATGGAAATTTAGGCTGTTTCCAATTTCTTGTGATAGTGAACTGGGCACAATGAACATTGGAGAGCAGATGTCTGGTCATGGTCTAGTTCTTACTTCTTATGGGTATAAGCCCAGTGGTGGAATGACTGGGTTTAGGGGATCTTAATTTTCATTTTAGGTATCACCAAATTCCTTTCCACAGTGGCTGTATGTATCTACAAGACCACCAGCAGTGAATGAACATTCCTATTTCACCACACCCCCGCCAACATTTGTTGCTTTCTGTTTTTTTGAATTGGGCTATCTTTGAGGGTGTTAGGTGGAGTCTCATAGTTATTTTAATTTGCATTTCCCAGATAGCTAATGATTGAGAACATTTCCCCCAAATATGGAACGCTTCACACATTTTCATGTCATCCTTTCACAGGAGCCATGCTAATCTTCTCTGTATCCTTCCAATTTTGGTCTGTGTGCTGCTGAAGCAAGCACTGAACTTCCCTCTTGACTTTAGCTGTCAGGGAACTTATCTTGTCTCTTTTGTTTTGTTAGCCTTACATCCCAGTGTTTAATACAGTCTCTGGCATCTCGTTATGCTTTTGTTAAATCCGTAAATATTTTGTACTTTCCGGGTCAAATTTTGCTTCCAGAACTTACTGAAGCAGACTGTCACCAGGACTTCGGAGAACCACAACCTGGACAAGAACGTATGCAAAAAAGGGGGGGGGGGTAGGACACAGAAGGGCGCACACAACCTACGGAGATTAAAAGAATGAGACAGATGTCCAGGGAGTATAAGCCATTAGGCACACTTGCGCTACAATACTGTGGTTAATGCAGGTGAGAGGGCTCAGTTGGCCTCAATTATCTGGATATTCTTAATTTTACTTTGGTCCATACATACTTTTATCTCCTTTCCAGGTGGGTAGTTGGCAAAGCTTGTCACTCACACCAGGAACTATGGATGGCTTCCAAAGCAGGGAGCTTCCTCTTATCCAGTTTCATCCCTTTTTGTTCCGTTTCATTCCATTTCGTTCCAGTGGGTTCCTGGGTGGAGGGCTTCAGGAGCCGTGTAAGAGCGATATCCATCCGTTTGGGGTCTGAACCTCCGAGAGCTTCGGTGTTTCGGCTTTGAGGATGTTGATGCCACACTTTTAAAACAGGATGGAAGGCAAGGTTTGGGAGTATTTTAAGAAAAAATCCTATTGATGTTCAATCTTCTTGTCTTTTGCAATTTACTTAAAACCACATGACTGTAGAAAATAGCTACCAGAAGGTTGTCATCCTCCTGGCGTCTCTACAAAAATTCCTTTGCACAGAGGCGAGTTTAAAAATTCTACTTAATTGGCCTATCCAGTCCAACCAGGTTAGTCATAGAGTAGATGCCACCTGATCAGTTACCTTTTGCTGTATAGCAAAAGGAACTTAGGGTCTTCACACAATCACCTTTTATTTAACATACAATTCAATAGATTAGCGTGTGTTCTAATTAGAGCCGACTTTGTTCCGCTATGCTGCTCACTGTATTGCATTTGTCGTCCAATGATTGGCAGGCTGTGGCTGGATGACCGAGGATGGCCTCTCTCATATGCTGGGCAGTGGACAGGCACTTAGCAAGGGTCACTCGGTTCTCCTCCATGTGGCTGCTCATCCTCCAACAAGCTAGCTCAGGCTCATTTGTAGACCAGTCTCAAATCCTTATCTCTTCCCTGAAAAAAGGGTTTGGAGCCCAGTAAGAGAAAGAAAATTCCAATGGGCCAGCCATTTCCCAGTCTCTCCTTGCTTCATATGTGTTAATGTTCCACGTCAGTTGTCTCACAAAGAGTCAAGGGATCTTCCGTAGCCTCCAGGATTGTCATGCATTGGAATAGACTGGGTGTCCAGTGCTCATGTGAGCCTGTGAAGGAGCATCCATCCTCCTGGTATGGATGAAGATACAGAGGCCAGTGAAGTTAACTAGTCCAAGTTCATACCACAAACACTCAGCAGAGCTGGGACATGGATTCTGTTCCAAAACCTGCATTTCTAACCCCCACCCCCACCCCCGCCAGCTCTGTGTCTGATCCAAATATTGGCTGGTTGCTAACAGGTTGCTACTCAAAATTCAAGGCTGTCTTATTTTGCCTCCTCCTGAACTCATGTATCTAGACAGCAGCCTCCTTCTGTGTTTATCAAATATTTTCAAAATATTTTGCAAAGATTATTTTCATTACCAGTTCAATAAAACCTCAAGCCCCAGATGTGGTTAGCGAGCTCTCTTTCCCCTGAACTTTCAAGCCCGGAGGCACTTTATGGTAATATAACCTCAACTCCTTCAGCTCCTTAGTGACATTCCTTCCCACTCATAAACAGAAACTATCTTCTTCTCTCTTTTTTTGAGGCCCATGAAATTCGGATGCAGGTTCCATCCTCCGAAGAGAGCAGGCTCAGAACCCCCGGGCTCTTTTCAGAGCCCCAGTTCTCCTTTCAACACCCAAGGGAGACTCATAGCTTCAGCCAGGGATGACATCCCTTGGCAGAGTTTAAGACCTGATCTGCCTCGGAGTACTTTGAGTCGCTAAGGTGTCAGACGCATTATGCTGCGTAACAAGGAGGAGAGGGCAGTGGTGTTCCATGCTGAAATTCTCACCTTCCATGCTGAAGATCTACATCCAATTCCCAGTGGATGCACTCCACGCCAGCCTTACCTTTGGCTACGATGCCAAGCCAGTTTCAGCAGAGTTTCAGTCTAAGACGGACTAGAAGGAAAGGCCTGGTCATCGAACCCTGAAAATCAGCCAGTGAAAACTCAACAGAGCATAGGGACCCAGAGATGGGCCTGGAGTCACCAGCACACCCGTTCACAACAACAACAGCGGGACATACTCAGAGCGAAAGCAGAGCCCTGGTGGGCAGTGTCTCAGCCTGGCTTCTCCCCAGACCCTCCCCCCAGAGGCATGGATTTTCTCCATCTCTTCTTGCTTCTCCTCCTCCTCTCCCCCCACACCCCTTCCTCATTGGAGGCCCCTTCCCTTCTCTTTCATCCCATCTCTCGTCTTTAGTGCACCTCTGGATGCTCTCTTTTGGCACTTCTATTTGTGGTTACCCGGCCTTTCTTCCTCGGCCTGTACCCTCTGGAACTGCCATTTCAGATGCCATTAAGCAATAGTGGTGGTCGGGGGCGGTTGAGTTAGTTCCAACTCATTGTTGCCCTGCGCACAACAGGGCGAAGCACTGCCTGGTCCCGAGCCATTCTTGCAATGCTCAGGTGTGTGCTCACGGCTGCAGTCATCCCATGGACTCCTGTCCTCAAGAGTTGTCTTCTTTTGAGCAGCCTCATACTTCACTAAGCAGGATGTCCTATTCCAGGGACTGTTCCCTCCTACTGACACGTCAAAGTATATGGAATGATGTCTCACCGCTCTAGTTTCTAAGGAACGTGCTGGTTGTGCTTCAAGACAGCTCTGTTCATTCCTCGGCGGTACGTTGTTCAGCGACACCGTCATTCAAATGCCTCCCCGGGGCCTCTTTAGTCACTGTCCTGAGCTTGCCTGCAGATGAGGGGACCAAACACTTCGTGACTTGGGTTAGACCCAACTGCCCTCAAAATGACACGTGTTTAACTCTTCCTTCCTTCCTTCCTTCCTCCCTCCCTCCCCTCCTTCCTTCCTGCCTTCCTTCCCTCCTTCCTTCCCTCCCTTCTTCTTTTGTCATAGAATATTTTATTCTGCCAACTTTATTATCGTCCACCAAGTCCAGGAGCAGAAACGATGAGAGGCTACACGATCTTTCTTTGGGGCTTGCCTTTGTGAGTGGAAGCCTGAGCAGCAGCCATTTGCCGTCTTTTCAGATGCGTGCTTAGCCTTTTTGGCTTCCCTGTCAGCCCCGAGAGCCTGTTCTCATTAGAAGATGCCAAAATGGAATGAAATGCATAAAGATAGATATCTTGGGCATTGCTGAGCTGAAATGAACCACTCTGGGCCATTTGGAATCAGTCAATCAAATGGCCTACCATCGGAATTAGGCCAGCGGTCAATTCTGGAGCAAGTCATCATGTGTAAATTCAAGTTGAAGCTGAAGAAAATGTAAGCAAGCCTGCAAGAGCCAAAGCAGGACCTTGAGTATATCCTGCCTGAATATAAAGATCATCTCAAGAACGGATGCGTGGGACACAGGGAACCACAGGTGAGCTGGGTACTGCGATGATATCAAGAAGAAAGCAAAAGGTAGAGATAGCAAAGAAGGCAAACCCCAAACTGGATGTCAACACAGATTCTGAACCTTGATCTTGGACAGAGAGGAGCTTAAAGTGAATGGAAGAAAGGATGAAGTAAAGACATCAATTGAAGCATCAAAGGCGGATGGAAGACAAGAAATAACCGTACCAAAAACTGTGGTCAACATTCAACCATTCAAGAGCTTGGAAGGAATAAATACTGAAGGACAAAACAAGGATTAAGAAATTAATGGAAGACCAATTGAGAGGTTCCAACAAATGGATGCATCTTACATTCCATATTCTGATAATTAATGGATGCTTGCGGCTGCTTCTTCTTGTTTGAGCCATGCCACATGAGCAAATAAAAGTCCAATACGTGTTAGTCCATCCGTATCATTCACGCCAACTCTACATTGAATCGGCAGCTCCTCCTCAGTTGAATATTGAGTGCCTTCCAGCCAGAGAGGCTCATCGTCTGCACTGTATCAGATAGGGTTCTACTAGCCTATATTTTAAGAAGTGCATCACTCGATCTTTCCTCCTATTTGTCTGAGTCTGGGAGATCTCATGAAACCTGTCTACCATGGCCGTTAGTGTTGGGACTTGGAATTCTGGTGGCACCGCTTCTAGAATCACAGCACCACCGCCCCGCCACCCCAGGAAGGCAACCTGACAGACAAGCGGTAGTGTGACACCCAAAGTGGGTCCCCAAGTGGCTGTCAGCTGCTGTCAGAAGAGATGGGAGGCCCAAGAGGTGAGTTAAATACACTTAACGCATCTGCTCATCTTGTTTATTTTGAGGGCATAGAAACTCATTGTTTTGGACTTATATCTATCCTAATTCTACTCTATCTATCCTAAAACCACACTGTCGAGTAAGAATGAATTTGTCTTCATGGGACAATTTTATGACCCAAGTCATCCAGCAATGTCCATTGACCTGATTTAAAATGTAACTGATGGATGGCCTCACTGTCACAGAAATCCAAGCACGGCCGGCAGCACTGGCCATCAACAGAGGGTTTTCATAATAGGCGAGCTTCCTAGCGTGCCTATCAGAGCCTCCTGGTTACCCTTACCTCTTGAATGACCATTATTCAGCAATAGCAAATGATTCAGTAATGAAAACAAGTGCTTGACGTTTTTTCTTTTTAAAAGATTTATTAAAGCTCCTCAGAGGTTGTTTTTATAAACCCAACCCTTAGAGTAGCTGACCTTAAAAATGTGTTTATCTAAGCTATATTCCCCCAAAACGTTGACCAACATGAAAAATAATTTATTTAATGTTTCTTTAAATATTATTTGGTTTGGTTTGAACCCAAAGTAGAAACTTCTTCTTCCCCAAAGGAACACTGTCTCACTTTTGTATACAATGGAAACGTTTGGGAACAAATACAAGAAATGCGATCTTACCCTCACCCCCACCCCCATCCCTCAAACCTACTAATTTTGGTTAATCCAGGAGCTGTGAAATAAATGTTGTGACGTTTGGGTGTTAAATTAGAAACTGGGCCTTTGGTGAATGGTTATATTCTTATTTTGAGTATTTCCTTAATAGTAGGAAAGTCAACACCCACAAATAAACACCGTAAGCGGGGGCACCAAGGACTAAGCAGCAGCAAAGTGCCCCTCAGCCCTCGCCACAAGGGGGCAACCACGGGGGCCGGGTTCACATCGACAAAAGTGACTTCCCCAAAGTTGTGACATCTCAGCAAAGCTCAGTGTCTGCCTCTAGAGAATTGTGCACCCCCCTCCCCCATCTCTAAGCTAAGTAAACACAGAATTCCTGCCCCTGGACCCCTGATGGGCCCCGACGCCTGCCTGCCAATCATCCGGCTCACTCTCCGCATCTCCCTCATCGGTCAAGTGGCACATGTAGTTCAACCTGAGCCCGTCATCACCCTTGCTGGGAATTGTTTTATAGGAACCAGCAGGAGATGGGGCCCACCCTTTGAGTCATGGACCTGGAAGCAAGTCCAAGGTTGCCCAGGCTCGGCACTCATTTGCTACTCTAGCCTAGACCGGGCATCCTTATAGACGGGAAAGAGATGCTGACCACCTGGGCCCGGATGTCAGCGAGAGTTACCCCTCTGCACGAAGCGAGTCCCGAAGACTGCCCACAATGTGAGGAAAGGAAAGAGATGCTTGCCTTGAGGTGAAGGACGAGAGGAAAAAGTGGGGACAGCTGGAGCAGCCCAGCTGAGCCATTCCAAGAACACGATGGCCGACAGCGCTGTGTGGGTGGGGGGAGTGCCCTTTGTGTCAAGCTTCAGCAGTTTGTGTTGGTGTGTCACCTCGACTAGTGGGAGTTCTGACAACCCAGAGAGTCGAGGATGAGGCGCGAAGACCCTGGGGGATGCTCGTTGGCTCCCTTTTGTTTTTCCTTCTTGGCTCTAGGTTGACAGTTTCCTCCCGTGCCCGCCTTCAATCCTGGCTTCAGACCTGCCCACAAGTCGGCTTGCCCCTCCCTACAGAAGCAGGAAGCCATGGAGCCTGGTTGGATTCTGCAGGGAGGCGCTGTGAGGAGCATGTTCGAGGTCAAACCAGTTCCCGGAAGCAGTCTTTGCTGATGATAGAACTTATCTCTGCATTAGCATCGATGACGGGTGTGCTGTTAAGATTTGGGCATTCCAAGTCCGCTGAGGAGACAAAGCTGCAAAGGCCCCTTTGGGGGGATCAGCTGGAGATTTGCTGGCACCTTAAGAAATACCTGTCATCCTTGGAAGGGGGACTGTGGGCCATGCCTTGTGCTGAGCCTTTTAGCAGTAGTGCCTCCGTAAAGACCCTCAATAACCCCATGCAGTAGATACTATTGTTGTTCTATTTCACAGATGGAGAAGAGTTGGAATGACTGAGATAGATCTTCAAGGCCGCACAGTTCATGAGTGGCAGAAGCAGGGTGAAGTTTTAAATCTGTGCTCGCCTGTTCCCCGACTCTCAGCGCTGAGCTCTGCTGAGAAAGTGAAAGGTGGAGAGAGAGCCATCACCTGAGCTTCGAGAGGGGCGCCTAGGGAGAGTCCCTAGTGGGCCAAAAATGGTGGCCTCGGACCTAGAGGGGTCTCAGCTGACGTCAGGTTCTCCCACTTGCTCCCTCAGTCCTCTGGGACACACCTCTCGATCATTCTCAGGCTCCGTCTTCTCAGCTAGGAAACAAGGCCAAAAATATTGTAGGAGAGAGAGAGGGAGAGAGAGGGCAAATACAGCTACCTTGCCCCTGCACGGACATGCCGCCCATCGCCCCAGAAACAGGCTTCTATGTCCTGTCCTCAAATCTGGGCTGACCTCGCAACGTGCTTGCCAATAGAATATGGAGGGTCTGGCATTTGGGGACCTTGGAGCCAAGGCCTTAAACTTCTGCTTCTTTCATATTCACTGATCATAAGTTTCCAAGCTGATATGCCCTACAGTCCCTTTTTCAGAAAATCACTCCATGCTCCCCTGGCCATTAAAAACTTTTGTATGCTAGCCTATCATCTGGGATGAAGGGGAGGCGCCTGCTTCTGCCTGGATCCTTCCAGTGCCCCCAGGGGGCGGTAGTGCCCACTTTGGGAAACATTGGACCAGTTGAATGACTGTGAGGTCAGGTTGACTAGGTCAACGCCCCCAGTAGTCCACACCATGTCTGAACTCAACAAAATCCAGAAACGTGTAGAAACGGTCCTTTCTGCAAGAGACGGGGCACCACAGTCCGGCTTCCCGCCTCACAGAAAGATTTGCCTGTGACCACTCGTCAGCCTGTCCCTTTCCTTTCAGACCACCTGGCTGGGCACCTGCCCCCACACCCCCTTCATCTGAGCGCTCCAGAGCCCACTCTGATGCAGGCAGGGGAATCTCTGGAGCCTAAGAGACAGGACAACTGCCCCCCACCGTCTTCACGCAGCAGCCAAACTGCAAGGTCCAGACAGGACATGAAGGTGTGAGAGAGGAGAGGGCAGAGGGCCAGCAGGAAACAAGCTCTGTCCTTCAAACTCATCCTCACCTCCCGCCCACCCCACCCCTGTCCCCATCTCAGGGAGCCCCCTGGAAACAAAGCCCTGGTTCCCTTCATGAAAAAGCACCATGTCCAATTTCAAAGACAAAACACCTTGGCGGTACGCAGCTTCCCTCGATTCTTCTTGGGACCAAGCGGCAATCGAGGGACTCCGCTTCCAAACGGGTCCCCATTCCACTGAGGGGGCTGTGGCCCCTGACTGCCAGCAGAGAAAGCCTTCCTTCTAGGGCGCAGCCCTCTCTCCTCCCTGCCTCTTCTCCAGCTGCTCCTAGTGCAAGCCGCTGCCTGCCCCGGCTAATAGTGCCTTGTCACGCAGTGACAGAATTATGGTCTCACACTGGTTTCACATGTCACAAATAATTGCTCTCCTTGCGCATCATATTGAAGTTGTCAGGACTCTCTTATGCCTATAATTTGTGTGAGTTGATCGTACTTGGGTAAATCAGCAGGTCTCGACCTATGCCCTTTAACCCCAGTGGCTGGCGGAGAACGACCTACAAATCTCGTGACAGGGACAACAGAGAGGGTATGAACCGTTCAATTGCTCGTGTCTATCAGCTGCCATTGGGAGAGCCAGCAGCTCCTTCCTTTGGGCCATCACTTCCCATGGCCGCTAGGAACACACAGCCACCCCCCCACCCCCCCATGGCAGGCCCTTTTCATTTCTTGCCATCTCTTTGGCTTCCTCTCCCCCTCCCAACACCCCCACTTTGCCTAAGTTCTTTTTTCTTTGGTAGTAGTTGTATGTTTGGAGCTTTCTAATTTTTTTCCCCATCCTTACCACAAGGCATTTTTGGTGTGCCAAAACTCAAGTGCGTTTGAAACTTCCATGTGTTTGGAAACAAAAGCCTCCCAGGCCTGAGATAAGGGATCTTGCCCCCCTCCTGTTCCCTGCAACAGCTAAGCCTTCTGGCAGCTTTATGCACTCCCTGGCTGACACTTTATTGGGTAACACATTTGTAAATCGTGTTCCTGAGCCTTTGTTTTCATTAAGGCATAACATGCACCATCAAGTTGCATTTAATTCGCCATTTCATATTTTATGCACAGGATCGCTGACCAAGGCCTGCAGGAGTTCAAGGTGCTTTTATGACCCGGGATGTCCAATGGCTGATTTCTTTTGAAAGTCCACAGAAAAGAAGCGTGTTGGCCAAGTGTTAGCCAGACTCGTGTTCTGCAGGCTACTCCGGGTGAGGTCAAAAAGAAACTAGTTCTATGTGGGTCTGTTGCCAGGGAAGCTGTTTCCAGTTAGATGCCCAGAGAGCGACCTGCACCCTTCTTGGTTGAAGGAAAAGAAGATGATGTTGACCCAGCGCACAGAAATGTCTTCTCCTCATTCTTTGGCTAGCTACCAAACCCCTAGAGAGAAGGCCCAGAGGGACCCAAGGCAGATGGTCATAGCTGGCTTCCCATTCTTCAAGGCCAGGACAGGCTGAAGATGGCACCTGTTGGCATCATGGGCATAAGGGCAATGGGTGAAATGGGCACCATGATTTCAGTCCACACCATAGGAGGCATGTGCATTTAATTTTGGAAGGCATGAGCTGAGGGAACGAGAACCGAGGATAATCAGCACCACTCGTAAACAAGGCAGAGTTGCCAGGCTGGATGCAAAGCCAAAGTTGTTCAACTGTTTGGATCTCTTTCTCCCTCACCTCAGGTGTCTGGTTCACAGGCACAGAGGAGTGGTGACTCAGCTGATTTACAAACAGCTAAGCACGGGGTTTGGGTGGGGAGTCGGTGGGGGAAGAAAACGCAGTATCCAGGTGACCACTATAGACCTCCAAAGGACAAGGCAAGTTCACAGCCGCAGTAGAGGATGAAAGATTCTCGTCTTTCAGCTCTTCTAGCTGAAGTGGACCAGGTTCCTAATGAGGGGGGCACATGGTTAATGCATTTGGCTGCTAATGGGAAGATTGGAGGTTTGAGTCCCAACAGAGGCACCTCTGAAGAAATATGATCATCTACTTAAAAACAAAAACAAAAACATCCACTCACTGAAGACCCTATCAGGCACCAAACAAAACAACAACAATAACCAAAAAACTCACTTCCATCAAGTCAATTCTGGCTCCTAGCAACCCTAGAGACAGAATCAAACTATACCTTTTGGGGGGGTTTCTGACACTTTAAACCTTTATGGGAGTAGATAGCCTCCTCTTTCTCCTGTGGAGCTGCTGGTGGATTCAAACTACTGGCCTTCTGGTTAGCAGTTCTATGCATAACATATTACACCACCTCCTCAAGGAGACACAGTTCTAAAATGTCACACATGGTGGAGCCATGAGTTGGAGACAACTTGATAGCAACTGGTTTTCAAATCAAAGTGTATGTGTAGGACTGAGCTCCAAGAGTCCCCAAAGTCTGATTTTTCCAGAAGTAGATCACCAGGCCTCTCTTCCAAGGTACCTCTAGTGAGCTCAAACTCAAGTCCTTCAGTTAGCAGCCTAGGGTGTTTGCACCAGGCACATTTTATTTAATATTCAGATAAATCAATGAGGTGTCTATGATCACCTCCAAGTGACAAACAAGGAAATCACATCTCCAGAGGCTAAATAAAAGTAGAATAACTCCGATATGCTGGTCATCAGAACTTTGCCTTCAAAGCAGAACATGTACACAGATGTCCCTGGGTGGTGGCAGTCCATGAAAAAAGACACGGGACTCCCAGGGCACCCCATCACGGGTGCTTAAGAAAATGCTTGGTGATCAGATAAATGCAAGGCCAGCCCGTGTGGACCGAGGGATCAAGAGACAAAAAGCTGAGGAATATCCCATGATCGGGAAACTCTCGGCTCCTTTAATATGAAAATGCTCCGTGTAAAGTATTAGAGATGTAAGGATTCTGAGGTTGCAGGAGGCCAGGGAAGATTAAGAGATTCTTTCCCCCAAACGAAGTGCATCGTGTATCCATTACAGGGCCTGGTGAATCCCCCTCCCCCACCTTCATTTAACAGAGAAAACTTTGAAGAAACGCATTCTTTGTTCTTTAAGTTCCGTGATTAATTAGGTATAAGCCATGTTTCAAAACGTTTCGTCATTTATTTGTAATTCTCCCCAGAGCGTGCACAGTAACTTGGCTCAGAGCACTTAGATTACATTGCAAATGCTACTCATATGCTGGGACTTTGACTGTTTCCTTCCCTTCCCTGCTTTCCTATTGCTTGACTGAAAGAGCAAAGCTGGGCTTCACGGGAGAGCCTGTTCTGCTCCAGATGGACGTCCCCGGCCTAGCAGTAACCCCCAGCCAGGAGCCATGCTGGGGGAGTGGTTACTGTGAACTACATCTCTAAGAGGCACCTGGGGGTTGCTTCAACCCCCGGAGTCACTGGACCAGTCAAGCCAAGAGATGCATTTGCCTTAACCCATCTTCATCTCTCTATTGGCATCCACATGCCCTTTCTTCCCCAGTAGCCCCCAGGTACAAACTAGCAGGCAACACAATGTAGCTTCACCCATGTGGAATCCAACCACCACGTGGGTCTCACTCAACCTGTGGACCTTGAATTTTCTAATCCACAAAATCGAGATAACACTTCCTACTAGCTCCATTGAGTCAATACTTGGGTTATTTGGCCAAATAAACCAGATAGAATTTAGCACAAGGTTTTGCTCAGAGCGTGCTTTCCCTGAAGGTCCACTGTTGTTAATATTATTAAAGTTGGCCCAACTTCCTACACGGACACACACACACACACAGGTTGACTAACTTAAGATTGTGCTTGGACCAGTGAATTTGGATCTATGCAGATAAGTCGAGCCCATCGGCAAGGCCCTGAATGCAAGTAGCCTTTATGAGCACATATAACTCTGTTTATAAACGTTTATAACAAAGCCCATGGAGCAGGGTGGGGAGAGGAATCTGTCGTGGCAGGCAACAAAGCAGACAGCTTTTTCTTGGAAGGCAAGTAGATGAAGGCCCCCAGGTTGGCCTATTGATCATTTCTCGATTTTCCAAAGATTATGTTTTCCTCTAAAAGCGCCCCTTGTCCTTAAGCATCTCCCAGATCAGCATGGCGAGACGCGTGGTATTGTCACCAGCTTCATGCACATCGGAAAGCTGGATGGCAAGTAAGGAGGACTGAAGAAGAATGAATGCAGTTGGGGGTGGTGTTGGCACAGAACCTTGACTATTTTCCCGGGCTTCCAGAACGAAGACAATCTGTGCTGTAGGAGCACGGCTAGGATGCTCCTGAGCTGCGAGAAGGGTGAAACTTCAGGTGGAGGGATTCGGACACATCATCAGGACAGACTGGAAAAGGACGTCAGGATTGTGAAATGAGAGGGCAAGACACAAAGGGGAAGACCCCCAACGAGCTGCCACAGTGGCTGCCACAAGGGGCTCCACCTAAGCAAGGGGGGAGGGGGAGGGCGGTGCAGGCTGGGCAGTGTTCGCTCTGCCACACTTAGGGTCGCTGTGAGTTCCAACCCAAGCGATAGCACCTAGCAACTGTGTTTCCACAGGACAAATGACTGGTGTAGGGAAAGCCCTTGGTAAAAAACGACTGAACTGTGGGTGCAGGTTCTTGGTATAAAGTTAGAAAGACCACTCTCATATATGTCACCCGGGGTCAAGGGTTGATTAGACAGAAGCTATTTACCAGACAACAACAACAAAACCCACTTAGTGTTGATTCCAACCCATCTTGACCCAACAGGACTGAGTAGAACTGCTCCTTGGGGTTGATCTTCCTCCCAAATCTATCTATAGACTTAAGGATACATAAAATTACAAAATAATAGGAATATCGACCACTTGCGTGAGTAAATGACTCTGATCGCTATTATAGTGATGGTATTGCCAATGTTGTAACTGCAATAGTCCCATATAAACATCCAGCTACTTGAGGGAATGCTTTCTTCCTTGTATCTTAGAAATATAAACACTAGGAAGAGTCCTATGAAATTAAATCCATCTCCACTTGGGATATTTTATTAAAGAGGCTAGAAGGACAAAGGGTGCCTACATCAGTGGTTCAACCTTCATTAAATCAGGATTTCAATGCTCGTGGACAAACTCTGAACAATAGCAAAATAATGGGCATATATGTCTTTTAAAGGCGCTGTGAAATTACTCGTCTTGATAAAAGTCAGGCTCTTCTTTGCCCATTCCCTCTGAAATGAGAAAATTGAATTTCACCGAGATGAGTGATTTCAATGAGATTAATTACCTGCCAGCTTGTATCGAGGGTGGGGATTGCGTTTGGGTCTGATGCTGGAAGCGGTGCCATGAGAATTTCGCACCCTTGGGTCCGTTGGTGTCTAGCAGCTAGTTAGCTGCTGTCCAGGTGGACAAATTTCAGCGGAGCTTCAGCCGGCCCGAGATAGACTAAGAAAATAGCCTCTGGATCTATTCCAGAAGCGAACCAATGAAAACCTTACAGATCATAAAATAGCAATATCGGACTTACTGTTTCAGACACATCATCAGGAGGAATCAGTTGCTACGGGAGGACATCCTGTTTGGGGAAAGCCGTCCAGTGAGAGAAGGGTGGGCACAGTATTGGCAAGGATAGACTCAAACATGCATGCCACCATGAAGATGACCAGGCAACATTTCACACTGTTGTCCATCTGTCATCATTGGAAAGAACAGAATGAACAGCAGTTACAATCTATCTATCTATCTATCTGTCTGTCTGTCTGTCTGTCTGTCTATCTATCTATCTATCATCTATCTATCTATCATCTATCTATCTATCTACCTATCTATCTATCTATCTATCTATCTATCTATCTATCTATCCCTGATGCTACAGTGGTTACACTTTAGGCTGCGATCCAAGAGGCCAGTAGTTCAAAACCGCCAGTCATTCTGCAAGAGAAAGACGGGCTTTCTACTCCCATAAAGAGTTACAGTCTTGGAAAGTCACAGGGGCAGTTCTACCCTGTCTTAGAGGGTCACTGTGAGTCGACATCAACTCAGCAGCAGTGAGTTTGAGTTTTTGAATCTATCTATCCATAGCCTCACCTAGCTCATCATCTAGCTAGTTAATCTTCTAGCTATCTACGATTGACTACATGGGGAGGTGTAGAGTTGACAAATTCCAGAAAGGCAAAGGACGCCTGCAGTTCTGCCATTTTCATTATAACATACATACTAACAAAAACAGTAACTTGTGAATGGCCACAGTTTGACTCTCTGCTCATGTCAAGATGACATGAGGCCAACTTTGCCAGGGAGCTGTGAGGGATATCAGTAAAGGTAAGGACCGGCATTTATTTGGGTGCAAACAAAAGTCAAAGAATGGGAAGGAGGTCCTTCACACACACACACACACACACACACTCAAAAGCTTTACAGACTGAATTAGGTGTAATCCTTATGGGATCCCTAACAGCTCATAAATAACTTTTAATGAGATTTCCAGCAAGTAAAATAGCTTGCGAGGGTAGTGGTGGGGGGGAAACGGGGAGATCATTTCTTTATTTTTTTTTATTTTTGTTATTTTTTTCCAATAAAGCACATACTACATATCGTTGTTTTCCAAATACCTAACTGAAAGAAGGGAAACCGTTTCAATAACAAGAGATTAGGACTGAAAATATTTAATTAACTGATAGGGACAGGAAACGCTTGACTATGTCATTGGAAATACTTGACATTGACCACTAATCTATGGAAACGCATAGAGTTGAGGCCACAGCATGTTCCGGAGTTAAGCAGAGAAATAAATCACGGTTTGCGAATGTCATTTAAGTTTTCACCTGTCCCACGATTCAAAATTATTGGCTTCCCAATGAAAAGCACATGTTGTGTCCCTTGCCTGGGGAGCAGTAATGAAGTGTGGTAGACACTCTGCAGCCCCCCCCCCGCCCATCGTGGGCCTCTTTATTTCCCATCGAGTGAAAATAATGACTGTATCCTTCAGGGAGTGGTCCCTGGGCTTCCCTGGGCCTGCTCTGCCGATAGCCAGGGCCTCGCTGGCTCCTCGCGCCCTGCCCCGCTTCCTTGAGGGACCTCCGTTTGATTTATGAGAAAATAGTTGGCAAATTGCAATGTCCATCTTGATGGATGACATCATTTGGACCATTTTGCTGATCATGTATGACTACCTTCTGTGGTGGCGGTTGGGCCCTGTTGCAATTGATCCGCAGTTCCAACCACCGGAGCAGGGGAGAGAGAGAGAAAAAATAACAATTGCCTCGTCTTGGAAAGGTCACCAAGCAGAAAGAGCTCTGGTCTTCTGTCCCCTGGAAATCCCCCAGCGAGATGCAACCCCGTTACAGAGAGGTCTCATCACCATCCATGTTGTCTTAGACGATCCCACGCTCACCCTTGCAGGGAGGCAGCAAGGGTGTAGTTCTCTTTGGGAAGATGAGAAACGTGAACCTGAGACTGGCCCCAGGTCACTTGGTGAGTCTAAAGCAGGTCTTCAGATTTTGGTCGTTTGACTCCACAGCAAGGCCTCCTTTCTCTCCCCCCTGCTTCTGGTGTGACGAAAGAAGCCAGCTCCCCCTGCATGGGCTGTGCACTGCCTCCTCTTCTTTCCCTACGTGAATGCAATCGCCTTCTAACTCATCTCCAGACATCTAACATCTTTCTTCCCATCTGTCCCTCCAGGCCATCACTGGCGTTACAATCCCACAAAACTAAGAGCCATTATGTCGCTGGCCTTCTAGCCACTTTAAAGGTCTCCCCATCCCTCTGCTTGCCTCTGAAAACCTTCCATCTCGCCCCCCAGAACAGAAAAGCTGTGGAGGGGTGGGGTGGAGGTCTAAGCAGTTCCTATAGTTTCTTCGAAATCTCAAGCTTTTTCTTACACTTTAATGTGGGTTTTTCATTATACTCGAGATATTACTTGTCTGTGCTTTGATACCGTGGCTTTTTTCCCTAAGAAATCTTAAAATTACTACCCTGGCAAGGGGCCACATGATCATTTTACCCTAGGACTTGATGCCCTTCCTAGTCCACCTCTAAAGATCCCAAATGGAGAACCAGTTCTAGTGGACCAAATCCAGGTCCACTATCCAGGTAGACTATCAGCTCCTCCTCAAGCCTTCCCTCAACCTCAGTCCCACCCGGCACTCCGAGCCCCATGAGCTGCAGTTACTTACTTGCATACCGCAGTGCCTTTGCACATGTTGTTCCTTCTGCCTCAAAGACTCTTCTCACTCTTCTTGAAAACCCCCAGCATGCACTGCATCCTCTAATGTACCTTCCTGGATGCTCTATGACTTGGCTGTGGTTCCATCATCCGCAGCACATGTCTGGTGGCAGTGAGCCCCTCCGATTGTTGTCATCTGCGGGGGTATCTGTCTTTCCCTAGGAGCCCTAGTGCTCGGACTTGTCATCTCCACAGCAGTGTCCAGGATGCTAGGCCCAACCCAGACACTACATAAATGCTGGTTAGATGCAGAAAAGACATGAACATACGTTCCACTGGGAGGCTTGTTTACAGAAGTTGGCCTCATGTTGTGGTAAAAGTGGCTAACATTATACACTTTATAAATCCTTTCATGCTTTCATCGACAACACATACTACGAATCTCCTACGAACTTCATGTTTATCCCGTGAAGTAGGCAGAGCAAGGCTAACTCCTCTCGTCCCGTAGCTTAGAGCTGAAGTCCAGGCACCAGACTTTGAATGCCAGGGCTCAGATCGCTGCCTTCTTACTACTCTGTGTGACCCCTGTCTCCTCACCTGTAACCAGGACTGGAAATGACACCATTGAGAAGGCAGGGTGCTGTGGTGGAGATGGGTTTAGCTTTAGAAATGAGCTGTGTCACCGGTCGGCAAACTGGACCCAATCTGTCCACCCACTATTGGTTTGTTTGCTTGTGTGTTGTGCTCTCCGAGCTAAGAGTTACTTTGACAGTTTTTAATGGGTCATAGTAATAAGCATGCTGTAACACACGAGAATCCTGTGGCATTCAAATTTCTGGGTTGATCAATAAAGCTTGGCTGGCCCACAGCCCTGCTCATCTGTTTACATCATTCTGTGGCTGTGTTGTGCTTTCGTCACCACACTGAGCACTTAGGACCAAGACTATTGAGCCCAACAGGGCTACAATGCTTCCAGCTGACCCTAGATAGTGAACATTTGCTGGCTCGGGCCCAGCTCCCAATCCCAGCTGTGGCCTTGGGCAGGGTTGTGCAAGCCTCTCTTCCACAGTCTCCTCATCTGTAGATGGAGATACTAAAATCAGTCTCCTGGGGCCTCATGAGATTATGTGAGGTAATACACAGAAAGCTCTTGGTAAGAACCCAATAGATGCAAGCTAATATTACTCAGCCATCTTCCCAGGGCGTTAGGATCTGCCAAGGAATGGAACAGGAGTGAGGTCTGGATTTACAGTTCCAACTGGGTGGAGAGCTCCAACGTGATGTAATTGGAGAGCCTGGGATGCAAGGCATGAGCCCAACCTGAGCTGAAGTTGAAAGCCAAGTGCCAAAGTGCCAGGAGAGTCTAAATGAACGCCTTTCTGAAGGTCCCCAGCAGGATTAAGGCTGGCGTCCCCAAGGCCATCTTCCCTTCCCCCATGTAACTCCTAATGTTCTGGTCCTGGGAAGAATTCTAGTAGATGAACTAGAAATTATGTAGCGCATCATTAAGTCCACAGCACCACTATATTGTATCGTGGCCTGCAAAGTGGCATCAAGTCCAACTAGCCTGTAGATCTATCAAAGTTTGATTCAGAGAGGATGCACTCAGAAACCAGGGAGGGGCCAAGGAAGGGTGAGAACAGAGGGTTCGAGGAA
This sequence comes from Echinops telfairi, assembly GCF_000313985.2. Taxonomy (NCBI): domain Eukaryota; kingdom Metazoa; phylum Chordata; class Mammalia; order Afrosoricida; family Tenrecidae; genus Echinops; species Echinops telfairi. The sequence goes on from NW_022103968.1 coordinate 16,186,667, forward strand.
TTCCTTCAAGATTCACACAGTACTCCATGCAGACAGAGAATAAAGGAACAGGCTCATTATGCCCATCTACACTGAGGAGACAGAAGTTCTAAGTGGTTGCCCAAAATAGCACAACGTGTATGTGACTAAATCCAGATGCCCAGTCCGGGATGCTTCCTCCACTTGACCCTGCCAACGTTCCTACCTCAATGTTTCTCGGTCAAGTGCTTTGGTGGTTCATCTGGGATCCCCTTGATGCCAAGGTGAACAGCCTGTCTCTTTTGGTGTTTGATTTGGTTTTCCTAAGAACAGGGAGCAACGATTATTTTTGCAAACCATCCAGCGTGAACGAAATGCACTTGCTCTGCTTCTGTGGTGGGGGTTCCTGTTGCCAAGCATGGTGGGCACAGGCTTCACACACACAGCCCTCCAACAAGGCCTCCGACAGGGGTCTCAAGGCCACGGGCGTGCGCCCCTCATACAGTTCGATGAGACGCCTGTGCATGGTCCATGTTTAGGATCTGAGAGCGCCCAGGATCCAAAGAGGCAGGGAAAGAAGAGGGGGGAGCGAAGAAGCCACTTAAGAAGGGCAGCAAGTCATCCAGAGATGTAGACCAAGGCTCAACCTAGAGATTGCCACAGACATTCCACTGGACAAAAAAATAACCGTTACAATGTCTCCGTGTCTGCGCAAGGAGCCTGCAGATCCACAGCTGCTCTTATTTATTATTCCTAACAAATGCAATTGCCAGCGAAGCCCGGGGTCAGAGCAGCATTCTCCAAGGGCAGGGAGGAAGACAGCGCTGCGTTCGGGTCTCGTGACGCTCAGTGTGGATTCTTGTTTATTTGACGATTGTTCTTTCTTGGACGTTGTATTTAAACAAGTGTCTCCTCTTGGCCCAGTGTTTCTTCAAATTTATTTATAGAAGAACTTTTCCTTCCCCCTTCTAATCTGTTTTTCATATTTTGGTGAAAGGGATAATATATAAAATTTTTACAAGGGTTTAGCTTTCTTTACATTTCCTAAATGTGGGCATCTGGTGTTCTCATTAAGGAAAGGAGCCCCATTCATGCAGTCACCCCATCTCTAACTCATACGCAAGAGCAACGCAGTCATTTGGAGAGTCTGCTGTCTTCTGTTGTCTCTGAGGAAGCTTGGTTCAAAACAAACTAACATCCTTCACTTCATCTTGCTCAAATCTGTAATTTCCAAACTTCCCCCTTTCTGTCCCTTTTCCTAGATGGTAACAGACATAACTTATTTTTTTCCTTTCACAATCTGCAAAAAGTGGACAAGTTACTCGTTAGGACCTGACTGAAGTTGAGGCTGTCGGGCTGAGAAGAGATGGAGCGACACAAAAGGCTTCTCGCTACTCTTGACCATGAGACCCCGAACCCCCCGATTCCTGCTGAGAATACCTTAGAGTGGGGCCGAATTTAGAAAGCCCAAATTCAAGTTTATCAACCCCAGAAAGTGTTATAAACCAAAAGCTTGTTTCCATTTCCGTGATGTCTTCAACGCAGTCAATTATGTGAGAGAAATGTTTGGATAGGATGCATGCCAGACACAAGACACAATCATTCAATCATGAGCCAAGGAGTGAATGCCAATTTCAGAGCCTTCACCCAAAGAAGTCCTGTCAATAAACCACTTACAATGCTCTCCTTAATATTAACGATGAGGATGATGATGGTTTAAAATGGAAGTAGCAGGTTGGACAGACAATAATGCAGGTCTACATTTGAGCCCAGTCAGGGTGAGCCTAACAAACAAGACACTGGGTGGTTGACATTGTTCTAATACGCTGGCATGATAAACACTGCCTCAAAAGTTGCCTGCATATTGGAGTCACAATTGTTGCTCAGTGAATTAATTCCTCTGGCCCCTCTAGCCAGAGTCTGTAATTCCCACCAATGACTGAGACTATGTAAATGAGGTGCTTGGGGCTCACCAATGGGGATTGAATTGCTTGCTCATAATGTAGATCATGTACTCGGCCCTTTTATGGGGGTGGAGCCATGCAAATAAGGTGTACGGAACAAGGGAATTGGTCAGTTTTGTAACCCCTGTTGGGCTTGAAAGCGAGTCAATCCTAGAACACATGGAGGATCTGCCGATGGCCAAGAAGAAAAGGTGGGAGTGAAGCTGAGACTTTGATCTAGGGGCCCTGTGTCGGGGACCTCCGAGAATCAGGAGACAGCTGTGCCACTGGAGATGGTGAGGGACAGTGAAAGGTAGCATCAGAGAAAGAGGCAGCTGGACCAGGAGACTGGCAGGAGACAGCATGGTGAGTTTACCAGACCACAGAGCAAGAGAACCGAATGCCTTAGAGATGACACTTGTTGGTAGCCTTTCAGGAACTGACGGGTGGCGTGGAAGAACTCTGGCTTTTGCTTCAGGAGGGCAGAGGGCAAGCTAGCCCAAGAGCCTGAGGGGCAGGAGCCAAGAGAAGCCCATCTGAGGACAGGACAGAGAGGAAACTTTCTTGACCAAAGAACTGCACCCTGATCATTTCTGATCTTGAATTATAACCGGTTACTTTCCTAATAAACCCCATGGTAGTGATGAGTATTGTCTGAGAGTTCTGGGAGGCCATTGCTAGTTAATGATCAACCCCCAAAGAGTAGGACGTGCCTTGGGAGGGAGTTAGGGTCAGCATGGATATTATGATTTTTTTTTTAAGTTGGAGGGTGTGGAGATATGCTTGACTTCCACTTGATAGGAATCACCCTTGGATGATGCTGGTGGTGAGTCTGTCTCCCCCTCTCTAAGTTAGATGAGGTCAGATGCCTCCACCACGCCATTTTTACACGTACACATAGAAATCCATTTGCATTGACAAGCTGATGAATGGCCTGCCCAGGTAATATAGATGACATTGGGCAAACATATTGGGTGCAATGTATTTTAATGATGTCTAAACAGTCAGCTGGTGGCACACCTCGTTGGAAAAGGTCTGTTTAAATTGAACCTGCTTGTTTGCTTCAAGCTCATTGCCAGTAATTTATGAGTCTGGATGTGGTCTGCAAGTCTGTGTTTCCTGTTCTTTGCCTTCCCTTCAGCCCAAGTGGAATCTCCGCTCCATTGGGCCAGCCAACAAGTTGCCACGCGTCTGAGTCATTTCTGGGAGGTTGGATCCCTGAGTAACAATTGGGGCCCACAAAATCTGAGTAAACATTCATTCTCCTGATGCTGCTGAACTTCCTCTCATACCTAGTGCTCTGGCCCCAGGAACCACCCTTGGAAAACCAACGTGAAGGAAAGGACACAGCATCCCCATCTAATGTCACTGGAGCCCCCAGAGTGTCACTGAATCCAGCTGGCCTTGAGAACTACCCTCCATCCAGTTCACTACAAAACACAGAGACAGAGGGTCGAGTTAAGCAATGCCACAAGGCAACAATGAGCCAAATTAAAAAGGAAGGCCATTCTGAAGGCCATGTGTCAACACCAGTGACATAAGAAGGGGAGGGCTGAGTGGGATTAAAGGAGACTTGAGCTTCACCACAGCTAAATGCGATGTGAACTGCTGGGTTAGGTAGTGGTTTGAACAAGCACTTGTAGTGACTGTTAGGGGGAGGGGAGGGATAAATGGGGAGGTTTAAATATGACCCAGCTTTTAGAGATGTTAAGACATACCCTGAAATTTAAAAGTAATCATTACTAAAGGGAAAAACTCAGATTATAAAAGAGAACATACGGTATCTCATTTTTGGTTTAAAAATACGTGTGTGTGTGTGTGTGTGTGTGTGTGTGTGTGTGAAAGAGAGAGAGAGAGATCCATCTTGTATCTGTAAAGATCTGTAAGGGTATGCTCCTAAATACTACACAGTGACGGCTATATTCATTTACTATGTGGGAAATTGCCACACATTGAGTGGCTTCAAATATATGTATTATCTTTAAGTTCTGAAGGCCAGAAATCTGAATCTGTTTTGCATTTTCCTCTGGAGACTGCCTGAGAAAGTCTATTTCCTTGCCTTTGGATTTCCAGCTTCTAGACGCTGCTCATCTTTCTTTACTGGTGGCCCACATCCCACTGCTCTCTGCTGCTATCGTCACCCCCCTCTGCTCCCTCTGCTCCCCTTGCCACGGGGCCTCTGGCACGAGACCTTGTTGACTCGCTCTGACAAGGACCCACTGGGTGATGTATAGGACAATCTCCCCATTATCGCAAGATCCTCAATGCGGTCACATCCACCAAGCCGCCTTTGCCACGTAAAGTAACATCGTCGCCGGTTCTGAGGTCTCGGATCTAGACATCTTTGGAAGGGCCATAATTCTTTGCCTACTACAGTGGAAATGGGTTTTCTTTGTCTCTGCACGTTTACTTCTTTATATTTTTTTAAATGTATGCATGTATACTAATACTTGGATCATTAAAAAGCAAAATGGCACATTCCCTCACCACCCTGGGAACTGGACCATTTTCACCATGGTGGGGGCTGGGGTGGGGTGTCCACAGGCAAGGGGCAAAGGGCATTGTCTTTTCGATGATGGCCCAACCTAACTGAGGGGATCTAACATCAGGATCCCATGACCCACCTCTAACACACCCAGCAACACAAGAGCTACCAGCACTAGCTGAACCCCTTGCTCTGTGCAACCCCTTCTACAACCCAAAGGACATAGTATTTTGAGCGGGACTTTACAGAGGAGAACACTGAAGCTCAACCAGGTTAAGGAACTTGCCCAAGGTCACAAACTAGTGATCTGGAGTGTCAGGTTTCAAACCCAAAGCCAGGGCTTTGAACCTCACTTATAACTTTGCACCGAAGACACCTGAAGGGGTCAAGTCATTTCTTCTAACCACCAGCAGGGACTCCCTATCTTAGAGCTAACATTCACAATTGGAACTGGAAGGGGCGATCATTAAGTGCAAGCTTCTCATTGTAGTGATGAGCAAATGAGGGCCAAGCTGGTCAGTGGCAGAGCCAGAGCTAGGACTCCAGGGTGCCTGACTTCCTGCCTGTCTGACCACTTTCTAGTAAATGATGTGGTTGTGGTAGTTAATGTTGTTTGCCTGTGAGTCAGAACCTACCCCTAGCCACCTTAGAAATGGCTGAATGAAATGGTGCCTGGACCAGCACTGTTCTGAGAGTATGGTATGGTTGAGACCTTCATTAATGCAGGAGTATCACCATCTCATTGAAGGCTTCCCTCATGGTCACTGCCCCTTGGCCTTTCTGATGCATCGTGTCCCTCCCGAGGGACTGGTCTCTCCTAGTGATGACACCACAGGCCCCCATCTTAGGTCCACAAAACTTCACTTCTCATTCTCTTGGCTTTCAGAAAAAGAAACCACTGTCCTGATCCTAAGAGAAAAAAAACACAACAGAAAAGGGATAGTGGGGAGTGTCCTGGCACTTAGACCGCAGTGCCAAGTTCATGACTCCAGCAAAGGAGTTGAGCCCCGCTTAACCTCAGGTTGCTTCCTCACAGAAGGGAGGGCGATGTTTGTAGATGAGCTGGAGCTCCAGGTCTCCTCCTGGTCCTGTGTTGCCTACACCCACAGAAAGCCCAGCGGAAGGAAACCAGGCAACTCTCCCCATTGAGCACAAGGCCTGTCTGCCCCATCTCGTACGACATCTCTTCTAAAGAAGCCAAAAGCGCTCATGGGTGGGTGCTTCGGTCATGAGAAAGCGCCTGCATTTCTGCACTTCCTCCAGCAATGGGGCCTGGTTCCGAGGCAGCCAGTCTGTTTGTTCCTTGACTCCTATCCAGCTGGTTCTGGTTGATCAGGCACCAGATGTGTGGCACAAATCCAGAGAGCATGAGTCCCATGGCTCCCTGGGTGGAAAGATGCCCTTTGGGGGTTAAAGAGGACACGCCTCCAGCCGGAAGTGGTGCTCACTCATGTGTCAGTACAGCCTTTCCAAACCTCTGCCTTGCTCTGGCCTCCAGTGCGGCTCTCTGAAACAGCCTCCCAACTAGTCTCCCTGCCTCTAGCCTCCCCCAGCCCTCCAGTCAGCCCGTCCTACACAGTTTGATCCTGATCAAGACGCCCTCAATCAAAAGCTCTGCCTCCTTTTTGCCCACAGGGTAGAGGGGGGCCTTTGCTGCACTCCCAGTTCCTTAAAACTCACAAGCTGCTGACACCTCGGAGGCCATCACTGCTGGCTTCTGGAGATGACTTCAGTGCGACTTCTGATGCAGCGTCTGATGGAGGGCATTCGTGCCAGTGCCCAGGCCACGAAGACGACCCGAGTTTGCGCCCACACGCCAGCATTCAGGATCACGCCACCAACACCAACTACCATTTTCCTGAGGTCGCTAGAGCCTTTGGTACCCGTGCAACCAATATGTGTGCGCAAAGTGCCTTCCCTCTGCCACCGTCCCCAGAGCCTATGTGCATGGGGACCCAGGGATAAGACGGGGAGGGCAACAAGGAAAGGCATCTGGGCACGAGACCATGCCCCCTGCCTCCCAAGACTCTTCCTTGTCCTTAATGCATGGCTCTTTCTTAGGACAAACCTAGAACCAGCTGCCTCCTCAACCTCTTAGGGGAGTGGCCTGTAGGGAAGAAGCTCCCACTGTCCTCCCAATGGGATAGACACATGGGAACCCCAAGGGACGGTGTGAACTAGGAACGAGTCCACTGGCCCAAAGAGATGATTCCATGATGTGTATGTAGGACATACCAATGAAATGCATTCCTTCTTGAAGGTCCCACTTCTTAATTTTTCACCAGTCTTTTCACTGCCTATTCATTTGTAGCCGGTGGCTAACGCGCGGAGAGGAGGGTGTGAGCCAAAGCTAACCATGGAGAAGGTTTCTTTCAAGTAACCAATCTATTCTGCCAATCTGGAAGAGCTGTCACTTGCTCCAGTTTGGAGGAGAGAGTCCCAGGGTTCTGCAAAAATGTAGCTTGAGGAAGAGAGATGTCATCCGGTGCTTTGGCATCTCCTGGGTAAAGAACTCAGGAAGCCTCCATGGGGATTCCAGAACCCAGCTCTCCACCCCTTTTGCCTGCCAAGCCTCCTGCCTGCATGCCTTTTCTGCTCATAGCCCCATCCCAGTAAGCAACAGCCACTCCTCTGCCCAGCTGTGGCCACGCCCAGCAATCCCAGGCTGGGGATTCAGTCACGTAGCGTGCTTTGCAGATGAAGTTACCAAAATCAGAGCTTGGCTAAAAGCCCTCTTTCAGATATTCCATGTGGAAAAAGCAAAAAAAAAAAGAAGAAGAGGAGGAAGAAAAACATATTCACATACCCAGATCATTGTCAAAAACCACTTAACAATCAGCTGAAAGGTATTCGGTGAACTTTGTTTTACAGCATTTCCTGGCCAGTTACAAATTTGGGTCGTGCCCTGCAATCAGTCTTGGCCAGAAACTTTCACTGAAGCCATCCGGGAATTAGAAAAGAAAATGTTCGAGGCAGGCCCAAGAATGCACAGATGAGCCGGAGAGGCGTGTGACTAGCTTCCTGGCCCTAGGATGAAAGCGCAGCTGGCTAACTCCGGTGCAAACACAGAACCAGGTTCTCATCCAATGCCACTCAGGACCAAGCCTGGAGCCTATTTCCCTGGTCTCCGATGGCCAAGACGAGACGATGGTCCATACAGAGGCTCGCATGACTCGAGACTGAGACCGAATTCTCTCCCTATGATTATTGTATTGGCGGCGGCTACTTGTAGTAATGGATGCAGCATGAAACCACACTGTGTCTGAGACAACACGGACGAAAGCCAAGTCCCAAGAAAGTTCAAAGTCGTATCAGCGAGTCCAGGCTCTCTTTGCCTGAGAGGCTCAGCAAAGTTCTAAAGGGGAAAAAAGTGTGATCCACCCCCAACCCACCCCCCAAAATTTGGTGAGTGCAAACACGTTGCATACCAGGCATTTGTTGTTGGAAAGATACTGCCTTTCATCTCGAAGCAGCAGGAGAAAGGAGGAAGCCTGGGAGCCCTGGTCGTTGTCTCTGGGGTGTCATGGAGAGAATTCAAGGGCTTTCCAGAAGGGACTTATGAAGTGGGAAGTTTCTTCTCTCATCTGGAGTCTCTGTTTGAGGGTAGCGGCCCAGCGACGAAACTGAACTCGTAACCAGACTACCAAGTCTTCCACCTCTCTCTCTGCCATCAAGGCAGCCCTCACTTAGAATGATCCCCCGTGACTCTCCGAGGAAGACTCTGTTTACAGGAGTAGAAAGCTGGACTTCACCAAATCCCTAAACCCCGGGGAAGAAAAGTCCAGCCTAAGTCTACAGACCCTTGTTATCATTCCCTTTAGGAAGCAATTCATTTGGTAGCTTTTAGAAGAAAATCTAACTCTAAAATGACTAGACATAGTGATTGGGTCTCCTAGCTCTGATCTTGAGAGGTGTTGGTTAACTTATATAATAGTTCTAACCATGAGAACAGGAGGTCTGGTAGCATAGTGAGTACATGTTGAGCTGCTAACTACCAGGTCAACAGTTCGAAACCACTGGCCTCTCTGCAGGAGAAAGATGAGGCTTTCTACTCCCATGTAGACTTACAGTCTCAGAAACTCACAGGGGCAATTCTACCCTGTCCTTTAGGCTTGCCATGAGTTGGAATTGTCTAGATGGTAATGAGTTGATGACTTTTAACCACACCCAGTGGCTATCTTTTTTCTTTTCTTTTTTTCCTCCTTCTGGATACTTGCTCAGCCCTAGGATAAGTGTTTTGCATTCAATTTTGCATTCAATTATGGTACTCGTGGAATCCTTACAACAGCCCTATCAATTAGAGAGTGCTTTTATTCTTATTCTACAAATAAAGACAAGGAAGCTCAGAGAGGAACAGTTTCTCGCTAAGATGACACAGCAGTTCCGTCACATACTCGGAGGTTGAACGTGTTCTGTAATCTCCATAACAGAACTATGACCTTCAAATCTGACCATAGAGGTAGAGATTCCTGTCCAGCTTTGAAGGACTAAAGAGAAGGCCCATGTGGAAGACGGAGCAGAACTGGACCGATAGACTATAGAAGCCTCAAGACAAACCAGGAGGATGGCGATGGGCCCCGTCTGGAGGAAGGATAGCAGCAGGAACTAGGGCGGACCCCTAGGGAGCAGAGCGAGGGCATGGAAGCCAACTGACCACAGGTGCCCAAGAGGCCACCGAGCAGGTGTCTCCTGCCCAGAGGTACTCACCTTGGAGAAGCAGTCGCTGCTTCCTCTTTGGACTGCCAGGCTTCTTGGACCTGCAGCAGCTGCGAGCTCAGGCCAGAGCCCACTGTAAACCATGGTGGTGGAGGTTGCTATGCGGAGGTCGGTGTATTATTTTAGATCCCAAGAGCAGATTCTGAGTCAGGATTAGACATGCAAGGGATTTATTGGACAAATACTTGGAGAAGGCAGAGAGCACCTTCAGATCATGATGCTGGCCTGACCCACGTGAAGGAGTGCAACAAGTTGGGTAGAAAGAGCCAGGCGGCTGCATGGTTTGGCAAAAGGGTTGGCCAGGCTGATGTGGGCTCCTTGAACCAAAGTTACCTGTTGGAGGAGTCTTGGCTCTGAGCAACGGACTGGGGTTGGGGGCCCCATCAGGCTCAGGCCTCAGCTGGAAGCAGCCTACTGGAAGTGTGCCTTTGGCACATAGTCAGTGGTGGACCCAAAGGGACAGGAGCTGGGGCCCTTCGTCAGGTGTGCTCTAGCAGCAGGAGTTCTGGGAAGGTGGGCTTTCAAGGCCAGCATAACCATAGTTGTCCTCTAGGTGGCTTCAAACAGGGTGGGTGACACACGAGGAACCTGAGGTTTCCCAATGGAGAGGCCGATAACCTGCACCCAAACCCCAAACCAAATCCACTGCCACCGAGTCCAGTCCAATCCAGAGAAGCGCTGTAGGGCAGAGTAGACCTGCTTCTTCCTTAAGGTTTCTGAGGATAGAGATCTTACGAGAGCAGGTGAGCCCATCTCTCTCCAGAGGGGTGGCTGGTTGGTTTGAACCTCCAACCTTTCAGTTAGAGCCAACTGGCCACCATAGCCATGGACAGACTCAGAAGGTCACTATCAAAACTGAATGCAGAATACGCACAGGCACCTCGCATGGTGCTTGGCACTGAAGGAGCCCTAAGATACCACCTTCCAAACGTTTGCTGCTGTCCAGTCCAGTCTGACTCATAGCAAATCGGTGGGACCACGACAGCTTGCCCCCCAGCGTTTCTGAAGCTCAGTGTTGAAGGAGGTAAAGAATCATCTTTCTCCCGAAAAGATGCTCATGGTTTTAAATGCCTGGCCTTTGGGCTAACAGCCGAAGGTGTAACCTGCCAGGAGCTGTCATTTTATTAACCAATTTAGGGAGGCCCCTTGGTGGCAGAAGTGGTTTGGGCTGAACTGCTAGCTTAAAGGTTGGCTATTCAAACTAGCCCATTGGTACCATGAAAGAAAATGCCCGTTGATCTGCTTCCTTTACGATTAGAGCAGAGAAAACCATATGGGGGCCGTTCTACGCGGTAACACAAGGAGTTGCCATAGTCGGAATGGACCAACCACAGGGATCTTCATGTGGGGGCAGTGGGGGCAGGAAAACTCTTCTCTTCCATGTGGGCAGCCCAGGTTTGGGTCCCAGCCAATGCGCCTCTTAAACAGCCATGACCCATCTGTCAGCACACGAGGGCTTGTGTGCTGTTATGAACATGTTTCAGCAGAGCATCCTGCTAAAAATGGCAATCTGCTTCTAAAATTCAATCTACAAAAATCTCCACACTCACAGTGGCCCAATGCCTGACTCATCATGAAGATATTGCTGCATCAGGCCGTGTTTTGCTCCAGGTTGGCGGGGTCGCCCTGAGTTCCTGGCCGATGCCGAGTCAATGGCAGCTAACAACACAAGAGGCCTTCCTGAGAAACAAGACTCACTGCTCCATTGCATCTCGGGATAGCCAGTGTGTTTCTCCCAGGGGAAACTCCTGCAGTGTCTAGAAACATGAAGTCTTCCTCCTCTCACCTCCTACCGACAAGAGGGGAGCCAGGCACCCCCTTTTCGAGCTCCAACCTCTCCTCTTTGAGTACAAATTTGACTGCAATTTCTCCAGAACTGAGATAAAGAAATCAATCCACCTTTGAGTTGACCCAGACCTGCCGTTGAGAAAGTCAAGCCGACCGCCCTTTGGAGCAAAATCCCTCTTCTAAGTGTGAGCAGGTCAAGCTCTCTCAGTCTTGTGGAGGTAAAGACCAGCTTCTGAACAATACTGGTTTTGATTATGAAATGAAAGCCAAATGGTAGCCAGAGAGCTATCGTTTGGGATTTCAGCAGAGGTCTATGGGAGGCCTGAGGCCAGCCATATTGATTTGTAGGCTAAAGAAAATACAGTCCCATGCTTTGTGGACGCCCTAGGGCAATGCCATCCTCACCCTTCCCGGTGACTGTTTCATTTCATTATTGTGAGGCAGGATTTTATGGACTATTTGCCAGACCTCATGTGTGTTGGGGGCACTTGGGTTTCACGTGTTTACAAGGACTAGTTAAGATTCTCCTTTTTTTAAACAAAAAAACCTGCATTCAGTGTGCGGACGAGAGTTTGAAACAGAGGAAGGGAGGAACCCCAGGCTGAGGGGCAATGGAAAGATTCTCTGGAAAACCTTGACCACATCCTAGCAAAAGATGGCAAGGCATCTCTTCCCCGGGCTCCCTAACACCAGAGGATTGCACCGGAAATACCAGCCAAGCGGACGTCAAGTTGACTCACCCATGGGTGTCCAGTAGAGGTGTACTCCCACAGATGTCCCATGGCTTGTTTGGGGCTAGTGGGGGCAGTCAACTGATACCGGTTTTCTTCGGAGTTGCTTCCAGGTGGACTTGAACCCCCAGGTTTCTGTCGGCAGCAAGCGTTTGACTATCTGCACTGCTCAGAGACTCCTGTAACTGAAATTGGGGAGGCTGACTAGATAGCATCTGAGAGATAGGCATTCAAGGACATCATCTCAGCCTCTTGCCCCAGAAAGCCTGCCATTTGTTTGCCTGTGTTCAATGGAAAAAGAGCCCAATTTTCTGGCCGTTAAGAGTGAGTAATATATAAAAGTCTCAGGAAAATTAGCTAAATGTACCTTGATTATAAACACATGTACCCATTTTGTTTGGCTATTTTAAAACGTGGGTTTTAACCAGCTGCCATTAATAGCGAATCCACTCTAGTCTGCTCTCCACCATCACCCCACCCTGTTCTTGCAACCCAACAGGAGACTATATATATGTATATCCACGTTGGATCACTTTCCGGTGCAGGAAGAATTATTGAATATAAATTGTGTCTTCCTAGCTCATGAAATAAATGAAACCTTTTAAATTAAATAAAAGGAAAATTAACAATCAGGATTAAGTAAAAAGCATGACATTTCCTTGGGGCTCAAGTTACAAAGATATGTTTTGGTAAAAGAAAGAAAGGTCAGTTACCGCTATTAAACTTGTATATTGTTTGATACTAAGTCCTTTCAATGGCCTCTCTGAGGGACCGTTTAGTTTGTATTACACTCTAATAAACTCCAGGTGCACAGGACAAACGGACAAATCACAACCTGATGGCCCAAGCTAGTTAAAAATAATGTGGTACACTCCTCATTCCCTGCACTTAATTTATTGTTAATCATTGTTATTACTTACATTTATTGGGTAGTTTTCCCAGATTTATTAGGCACCACATTTAATAGTGTTATCACTTGTAGCTGACTATCAGTGGAATCGAAAACATATTTTGTAGTCTCTTACCCTAATTAGTAAGTTGTTTCCCTCAGAGCCCCCAAATAACTGTGGGTGCATAGATGTGTAAGAAAACAAACACAACAAAACAAAATCCTGGTACAAAACACACTTTTGCCAAAACAACCTGTTGGGTGATCCAGGAAAGGGGATTGAATACCAGTCGACCTTTCCATTGAAAGCCTGAGGGGTCAGTTTCCCAGAGCAAGCAGCCGGGTGACACGTACCCATCTCCTTTGGGTTGGGCCTCTAGGGGACCCGGGAAGGACAGATGAGGAACTCAGTTCACCACCTATCTAGAATTCTACGCTCCAGGAGCAAACTTTTCATTAAACAGGATACCTAGCTCTCTGGGAAAATTCAAGTGTACACTCGAGTGTAAACGACCAATATCCTCCTAACCTTTCCGAAGGATTGTTTTGGAAAGGCGTTGGGAGAGAGGCAACCATGCCAAAGGGGGAAGGGACAGAACAGGACCACTGGAGATCTTTCTGGTCCTTAACTGAGCTGGTCCTTGTCTTGCCAGAGGAGCCCTGCTGGCCTGGTAGGCTACGTGTTGGGCTGCTAACCACAAGGTCAGCAGTTCAAAACCAGCAGCTTCTCCAAAGGAGAAAGATGAGGTTGTCTTTGCCCATATAGAGTTACAGCCTCAGAAACCTACAGGGGCAAGTCTACCCTGTCCTATGAGTTGGAATCCAATCAATGGCAGTCCATTTGCATTTGAGTCCCAGTAGATGTCCTAAAGGGCTACATCAACTCGATGGCAGTGGGTTTGGGGTTTGGTGAGTCCGGCCAGAGAGAATTGGCTCCCACTGGGAATGGTTTGAAGCAAGTGGCTCAGCACAGGAGACTTGCCTCCTGTGCCACAGGATGAGGTCATCTCTTGGCTCCAAATGCTGCACATTGGTGAACCTGAGCAAGACCAGGCTCCGGGCCCAGGAGGCAGCTCCCTGGAGCCAGCTCCACCTATGAATGAGCTCGGGCTATGGCTAGCAAGCAACCCGGTGGTGCATCCCAAGGAGGATCGAAAATGATCTCACATCATATCCATGTGCCTTTATTTAGTGTGAGCGACAAGAGGTTCAAACAGAACAATTGCGAGGATGACAAGGAGCGCACCCTGTTTCGCCCTGTTGTACCTAGGGTCACTATGAGGCAGGGTCAACTTGATGGTACCCAACAACAGAGATCCCGCCCACCTGTCGGTTTGCCATCTTGTGGAGGCTTACCTGTTGTTATGGTGATGGAAGTGAAGCCAGCCATGGTAGGCGGTTTTCAGCAAAGCTTTGGACAGAGACAAGGAAGAAAGGTTCAGCCCATGAAAACCTTAGGGCTCACTGCTCATATTGTCTGATACAGTGCTAGCACAGATGCCTCCTAATCTAAAAAGTGTCAAAATATACACTGATGATGTCAGTGGACTCAAGCATGCCAATGAGCATAAAGATGGCGCAGGTCAGACCACCCCATGTTCTCTCGGACCTACGGGCACCATGTGTGGCAGCCTACTCAACAACCACGAACCACAATGGGCACAGCCGAAAGAGCACGGAAGTGGAAAGCCAGAGTTGTGGCCTCGGGTCCTGGTCCAGCTGAATGATCTCGGGCAAATGTTGGCCTCCTTGGAAACTTGTTTGCGTCTCTGTAAAAGGAGATGGTGAGGCGGGTGACGGGTTGTTTCGGGGGGGGGGGGGCCCAGTTCTTCACTCTGTCCTGAATCTATGCCCTTTGTAAAGTGGCTCTGCTCTTCCTCTCACGAGAGAAGGTAAGACCACTCCTTGAATCTGGACCACTCTCATGACCGGCTGCAGTCATTCAAATACATCAGAAGTGACATTGTGCCAGTTCGGGGTGGAGGGTTCCTGAAGTGTGCAGTTAGGAATGTTATCTTTCCCTTTAAAACAGTGGTTCTCCACCTTCCTCATGCCACGACCCTTTCATACAGTTCCTCCTGTGGTGGTGACCACCCCCCCACTATAAAATTATTTTCCTTACTACTTTGTCACTGTCAGTTTGCTATTGTCATGCACTGGGCGACCCCTGTGAAAGGGTCATTCGACCCCCAAAGGGGTCACAACCCACAGGTTGAGAACTGCTGCCTTCAAAAGTTGGGTCTCTTCCCTTGGTTTCTGGGAGAGAAGCTTTCTTTTCCTGGTGTCTTGGATCATGGCTGGTATGCTAACCATGCAATTGAGGGCAGGGGCTTGCCACACCAGGAAGACCCACCATGTAACTTAAGGGCTTTGTGTGATGCAATTTCAGTAGTCCTGGAGACGAAGACCAATCATGGGGTCAGTCAATCACTCATGTCTACGTAATAAAGCCCTAGTTAAAAATTCCAGGCGGCAAGCCTCAGGTGAGCTTCCTGAGCTGACAATGCTCATCTGTCTCACGTGTGCTAGCACCCGTCCATTCCAACAAATGAATGCACTGTGACTCTACCGGGAGAGGAAAACAACCGTAGTGTCTCGAACTTCCTTGGGCTCTGTTCTACGTGATTCTTCTCTTAGCTGATTTTAATCTCCAGCTTGGCCCTCTCCTAAACCTTAACCAGGAAGCCCATCACTTTCCGCGAGTCCTTCCAGAAAGGCATCAGCTGTGAGGGTGATGGAGGGCACTCCTCAGACGTGCGGTTGGACAGTCTTGTGAGGAACTGTGTTCCCTCACACTTTGCAGTCTTGATAACTCTGGGCAGGAGGTCTTGCGGCTTCCACACCCTCTCTTGTGCATCTCTACCCCAGCATGCTGGAGAATGAGAGACGACAGGTGAAGCAAAGGCAAATCACCCAGCCAAGGTCAGCCTAGATCAGCCAACAGCCAGCTGACCCCCAGATGACGGATGAAGGCCAGCCCAGATCAGGACTCTGCTGATCCAAGACACGAGAGCAACAAATACTTGCTGTCATGTGCCACTAAGGCGTGTGGCTGATCATCGTACAGCCTTTTGGGGACAATATATAACAACTGATACAGAGGGCGCCATTAGATCATCTGTAAAGTCTGTTTCAGTTCCGAATTCTCACAGTGACAGATCTAGTCTAGCCCATGGACAGCTGTCTAGCCTTCGAGATGATATCGGTGGGTCTCTGAATTTCTGCAGGCCTGCTTTCAATAGAGAATAATCATCCCTGTCCCTCTCTGCACCCCTCATAAATTAGGACCCTCACAAGGTATCTTCAAGGACAAATGGAAATGCTATGAAACCATTCAAAACAGACTCTATCTTATTAGTTAAGTCTTAGCCCTAATAATGTAACATCATCTTAGGGATCTCATTAGGAAACCCCCTAAGGTGACTTCACTTCGAAGACATGCAAAAAAAAAAAAAATCAAGTTGATGTTATTTAAAAACCCATTTTTGTCTCTTACAAGGTATTCCCATTAAAAGCTCCAAATTAGTATATGTGTATCGAGACCACTGTAGAGCAGCTACTTTTCATGCCTCTGAGAACGAGTCTTTCCTCACTAATTTTATGGTTTTGATCCAAATCACTTTGACCCGTGGTTTGGCGACATGGTGCTAGAGGAGAATTAAAGACAAACTGAAGGGGGTAGTGAGATGGAAGAGCTAAGAACAAAGGCAGCAGTAACCCCATTTAGTCGCTTACTCATTCAAGAAACATCTAATGAGTGTCTGTGATGTCACAGGTTGCAGAGAGATCCAGGCTCTGCTCTCATGGAGGGTACACGTTAGAAAACAGGAAGACACTGACTCATTAAGTAGAGGAGCTGAATCATTCATTTGATCCCCAATAAACATCGAGGACCAGCCAGGCCTCCATGCTGCCATTTCTGTACAAACGGCATCTTTTGAGTGAGCGAACAAGAATTGAAAGGAAGTTTTCTTTTGTGGTTTCCCTCCTTTGAGAAATATTCTGGCTAATAAACAAAGAAAAAAGAAGAACTTAGAAGGTCACCATCCAAGCTTGCTAATCTCAAAAGGCAAGTCAAGCAGACATCCTTTGTCTCCTGATAGAAGAAGACGGCACCTCCCCCCAAAGAGCTGAAATTAAATCCATTCAAGAATTTGAACCAACTATCAACTTATAGTAACACAAGGAGACTGAGGAATATATTCATGTATACCAAGAGGCTGTAGTCAGCAAAGTCTAGGCTGTGAAGTTCTATAAAACAAACACACAAACTGGTTTGTCCACAAATAAATGGCAAAGGGGAATAGAGATCAGAGGAGAAATCGGTAGGTAAAGAGAGACCTGCCTTGTCGGAATCATCTCACTGCCATTGACATCAGCTCACACCCCAACCCCCTAAGTTTTCGACCGAATTTTTCACGTTGTCAATTCTATCCCATCTAGTAGTTCTTGGGAGACCGCAATGTTCAAGGGAGTTAAGTTAAACTGTTGTTTGGTTTACAGAAGAGTCCTGGAGATAATGTTAAAGTATGAAGTTGGAAGGTCATCCCAGGGCAATGTTCAACAAACAACAAACAAACTCACTGCCATGAGTTGGTGTTGACTCAGGAGCCCTGGTGGTACAGCGGTTGCTCGTTGGGCTGCTAACCACAAGGTCAACAGTTCAAAACCACTTGGGAGAAAAACAACGCATTCTACACCCATCAAGAGTTCCAGTCTTGGAAACTCACAGGGGCAGGCAGTTCTACCTTGTCTAATAGGGTACCGGGCCATAGATTCAAGAATTCACCTATTCTCCATTCTCCATGGCTTTGGAACTCTGGATTTCATAAGAATGGTCAGTTCTCTTCTGCATACTGTATTTCCTCCTTGATCAGGATTCTGCTATGGAACTTTAGTTGGGCATGGTCCGGTTCTTCTGGTCTGATAGCCAAGGAGGCAACCATTGTTCATGGAGGCAGGTAGACACATGTTCAGTATCCTCCCCGTTTTCCAGACTTCCGGCCCTCTTCTGGTGCCCCAGGTAAATAAAGAACAATCGTGCATTGGATGGCCACTTACAAGCTTTTAAGATCCCAAACACCACATAAAATCTAGGAGGTAAAACAGAAGTACTAAACACAATAATAGGCCAACAGACTGAGATGAAGCTATAAATGTAAGCCTCTAAACCAGGGGTTCTCAACCTTCCTCATGCCACAACCCTTTCATACAGTTCCTCATGTTGTGGTGACCCCCAACCATAAAATTATTTTCGTTGCTACTTCCTAACTATCATTTTGCTACTGTTATGAATCAGGCGACCCCGGTGAAAAGTTCAACCCCCAAAGGGGTTGCGACCCACAGGTTGAGAACCGCTGCTCTAAGCCAAGAACCCAAATCCTTTGAAGGGCAGTTACTCTTTTTTGCTGTTACTGTGGTGGTGAATGTATCTATCATACAAGTGTTGGATAAGTTCAGCTTCTTTTTTTTTTAAATCATTTTATTAGGGGCTCATACAACTCTTACCACAATCCATACACACATCAATTGTATCAAGCGCATTTGTACATTCATTGCCCTCATCATTCTCAAAACATTTCCTCCACTTAAGCCCCCGGCATTAGGTCCTCATTTTTCCCCTCCCTCCCTGCTCCCCGCCCCCCCACGAGCCCTTGATAATTTATAAATTATTATTTTGTCATATTTTGCCCTGTCCGACGTCTCCCTTCACCCACTTTTCTGTTGTCTGTCCCCCAAGGAACTACAAGTTCAGCTTCTTACAAGTGTACAATTTCCTGACAGCAAGGACATGAGCGCGCTGCACGTACCCGACTCAAGGCAACGTTTTCTCCCCACGACCCAAACGCAGTACTCCAGCACAGCCACAGCCCCGCTCCCCTACTGTTCTTCCAGGAGTTTTAATTTTTCTAACAGTTTTAATCTAATCATTAAGAGTGACATTTGGAAGTGAGGGGACGTACCCCTGAACTTATCTCTGGAATCCACTTCTTTTTTTAGGATATGAAATCATTTCTAATATCCAACTCTCAGCTTCTGGTTTCCAGTGGAAATTTATTATTTGAAGACAGACTGTTAAGCACATCACCCTTTGCCAGCATGAGTCAGGGTAGAGGTACAATAAATAAAGGGCAGATTGAAATAGAATATTTCAAATAACTAGCAGCATCATTAAAACCTCAAATTAAATGAACAGAAAACAAACAGGTTCTAGTTTCCTTGTATAATCAGATATTCTTCATTAAGGACTCTCAGGGGGATTGTAATACCAGCTATGCCAGCTGGAGGTTCCCAGTTAAGTACTCGTCTTACATACCAAAACAGTTTTTGAAAGCAGTAGTGGAAGAAAGGGGTAAAAACACAGCCCTACCAGACACCCAAATTACCTAGGTTTGGCCAAAGTTTTTCAAGGTCTCTGAAGGCAAAGGTAGATCTTATTTCCAGAGCCTAATTCAGCGCTCCCAGTCAACCACCACTCATATTCCCTGGCCTTATTAGGGTCTAGAGGACCCTTGGTGGCTTAGTGGTTACCCATTGGATTGCCATCCGAAAGGTCAGCAGTTCGAAACCGCTAGCTACTCCACAGGAGTAAGACAGGGCTTTCTACTCCTTTAAAAGAATTACAGTCTCAGAAACTCAAGGCGTCATTCTATCCTGTCCTATAGGGTCTCTGTGAGTCAGCATCAACTCAGTGCGTTTCATTTGGGTTTGGGTTCTGAATTAGGGTCTAGAGTTCAGATACCCCTCTCATGCCCGAGTTTTGGTGGGATTTTGGATGGGGCAGTTCACCTATCCATGGGAGGGTTTTTAGTATTGCTGTCCCCACACCACACACACACACACACACACACAATTTCAGACCTGATGGCAAGCAAATATGTCCTCAAGTACCATTTCCCAATGCCCTCCACAGAGAAAAGTGTAATCTTACTGGAAGCCTCGATCCATACTGATTTCTCCTCACCCTGGGAGCACTCATAATGCATCCTCCTTGGGAACAGATGTGCATGGGGACCTAAACAGGTGGTCAACAAGGGTGCAGACACTCCATGCACTGAGATGCACCTAGCCCAGCCTTAGGATGGGTAGCACCTGAGCCAATGCCCACAGGAGGAATTAGACACTGGGAAGCTTAGGGGCATAGGTCAGGAGCCAGAGACCAGGGGGCAAATGCTGGCTCTTCTACTTGCAGCGTGGCCTCTGGCAGGTGCCTTATGGATAAGCCTTAGATACTTCGATGGAAAACAGAGTAAATTGCTTATTGTACTTCTTTACAGGAATATTAAATGAAGTAATACATGTAAAGTACATATAACCATGCCTGGCACTTAGCAGACTCTCACAGAAGGCTGGCATCATCAATGTTTTATTGTGGCTGATTGTGCAAGAACACTTCATTGCATTCATGCGGCCCTTGTTCCGGGATCAGGAGGCAGTGTGTGAGGAGAACAAGGGAATGCTCCTGGTTTTCATCAGACAAGGTGTGCGTCAGGGTTGTATCCTCTCACCGGACTTATTCCATCTGTCTGCTGACCAAAACATCAGAGAAGCTGGAGGATATGAAAAAGAATGCGGCACCAGGATTGGAAGAAAGCTTTTTAATAACCTGCAGTGTGTAGATGAAACAACCTAGCTCGCTGAACGTTAGAAAGACTTGAATCACTTGCTGATGAAGATCAAGGATCGCGGCCTTTCGTAGGAATTACAACCCAATATAAAGAAGAACAAAATCCTCACAACATCATGATAAACAAAGACTGAAGTTATCAAGGATTTCATCTTACTTGGACCCACAATCAATGCTCATGGAAGCAGCTGTCAAGCGATCAGAAGACGCATGGCCTTGGATAAATCTGCTGCATAAGACCTCTTTAGAGTATTGAAAAGCAAGGATGTTACTTTGAGGACTATGATGCACCAGACCCCAGCCATGGTGTTTTCAGTTGCCTCGTCTGCATGTGAAAGTTGGACGTTGAATAAGGAAGACGGAAGAGGAATTCATGCAGTTGAATTGTGCTGGTGAGGACAGTCCCGCGGACTGCAGAAAGGACACATAAACCTGTATTGGAGGAAGTGCAGCCTGGGTGCTCCTTGAGGCCAGATGACAAGACTTCGTCTTACACTCTCTGTAAGATGGAGGGACAGTGAAGGAGAGGAAGGCCCAAGGAGATGGAGCGGCACAGTGGCTGTAAAATGGGCTCACACATCGGGGCAGTGCTGAGATTGGCACAGGAGTGGCCCGTGTATGCTCTGTTGTGCATGGGTCATTATGGGTGGGAACCGACTCCATGACCCTGGACTACAATACATATGAAACAGCTTTTCAAAACTGGCACCTTGGACAATTTCCTGTTCCTTCTAAGGCAGTAGATTCTCAATACGATGATGTCTCCTTGTCTTTCCAGGAAGAAAAGAATTTCCATATCGCCAGTGACTGCTACTTACAGTTTGCCAGAAATGTATTTCCACATTGATGGCGCATGAACACAAAAGGATGCCTACCCTCAGCCTAGGAAAAGCACCCCAAAGTGGGGTGGGGTCGAAGCCACCCACAAATTTTCGAAGCATTCCTTTGTCTGTCAGATGCCTCCGCCTCGACTTTTCTGCCCGAGCCAAAAGCCTGGGGTTTATCTTTCATCTTTTCCCCTCGGCATCAGTCAGCGCGATCTTCCTAATATGCCCTGAATCTGACGACGACATCCCCCAACTCCACTGCCATTGCCCTGGCCCAAGGCCCTGTCATTCCTCACCAAGAGATGGGCAGCGTTTTCCCTAATTGGTCTACATGCTGCCCTATAGCCCTTTCTCCCACTGATCCTTTAAAAATTGGATCACATGCTTCCCGCTCCTACTTAAAAATCCGTTAGTGAATTTTCACCGCACATAAAATAGAATCCCAAGGCCTGCTATCATCTGGCTCCGACCTACCTCTCTTGACCCCCTCACTTAACCTTGTCCTCACACTTGTTCTGCCCCAGTCACACTGACCACGTTTTATGGAAAAACAAACCACTCTTCTTTCTCTAGAATGCTGGTACTTGCAGTTCTTCCTGTCTGGAACATTCTGCTCTCTGAGCTGCGCCTGTCTGGCTCATTCTCTTTCGTTTACTTGGATTGAAACTCAAATATCCAGTCCTTAGAGTATTTTGGTATCTCGGTCCCCACCCCCAGCAGGTGCTCCATGTAAATTGATGGAAGGGAGAAATGAATATTGAACAAAAACACAACTGGATGGGGTGCAAATAATAGTTGACCAGGACCTAGCTAGTTAGGGAATGATAACCACACCCTAAAGAAAGAATGAAACAGCTCATTTTTTTCTGGGAGGTTTTCCTCCTATGATGGAGAATCCGAACCACCCCCTCAAATTCCTAGCCAACTCTGTAGGAGAACACCAGACTCGTCCAAAAAACAGTGAGCGGAGAGTCCCCCTTCTTCAAGAAGATGAGCATCCAGGCCAAGTGCCTCAGAGAGCCTTGGGAGTGAAGCAACCGTATGTTGACAACAGCCAGGGAAGATGCTACTGCGTAGACCAAAAGAGTATCTGCAGATTCGGCTGACATTTCAACACAAATTGGATTTCTTTGTCCTTCCTGTAAATGCATGGTCTGGTCACTTAATGGGGGACACTATTCAATTACTAAGGTTCCTGGTTGCTCTAAAATGTATAGGGGAAATAGTTCAGTTTCAGAACAAACCAAACCGGTCGGGGGTGGGGGGGAGGGGGGGGCACTGAAATCTGACTCTTGCTGTCTACATTCACCCCAAATGCATCTGTCCCTAAAAAGCAATCGGATGGCATTCCTGACATCTGAACAGAAATGCTGACATATTATCTGTTCCCAGGAGGAATTTCTTGGGCTGTCTATTTTGAGATCAGAATGACTGTACGTAATTGGCACTCAATCAATGCATTTGCTCTAGTCCTAATTTTAATAGATGGCATCCATACAGAGTTGACCATCAAAGACTCAAAGCCCATCAAAAATCATCGCCAAACCCAAACCAAGCTCACTGCCTTTGAGTTGATGCTGCCACATAGTGACCGATAGCACAGGGTAGACTGCTCCGGTGAGCTTCCAAGACTAATTTTTTGGGAGTAGAAAATCCCATCTTTCTCCTGCAGCATAGTGGGTGGTTTTGAACTGCTGGCCATGCAGTTAGCAGCCCAATGTGTAACCACTATGCCACCAGGGGTACCCTAGGTCAGCAAGGGAGGGAGAACAGTCAGAGCAGGTTGAGGTTGCTTAGGGAGGACTGAAGGAAGGAGGTGAGTCGAAACAAGAGGCAGAAAAGGAGAGCTGGGAAGGTGACCCCAAAAAGCCATAAAGACACTGCTGGAAGCCCAAGCAGGTAATGGTTTTCCTAATTGTCTAAAAGCCACACCCTACTAATCTTGTTGCCTTTTCCAACCCAGAACTTAGCTCCGGTCCAATGAACAGGTCAGACATCTAAAGTGGGACACAGGTTTAACATTTTTAAGACTTGAGATTACAGCAACGGTGTGACCGAAAATCAAGTATCTTGAAAGAACCCACAGACCGGATGCATCCTGGGGACTGCTTTTGTCCTGTCCATCTCTGGTGTCCCAGGGCCTTGGCTGAGAGTTGAATCACCAATTTATCCCAGATTGCCTGGGGTTGTCTTGGTTTTTAAAACTAGAAGTGTCCTACTTCACAGGGACATCCCCCACCCCCAAACACTCTAAATAACAACCTTCATCAAGTATTTGCTGAATACAGAAAGATGTGACCATCTTGTTGGAGGATCAAAAGAAATGATATCTATAAAGATGCTTTGAGAATTCTAAGTGCATCCGATTGGAAAACATCGCCCCCTGGCAAGTATGATTATCATGGGGTCTAGTAAGGAGGAGCGCTCACACCTGCTTCTTGTTTTCAGGTGAAGGCCACATCTGCCTCTGAGTTCTTGAAACCCTCTTGGAACCCTCACTTGGAACCCTCGCTATAGCTGGTTCAAAAACGCCAGAGCTGGCAGGAGAGAGGGGAGTGTGGGTGGTTGGAGAGACGTAGGCTATGGGGCAGGGGTCCAGAGAAAGGCAAAGTATACTGACCACCATCTATGTCAACTCACAGCTCATCCACAGAGCAGATCAGGAACCCAGACTGCCACCAGGGCCTCCCACCCCAGGGAGATAGAAGTACAGATGACCAAGAGTTGTTCAGGGCGGTTCAAGTCACATGGCTTTATCCAGACGTCCCCAACCTTCAGTGCACGCACAGCCCAGATCTTGGTTGGCAACATTTGTCTCTCCGGTGCGGGTGGAGGTAGACATGCGGATAGAGAAGTCCCAAGGGAACGGAATTGTTTTCCAAAATTAGTGGATGGATGGTGAGAAGCAAGTGAGAGGAACTAGCTTGGGTTAGGGGGAGGCCCATTGAGTGGAATGGGAGAAGGGAGACAGACCAGGTCTGAACATGTGGAATCAAGACCTCATGGGAAACATGTGGCATGCCTAAAGTTCTACCTTTGGGGGGTCTGTGTAGCTCTCCTTTTTAATGGGCCTCCTTTCTTATCCAGCTGTAAGTGGAGCTTATTTAAGGGCCCATTCTGATGTCAGGGATGCTCACACTGTATTTAGCCAGTGAGACAGGGCGTTGGCGTTCATCCTCCAATAGATGACAAGAAAGGCTGTAGCTGAACATGGAGAGATGGGGGACGGGGGGAGGGTAGTGGCCCTAGGACCGAATGTCCCTCTCTACTGGGTGGTGGAAAGGGTCAATGTCTTTCGCTGCTAACCGAAAGGTTGGTGGTGCGAGTTCCCCTAGTGGTGCCTTGGTGGAAAAAGCCGGGCCGTGAACTTCTGTTTTTTAAAAAATCAGCCATTGAGAGTTGCCACAAGTGGAAATCAAATGGTGAGGTTGGATGTCAGGCGGAAGAGGGAGTCTGTCGTGGAGACTGAGGAAGACTCGGGGCCTCTAAGGGGTCCAGGGAGCAAAGCCAGGCCACGGGGAACACGCCTACAGTGTCCTTTTTAGCAACCATCCCGTGGGCACGCAGATGTTGGCCAAATCGATGCCAGTTCTGTGTTCTTTTACCCACGGAGTCCTCCGAGCGCTTTGATGTAGCTACAAAAAGAGATTGAAAACCAGCAGCAGGCCTCACAGCAGGGCCTGAAATTCTGAGTGTCTCTGTGTCCCCCTGGCACGCCAAGGGCTCCTGGCAGGTGATCTCATCGAGGCCGACTGGGAAACCCAGCAGAGGAGGCTGATAGGATCCTCCTCAGTCAGCTGACAATGAATGTGAGCCCCAAAGGAACCAGCCTGAAGGGACCCAGGTGGCTGGGCCAACCCGATAACCAAATCCCAGCCTCTTGATGGCCTTTTTCGACAGGCCAGTGCCTCCCAGTTGCAGATAGACAAAGCAGCGTCCAGGCCTTGGCCTCGGGCCCTGGGAACCTGGCTGAGACATGGGAGCCAAGTTCAATTGATGACCAGAGCTGCTACTGGATATGAGTGAGGTGCTGCTCCACGCAGGCTCTGTGGACTTGCCATAGCAGCCTGAGGCTTGACTGTGCCCAGTGGTTCCATCAGAAACCCGCAGCCTTTGTGAGGGTCAGGGTTAGAGCCTGAACTTTCAGAGGGTGACTTGTCAACTGTCAGCAGAGTCCTTTGGACCATTCTGTGCAAAGGCCCAAAATACCCAGAGTCATTCCTCTGGGACACAGGAGAATCAGAGGGTGACAACCAGCCAACTGAGAAGTCCTGATGAAAACCGCCAGGTCAGATTTTTCTATAAGCAGTGTCACCTACTTGAAAGCCTGAGTCATTTTGCTAGTCCCAGGGCGGGTGGATGAGTCACACAGATGAGAAAGATGCATTTTTTTCCTCTAACCTAGTTCTCTAACCTTTTGCTTGAGCACCCGGTGGTCTGCCACAGTCTTAAAATATCCAGATCAGTTGTGTAAGATCCAGCATCATGATTGTCTGTGCAAGGTCACTGCTTGCACTTAGTGGATGTGAGTCTTTCATTACTCAGAACAAATGTTCTCATTTTTAAAAAACTCAGCCCAAGTTACATTAGCAAAAATAATTTTATATCCTCCCACAGAGCTGGAAACTTAAACTCAATTATGGAAGCATTGGTCTTAGGAATCAGAACTCAAAATGACTAGCTTGGTTTCTGAGCCCAAACTAAGCAAAGCTGGAGGAGAGGAGAGGAAAAATTGAATACGATTCGGAATGCGCTATCATTTCCAGAAAACAAAAGCTTCCCACGTGACGACGGTTGGACTTTCTTGAGCTTTATCCTTTCATTGAGGATGCTTTGTGAAGTTTATAGACACAGTGGAGGAGGGGGGGGGGGAATCCTAATTTCCTTCTTTCTCTTTCTCTTTTTTTTTCTTTCGAGAATGAACACACACAGAGAGTAGAACGAGGAAGGGTAATTGGTGGCAGAGCGTTCCCTGCAAAGGTCCTCCTGAAGCAGCTAATACATTGACATCAGGGTGATTCGATTCGAGATGAAGCCTGCCAAGTCTTTAGCAGCTTGATCACGTAAACCAGCTTCATTCCCTCAACACTGAAGTCCTTGGGCCATCCACGTCACATTCCCAGAGTTCTGCGTGGGGTCCAAATTCTGTAATGAGAATATTTCTTAAGCCTTTCCTCTTTGAACTATCTTTTGTCTTTTAAAGAGGACAAAATAGGTGAGGAATTAGGATAATGATCCGCCTGATCCCCGGAATGAAACACCTTCCTACTCAGAAAAGGAGGCATTTACTCACCTGGTCTAAAGTATCCAAATGCATCAATGCACTGATCCCGTGTCTGCTTTTGCTGCAGTAACATACTCCATAGCATTTCTGACTTGCTCAGGGAATGTAGGCGCTGTGGATTAGCTGTGCTCAACTGGGTTCTGCCGAGATTGGCTGGGCCCTTGCGTGTTATGCCCCCAACACACAGGTAATTCCTGGGTTACAAGCATCCCACGTCTGGGCAACTCTGATTTGCCTTGGCCGTTGCGTAAATGTGCCCCCACTTTGAGAAGATTGTGCTAACGTCTCATGTCAACAAATTCTTCCCCACGTGCACCTAAACGTGCTCTTAAACCATTGAAAGGTATTTTCTTGCACTGAACTTGTGTCTTCTCAGCCTGGGCCCAGACTGCTGAAGTTTCACGGCTCCCTAGTGGAGACGGAATTCTCAAGAGAATGAATGAGGCCTCTTCACATATCTGGGCCAACTGGCACGCTGTCTCCTCTTCTCCCACTGAGCGCTCAAAGCGACTCAGAAGGCCAAGACCGGGAGAGAGCATGGGGGCCGAGTTGAATAAAGTGCACACGCTGGGAGAGAGGGAACAGTCGGGTGTCATCAGCCAACCTACCACAAGCTGCCTTCTTAATCACAAGCGTTTACTTTCCTCCCAGCAGGAAACAAAGAAAGAAAAACACCATCCCCAATGCTCCAAGCGTCATCCAGTCATGACAGCAGGTTTAAAGCCGGGATCTCAGGATTCACACTAGGCTTCGTTACTGGTCCTCTTGCTCTGGAGACTAGGAACCTAGACGTCCAAGCCCTCCTACCCATATACACTCACGCAGAGCCGCTCCCCCCCCCCCCCTGCATTGGTAGGGGAAGGAGGGGAGGCTGGGAGACTTGAAGCGTTCAGGGGTTTGCCGCAATTCCGAACTCTCCCTCGGCGAATGCTGAGAGTCCCTTATTGAGGTCTAAGAATTTTTCTGGATTCAATTTTAGTTATGCTTCCTGGAAATGGCCCCAGGCCATTGTGCTCCACACCTCCTGATCACACTCTCTGGACGACTGTTCTTATCCATGACCCTCTATTGGAGACTATTCCCCTCTTGGTGGCTATGTGGCTTTCCCAGCATGCTGTGTGCCCGTCAGATATTGGAGAGAGCAATACAGCTCTTTCAGAAACTCCGGTCGGTTTCTTTAACCAATTTGATTGCAGGAAGCTGTAGCATAGCCATCGTTCTTTTCCAGGTTTGCCTCATTTATTGAACTTAACGTCTTTCTGTTGGAGCATCTTAGACTCGTTCCCCTGAAATATTTGTCTAAATGCAAAGACGTGAGGGGGAAAGTAAACAAAAAGGAAATCATTGTGGGAGGGGGGCATGATGGTTAGTACGGTAAAGGCCCAACACGACTCTTAGCCGGATGGATGGGCACAAGGGGCACAATGAAGGACTAATCTATGCTGGGGACTAGGAGGATGGTGCTGGACCAGGCATTCTGTCGTATGTAGGGTGGCTATGAGTCAGGTTGCCTGAACAACCAACTATCTGTCTCTCTATTTATCCTGTACCTTATCGCCTATCTGCCTATTTCATTGATCACTTTTGCATTGATCTCACTTACATAGTGCTTCCATTACAGAAATCCCACACGAGGGAGACTTTAACAAAGATAACCTTATTTTTCTCACACTGTGAGAGGCTGAACTCGGGGTGTTGGCTTGCGGGGAAGGGTCTCTCTCACTCTCTCCCCCATTGACTATGGAGGAAGGTCCTTGTCTCTTCTGAACACCTGCTCCTGGGCTGTCGGCATCTCTCGCCCCCTATCTCTGCTTCTCTGGCTCACTTGCTTAATCTCCCTTATATCTCTAAAGAGATTGATATAAAATAGACCCTACCCTAATCCGGTCTCAATAACAGAACAAAGACACCCCATTCCTAAAGGAGATTATAACCACAGGAGATGATAGCCACAGACATATTTGGGGGCGTGTGTGGAGGGGGTGGGGAGTTCACATTGTATTCCATAGCACTCAACAAAATATTGAAAGCACAGCAAACCTCCATAAGAGTCCGGGGGGGGGGGGGAGCATTTATAACCTTGTTTACAGCAATTACAGCATATTTAGCATTTAACCCTCTCAAGACCGAATTATTTTCTGCTTTGAATTTTTCATTGAAACCCCCCCCTTTTTTTAAGCAAAATTGGTTTTGATACAATAAGTGGGACACATATATCCCAAGGGGTCTCTGGTCCTAGTGAGATGAGACCCATTTCTTCAGATTCATGCAGTTGTCAAAGCTCTCACCAGATGGCACCATACACTAAATGTGGGACAGCAGCTTCCTGCTTAGCTCCAGAGGTAGGAAATCTATCTGGGCCTAGATAGCCCATGAGTCATAAAGGGTTAACTCACTGTGGATGCTTGTGCTAACTAAAAATAATAACTATTTCTCTTCTCTCCCCCTGGGATGGCATCAGCACAGGTGACGAGAGAGGCACACTTTGCGTTTCCAACAATAGCTCAGAGGCACGTGTGGAAATCAAGGCCCCTGGTCGTGAAATGAGCTATTTCACACTTTGTCAGGATGGCCTCTCTGAGGAGAGGGGAAGATACGCATCTCACTGCTCATTTAAATTAACTTTACTAACAAGCGAGTAATTTGGTCCCGAATCGTTTCAGTTCTGCTTTCTGACCACTCTGCACACACTAGGAAACTAGAACTGAGTGTGTGTGTGTCCCAACACGCGGGTAATTCCTGGGTTACATGCACCCAACAAACAGGCCACTCCTACATGCCTTGGTTGTGCCACCAGTGTGCCCCCACTTTGAGAAGATTGAGCTAATGTCTCCTCTCAACCAATTCTTCCTCACATGCCCCCTAAACTTGCTTTTAACTCTTTGAAAAGGTCTTTTCTTGTGCTGACCTGTGTCTTCTCACCCTGGGATCGAGGCTTATACAAAAACTACACAATGGGTCCTACCGAGAAACGCTTTCAAGACACCGCCTGGAGCCAATCTCGCTCGTAAGCGAGGTCTGCCTGCAATGGCCTTGTTGTCATCGAGTGGAATTTTTAAAACTAGGGATTACCAGTTGTGTCAGTCTGGGTACTTTAGAGAAACGAATCCACAGAAACTCATGTATAAGAGAGTTTTATAGAAAGGTTAAGTGCACATCAAGAAAACATCCCAACCCAGTGCCCATGTCCAACACTAAGTCACAAAGTCCTCCTCCATTTCACAAAACACACACTATGATGCCGACTGCAGGAGAAAAGCAGAGTCAGTGAACGTGTAAGCATCTCAGCACTGGCAGGGGTCTCCACATGGCTGCTCCAGCACCCAGGGCTGCATCAGGGTAGGTCCATGTGACTTCTCCTTGGGGATGTCTTGTAGGAAGTGAGTCCTGCCAGCTGAAGCAGGGAACTGGCTAAGGCACCCCAGTCCGACCATCAGAAAGCAAGAGACCCGAGAACTAGAAAGGCGAGGCTCACGGAGCCATTTATCCCTCCGCCCTTCAATTAACTCCAGTGTGTTTATGGGCCAGGTTGGCACAATAAAGGAACTACCTCACCAGTCCTGGGAAGAGGAACTTTTCCTGGAATCCCTGAGTTGTCTATATTCCCTGTCATTACCTCCCCACCCCACCCCCACCCCCAAGAAGGACAGAAAGCAAAATGTGGTCACAGACAATGTCTAGAAGTTCTGTCCACAACAACGCCAGGGAACAAAGATGCTGAGTGAGACCGAGTGGCAGATGTCAGTAATGTAAATTCACTTTCTTAACTGGGGTTGGTTTGTTTTTTGAAAAACATCTTCATGTGTGACCCTGAGGGGGGAAAAGCAAAGCAAAACCAGGCAGCAACAGAGGCCCTTCTGTGAACTCTTAAAACATACACGGAAAGAGGGAACCAATTACATGGAACTGTGTGTGACCTCCTCCCTGGGAGACAGACAACCGAAAAGTGGGTGAAGGGAGACGTCGGACAGGGCAAGATATGACAAAATACCAATTTATAAACTATCAAGGGCTCATGCGGGAGGGGGGAGCGGGGAGGGAGGGGAAAAATGAGGACCTAATGCCGGGGGCTTAACTGGAGAGGAAATGTTTTGAGAAACGATGTACAAATGCGCTTTACACAATTGATGTGTGTATGGATTGGGATGACAGTGGTATGAGCCCCTAATAAAATGTTAAAAAACAAAAAACATACACGTGCATGGTTGACAGTCAGAACATTCCAGACTTAACAGTGGGGAGGAAAAGACAGTGGCACTTGATAGCATCAGTCCCGATGCCCAGAGCAAAGAGATCTCTGGCCAGGAGTTTGTCTCTGTAGTCAGCTTTCTGGAAAGGCGGAATGATGGAAGCAGCAGCAGGGAGTGCAGGAAATCTCACAGCCATTGAACCAGGCCCAGATGAGGGTGAGGGGACTCTGGGCCCTGCCTGATGCTCCCAACAGCCATG
Source organism: Echinops telfairi (assembly GCF_000313985.2). Taxonomy (NCBI): domain Eukaryota; kingdom Metazoa; phylum Chordata; class Mammalia; order Afrosoricida; family Tenrecidae; genus Echinops; species Echinops telfairi. The sequence goes on from NW_022103968.1 coordinate 16,217,364, forward strand.
CGGTTATTACTCTGGGGACTGCTAACAAACCAGCAGGGGACCAGCAAACTAATACCAAAGAAAATATCTGATGGTCATGAAGCTACTTGGGTTCACTGCACCTCCACACCCCTCAGAAAGGAATCAGTGCATAGTTAGGACTTGCAGGAAGCCACCCTCCTCACGTTGGATCCACAAGACTCCTCAGCAAATGTCAAATAGGAACCCCCTGGGGGTTAAAACAGGATGGCTAGTGGCACTATGGGGTAAGCGTTGGATGGCAAATGGCAAGGTCGGTGGTTCAAACCCCCTTGCCACTCTGAGGGGGAAAGATGAGGCTGTAGCTACTATTCCCAATCTCAGCAGCCCTGTGGGGGGTGACTCTCTCAATCAGAATTGACTGGCTGACAGTGAGTTTTGTTTGTGGGTGAAAACATATCCACAAATTCTTCGGCACACCTCCCATCAATCAGTGGTGCTTCATTCCCCTCTTCTGGAATAGGTGCTAACTTCAGCGGCTTGATATTAATGAACACAATGTGGTGGAAATGATGCTAGGAGACTTCCAAAGCTAGGTCAAAGGAGGGATGTAATTATGTCTGGCTGGCTTTCAAGGTGGTTTTGTTGTTAACCTAGGTGCCATGCTGTAAGGGCACTGCAGCCACGTGGAGAGGGCACACAAAGGTGTTCAGCGGACTGCTTCACAAACAGAATGACACCGCTAAGCATGGTCAGGGAGAAGCTGTCTACCCTTCCAGATCTGCCACCCCAACCACTGCAGACGCAGGACAGACTGAAGAAGAACCTTCCAGCTGAGCCCGGCCAACGCTCAGTGAGTTTGGGGGTAATCCCAATCAAAGTATGATTTGTTTTCAACTGATGAGTTTGGAGATGATTTTTTTTTTGTACAGTCGTAGATAAGTAGAATATTCCTCTTCCCACGGTTAATCACCCTTTAGCTAGTACAGCAGTTCGCCCATCCAAAGACCCTCCCATACGGCCTTCTACAATGTGACCCTGGCATCCTCCTGCTGAAGGGACTCTTGAATCTGGGCAGGCCTGGGGCTACCTGCCATCAACAGGGTATTGGGGGAAAGGGGTGCTCTGTGGCTTCAGGTAAGGTCAGGACAGGCAGAGAGACACATCTTATACCGGCCAAGTCTGATAACCCTACAGTTCAAGACATGAAGAGAGGTCATGGGGCCTCCATCCGTAACCCTGGTTGAGCATCCACTGGCAGGGGGACGAGCGAGCCATTTGAGCAACCCAGCCCAGCGGAAGCTTCCGCTGACATGACCATCTGGGTCCTTTGAGGGACAAATGATCAAACAGAATTAAACGGCAATAAATTTATTAAGAAAATGTCCATGAGAGAAAATGGGGTCGGGGGGGAGGAAAAAGAAGAAGAAGAAGTATGAACTGAGTGAGCTGTCAGACCAAGGGCAAATAGAGAAGGGAGGTCAGGAGGAAGCGGAGGGAGGGAGAGGGCCCAGAAGGCAGGAAGGAAGGGAGACAGGGAGGGAGGGACGTTGGTGGTAAGAGCCTAGCTAGCAGTACAGTCTAAGAAAAGCTTGGCAAAGCCATTTGGATGTTTTCTAACCAGAGACCCATCCAAGAGGCCTACACTCTCCAGGAACAGGCCAGCGTGGCATCCCTGCAGTGCCATCATTGCTTGGAAGCTAATGGGAAGAACGGCTGCAAAGCAAACATGGTGACGGATTCCAGAGCATGGTCATCTCAGATCTCACATGCATCCAAGTCAGCCGAAGCAGGACCCCGGTCCCTGTGCAGTCTGTGAAGTGTCCACTGGCGGTGCTGAGCCATGATGGCTGTTGATCTAAGGTGGAAGGAGAAGGCAGCTGGCACCATTAGGAGTTTCTTCCTGATAATATTTCTAGGATCAACATGGATTTCTGACTACTTCTTATGTGCTATATGTCTGAATCCCTTTGTTCCAGGGCTCCGCAGTTGGGATTCCACCCAAGCACAGGGTTGAATCCCAACTGATTTTTAAATCCGAGTCCCCATCCTACAACTGATCACAGGAGGCACCAAGATAAATTGTCCAAGACACAGAGGAGGTCCCACGAGGGGAGACAGGGAGGGCGATGCTGCTGGGAGCAGACCCAGGGTGAGAAGGCAAGCACACAAGCGTGACAGGAACCACGATGGCCCAGCGGGAAGGGCCAGCACATGCCATGCACGGCCTTGGGGGACCTCTACTTGCCTGCCAAGGAAGACAGTGAGAGAGCTGATCTGTAAAGCTTCCATTACAGAGTCAAGGTCCTTTGGGAGCGGTTTCCACATCAGAAGCAAACTAGGTCAAGCTGAAACACACTGGAACTGCACCTTTGGATTTATGAAGCTGTAACAATTTCTTAATTAAAAGATACTTTTATTGGGGGCTCGTACAGCAATGAATACAACAATTGCATCAAGCATATTTGTATGTATGTTGCCATCATTATTTTCTAAACATTACTTTCTATTTGAGCCCTTGGTATCAGCCCTTGATACCCTTGGTATCAGCTCCTTGTTTTTCCCTCCTTCCCTCCTCCTCCCCTCATGACCCCTGGATAATTATAAATTATTATTATTATTATTATTATTATTATTTTCATATCTTACACCGACCTACCACTGTCTCCCTTAATCCATGATTTCTATTGTTCGTCCCCCAGGCTGGGAGTGGGGTGGTGGTTATGTGTGGATCATTGTGATCAGTTCCCCCTTCCTCCCCTCCTCTTCCTATCTTCCCCCTACCCTCCTGGTATTGCTACTCCCCTTCCTGTACCTGGATTCCGTGTGTCATGAGCTTTTATCTCTTCTCTGTACCTGTGCACATGCTCCGGTCTAGCCTGCAGTGAAAGGCAGGACTGGGAGGCTGTAAATCTTTATAGGAGCAAAAGTCTTAGCTTTCCCATAGGAATAACAGAATCAAACTGCTGATCTTGCAGTTGGCAGCCCAAGGCATAACTCACTACACCACCGAGGCTCCCTGATGTAGGAGCTCCAGAAAAGCAAACTTACTACCATCGAGACTGTTCTGACTCCGAGCAACCCAGCAGGACAGGGAAGGACTCCCCATGGGCTAACAAGACTGCAACTCTTCAGACGGAAGTAGAAACTCTGGTCTTTTTCCTCCAGAAAGGCTGGTGGTTTCGAACTGATGGCCTTGAGGCGAGCAATCCAACATGTAACCACCACACCACCAGGATATAGGAGCTAGGAACTTGCAACTGTAAGTTGACCCAAATGATGACGGCCATGGTTGGTGAATGACTTTAATTCTGCACACATGCATACATTACATCCCTTTCCTAAGTCCAAAGTGCAAACCACTTGCACTCAGTACTCACCTCAAAGGTGGGCAATCTGAACCCACCCAGTACTGCCTCACAAGAAAGGCCTGGCCCTTTGCTTCCATAAAGAGTCCAGCTGTCAATGTGAAATCCCCACGGAGAATCCCATGTGAACTTTGTGAGTTCATCTTTCAGGAAAGAAAGTCGGTGAGCTAGATGCCTTTCTAAGTTCAAATTTTTAGCTAAGATTGCACCACATAGCCTCCCATTTCCCTTTTTGACTTGGCTTCCAGGAAACTCAGAACTAAATTGACAACTTCTTATAACAGTTATATATACATCCGTATAATCTGATTTTTAAAATTACATTTCTTCCCCCTCCATGACTCTATCCGACTATATATAGTTGAACAACCTGTTCTAATTTATATCTGCCTAGTCTTCCTGCTTTATTCTATTCTTGTTGCTATTTCCTGTTTCCAAGCACTTTATATTCAAATTCCAGTCTCGTTATCATTCTCATTAAAAGACAAAGCCCACTGCCATCGAGTAGATTCCAGCCCATCGGGATCCAATAGGGCAGGGCAGAACTGCCAAGTACTATTCCCAAGGCTATAAATGTTTTATGGAAGTAGCCTCCCCCATGGCTTTCCCACAGTTTCCCCACAGCACAGTTGGGGGGTTGAAACCATGGACCTTAAGGTTAGCAGTCAAACACTTTAACCACTGCACCATCAGGGCTCCCTGTTGTCCGTTGCCCTCAAGTGGCGTGTGACCCACGGCGACCCCATGTGACAGAGCAGAACCACCAGGCAGGGTCTTAGAGGCTGCCGAGAGCCCTGGTGACGTGGTTATGCACAGGCCTGCTAACGCCAAGGCCAGCAGGTGGAAACTCCCTGCAGCTCCTCGGGGTATGTGAAGCCCTGTATTCCCGGAGAGAAGTGCGTGCTCGGAAACCCATGGGCCGTTTGTCCTTCAGGCTCACTGTGAATCGGCAGTGCGTTTAGTTGTTGAAGATTTATGGGAGCAGATTGTCAGAACTTCCTCTCCTACATAGGTTTGAACCACCAACCGAGGTGGCTCTCTCCTGGGTGGGTTTGAACCACCAGCCTTTTGTTAGCAGTTAAGCATTTAACAATTGGGCCAAAAGAGTCACATAGAAGCTTGTTCCTATAGACCAGTGGTTCTCAACCTTCCTAATGCCAAGACCCTTGAATACAGTTCCTCGTGTTGTGGGGACCCCCCAACCATAAAATTATTCTCATTGCTACTTCACCACTGTCATTTTGCTACTGTTATGAATTGGGCGACCCCTATGAAAGGGTCATTCAACCCCCCCCAAAGGGGTCAAGCCCCACTGGTTGAGAACCACTGCTATAGACAGTCTCAAATTCATTCCCGAATGGCAGTGTTAGCAGCATAACAGGAAATGCTAAGGTTTATTAATTTTTATGTGTACTAAATGCTTTACCTAGAAGAAAAATTGTAGAGATTAATTTTATCATCCCATTTTACCCATGAGGACAACGAAGCATTAAGGTCCACCTGTTCTATGTCACCTGACAGGCACGCACATACTACGTACTCCTCAGAACTCCATGGAGGTAGATGGTGCTGGGCTTCACCCCCCTTGCTACTTCTCCAGCCTGGAAAATGGGCAGGGGGGAGACACAGAAGGCTGGCGCAGAGCATGTAGACTCTATGGCAGAAAAGACTTCCAGAAGAGCCTCTTTGCAAAGGCTCAGCTGGGGAAGAAGCTATGGCTGCCCTTCCTGAGCCCCGTGGGGCTTCCCTGCTCTGTGCACACAGCTTACAACATGGTAGATGCTGGCACTGGCATTGCTGCGGAGCAGTGAACAAGCTGCCTCACTTCCCTCTGAAACCCCTGGTTGAGAGCCAGGTGTAGGGGAGAGCGGAAATGGATGTCCCTCTTCTTATTACCTTGATGGCGCTCAGAAGTCAATAGCTGCTAGACACTTTGCAAAGTGTCCTCAGGATGGCTGGAACTCTGGAGTCTCAAAAGAAAAAAGGTTTTCTTTTCCTTCTAAGTGATGACGAGGGGTGGAGGGAGGAGACGATATGTGATTTTTGTAAGGATTCTCGGACGTTAAAGAGATAGTGGGGCGCTACGATTTTGTAGAGAATTTACAATGCACCCAACCCCATCCTGGACCCCTTGCCAGGAGAGTGCTCAATCTGATGCCCATGGCCCAGTCTGTTGTGCTTCTGGTTGGCACCAACACAGACCTACCTTTTGTAGAACAAAACCGGGCCAGCCCCGGGCTGGCCCCACAACCACACAGCCAACACCATGCTGGCGCCCATTGTGACAGCTACTGTGACCATGCCTCTCATGAAGGGTCTGCCCCTTTCCACTGACCTTCACATGACGTCCTTCCCCAGGGACTGGGCCGTCCAGATGACACGTTAAAAGCATGTGAGACAAAGTCTCACTGTCCTTGCTTCTAAGGCATATTCGAGCTGTATTTCCTCCCAGACGGCTGTGTTTATACTTCTGGCAGTCTGTGCTACATTCAATAGGCTTCACCAACACCATCATTCAAATGGCCTATTAAGGGAGCCTTGATTTCCTACCCAGCCTTTTGTGAAAGTCCCTTGTTTTTCCCTTCCTGCCCTCCCTGCCCCCTTCTCCTTCCTAATAAGGAAGAGTAACCGACTGACTCGGGGCTAGAGGAGAAGCACAGAGGACAAGAGCCTCAGCCCTGGTCCCTGCCTCATGTTGGGATTGGCCTGCTTAGGGACAGGCTCTGTTCTTCCACTTGCCAAGTTTGACTGGAGCAGGGGGTGTGGTGTGTGGTGTGTGGTGTGTGTGTGTGTGTGTGTGTGTGTGTGTGTGTGTGTGTGTGTAGGGAGAAAGGGTGCACTGTGGATTTCAGATTTGCCTGGGCCTGTGTCTGTGTCTGTGTCTGTCTGGGTTGCACCAGACAGCAGTGTATTGTGCCTACTTGCCGAAGACCCCAGGTCCTTCCATAGGAAGGTGGTGTTTTCATCTCCATCTGCCTAATGCCCGGGTCTCGTTCTCAACTAGTTTCCAACTTTGGAGAGAACAAGAGTTCAAGTGTTCATCCCCTCAAAGCCCCAAACCAACCCTATAAGGTCGATGCTATTATTAGTTTCCTGTTTCAAAGGCAATGGAAGCCAGAGGTGTTGAATCATTTGTCCAAAGAAACACGTGTGGTAGACCGAGTACCTGATCTCAGATGGCCTGACTCCAGAGCCCATGTGTTTAGCCATGAACATTTATTCTTATTTTAATCTCATGACAAATTGGTAAGATTTAGTGTGTGTGTGTGTGTATCCATAAAGCAAACGTGTCCACTAAGTCATGAAAAGCCAGGTTTGTGTGAATCTAAAGCTTTGGGATTTGGCCAGGTTGGAGTTAGATCCATGTTGGTTTGGAGGTTTTTCATCGGCATCACAAGCAATGAGACGGTCTCAATGTCCCGAGACCGTGGTGCGAGCCCATCCTCTGTGGAGGCTGTGACCAGTGCATTACTGAACAAAGGAATTATGCCTCGAGTCCAGAATGCAGTCTCCTTGAAATGCGGGTCAATTCTAAAGGCAAACAGAAATTCTAAAAGGAAAGAATTCAACAGAGTATGCCTCTTAGAGAAGAATGACTCATGGAGACCCTCCAGTGACGGCACCAGCAACTAGCTGCAGATAAGCATGAACAGGGTCAAGTTTGACAAAGATAAAGTCTTGAAGCACGATGTGGAAGCTGTTGACATATGGCCTCTCCAAGGCCCTCCCCGGTACCCCGTCTCTTACTACATTGTGGATTTAAGCCATATCACTACAATCTTGAACAGCGTCAAAGGAGCAGAACTCAAATATACATTGCATAAAAAAAGATTATAAATTTTTTATTTAATTTCTGTCCTTGGTTCCTCAGGAAATCTAGTAGAAGAAAATTAATCTTAGCAAATCAGGTAAACTCACTAATTTCAGCATTTCACACATATCTTTTTTGGGGGTCATAGGCAAGTTTTGAGGATGGGAGAGGAGGACATGTCCAGCCTTTGGCCAATCTGCTGTCCTTTGTGGTCATCCTCTGTGGTACATTCTCCTAGGTCCCTGGCCAAAGGTATCTTTCCCCAGTTGAAATCCAGGAGATGTGAAAGGCCATCAGCTCTCTGGGGAAAAGTCCATGCAGATGGCTTTGTTTCTCCACCATGGGTTGTAGAAAATCTCCCTCTGCCTGTTGAGCTATCACCACAGTCACTGCTGGGTACCACATCCTGGTAGAGGGAGCGCATGGTTCCAGACATGCCGTGGCTTGCATCTGCACTGTCGCATGATGTCCTTCCGCAGTCTCGATGCCTCTTCTCATTAAAAGGACGAGAGTGATATAGGATTAGGACCCATGTCCCACAGGGTCTCAAATCCATTGAAAACACCACCCCAAACCAACTCCCAAACAAGAGCATGTTCAGAAGCAGTGAAGACATCAACATAGACTTGGGCTCAAGCACAGGAACCATTGTGCGGATGATGCAGGACCGGGCAGGCGCTTCTTCTGTGGCGCGTCAGGGGACTATGAGTCAGAGCGGACTCTATGGCACCTAACAACAACAACAACATATATTTGGGGAGATGATTGAACTCATAACACGGACAGATCAGTATTTGTGGCCAGAGAGGAATGGACTGAAAGGGGCACACAGAAACTACGTTGATGACAGATGTCTTGAACGGGAGGTACTTATACAGGTATATATACTTATCAAGGCTCACTGAGCCAAGCCGCCCAGTTAAAATCTGTGCATCTTATTCTTCCTACGTTATACTTCCATTAAAAAATGATTGGAGACGGCCTCCGTCAAGACATCGTGACATTCTGCCAGCACACCAAGCTATTCCTGGGTCTTTTCAGTCTGAGAACAAAGCGTGGAATCACAGCCTACACTCAGGACTCAAGCTGCAGATCAGACGTCTTTCTGACCTTGAGCAATCTCTGTGAGGCCCGTCAACCTCTCGAGCTCATCCATTGAACAAGCACGAAGCATCTGGTTTGTGTGAGGTTTCTGGGAGAGAAAGAAGAAACAGGACTCAGTCAGCACACTGTGGAACATGGCCTCGTGGGAGACACACAGATAAGGGATTCCAAGGTCAGAGACAAAAGATGGACTTGTGAGGTCTGCCCTGGGCATGAAATACAGAGGTGGAGTTTGCCATCCCCACCCGGAGGTTTAAATAGAGGGTCTGTTCCCTGGGCTCTGTTCAATTGGGTGGCGAGACCTGCTTCTCTGTTCAATGCAATTTAGTTCAACAGACATGTGTTGGATATTTCCTACGTGGCAGGCACTGATGTTCAGAAATTCTTTCATTTTTGATGACATGCCCATCTGGCCGCTATCAACATCAATCTTGGAGGAATTGAAGGACACTTTTTTGAGGACTTCACTAGGAAGTCCTCATCCATAGAAAGCCCCCACGGCTCAAAAGACAACGGAGGGGAAATGACAGCACACAGAGATCTAGGACCTCAGTTTCTCTCTGAGGCCGTTGATTCTGCTTGCGATGCCTGTAATTCCGAATCTGAGAATGGATGGCTGACAAGCTCAACCTTAGGTGAAGCGAAACTTGGCTACACTGCTTCAGCGAATTCTCACCACTCCTTGGGAAACAGTGCCCCTCACCAGCCCTGTCATTCAATTGTACAGGTGAGGAAATGAAGACTTCCAAGGATGGGGCTCTGCTGAATGACCGAAGGCTGGTTAGTGCCAGAGCTAAGCCTCAACTGCAGGACCCACAACTCCAGAACCTACCATCTCTTCATCTTGCCACAGCACAGTCTTTAATGATCGTGAAATACAAAATACATCAAGATATTCTGGATTAACGTTCTTCCCAAATCACGCCAAAGTACTAGACATCACTAAGACCAAGTTTGAGCACCGCACTCCGGGTGGGTAGCCTTGGATAGGCTGTGACTGTCTCACCAATATAGACTTGGTGACAAGTTTCTCCCAGCTCAAAACAACATTCTAAGGGGCATGTGTTCAGCTCACGACGGTGCAGTCCTAAGAAAACGTGTGTTTAATTCACCTGCTGTGTATCCATTTAATAACAATCCATTGCTGCTCATTCCCTTTCTCCCAGGACAAAGAGGGAAAACAGCTCTCTCTCTAAGTCATCCAAAGCAAAAACAGGAAGAATCATAATTCTTTTTTCTTTTTTCTTTTTGAAGTTGTCAAGGATTTTATTGTTCTTCGATCCACTGTTTTTTATGAATATGTATCATATCATTCCATAGTTCAATCACATTGAGCAGAATTATATGATTGCTACCACAATCAGTTGCCAGACATACTTCTTCTACACGGATTCCTTGACATCGTCTCCGGTTCACCACCAAACCCTTATTCGACTTGCTATCTCTTAGGTTCACCAATCCTGAGTTTCATGTATCAAAAAATGGAAAAACATATCATACGATTTCAAGAGAGTGACCTCCAATGATGTGACGCCTCCGAGATGCATCCTAATATGGGCCAGCAAAACCCAAGCAGAACAACACAAACCAAAGATTCAGACACTTTAAGAAACCAGGTCAGGTCCAGCATGAATCGTCGGGGAGAATCTGCTGACAACGTTTTCACGGTTCACGTCAGATTTATCCCTGATGCGTACAGAAGAATCCTAACTTCAAGACGCTGTGCCAGCCTGCTGCCTCCTTCCGCCCCGACGTGTTCTTAAAGCAGGATCCGGCACCTGGCCCTCCGGGACCTGGGAGCAGTTTGAGTTTCTAAGTGAAAATTCAGTGAAGGTTCATGTTCGGAGGGATTTCACCAGCATCCAAAAGTATCTTCATGGGCCCTGAAGGACACTTTCCTGCCTGAATTTTCAGGGAAGACTTGCTTATATCATTTTTCAAGAACAGACATTTTATGGTGGCACATGTTGTCCAAAAGCAAAGAAAGTCACTTCTGGAAAAAAAGGCGGTTGGCTTAACTTCCACAGCTAAATGGATTCTGGGCTAGGAAGCTGACTGGTTTCTTGTGTGCTTAAGGAGACACGGAGTGAATTGCATGTAAACAACAGGGCCCCTGTGAACAGTGACAATTGTTTCCTTTAGAGAAGACCACAATAGCTCCACTTCATTGGACACAAGAGGGCATCTCCGTGGCGCACAATGAAACTGCAGGAGGATCCGTAGCCCAGCTCCCTTGGGCTTCTGCCCGAGCCCACAAAGTTGGCTTCGCAATGCCCAGGGCTAGGGACAGACCCCACCAGCCTTCCTAGAAGTGTGAGCCTCGAGGAGCTGCAGGGTTGTTCTCATCCCTGTTTTAAGTTAAAATGAGAATAACCACAACCTCCACAGTCACAAAACAGCCGAGAAAGCACTTGCAGAAATAAGAAAGAAGAGCAGAAACTCAAGGGTGGAGTTCGGTGGTTTCATGGCCCTGAGCGTGGTCAGCTGTTTTGCTTTTGAGACAACGGCACCCTCCATTTGTATCTCCATTTGTATCTTCCTTAATCCCATGGAAGCAGAGCTTCCGTACAAAGGAAGGGAGACATGATGGCATGTTAAAAGGTAAGTTGCTGGGGGGCCGGCTGGGGGGCGCCGGTGGAAAAGCCAACAACTTTCAGATCTCTCCATTTGTAGATAAGAAAATGGAGACAGCTGATGACGGAGCCCCCAGGGCTGCTTCCCGTCTCTCCAGCTGCTGGTGGCACAACAGGTACGAGATGCTGATCTATCCTTTCCCAGACTGCCGCTTGTCCCGAAGCATCTTCTGCCTGTCCTCTGATGACGCACCTGGCAGCTGTCCTCCACCGGAACGCCGACCAAACAGTGAAAGTCCAGTAGGAAAGAGACTTCCGATCCCCACAAGAAGATGAGCCCCATGGAGAGACAGGAATCAGAACCAAGTTCCCTGCTCATGCTCAGTCCCCACCGGTCATCAGCTCTTGGGCAGTAGCGTCCAGGAAGGTCACATCGTTTCATCAGAGAATCAAATGTGTGTACCTGCCGCGGGTCACAGAGTGAGAAGGAAGAAACGGGAAGAGGGAGGGACATAATGGAGGGAAGAGAAGCTATTGGTGAGGCCCCCTGGCTGAAGGTGGCCACAGTTCAGACCTACAGAGCTCACGGGGCAGCACTCCTGCAGTACAGAAGCACAGACTACTTCCACAGCCCTAGCCACGCCCCTAGCCGCTAACCGAAAGATTGGCAGTTTGAATCCGCCTGGAGGTACCTCAAAAGAAAGACCTGGTAGTCCACTTCCAAAACAGCAGCCCTTGAACAACCTAGGGAGTTCAGTCACACGGTGACCCACTCGGGGTGGCCAATAGTTAGCATGGCTGTGATGACAACGGGCGCTGAGCAAAGACAAAAGAACATCGCCTCCACCAACAGAGAACACAGTGAGATGTTTGGGGGAGGTCTCCCTGCTGTTGCTGGGATGAATTTAAGATAAGAAACACAGAGTGGGTGGTCTCAGCCAGACAGCGGAGGAGGAACCCCATGGCTCTTGACAAACTTGGCCCACTTGTTCCTTCTGCCCAGAGAAATGGGGGTAGCGCACACTCATTGACGCAGCCAACACACTTCTTTGAGTCTACTTTGTGCTAGGTTCTGTGCGTCACCTGTGGATGAGCAAGCAGCCTGTCCCCAACGGATCTTACCGCCTCGCATGAAACACCCATACCCTGCAGCCTACGGGAAGGCGACTTGGTGGCCCAGTGGGGGGTGAGGGCTCAAGTTGAGGTCAAAGACCTATGGAAGGCGGGACGTTGCAGGTGAGACCAGGAGCAAGAGGGAGTGCCATCTCTGGTAAGATGAAGGCCGGCAGCAGGCACACGGAGAGACCAGCAGGTGCCAAGAGCCGGAAGGGGGAGAAGACTTCGTGTGCCCCGGAGCGGAGGGCAGCCGAGTGGGGTGAGCAGGGGGCGAGTGGTACCGTTGAAGCTGGAGCCTCGTGGGCCTGGCTGGGGGTTTGGTTTTCTTCTGAGCACAATGGGAACTTATTGAAGGGTTTAGTAACAGTCAATAAAAGGCGCACAAAGGGTTCATTGGAGGGCTCAGAGCGGCCCATAAGCCCTGCATTCAGGGCCCGTCTGAGCACTTACTCTATTGTCTCGATGGACTCTTTTCACAACAGCCTCGGCTCCTGATTTTCTCAGCTCTTTCTCTCCGTGGCTTTATGGCTCCCAAATGAACAAGAACAAGGGACAATGAAGAAAAGCCCCCAGCCCCCAGGGGCCCACTGGCCTGCCTGAGGAGAAGCCACACTCGTCTGGTCTGTGGAGAGGGGAGCAGCAGCGAGGCTGGGAGGGAGCCAAGGGGCAGGCAGGAGGGCCCCAGCCCGGAAGGTGAGCCCTGAACCCTCCCCTAGTCCGAAGTCTTGGATGCAACCATCTTTAAAAATCCAAGTGGATCGATGGACAGGAGGGGCGGGGGTGGGGGGAGTGAGGGGGTGGCAGGGGACGTTGCATGTGAGACCAACATTCCCCAAAGAGCATCCACACCCTGGCCCCTCCAATTAGACTTGGAAAAAACCAGTGTAGTAAACAAAGTCCAACAGGTTTGTACAACCCAGAATTTCTCAGCGGCTGGAATCTACGAATGTATATTTAGCAAATACCCAGGAATAGGGTTGCCATATTTGGAAAGCCAAACGAACAAACAGGGGATCCAGTTAAACTTGCGTGGTATGGTGCATACTTATAATTTTAAAAATCATGTGTTGTTTATCTGAAGTTCAAATTTAATGGGGCTTCCTGTGTTTAATCAGGCAACCCTCAGGAAGGAGCTATAATCTGCAGGCACTGTTTCTCAAACTGGCTTTTTGGGGAAACAGACAAGAAAGCAATGCCTGGATTTATAGGTTTTGTCAATGTCCCGAGGGTAAACGCCACCAGCATGGCCAGATGCCAGTCCTGAACATGATGTTACTGGGCCCAGAGGTGGAAAAGCTCTCAGGGGGCTGCCAAGCTGGCCCGGGGGCTGTTGGGTAAAGGGTTGATGAGGATTCTTGAAAGCAAAGAAGGCTCCAGGTCTCCTGGATCAAGACCCAAAGAGGACAGAGATTCCTGTAGCTTTCAGGGGTACAGCCAGAGGGAGCACAGTGTGTCCCGACTGGGAAACACTTCCCTGGACAGACATGGAATATGCTTGGTATAGCTGTACATAGCCCATGACACTTAATCTAGACTGATTCTTATGAGACTTGAGGCTACAGAGATCATGTTTGGGTTTAGTACATGCTTAATGAATAACAGCTGTTAGATCATTACTATGTGATCATTGTAACGTTATTGTTGTTATTGGGTGCCAATGGGTCAGTTCTGACTCATCGTGACCTTGGGCACAACAGAAGGAAGCCCTGCCTGGTCCCGCGCCATCCTCACAACCGGTCATGCGCTTGAGCTCATTGTTGCCGCCACGGTGCTAATCCATCTCCTTGAGGGCCTTCCTCTTTGCCGCTGCTCCTCAGCTTTACCCAATATGATGTCCTCCTCCCGGGACCAATCTCTCCTGACAATATGTCCAAAGTACGCAATTAGAATGTATTATAATGGTGCCTTTCATTTGCACGGAAAGTTCCCATCCACTGTAAAATAAGAGCATTAGGATGTTCTAGGATTAAAGATGAGCTAGGAAATGGTTTACATCCACTGGACAGTTGGGGAAACTGAGGCAAGGATGAGGCAAAAGACTTGCCTACATGCATACAGCAAGATCAACCTGGAGTGCAGGCCGGCTGAGCCAATGCTCGGAAACGCTAAGGCCAACTTCCTGGGAGGGAGTTGATCCGGGTGACAGAGAACGGAGGCAGTCTAGCCTAGCGGCGTGGCCCTTTTCTGTGCACAGGTCATGGGGGTGGGCAGAGGGGGAATGGGGCAGGCCACCAGACAGAGCAGACCACCAGAGCTGCAGGGCAGTCAACTTGCTCCCCAGTTGACAGGAAGGCACGTGACTGCTGATCTAAGAGGCTAAGATCCCAGCAGTGGGATTTGTACCCCAGACTTCACCATACCAGATGCAGACAATCCAAGTCCTGGGGAAAGTTTAGGGGGCGATAGAGAGACGGATGGATGGGTAGACAGACAGACAGTAGATAGATCGATCGATAAATACATAAATAAATGCCTGCTGGGCTCTGTCCTCTCTGCCCTGCCCTCTGTGGCCGTGTCAGCTGAGCATGCCCCTCAGGAGGGCTAGCGGAGAAAGAGTGCGGTATAGACCAGGGTCCACAAGCTGCGGCTCTTGAGCCATAGCCAGCTCTTTTGACATGCACATGTGGCTCTGACGTCAAATTGAAAAAAAAATTAAGGATATTATTCAGATAAGGATGCTTTCATTTGTTTGTAAAAATATAGTTATGGCTCTTGAATAAATATTAAATTATTGTGAGGGACAGGGTTGTCTCTTCCATTTGCTGACACCTGTATAGACAATAGAAGCCACTGAAGTGGATTAACAAAAGAGAACCACAGTCCACCTTAGTCATTTGGATGAAGTCACCAAGACTTCCCTCACGCCAAGCGCCAACCTGGTTAACGAAATGAACTGGACCTAACATCTTGTCCCTCATAACCTCACACCCCGGTGTCAGAGATAGGCATGGGTGCAAATAACCATCATGGAGCCCCTGCTTAGTTTGCTTGGTGGCCTACAGTCAGGTCGCCAGTTCAAGTCCACTCAGAGAAGCATCAGGAAAAAGGTTGGGAGGGCTCTTGCGGAAAAGTAAGCCAGGGAGAACCCTAAGGAGCACAAGGCAATGCTCACCCCCAGGGGGTGCCATGAGTCAGAATCACTTAATGGACACTGGTTACCTAGGCAGGGTAAGCAAGCAGGGGACTGCGAGACATACATTATCCCATACAGCAAATACAGCCGGAATCATGAACATGCAGCTGGGGAACAGATGAAACTATCTTGTTTCCTGGTTAGTCTTGCCTTCGAATGAGTAGGCAGCTTAGAGATCGTCATGAAGGAAAATTTGATTTTGAGTAAACCAGATAGTGAAATTTAAGTGTCCGACAATGTCAAATAACTTGAGCTCCTGGGAACAGAGGGATCTCTCCCCCAAACAAACTGTGTTTTCTGGATCATCGGCATTGTCTGTGTGGTCGAACCCATTCGCTCAAGGATGCTCTACCTCTCATGCTCCCAAAGGCTTCTTTCAGGGGAACGCATTCACCACCTGAGTTAGTTAATTGTGCCAACCTGGCCGATAATCACATGTGGGACTAATTGAAAGGCGGAGGGATAAATGGGTGGTGAGCCTCGCCTTTCTAGTTCTCGGGTCTCTTTGTTTTGTGATGGTCGCACCAGGGTGCAGCTGCCTTAGCAGTTCCCTGCTTCAGCTTGCAAGATTGACTTCCTACTAGACATCTCCAAGGAGAAGCCACATGGACCTATCCCAATACAGCCCTGGGTGCTGGAGCAGCTGTGTGGAGACCCCTGCTAGTGCTGAGATGCTTGTTCATTCACTGACTCAGCTTTCTTCCTGCAGTCGGCATCATTGCCTCTGTTTTGTGAGGTGGAGGACTTTGTGGACTGGTGTTGGGTTAATGGGTTAATGTTGGACTTGTGGGCTTGGGCAGCATTGGGTTGGGATGTTTTCATGATGCACCTTTTCTTTACATAAAACTCTCTCTTATACATGAGTTGCTGTGGATTTGTTTCTCCAAAGTACCTAGATTAATACAACCCACAGTGTGTGACTTGTTCGCCTCTTTGCCCTTGGAAGGAAGAAAGACCGAGGAATTCAGTTTGGACTCTGATGAAGGACGTACCACTGGTAAGCCTTTAGCCAGCAATGTCTCTTCCTCAACTGAGAGCTTTTCAGACCCATATGACCCCCGACTTCTCATTTAATCTAACAGACAAACTCTATTAAAGACCTGATTGCCTTGCCTTGCCTTGCCTTGCCTTGCCCTGAGAAGAGGAATCTATGTTGACCTTACGCATTCCCATAAATTCTTAATCCCTTGAAAGGTTTTGGTAAGCTCTAGCATAAGTATAAGCTGTCTGTTTTCAACCCTGGATGTTCTCAGCTTTTCTAGTGTCCCCCGAGAGATAGGGAGACCACTGCTGGCCACAGAGGGGAGTTGTGACTGCATCATTAGTCTGTGAAGATTATTCATCTGCTGAGATCACAAGCTGGAAATGGAACAGAGTCGGCTAGGGGTCCCAACACCCAGTCCCCTCTTCATTCTGTAGTAAGAGAACCTCTAAACATTCTCAGGAGACTCGTGTTCCCAGATTTCCCTGCAAGTAACTAAGCTCTGGCCAATGGTGTGTGAGCAGAAAGGACATGTATAACTTCCAGAGCTAGTCTTTCAAAAGAGGGACTTGTTCTCCTTCTAGTCCCCTTGCTTGCCTCAGGGAAAACTGACATGGTGGAGACCACTTGCACCATCTAGGGTGGGCAGAGCACCAAGAACATGAGATTCGACATCCTCCCCCCTATGGAAATGCCCCATTAGTCAGTGGCTTATTCTTGGACAGTCTTGTGAAAGAAACATCAACATATAGCTCTCTTGTTTAGGCCAATGCTATGTTGGTCTTTAAGACAGCAACCGAATTTGTCTTCTGGAAGCGCTGTCACTGGGTGCTGTAGAGTTGACAAGGACTCAAAGCGGCCCTGTGTACAAGATACGTCGTTGTCCTCAGACGTCTTGCTATGTGGGGGCTCCTTGCTGCAGCCACTGGTCGATTCACCTTGATGAGGGTCTCCTTCTTTCACCAAGCGAGTCATGCATGGGAAACTCTAGGCCTGCAAAGGCAAGAAGTGTGACATGGAAGGAAAGGAGAAACATACAAGAAGATTTGGGTGGCAAGGCAAGGAGTGTGACACCATCGAGGAGACAGGACGGTTCACTAGCCCTGAAGCATCGTAGGCACTCAATTAGCATTTGGGGACTGAATGGTTTCTCCCAGCAGTCCACGTCCACCATGCAAACGTAATACACTTCTCTAGGTAAGCCGCCGCTCCTCTGCGATCCTCTCCAACCTGCCCCATCATATGACTGATCCCTCTGTAAACCGAGGATTCCAGGAGGGCAGGGAGCGTGCCTGTCAACCGTTGCCTCTCCCAGAGGAGCACTGTACTGCAGACGGGAGGCTCAGTGGCCCCGGAATGAATCTCGACACCTAGGCCAGCTATCTGCACATGGAGGAGATTGGCAGTGGAGCTTCCCCATTTTTCATGGGGGAGCTGGTGGCATAGAGGGTTATGAGGAGGGTTGCAAACTACTGCGTCAGCAGTTCAAATCCTCCAAAGGCATTCTGCTCCCATAAAGACTTAGTCTCACCAACCAACAGGGGGAATTCTACTCGAGCCTATGGGTTCTATGAGTCAGAGGGCAGGGGATTTGCATTCATTTTGTGGTTTGTTTGAGAAAGAAAAGGTCTAGGAGTCCTCTGGAAAGGAGCCAAGGAGAACCCTCCGGAGTAAAACAGCCTGACCGTGTCGTGCACAGGATCGTCCTGCATCAGGAGTATATCCAATGACCGAACGACTACACCCCATCCCCAACCCTCTCTAGCCCACACTGCCAAGCGCCCAAGTGCCTCTGTCCTTGGGGGCACCATTGGAGGGACCACAGAGGTAATGAATGATGGAAACCTGGCAGGCCGTTTTCTCTCTCACTCCCCACTACACACACACACACACACACACACACACACACACACACACGGGCCCGGGGGGCTGTGGTTGATGTGGGATTTGTTTTCCTCTATACCTCCCTCTCACTTCCACCTCAGCTTTTATCTTGCCAGTTGTCATTCCACTATTAAGGGTCCTCCCAGCTCTCTGGCGGCCCCCCTCCACATTGGCTGCGCTCCACGGTACCCACCAGCCTCTGATGAGCACACCCACCAGGCCCTCCGAGGTTCCCGTGCCTACAGTGCCCAATGAAAGCTGCTCTTTCTCTAGATAAAGACATGTACATATACAAATATATTATATGAGGATGGGGAAATAGATCTATGAGCCTACATTTATAGGTTTAGTATTAAG
>NW_022103968.1:16236629-16251700 GCF_000313985.2 Echinops telfairi
GGAGGGAGAGGAAAAATGAGGACCTAATGTCGGGGGTTTAAATGGAGAGAAAATGTTTTGAGAAACGATGTACAAATACGCTTTACACAATTGATGTGTGTGTGGATTGGGATAACAGTTGTATGAGCCCCTAATAAAATGTTAAAAAAGAAAAAAAAAAGAAAAGAAAGCTGCTCTTTCATTGCCAGGCCCTTTGCCTCTGATGTTTTTCATATCTTATTAAGACCTAAACCGGTCCAAGCCATTTCTTCAAAAGCCTTAAAGATGATTCAAACAACAATAGGAAAAGAAGAAAAGCCACTAAACAGCAAAAATTACCTGGTACGTTCAATTCCTCGCTCTCTTGCTTTCTGTTAGGATCGGGCTGCCTGCCCAGTGGGCGAGGGCACGCTTGGAAACAGCACCATTGCCGACAGTGCCCCAGTGTCCCTCCGCCCATGTTCCTCCCAGGACCAGGCTGACTCCGCATGCCAGGCCGGACTTCCTGATCATCTGACCTGTGAGTCTCCTTTGAGCCAGTTGGGGTCCTGCACTCACAAGAACAGCCCACTCCCCTCCCACCCCAAGACTCTAAACTCACTGTGTTAGGTGAGGTTGACCAAAGAAACAAATCCAGAGACGCTAATATATGTATATGAAGAGTAATTGTATATTAAGAGAACACCCCAGCCCAGTCCAGATCAAGTCCATAAGTTTGATATTAGCCCATATGTTCGATACCAGTCTGTAAATTCTCTTGAGACTCAAGAAACACACACAATGATGCAGAATAATGCAGGAAGATCACAGGCCAGTGGGTGGAAAGTCTTGTGGATCCAGTGGTGGTGGAAGCATCTCAGCACTGGTGTGGGTCTCCACATGATTCCTTCAGCTCCAGGGATCTGGCTCCACTAGCATGGCACCATGGGGTTTGTCAACAGGAATGTCTCGCAGGGAGAGTGTGTGTGTCCTGCCCGCATGGAGCTATTTATCTCCATAGAGCCTGAAAATGAGGTCATCAAGCTGAGACCTGATTGACAGGTAAACTCCACCCCTTCACTCTTAATAGTCTCAAATTGACACCAGATTATGTAACTACCACACTCACTGTCATTTGGCCCATGCCTACTCACCCAAAGGACAGAGTAGAAACTTCCTCTGTGAGTTTCCAAACTCTTTACAGAACAGAAAGTCCCATCTGAGGAGCAGCTCGAGGTTTTAAACTACTGACTGTGCAGTTAGCAGCCCAACACATAACCACCATACCACCCAAGCCTCCCAAGAGCCCCACACTTGCTGTAATGATCCCCTGTCACCACCTTGAATCTCTGAGTTTGCCCACAGGGAATCCACATTTGTATGATACTCTAGGTCCTGCAAGTTACGTGCCAGTGTCTGTCCTTGAGCAATAACTCACACATCATGGGTTACTTGCCCACAGGATAAGCTCCAACACCACTAGTAACATGTGAAAACCCAAACTCACTACCCCATTGAGTCCATTCCAACTGGTGACCTTCTGCAGGGTTTCTAAAGCTATAACCCTTTACGAAAGCAAACATCCTCATCTTTCTCTTGCAGAGCAGCTAATGGGTTTGAACCGCTGACCTGACTGCCACCAGCGTGCCTTAGCATCCTGTAAGGACTTCAGAAGTATGGATTAACCCACCTGGAAAGCCTCATGGGCACACTTGATGGAGGAGGAGGGGGACATCCCCGCTGGGACTGAATCCCACTTCCTAGCCTCAAACAGGCTCTCAAACACCTCCTGTCTCAGAGGCCTCATTTGTAATATGAACTCATCCTTGGCCTCATGAAGCTGTTGGCCTAAGCAAAGAGGATCATGAAACGGCACCTGGAAGAGACTGGAGCTGTAAAAGAGCCACTCGGGGAATCGGGGCAGTTTCTTTCCAATTTGAGAGGGAAAAAAATTGACTGTGTACTGCGTCTTCGCGGTGCGGAGGAATGAGCTCATGTCCATGCCAGGAATATACAGGGCTGTCTTGGGGAACAGGTTGCGAGAGATGCCCAGCTGAGCTCTGTGGGAGCAGTGGTGCAGATCTGGGGCACACATATACACCCCAAAGGGATTCCCAGGGAGAGCCTAGGAGGAGAGGACCCTCCAAGAATGGGTGTCCTTATCTTATGGGACAAACTAAACAAACAAACCGCCAATCCCCATCAAGCCATTCCAACGCGTGGTGATCCTGCACAGGTCAGAGTGGAATTCTGCCCCACAGGGTTGGCAGTGACAATTTTTGGGGGTGGGGTGGGGGGAAATAGCTCACCAAGCCTTTCTCCCAAAGCGTCTCTGGGTAAACTTGACCCACCCGCCCCTCAGCTTGCAGCCCTGCTCATTAACCATCTGCACAACCTGGGACTCTTTGGATTATTGTTGTGGCCACAGTGACTGAACAGGTGCTGGAGAAGGAGATTTTCAAGTGGGTCCCCTACATAAAAGGATACAACCGGACCTTTAATGTCCTCTTAAAAGGAGTCCTGAGGAGCCCTGGGGGTGTAGCAGTTACACATAGAGCTGCTCACCACAAGGTCAGCTGTTTGAAACCACCAGCAGCTCCTTGGGAGAAAGACATGACTTTCTACCCCTGTCAAGAGTCCCTGGGGCAGTTCTGTAGGGCACCTATGAGCTGCCATCAGCTCCTCAGTGCCAGTGAGTTTTGGGTTTTAGTTTTATTTTCATCCTTGTCCTGATGTCACATGGTTAATGCACTTGACTGCTCACCAAAAGGTTGTTGGTTCAAGTTCACCAGCCACTCCATGAGAGAAAAGACCTACTCTGCCATACAGGGTCACCTGGAAAGCTTGTTCACTCCAGCATCAAGAAGCCCATTTGATTGGACCAACAGTTAACACCTGACCCAAGCTAAACCAATCAAATTTCTCCTCATGGGTATTTGATCCGGTCTCCATCGTGCCATGAGCAGTGAAGAGCCAGTAATGTCAGGTTTGGGATCAGTGCCACAGTTAGCCCAAGCCCCCAGCAGGCTGACGTGAAGAGGAAAGATAGCAGATTTCTCTGGGTCTGACAGGTTGTTCTGTATTTGTTGTAGTTACATAATATGTTGTCAATTTGAGGATTAAGAGTGATGGGGTAGAGTTTAGCCTGTCAATCATTTGGAGGCGCTAAGGAGATAAATAGCTTGTTGAAGGCAGGACACAGGGTGGCTCCTGGGAGACATGGCACCTGACAAGACACATGGAGACAGG
Source organism: Echinops telfairi (assembly GCF_000313985.2). Taxonomy (NCBI): domain Eukaryota; kingdom Metazoa; phylum Chordata; class Mammalia; order Afrosoricida; family Tenrecidae; genus Echinops; species Echinops telfairi. The sequence goes on from NW_022103968.1 coordinate 16,239,837, forward strand.
CTGATGGCATCCAGAGCCTCAGAGCTGGAGAAGCCACGTGGAGACCCTGCCAGAGCTGAGATGCTTACACCACCACTGGATCCACAAGACTTCCCAACCGCTGGCCTGTGATCTTCCTGTATTCGGCGTCACTGCATGTGTTGTGTGAGTCTGAAGGGGACTCTAGATTGGTATTGGACATATGGACTAACATCAGACTTGGACTTGATCTGGACTGGGCTGGGATGTTTTCTTACGTACAATTATTCTTTATATAAAGCTCTTTCTCCTACACATATGAGTGTCTATGGCTTTGTCTCTCTAGTCTACCTGACTGACACAGTAGTAAAAATGTGTGTCTCATAGCCTTACAAGGTTGCCAGTCTGCTGCAATAGAAATGGACTGAGCGCTCTATCTGAAGATATCGGGTTAGGTAGTCACATGACTTTAGAGAGCCAGTCAGCAGACAACAGGCCACAGCTATGGCCAAAACCAGTGCTGGGACCAAAAGGGGCCTTTGTCTGGGACCTGGCAGAGCGCTCTGTCTGGACCAGGGGCTTGTGTTGCAAACACTGACATCAGATGATTCCCAAGAAACAGTGAGACTCCAGCCTACGGTGGCCAATTTCCACGTATTCTTTCCCTGGGGGGGGGGAGGGGAACTAGTCCCTTGGCAGGTGAAATGACTTGGACACTTCCCACCATCAGGGAGAAAGCTGGTTTGGATCAGCCCAGACCCTCAGTGGGCAATAATCCTGTCCACTTCTTCACAGGGTCATTTTACTGCTGCTGCTTATCAGGAATCCTCAATGAAAGATAAACTTCCTCAGAAACAATGATAAGAGAACTGAGAGCATATTTGCATCAGACCTCTCCTATTTTCTGGCCTCCAAACCCACTGTATAAATCAGGCAGTGTCACTCCATCTTACGGAGACCTGCTCTGAGCAAGGTTCAGAGACATGGATAAAACCACTCACTTGACGTCAACCGTGGGGAGTGGTAGAGCTGAGAGTCCAGTCCATTGGGTCACCAACCAACCTTAGTATTGATTGAGTTCCTAAACTCTGGGCTGGACACTTGGCCTAAATCCCTTCATCTGGTCTTCACAGACAACTTTATGACACAGTTAAACTAGCATATGGCTAAGAAGACTGAAACACAGAGAGGCTAGTAGTTTGCCCAAACGTTAAAGATGATTTTGAACTCCCTTCTACCTGGCACCAGCACTGGAACTTCTGCCTAGGACCCCTAACTGGTCTTCTGAGCCAGCTCTGGCCGGGACTAGCTGAGGCAGCTTGTTACGGTCTCTGTTACAGTGTTTACTGTTGTGCTGTGACATGGTCCTCCCCGCCCATTCTGAGCTTCTCAAAGTCCTGTTAAATGTGCTACTGACCCCACAGCTGCTTAGTAAGCGGGGCAGACCCCAACCTTGAAGCCTTGCCTTCCTGATGAGAAAGTTGAGACCCAGAGAGCTGCTTTACTTGGTCCAAAGCCACACAGCTGCTAAGGCCCAGAGCAAGCACTTGAAGGCAGACTCCCCACCCTAGAAGACCTTTGGGAAACCCAAAGGTCTCCCAGGAAAAAGAAGGGAGAAACCCAGAAGGCAGATAACAGGCTCTGTGGGAGGAAATGCCCCCAGTTCCTAAAGTTGTACCCCCACCACCAGTGAAGTCAGGCTCCTGGGAGCATCTCTGAACTGCTGGCTGCCTCTGTGGAATGGAGCCATCGTGGACCCACACTGCCATCCAGCCATGATACACAGACTACCTGGCACTGCCGTGAAATCGAGAGAAGACACTCAGTCAGGAGTCAGGTTCCCTGGGGGACAGGCTGAGATATTGAGGTGTTGTGCAGAAGGTTAATCAGCCTGTGCTCCGGGGATCATCTGGAAGCTGCATGAGGGAAGGAGGACCAGGCAGAGGGGGTATGAGCCTGTGATGCCGTTACAACAGCAACCTCTACCCAACCTATGAAGCACCTCCAAGACTGTCCTGAATCCTATCAAGGGGCTGCATCGCTGTCCCTACGCATGGACCCGTCATTAGATGTGGATGCTCTGGGAAGGCTGAGACTTGACCTGCCCAGCTCTCTTTGGCGGAAGGGAATTCCAGGCTGAGACCCATCGGGAGCCCGCATTTCTAGGGCTGGGCAAATTAGCATCTCGATCCTAGAGAAGGAACTGGGTGGCAAGCAAAATGTGCACGATAAATAGCGACGACTTAAAATGTTCAGCCCTTGGAATGGGCACAAGTGTTAAGTCCATGTGCACACACCTAAGTAGACATGCCTGCCCGTGCTACGCATGCATACACTTCCAGCCCTGCCTTGCCTGAGCCTCTGTAGGCCTGCCCCACCTCCCACCAACTGGGACAAGAGAGGCCCCAGCGAAGGAACACCACAAAGCCGCAAACAAGGGACTGTCATTTAGTTTTAGGATCCCCTCGTGTGTCTGGGTGTGGATAGGGGGATGAAGAGTTCCCCCACTCCATGGTCTCAACAGAGGGGCTTCTAGAAGGCCCCAGTGACCCCAATACCTGTACATCTCCATGTAGGCAGCAGCCCTGGTGGAAGCTTCTCCATCCCCATCAGTCCTAATGATGAGCCTGGGTGCTATCGGACTACAGCCTACAGCCTCAGGGAACCCAGGCCAGCGCAGACAGTTAAGAGTGGTGAGTGCATTTAGGAGGTTTTTTTCTGCCCCTACCAAGAGTTGGCTGGCAAATGAGGGAAAGTACCATTTAACATCACCTTCTAACACAGGCGGAGCGGAGCTAAACTCCCCACAGCTCTTGTTTTGCCAAGGCCAAAGCAGAAAGACGCCCGAGTCTCCCAAGCTGACGGTCTGACCTGCCTCTCTACTATTATGGGAGATTATGTTGTTACTCGATTACATAGTAGATGGTTGCCTAATCCCCTCAACTGTGTATAGATTTTTAAAAACCCATTTCCCCCCACAAACAAGAGCATGATTTTAACCACAGCAGCACTCAAAAGCTTAACCCTGAGCCTACTTGTTTGCATTTTTTCCCTTGTCGGGCTTATATTTGTTATTTCTTGAATTGGCCCTTTTGGGCATGGAGCCTGACCACCAGCCTTACTGGGTAAGAACACCCTTTTGGTAGAAGAAAGCTCTTACATTCCCCCACCCCACCCCCAAGTTTCAGAATTGAAAGAATGCCTAATGGGGTCGGGCCGTGTCCCAAGTTAAAAGAATGATCACCGATTTGACACTGGCCTTTTGTGGTAGATGATGATACAAAGTGAGACTAGAGGTCCCAAGAGCTCCTTCCAATTGTTGGCATCTCAGATAGTTGCCACAAATAGTGGGGCTCCTGTCAATTTGCAAAGGGGTGGAGTCTAGTCTGTCAATCAGATCTCAGTTTGATGACCTCATTTGAAGGTGTGAAGCAGATAAATAGCTCACTGGAAACCAGATACACTCTCTGCTTTGTCTTCCTGCTGACAAGACACGTGGAGTTATACTGATAGAACCAGAGCCCTGGAGCTAGGGGAGCCACGTGGAGACCCACGCCAGTGGCAAGATGTTTCCACCACCACTGGACCCACAAGACTTTCCACCCATTGGCCTGTGATCTTCCTGCATTCAGAGTCATTGCATGTGTTGTGTGAGTCTGAAGAGGAATTTAGGACATATGGACTTGATCTGAATTGGGCTGGGATGTTTTCTTAACATACAATTACTCTTTGATGTGAAGTTCTCTCCTGCACACATGATTCTCCCTCGATGTTTCTCTAGTCTACCCAGACTAACACAGGCTTTCACTGTCCACCACGCTTTCTTACTGGGGTTCTGAGCACCATGGCCAAGCTCCCAGGACTACAGGGGGAAAAAAGGACAAAAGAACAATGGAGAGACTGTCTACTGACAAAATGTTTCAAGGTTCCCCCAAGTGCACCTTCTCCTAATTCTCTCCTCCATTTAATGAGTTAAAAAAAATCATCAGATGCTTGTCTCGAATGTCGTCATTGTCATTGCTGTGTGCAGCAAATTGATTCCAGCACTATGATCCCACAGGACAGGGCAGTGCTGCCCACCCAGGGTCTCTGAGGCCGTCATCTTAACAGGAGCGGATTATTGGGTCTTTTCTCCCCCAGAGCCACTGGTGGGTTCAAACTTCGAGCCTCTTGCCTAGCATGCAAGCACTCCCCATTGCAGCACCACAGATCCGGTGCCTTGAGAACAGATAACACTCTGCTAAAGAGCGCTCTACGTGCATTTCAACTCAGCCCACTTCTTAGAAAGCACGATGAGATCTTGGAAGGGCAGAGAGCCTACGTGCACGATGGGAAAAATTACGAGGGAGATTGCTGACACGATATGAAGTACGTAGCCAATGTCACTGGGCTCTCCATGGGGACACTGTGACTGAATGAATGTTTAATTGGAAATACGATATCATTTTCAAAATACCATATATACTCGTGTATAAGCTGAGGTTTTCAGCACATTTTTATGCAGTTTTTGTGGTAAAGTTAGGTGCCACGGCTGATATTTGGGTCGGCTTATATCCAAGTATATACAGTAAAATGGGAGGCTCGTTGAAAAATAAAAGAAAGGCAACAAGGCCCCAATCTCGATCCATATGTCTAATGACTGGGATGAGAAATTGCTGAGAACATAAATCGTATAACACATACACCTAACATGCCTGTCTGAACACACACAAGAGTACAGCTTCCAAACTTCCTGACGGAGTTTTCTCTTGTTCCTAATTTTCTGGGTTTTCAGTTTTATGACTGAGTTTTATTTTGTCTTGGGGGGGTGGGCCAGAGGGTTCTGGGTTATCTTTCAATTTCTTGAAGAGCCCTTTTTCAGGATAAGGTCTTTGGGGGTCTTTTCCACCAGGGTGGCTTTGAACTTAACTTGTGGCCACGGTACGGTTCACAGTCAGAGAGGCAAGGCGGGGTTAAGGGGGGGAAATGCTGTTTCTCTGTAAGGATTTCTGGATGTCAGCTATCACGGACTCCTTCCAACTTCATTCACCGCTAGACCCTCTTGAACCCCCCTGGGTCCCGGAGCCTATAATCTTCTTTTGTTTCTGTAATGAGATGAAGGAGAATAACTTGCACAGAAATAAGTTCCAATTAATTATACCTCGGAGTAAATCTTTTGGATCACTATGAGCGCCTCACAGTACGACCTGCCAGCCCCCTCGCAGGAGGCGTGTCGCCCTTGCTTTTCCTTTCTGGCTTGTCTCAGGAAGTGAGGGAAACCGGGCGGCTGTCCAACACTCGGTTATTGGTTGCAGCGAAATATTTTGGAGGATGAGACTGACATGGCTGCAGACATTCTAGAAACATCCTCTGACCCAAAGCAACTGAACTCATGCTTGCCCCGACTAATTAAACACCTACGAAACAATCAGCAATCACCTACAGACAGAGAGGCTTGGGGTGGGGCCCGTGGAGGCGAGCCGACAGCCCGGATGGGAGGAGCAACTCTGTGGAGACACAAATTTTGGTTTGGGAAATCAAATTGAGGTTTTCTTGTAATTTTGCGAGAGGGGTTGGTTAAAATTACTTTGAACATCTTTTAGTGGCATGCCTAAGAGTTCCTAAACTGGAGTACCAAGTATCGATTTGAAATTCCCAGAGGCTTCCACCATACCAATTTTCTATGAGCGAAAACGTGGGAACGTGACTGCTGCGTGGCCTGAATTCTCTGCCCTCGGCATCCTCAATCAAAGACCAAGGTGTTGTGGAGGCGACTACAGGAGACGGCTGTTGGCCCAGGGAATGGGGTCCTTCTGCTTCCCAGCCAGCCCCCAGCACCACCTCTCTGCAATCCAGCGGCCTCTCTACACAAACAAACAACCACAAAAAGCAGCCCCTTTGCCACTGAGTGGATCCCAACTCGTGGCCCTTCGGGGTGTGGCCAAGTCGAACTGCCCCCGTAGGGTTTTCTGGGCTGCAGTCTTCACGAAAGTGCATCCCGGTGCCCCTGGAGGGGCTTGACTTGCCCACTCTTAGGTTGGAAGTTGATCACTCATGGATCTCACACTCCTCTTAGGGGGTCTCATGAGGTTGACTTGGCTCTGGAGGTCACTTTTATGCTTCCTCTACAGGAGTATTTCCTGCAGTGGGAAGGAGGGGCCACCACCTCTGAAAAGGGATGTTCTGCCCTTAAGAAGGGTCCCCCAGTCAAAGAATCTCTGCAATCACCCACCACTCCTGCGCACTGCACGCAGCAGCAAGTCCTGCGCGGAGACCCCCTTCGTTCTCCACACGCCTGTGACCGCTGAACCTCACACTGCGCTCAGCACTACATTGGGCTTGGGAGAGTCCGCTGTGGTGACGATGAGAAGCTCTGTAGAAGATGCTTATCAGAACGGGGGCCCCAAGGTTTGGGTGGGTGCAGTGTAGGGGGCGGCAGTGTTTGAAAGGCAGCGTGGTGACAGCCAGCACTGGTGGCAGCCGTGGCAGCCAAGCCCCTTCTCCTTGACGCCTGTGCTGGGATGCGGACCCCCTCCCACCCCATCTCCCTACGGCTGCAATGGCGCAGCAAAGAGCACAAGTGGCTGTCGAGCCAGTGACGGGTTAATTTCCCCAATGAGGGCTGGAGCCCGTGTGGCCCAAGCAGGCTCACAATTTGCCTAATTTCCCCTCCAGGGACGTGTCTTCTCTCCTCCAGGAAGTCACTAAGGAGCCTCTTTCTCTCACTTGTAAACAACCGTGGAAGATGTTTTCCCATGATCTCTCTGCCATGCTGCCCTTTGGATGCTCATTGAACCCAAATTGCTGACAGCCTCTCGCAGTCCCTGGAGGCCTGGGCCGGCCTGGGCGGCAGCCTTCCCATCCCCTCAGCTCATAGCTCCCCCAGTGCCTGAGCGAAGAGAGGGCCTGGCTCACTGGGCATCCTCCTTGGATGTCGATAGGGTTCTCCATGAAGCAAAATTAGGGACAGCAGGCCCCATATTTATTATCTCCTGCGCACCTAAGAGCTGTCCTCCAATCTGATGCTGCGTGTGACTGGTACTAGCTATAGATACAGCCACTTTCAGTTCAAGACCCTTGGCCATCAACAGGAAGGACCACATCGTGGGCCTCAGAAACAGCCACTGTTGTTAACAGGGGTTTAGTAGTCCTTAGTGGGAGTGCAGCAGTCATTAGGAGCAGTGTAATAGTCATTCGTAGTAGTTAGGAGTATAGTAGTCATTAGCAGGAGTAAAGTAGTCATTAGGAGTAGTATAGTACAGTAGTAGTCATTATTAGTATTATAGTACTCATTAGGAGTACAGTACTAGTCGTAGTATACTAGTCGTTAGTAGGAGTATAGTAGTCATTACTAGTGTAGTAGTCATTAGTAGTAGTATACTAGTCATTAGGAGTAATCCTTAGCAGGAGTACAGTAGTCATTAGAAGTAGTATAGTAGTAGTCATTATTAGTATTATAGTAGTCATTAGGAGTATAGTTCTAGTCATAGTATAGTAGTCGTTAGTAGGAGTTAGTAGGAGTATAGTAGTCATTACTAGTGTAGTAGTCATTAGTAGTAGTATACTAGTCATTAGGAGTAATCCTTAGCAGGAGTACAGTAATCATTAGGAGTAGTATAGTAGTAGTCATTATTAGTATTATAGTAGTCATTAGGAGTATAGAACTAGTCATAGTATAGTAGTCGTTAGTAGGAGTTAGTAGGAGTATAGTAGTCATTACTAGTGTAGTAGTCATTAGTAGTAGTATAGTAGTCATTAGGAGTATCGTAGTCATTTGTAGGCATATAGTAGTCATTAGCAGTGTTACAGTAGTCATTAGGAGTATAGTACTGTAGTTGTTAGCATGGCTCTGGTTGTCGTTAGTAGGCATGTCATATTGTTGATTCAGGCTCTCTCTCAGAGCTCGCCATAGCTTGGGAGGAAACAGAAGCCAATGTCCCCACCAGGGAGCGTTGAGGACAGCTCCTCTAGTGCTAACTGAAGGTGGCTTCTAAGAAGGAAGGTCACCAGCAGACAAGAAAAGTCCTAGGGGAGGAGGGGCTGGCAGCAGGTCTGAAAAAAGAGCCTGGTCAAGTGGAGGGCACGGGGAGAAAGACAGAGAGGGGAGCTCAGAAGCCCCCGGGGGGGTTCGCTGAGAGAGCTTGGGGTGGCTAGAGGGAAAGATGGGCAGGGAAGCAGAATGACCTTGATTGTGACAAGTGTGGGCAGAGAGGCTCGGCCTGATGCCACACATGCTTACCGCCCTCGAGTCCTCCTAGGGAAGGAGGCTCTGGACTTGGTGCCCACATCCTTGGACGTTAGGAAGTCCTGCAAACAGCACTGGCTTCAGAAAGCACCGGATGCAGGACAGAGCCAGTGCGGGCACCAGAAATGCCAACCTGATCCAACCCATTGGTGTGGAGCTGGTTCTGACTCAGGGATCTCCAGGGCACAGGAGAACTTCCGTAGAGGGTGGCCAAGGCCATCCATCGTTTCTCCTGGTGGGTTCGAACCACTGACCTTCCAGTTCACAGCCCAGCACCTGACCATGGTGCTAGCAGGACAGCTTCGTTCAGACCCAGAAGATGAGACAGTCATTGAGGGACATGATAGGGTGGGCTCTGTCCAGACGGCCTCGGGGACACACCGGGGTTGAGAGAGAGCACCCGACATTACACACGTGCCAAGGACAGAAGGGTTGGTCTGAAGCAGCTTCCGAAGCAAGAAAGCCATCTATCTGCTGTGAGCCTCCACGACTGGCCCCCAAGATGACCGGGAGAGGGAGGGGGAGGTCGGTGGCACTCAGAGACCAGAGAAGGCCTAGAGGAGCAGGTGCTGCAGCAGGTCTGAAGGAAGAGCCTGACCAACTGGGGCAGAGAGGACGGGCCTGCTAACGACAGAGAGGAGAGTCCAGTCTCCTGGTCAGGGATGGAGTTGGGAGAGAGGTCCTAGCCATATGCTTAATGATTTCATTTTTAGCAAATTGCGTTAATGTATAGCTTAGGTTATGAAAAAAATTATTTTAAAGACCGAACTAAGAAACCTAACTTCCCAGCTGTCTAAAAGTCGACTCCCCTCAGGGTTGACTTTGGTATTGAAGGGCAGAGGTTTCCTCCATGAAGCACCCTCATCTCGGGTAGCATTCCTCCCCAAGGCCATCAGGCTGCCTGCACACACCTCCACACCCACCGGCCTCGGCTGTGAGGGCGCTATTGAGGTCCGCTCCTCTCTCCGTCTGCTAGCTCCAGCTTTATCAACTGCATCCCCGGCCTGTGACATTCCCTTCAAGAACGGCTGCTCTCTCTCTTACTCTCCTCACTGGACAAATTGAACCGGCAGGTAGAGTACCAAGATTTCCACTGGAGATGAAGTTTCATCCTTAGCATCTGACGGAGACAGGGACGCTCTGTAGCTCCAACTGAACGAGCCAGCCGGGGCCCCTTCACACCCTTGCCTTCTTACCCTGGCCTGTCAAAGGCCCATCCTGTCCCTATCATCATCCGGAAGAAAGAAGACAGAAGGCTGCGCTGGCTGGGCAGGAATCAGCGCGGCCCAGAAGGTGCCAAGGGAGAAGAAAATATGCAGCATTAATATTTAATGCCCCCTTACATTTCCCCCTAATAAGCCGAGCGCTACGGCGAGCTGAGCTGATTTATTTTGTCAGCAGTGGAAAGATTTCAAGGATGATGCATGTCACTGGGTCACACCGAACCCATCACACAAAAACACACGGCTGAAGCATCCAAGGCAAGAAGACTCTGGGCTTGATCTCAAAGTCTCTGGGCTTCCAGAAGTCTTGCCAACAGCACAGGGTTTCAGTAAGCACCGGTGGCAGGGCAGGCAGTGGGGTGGGCACAAGAGTCATGCTCTTGCGCCTCCTGTTAGTAAGAGGAAGGAGCCTGGTGGCCCGGTGGTTCAGCCCTGAGCTGCACTCCACAAGGTCAGCCGTTTGAAACCACCAGATGCTCCGAGGGAGAAAGATGGGCTTTCGACTCCCATCGACAGCTACAGTTTCGGAAGTTCACAGGGGCAGCTCTACGGTGTCCTACAGGGCCGCTACGAGTCGGCAAGGACTGGAAAGCTCTGGGTCTGGGTTTTCGGTTTGGTTAGTAAGAGGCACTACCGCAGATGAGAAGAGCAAACACCAGCTCTGCCCCATCCATGCCCTCAGTACTTCCCTGGAGTTTTTTGTTTTGTTTTGTTTTGTTTTGGTCACTGGCAGTATTCCTATTGCTAGCTCCTGAAACTCCTTGCCTGAGGCTTTCTTTGGCCAATAGAACTTGTTCGACCTATTTGCTGGACAGACTGGAAGAGCCAAGGAGCTATGTTTCTGGAAGTAACTCTACTCCAATATCAGATGGGGACGAATGGGGACATTGCAGTATGCGTCGCCCCTCTGAGGTGGGCTCTCCACCATCTCCCAGAGGTCCTCAGTAGGAATGGACCCCCATAGCCCACAGGACAACCTGTCTGTGAATATACCTTCTACGGACTCCCTTCCTTGCCCTGTCTTCCTTCCCTCCTGCCTCCCAGTTCTTCCTGGAATTGCCTCCCCAGGACGCCGTGGCAGTTAGATTTTATCTCAGCTTGCACTTGGGTAGCTCGGGAGTCCAACCTGTCCAGGTCACAGCTTAGTGGGAGGTGTAACCTTTTTATGAGAGACCTCTCCTCTCTCTGACCCTTCACCCGCCCTGCTTACTAGTACTCAGTGTCTGCCGCCGGGGTGGCCTCATGTGGGCTGCTGACCAAGGGACCCAACCTCTGTGCCCTGCCTGCCACGTTTCCATGGCCCTTGGATCTAGGCAACTCTGCTCTCACCGGCCTGTGATCTCCCTGCAACCCACTTCACCTTTCTGTATCATCAGCCTTCGGCGAACAGCGTCTGGAGGGGGCTCCGGCGAGCACCGGACCCATGGGCTTGAGTTGGCCTGGGCTGGATGCTACAACGTCCCTTCTTATACCTCGGTGATTGCCACTGGTTTTGTTTCTCAAGGCAACCCAACTTCATCCATCCGTTTACCTTCAAACCATAGTCAAAGGACCTGCTGGGCAAGCTAGTCCCATCCCTGATGTGTGTGTGTGTGTGTGTGTGTGTGTGTGTGTGTGTGTGTGTGTGTCTGAGAGAGAGAGAGAGGGAGAGGTTGTGAGAGCCACGACCATGTTGCTGCTTGCTTGAAAAGCAAAGGAAATAATACATGATCACAGTAGCCTGTTGGGAAGGGCAATACACACATGATTTAATCATGTCCAGTGAAAATGTGTGTTTCCTGTAAGTCATGAATAAAACTCTCCTGTTGGGATAGAACATAGGTCCTCGCGCCATCCCGCTCCTCTGTAAATGTCAAGGTAGCCCCACCCTGCTCCTGTTCCTAATCTTTTCCTCTCCATGGGCAGCCAGCGGGGCAATGAGAAGCAAGAAAATGAGAGGCAGTGCTGAGAAGATGGCCGGAGGAAGGACGTCACCTTTAAGGCCGGTGACCAGGGTATAGACAATGGCTGACTCTGATGCCCAGTGGTGGCTCTGAGCGTCAGTGTCCTCATGGCTGAAAGGAGAGATCTGGAGAAAGCGGTGGGCTGCCGTTGTTAGAGGTTGAAAGGCGGAGCTGACTGAGGAAATGGCTGTGGTCAGGCACTGTGTTAGTCTGGGTACTTTAGAGAAACAAATCCACAGAAACGCATATGTATAAGAGAGAGTTTTATATAAAGGGTAAGTGCACATCAAGAAAACATCCCAACCCAGTGCCGCCCCAGTCCACAAGTCCAACATTAACCCATATGTCTGACACCAATCAACAAAGTCCTCCTCTATCTCACAAAACACACATTATGATGCTGACTGCAGGAGGAAAGCCAAATCGGTGAACGTGTAAGCATCTCAGCACTGGCAGGGGTCTCCACACGGCTGCTCCAGCACCCAGGGCTGCATAAGGGTAGATCCAAGTTGCTTC
>NW_022103968.1:16251800-16254361 GCF_000313985.2 Echinops telfairi
TTCTCCTTGGGGATGTCTTGCAGGAAGTGAGCCTTGCCAGCTGAAGCAGGAACTGGCTAAGGCAGCTACACCCTGATCCGACCATCAGAAAGCAAGACACCGAGAACTCGAAAGGCGAGGCTCACCATGCCATTTATCCCTCTGCCCTTCAATTAACCCCACAAGTGTTTAATGGGCCAGGTTGGCACAATAAACTAACTACCTCAGGCACCATGAAGACATTTTCGATTCCCAGTGACCCCACAGGACAGAGTAAAACTGCAAACCCCTACCCTGGGTTTTCCTGGCTGGGCTGTCAACAGAAGTAGATCACCAGCTCTGTCTCCTATGGAGCCCCTAGAGGGGTTCAACTACCACCTCTTCTTTTTAGTAGCCAAGCACTTAACCTCGGCACCACCAAAGTGCCTCTGGGAGACTATTACCATCAACATCACGGCCAAACCAATTCCGGCTCATACTGGGCTTTATAGATTGCCAAGGCAACGAGTCTCAGTGGAAGTAGAGCACCCCGTCTTTCTCCTGTGCTACAGCTGGGGGCTTCGTCTCATAATATCTCCGTTGCTTTAACTGCTGTGCCACCAGGGCTACTGATTCTCCTTGAGGGAATCTAAGAGCATGGATTCTTGGTCTCAAACTGCAAAATGTTACTGGATGGCTGGAGACGAATGTGAATTTCTTAAAAAGATGCGTGTGCTCACTGGGCTAGCTGGAAAGGACTAAATCACCAAAACAAACAAACAACAAACTCACTGCCATTGAGTAGATACCGACTCACAGCGAGACCACTGTCAGTTTCCAAGAGTGTAACTGTTCACGGGACTGAAAAGCTCAATCTCTTCCGGGAGTGACTCGTGATTTCAAACTGCCGACTTTTCGGACTACCCCACCAGGGCTCCGGGCCCAAATAAAAGCTGCGACAAACAGCCTGAAATCACAGTGGCTTAGAACATAACATTTCTCACCAGCACTGCTGCCCAACATCGTTCAAGGGCCCATACTCCTTCCATCCTGTGGCTCTTCCCCGCTCTTGGATGGGGTAGGTAGCTCTAGCTAGCTGGAATGGAGGAGAAGAGAAAAATCTTGAAGGATGAGACGTTGTTTTTGTTGTTGTTGGGTGTCACTGGGTCCATTCCGATTCACGGAAACCCCATCTCACAGAGCAGAATTGCCTTATAGGGTTCCCTGGGTGTCATCTTTATGGGAACAGACAGGCAGGTCATTCTCACAGAAGCCTGTTGGGTGAGTTCACACAGCTACTCCTGTGACTAGCAGGCAAGCGCTAATGAAGGTTCCCTGAGACGTGATAGAGGAGGGCTCCTTTTGTTTTTGGGGGGAGGTCAAAGGGTGGCACCACTAACCCCCGTTCATATTTCTTTGACCTCAACTACCCACCCAACCCCATCTAATTGCAAGCTTGGGAACTGTAGCCAGGAGAGCCCTGGGATGGCTGAGCCTTAATCATCCTGCCAAACACAGGGAGTCCGTTACAAAGCTGGGAACCAAAGGAGCAGCACACCGCCTGGTGCTGTGCTCTCCCACCATCCGCTGCAGATTGAACTGGTGCGATCTATAAGGTTTCCATTGACGAATCTTAGGTCGGCACCGGACTGTGAACCGCAGGGTTGATGGTTCAAGCCCACCACTCACTCACAAGAGAAAGATGAGGGTATTGCTACTGTAAAGACTGACAGCCTTGGAAGCCCTAAATTGTTGCTCTGAGTCAGAATAGTTTGGGTTTCATCTTTAGAATTAGATTGCCAAGCCTGCCTGCCTTCCAGCCCCTCTTAGTCTTCAAACTCTGCTGCTACCTGCTCAGCCTGAGAGTGGCAAGCCAGCCTCCACGGAAAGATGAGTGAGTGGTGGCTGCCCAGGCCAAGAATTCAACCTGGTTCTCTTGGGTGGAAAGTGAGGGTTTTTTTCAGTGAACTCACAAGGCTGGGCGGTGAGAATAAGCTAAAATTACACAGAGAAGGAGGCTGGTTAGGGCCCAGGTGTGGAAACCCGCCACTGACTCCTTCTCCAACCCAGGAACCACAAGACTCCCTGGAGCATCGTCCACAACGTAACGTGCACCTTCGAATCATCATCAGCAAAGGTGGCTTTTAAGAATTCTAAAGTCTAGGCAGGGTTGAGAATCACTGTTCTAAGCTCACTAAATAATCGGGAGGTCAAGTATTTTCCAATGAAGAATTTTCTTGGGGATGCCGTCTCTTTTGATCTTCAAAACAACCCTAGGAGAGAGGGTGGCCCGACTTTACCAGATGCCGAGTGGATCCCACCTCCTTTGTGGTTCAAATTGTTTGCGCTCAACTAGTAGTTATGCAGGACCAGTGGTTACGCAGGACTAGTAGTTACACAGGACCAGTGGTTACGCAGGACTAGTGGTTACGCAGAAGGACCAGTGGCACAGTGGGTTATGTGTTTGTCTGCTCACCACAGGAGTAGCATCTGGGATAGTAGTAAATCTTTCCACTTTATCAGTGTTATATAATGCCCTTCAGTCTTTTATATCATGACATTATTCATCTTCTACCAGGAGAATGAATGAATCCGTCTTAGAA
>NW_022103968.1:16254462-16264281 GCF_000313985.2 Echinops telfairi
CCCCACTATCATGATCCCAATTCTACCTTACAAATCTGGCTAGACCAGAGCATGTACACTGGTACACATAGGAACTGGAAACACAGAGAATCCAGGGCGGATGATCCCTTCAGGACCAGTGGTGAGAGTGACGATACCGGGAGGGTAGAGGGAAGGTAGGGTAGAAAGGGGGAACCGATGACAGGGATCTACATATAACCTCCTCCCTGGGGGATAGACATCAGAAAAGTGGGTGAAGGGAGATGTCAGACAGTTTAAGATATGACAAAATGTTGTGAGAATGATGAGGACAATGAATGTACAAATGTGCTTTACACAATGGATGGATGTGATCTAAGAGTTGTATCAGCCCCCAACAAAATGATTTTTAAAAATAAATAAATAAAACAAAACAGAAAGAAATACTGCCAGAAGGCTCCATAGAAGTGAGCGCCAAGGCTGCATCTCCTGTGCGTGGCTCTGGCTCGTGTGATTAGGAGAACCAGTCCCTGGGGAAGGACATCATGCTTGGTCAAGCAGCAGGGTCAGTGACACAGGAGGAGAACCTCGGTGAGATGCCGTCAGTGATGGCAACCATGAGCCCTAGCATAACAAGGGCTACCAGAGCAGCGGGACCACGCAGTGCTTTGTGCGGCTGTCCACAGAGCGGCTACGAGTCAGGGCCAACTCGGTGGCACAAACAACGACAACAAATTATTGAACAGTGTGCCGTTCCTTCAGATTTTTATAAGTACCGTGTCACAGATGTATGGTATCATTTAGGTTTATTTGTAAGTTGAACTTTAGAATATGTTAGATGGTATTGTGTTACCTGACTCTAGGGACAGAGAGGTAAATGATTACAGAGTGTGTTCTTATGGGTGATGGTAGTTACAATAGCGTAAGGATAAGAAGGCTTTGGGGGGGGGGTGCTATTCACGTTTTCTCTAAATTCTTAGAAGTTCATTTTCTTAATCTTGGTTTTTGATGTAGGTAATGTACTTGTTCTTTTTTTTGGTGGTAGGGGTCGGGGATAGGGCACCTCAACTACCCTTGTAAAGAAGCCTGAACTGCGGAGCCACCGCAATGAGCCTGGGTCACAAAAGCAAAGTGGCTGCACCCCTTCAATAGAACGTCCCCGCATTGCTGACACAAAGGGTGGTCCGGCCACACACACAACAGCCCTCTGCTGGGTGACACTCTTTGACCCCAGAAGTGCTCTCGGCCCCGTGACTACCACCTCCAACCTGCAATGGCCTCAAAGGTGTTCGAGACCCTACATTTCCATCAAGGACCCCCAAATCCTTTAAAGTGCAAACCCAAGGCAAATAAACACTGAATTCATATATACAAATGTCGTCGTTGGTAAATTTAGTCCGCAACAGCATTTTACAACATTTGGATGCGATTTTAGGTGCGAGTCCCTGGCTTCGCCATGCACAATTAGCTGCGAAACCTGGAAAACCATGGCTGATTACAAAATCAAGGTGTGACTGGGAGCCATGTTGTTTCAAAAGCTAAATCATAAAAATCCCTGGATGTTTTATTAGCAAAAACTAAACTCTGCTCTATCATGAGTGCTTTTAGTATGTTCAGCACGGCCTGAGAGAGGACTATGAAAAATGAGAGCCTGCTGAGGACGAATCCAGCCAGCTTGTACATGATGCCGGGGTATCCACCCGACCTCTCCCATCCCTGAGCACCCCAGGGACCACCATGGTTCTTGAGAAGCCAATAGAAACAATTTTGTGGATTCAAGCGGGGACTTCGTCATCTCTTCATCATAACTGGTCGATAGAAATCTCCAATAAGCATTGATTTTTTTTTCTTTTCTGAACATGCTAAGTTCTTAAAGTCTTCATTTTAACGGTATGATCTTTCATTTATGCTTTTTATTGGCGTCTCATGCTGGCCCAAAGAGCTTCCCGTGGAGGTCCCTTGTGTTTCCGTCAATACTCAATGGGACCAAACTAGTCCCCTCCAAGAGACTCCCCTCCCTTCCTTCTCCTTAATGAGACCCCTCCTTCCTTAGGCTCCCTTCTCTTCCTCCTTCTTTTCTTTCTGCTATTCCTATTGAGAAGGGCCCCTGGGGCCCTCCTCTAGAGAAAGGGAGAAAGAAGTAGGATTTAGGCAGAAGGAGAAGCTGAGTGACAATATAGTCCCCAGCCTGGTATCAGTTCGGCCCATCCTGTGGGAACTCTGGAGCTGAGCTCAGAGTTGTCCTAAAGGCAGGGAAAGGCCTTAGCCTCTCAGCATGGACCAGTGCCGGCACACCCCCATCACTCCCTCTCTTCCTCCTTCCTTCCTGCCACCCATTCACATCACACGCACCCTTGTGGGTTACACACACGGTCACTCATATTAACCAGATAGAACAGAGGGGACCTGCTCCTTAGGGGTTCCGAGACTGTAAATCTTCATGGGAGCAGACAGCCTCATCTTGCTCAGGCAGAGCTGCTGGTGGGGTCAAAGCACCGACCATTCCATTAGCAGGAAGCAGTTCATTGCTGTGCCACCAGCTCTCTGTGGACACTCGGAAGAGAAAACTGAAAAACACGGAGCCTGCCCTTGAGGTGAGTGGGGAAGGAAGGGAAGGAGTGCAGACGTGTCAATATGTCATCAGCATTCAAGGTCATACAGATGTACAAGTGGAGCCATAGTTAGGTAGATGAGGCTGTAGATACATCGAGTTCCTAGTTGGCACAAACAGTTTGCGCTTGGCTATGACTCTTAAGGTGGAAGGTTCAAACCTAACCAGTAGTGCCACAGAAATAAAGGGCCTCCTGGTCAGCTTCCACAAAGATTACATCCAAGAAACCCCTATGGAGCTCTCCTCGGTAACACTGCGGTCATCACGAGCCAGAAGCAACCCACTGGCAATGGGTTTGATTTTGGGATAGAAGGAAAAAGAGAGAGAGAAACTAAGACAGCGTTTGAAGAAGTCAGAGGAGTCCTGCCTGAAAGCACTGCTTGCAGAGAAATATGACATCATTCTGATTCCAGGATGTTTAAAACTGATTTGGGGAGCAATTAAAGAGGTAGGCAAGAAATGCTGCTGTCTGAAATGCTTGTACAAGGTTACAGGTCTTTTTCCCCCCCAGAATGGGGATGTGATTTTATTATATTCAATATATTTTATATATAAAACCCACCACCATCAAGTCAACCCCAACTCAAAATCACCGTATTAAAGGGTTTTTGAGACTCTAAATCTTTATGGGAGCAAACAGTCTCATTTCTCTCCCAGGGAGCAGCTGGTGGGCTGGAACCACCAAACTTGCAGTTAGCAGCCTAATGCCTAACTCACAATATCACCAGATCTCTAATTCGCCTATAGACCTACACGATACATTCCTCCCGAGTACTTAAAGCCAGGGAAAGGTTTGTCTTTCCTCATGAATTGGCATCAGACCCTGAGAGGGACGTAATTCATCTGATTTTTCTTTTCGTCCTAGCTGCCCAGGAGCTCACAGATAAACCCCATGCCTATTTTTAAGGGCTTCTCCACTTTAGTCTCTGAAGGGAGATAACATTCATGTTGAAAACAGAATTCTTAACGTGGTCCAGCCCGTTCGGTTTTGTTCTGTGTCCTGTTACAGGAATAAGGCTATCTTATCTTTTTAGAGGGAACAAAGGTGACTTGGTGGTGTAATTCCTGCCTTCTATGCAAGAAAACTGGGTTCGATTCCTGGCCCATTCACCTGGTGTGTAACCACCACCTGCCAGGAAGCTTATGTGTTGCTATGATGTTGAACAGGTGTCAGCAAAGTTTCAGGACTAAGACAAACAGAGAAAAAGACTCCTGGGAGTCTATTAGCCAAAGACAGCCCTACGAATCATCCTGGTCCAATCTCTGCTCCATCATAGGATGATGCGGGATCAGGCAGAGTGTGGCCCATTGGGCATGGGGTCACCAGGAGGCAGTCTACTCTAAAGTAGCGTTTTGGAGAAGAAACAACATCAGTTTAGAAAAGAACATGATTAAGAAATTTAGTAACTGGCACTTCACATCATCAAATCAGGGACTTGGCCTCCGTTATGTCAGAAAGAACATTACTGAGGGGAAAAGTAGCAAAAAACGATGGCTACTCAATAGATATCTGGCATCTGAGGAAGTGAATGAAGAGATTCATGAGATAATCATGAAGAAAGAGTCACATATTTAAATGTATATTCACCTAAGATTTCTCTTTGTCACTCATATTTATCTCACTGCTTTGTCACCACTCCCCTGATTTCCCCAACTACCCTGCAATGCCGGATTAATCTTTTCCCCGCGCGACATGGAGTATACCTTCCGTTTCTTCCACTGTCAACAGACACACACAACTCCGTCTTGCTCAGAGCTTTCCAACATTCTTCTTTGACTTAGAAGTTGAGGGAGTAGACACCTCTTCCTTTCCTTTGGGACCTGCCCCACTTTAAGTTCCTGCAAATTCATGATTGGGGTCACAGGCTTCATGGTTACAGAACAGGTAAGAACTCAGGCTGCCTCCATGAGCCCACCGCTTGGGTGTATAACCCAAGCATGGTCCATCAAAGTCTCTGGCAAAGGTTATATAGACATTAAGGGAGATGTGGTGACTCTAAACTGGAACAAGGACCATGTAAGTCCAGGATTTCCAGGAGGCGTTCTGCCCAACAGAGAGAGAATCCACCGACGAATAAAGCCAGCAAAGCAAAACAAGAAATAAAAGAAGAGACAGCCTTGATCTAGCTGTGCCTGAATCTGTCCCAATTCTGCCAACTGGTGTGTTTCTTTAAACTAGTTTTAGTCTTTTGAGCTAGTTTTAATTGAACATCTAACACTTGAATCCTTAAAAGTCTGACTGAAGAGGACAGTGCAAATTTGAAGCTCTTCTCTCTGAACTTGAGGAAGAAACTCATAAGACAGCGTCATGGAGAAGACCATCGGATGAATCCTTTCTGGTCATGCTTCTCAAGCTCTCTTGGTGAATGCCCTTTCTTGAAAACAATTTCCATCTAAGATCTATTCCAACAACAACAACAAATAGTCTAGAATATAAAAGTAACTCCTACTTTGCAAGTAGAGAAAGACTGAATGCGGAATAGAAAAATGGGCAAAACACTTGAACTGGCATTTTTTAAAAAAGGCCAATAAACAATGTCAACTAAGCAAAGAAGTCCAACTTCAGTAGTCACGAGGGAACTGGAAAAAAATTCACAGCAAAATACCATGCACTCCTTTTAGAACACACCGATGTGCATCAATAAGCATCTGCGTCTAATCACAGACCAACCCGACGACTACACAGCATTCATCCTCAGTGTACAGCACATGCAATTTGCCACCCAAACGAACAGTACCTGAACTGGTCCACATCCCATCCACCGACTAAGTGTGGTGATCACGTTCTTGGCTCAGCTGCCATTGTCAGACTGTCACAGACATTTCCAAACACCTAGTCTCAAATTCTGCGCCTATTTCTTTGCAGGCTGGTAGCAGTTCATAGCTGGCATCAGTGTGCGGATCACACTTTGAACAGTACTGACTTATCACAATTGCTGAATAGGGTACAACTGTCCACAACAGGAGAACTTGGCCAGCAGAATCTTTTGCAGAAGGAAGCCTTGGCCAGACTCAACTTAGGGAGATGAGCTGCAAGGTAAGCAAGGCTTTCCTGTTTCAAACCACCAGATGAAGATGCGGCCACTGACTCTCAACTTCCTGAGAAATCTCCGGGATGATGGATGTGAATTAGGGTCATGGGAAAAGAAGCCTGGACCACACACCTGAAGATGCCTTTCCGCACTCATGGAAACATGAGGTGATGCCCAGAAAGAATTGCCCAAGGGGAAGTTAGCCAGGAAGAGGGTGGCTCCTGTGTCAAAATCTTTTCCCATTAATCTAGATCTCCGAAGACAGCATAAAGTGTCCCTGGAGCACCGATGTGCACTCAGGAGGTAGGTCTCCCCTCTCCCCAGGGACCTGAGCGTGGAATCACTTCAAGCTGGCGTCACAAAGAAGATGCCCCAACAAACAAGAGGTGCCATCGCTAGAAGCGTTTGTCTTTTTTCCTTTCCAGCTGCCTCTTCTGATCTCCCTCCTGCTTCTTTTTTCCTTAAACCAAAGAGTCTCAAGCCTGGCTTCACATAGAATTACCAAGAAAGCTTTAGCAAATACCAGGCCCCAGTCTCACTTCCTGGTATCTGATTCTATTTCTCTGCAGTGGGGTCGAGGTACCTCCGCCCGGTGATTATAATGTGCAGAGTTGAGATTGTATGCTTTAGACCAAATAACTCACCTCGTGCATGGGCACTTGAGTGTAATCAGCCCATCGGTCACCAACAGTTTCTGAACTCCACGGATGAAAAGTTGTGTGCCTAGCATTCTAGACAGAGGGAAGAGATTTGCAAATGTCCTGAGACAGGAAGGAGCATGACATGTTTAGGAACTGAGAGAAGACAAATGGGGACAGAGCTGAGTGAGCATGGAGGGGGATGGGGAGAAATGAGACCGGGGCAGGAGCCAGGGCCAGGGCATGAAGGACCCTGTGGGCCATGGCCGGAACTCCATCCCCTGTGCAAAAGAAGGTTTGTAAGGGTTCTATAAGCAGAAGCCACGACTGGGATATTCCTGAGATGGGGAATTTCATAAAAGTGCACACTGGTTCTGGCAATTGAAGCTATCAGTGCCATAGGTGAGAGGAATAAGCCAAAGCCCCCGTCCTGGGACCTTGCATTCCAGTTAAGGAAAGAAGACACACAGATGTGCAACAACAGCCTCCGTCTGTTTATCACACAGATTAACCAGGATGGCTTAAGTCACATTGTGGTTCAAAATAATCACGATAAAACAGAAAATCCCAGTGTCTCAAAGTAACACATTTATTTCTTGTTCATGCTGTGTATTCAGTGGTCCAAAGGTCTGCTCCATCCAGTAACCCAGAGACCCAGGCTGATGGATGGACACCTTCCGCATTACGGAGTCTCCATGGTCACTACAGCAGAAGAGTACTGGGGGGGGGGGGGTGTCTAAATGTTTCCACCCAGCTTGAAACATTTCCCTTTTCATGAAGTGGCATCACTTCTGCTAATAGTTCATTAACCTAGCTTCCTCGTGTGAGCCACCTAACTGCCACGGAGCTTGACTTAGCAGGGCAGCAGGTTCTAGTAAAGCACCCACTGCTGTCCAGAGGAATCTGCCTCATGGGGTCCCTCTGTGGGGACCATAAATCTTGATCCGAGCAGACAGGATGGCTGATGGGTTTGAACCACCAACCTCTCGGTCAGCAGCCCAACACCGCCCCCATAGCACCACCAGAATTGCGGTTGGTGGTTAGTACATGTTTCTATGGTGCAACAACCTGCAGAGTGGTGTGTCGAACAACAGCGTTTGTTGCTGCTGTTAGATGCCACCAAGTTAGTTCCGACCCACAGCACCCCAAGGATGACAGAACAAAACGCGTGCAGCCCAATCAGGTGCCATCCTCACAATTGTTGCTATGTTCGGATCCGTTGGCGTAGCCACTGCGCATCTATCCGCTTCGTTGTGGGTCTTCTCCCTTGTCACTCACTCTTGGCCAAGTATGATGTCCTTCTCCCAGGACTGGTCCCTCCTGATAACATGTTCAAAGTAAGTGAAATGAAACCTCACCTTCCTCACGGCTAGGGCGCCTTAGGATGCACTTCCTTCTGTATGGATGTGTTTGTTCTTCCGCCAGTCCCTGTGTGCTTCCTGTTCGTGTCCGTTCTGGCACCGTCATTCAAAGGTCAGCTCTTCAGGCTTCCTGCTTTATGGTCCAGCCGGCACGTGCCTATGAAGCTACTGAAAAGAGGTGTGGGTCCGGGGCCCTTCCGTCCTCCAAGTGACATGCTTGCTTCTAACACTTTAAAGGCCACGACTGCTTTATAAACACCCCACTCTTAATCAACCCAGGTGAAATGCGGATTTTCCTCTGAGGGGAAAACTGAGTGTCAACAATTGTCGTTTCAGCACTAGGTGCCTCACTAGGTGATGATGATGTTCACATCCATTTTGAACAGACAAGAGCTTCCGCTGGACCTTTGTAAAGCATGAAATCATGGCATGTCAACCCTAGCTGGGTGAGAGTTGAAAATTCATCCAGCCCAACCACATCTTTGTAAGAAGGTAACTAAATCCCAGAAGAAAAGTGACTGATCCAAAGTTACACAGTTAAGTCTAGGAACCTACCTCCTGCCTCTCATCCGGTGCATTTCCAACCCCAAGAAGGAATAAAATAGTATGGGTAACTTGAAAATTTTAGAAAGAAAAGTAAGCTGGACAAAGCTTGAAAATTCTATCCAGATACACACACACACCAATAATTCATGGCCAATATGAAACAAGAAGATGGCGGAAATAAGTCCCAACGTATCTGTAGTAACAATAAATATGAATGGGTAATATAATTTTGTGCAAAGACCAAGATTCAAATATTTTTAAATCTCCCTATATGCTCTCCACAATTCAAACAGGAAGAAAAATTACACGGAAAAGTTAAAAAAAAGAGTAACAAGAAAGATAAAGCAATCAAATGTTTGTTAAAAATAGAGTAGGTTTAGCACGATTGGTATTAAACATAAGCATTAGCAATCAACAGCACTAACGGAGATAATCAAGCTGAAGCTTTGGCTGTTGTTGTTTTTAACTGAAACAATCATGGCCCGAAAAATTCAAAACACATGGTATCTAAAGAGCAGCGAGATGAGAGAAAAAGACATTGGAATATCTGTGCAGCATGTGAGTACGTTTGTGGGGTGGGGGGCGGGGTGCAACTATGTGACTTTGTGACCAAATGCTTCCGAGATGTGTAAATCCATCCCACTTTCTTTTTTAAATCTCTCGTCATGCACGTTGCTGAGTCTCAGCTATCTGTCTTCCTGGAGTTGATCCTCTAAGCCGGGCAACCCAAGCATAGGAAATAAAACAGTATCTATTTTTACAGACTGGGGGATTCTGCCAGAGAGAAAGCCAATACACGGTAACTCAGCATTACAAGCCAGCCCTGATGAAGGAAAGATTGCCCCCCCAATAGTGTTGTTGTGAGGTGCTGTTCACGTAGTTCTGGCTCATGGTGACGCCTACAAACGTGACCCTCACAAGTATTGTTGCGTTGAAGCCCAGTGCTGCAGCCACTGTGTCAATCCATCTCACGAAGGCGCCCCCTCTTTTTCTCCAACCTCCTTCACCAAGCATGGTGCCCTTTCCCAGGGGCTGGTCTCTCCTGAGCATGTCCAAAGTGAGATGCCGTCTTACCATCCTCACGGCCAAGGAGCATTCTGGCTTTATTTGTTCCAAGAGAAATGTGTTTGTTTTACCAGCAGTGGTGGTATTTTCAATATTCTACACCAATGCCCTAATTCAAATGCATCCTTTTTTTTCAGCCTTATTTATTATCTAACTTGCATATGTATAGGAGGGGATTGAAAATACCATGGCTTAGGTCAAGCATAACTTAGTCCTCGATGTGGCGCACTTACTCTTCAACACTTTAAAGAAGATCCGTGCGGCAGAGCTACCCAACAAATACTTCATTTGATCGCTTGACTGCTGCTTCTATCAGCACTTGATTGTGGAGCCAAGCTAAAGGAAGTCCTTGACAACTTCGATCTTTTCTGCATCTATCAGATTGCCTATGGGTCCAGTTGTGACTTTGGTTTTCTTTACATTGGGTCACAGTATATACTGGACTGCAGTCTGATTTTCATCAGCAAGTGCTTCAAGTTCTCCTTGCTTCAGGGAGCAAAATTGTGTCATCTGCATATCACAAGTTGATAATAACACTGCCTCGGAATGTGCTTGACACGATGGATGGATGGATAGATGGATGGATGGATGGATGGATGGATGGATGG
>NW_022103968.1:16264460-16316650 GCF_000313985.2 Echinops telfairi
TGGATGGATGGGTGGGTGGGTGGATGGATGGGTGGATGGGTGGATGGATTGTGATAAGAGTTGTATGAGCCCCCAAATAAAATAACTTAAAATAGAGAAAAGACTGCCTCTGATCTCGATGCCATGTTATCTGTCTCATAGTCCAGCAGCTCAGAGCATAGATTGAATAAGTATGGTGAGCGGATACAACCCTGACACACACCTGTCCTGATTGAAACTAAGCAATATTCCTGTGTTCTGTTTGAGCAACTGCCCCTTGGTCCATGTGTAAGTTCTGCATGAACATAAGAAAGTGTTCTGGAATTCCTATTCTTCATAATGTTGTTTATTGTTTGTTGTTATTGAAACATTCTAATGCCTTTGCATAATCAATAAAGCACAAGAAAACATCATTCTGTTATTCTCTGCTTTTAGTCAATAACCATCTGATATCAGCAATGATATCTCTGGTTCCATATCCTCTTCTGCATCCAGCTTTAGAGTCTGGTAGCTTCCTGCTGACGTACTGCTGCCAACTGTTTTTGAATGATCTTCAGCAAAATTTTACTGACATGTGATCTTAGTGATATTGTTCAATAATTTCTGCATTTTGCTAGTCCCTTTTCATTGGAACAGGCACAGATATGAATCTCATCAAGTCAGTGGGCCAAGGAGTTGTCTTCCAAATTTCTTGGCATAGATAAGTGAGGGCTTCTTGTTCTTCATTGGTTTGTTGAAATATTTCAATTAATATTATGTCCATTCCTGAAGCCCCAATTTGCTATTATCTTCCATACAGTGTGAACGTCTTCCTTCAATACCATTGGTCCTTTATCACATGGGATATACTCTTGAAATAATTGAATATCAGTCAGCAAATTTTGATACAGTGACTCAGTGTATTCCATTCATCTTCTTTTGATGTTTCCCTATATCATTCGATATTTTCCCAATGGAATCCTTCAATATTACTACTCCAGGCTTGACTTTTTTCAATTATTTCAGCTTGAGATATACTGATTGTGTTCTTCCTTTTTTTTGGCTTCCAAACGCCTGGTCTTTGCGTACTGCATTTTAATACACCCCTTAGTCTTTTCAAGTTGGACTTTGAAATTCTCTCTTCAACTCTTCGTTTATCATTTCTTCCACTTGCCTTAGCTGATCTGCATTCAACAGCAAGTATCCGAGTCTCTTCTGACATCTGCTTTGGTCTTGTCTTTCTTTCCTGTCTTTTTAATGACGCTGATGGGCATCCTCCAGCTCGTTGGGTCTTCTGTTATCAGTGCTCCCTGTGTCAAATCCGTTCATGAGGTGATCTCTAAATGCAAGTGAGATAGACTCTAGGTTGTATGGTGGTCTGTTTTCATTTTCTGCAGCTCGAATTTGAACTTGTATATGTGCTTATTGATGGCCTGTTCACTCCACAACTGTGGAGCAGCAGAAAGTCCACTTGATCAGGGAGTGTGGCTCCTACAATTGGTGCCTGCTCCCTCCACCAAAGCCCTGGCTGCAAAGCCCTCCAGGGAAATCCCAGAGCTGGCAACTTCCCCTTCAGGGAGCTGTTTCCCTGGACACTTGGCTGGGCACCAGGGACCCCAGATGCTGAGAATTCTTTCACAGGCCATGTTATGCTGGGTGTTTCCAAAGAAAATATCCCCAAGGCCCACACTTGGCCCATCTGTTTCCCATTTTGAGAAGTGAGTCCTACACACCAGTTTATTAAGAACTGCACTGATGGAAAGAAAAGAAACAGCCTCTAAAAGCCCCCTGCGAGCCTTGCCTTGGCCCTGTAGTTTTATAACAGAGCACAGGGCAGCCAAGGGGCCTGGCCGTCTGCCTGCTAGCAAGCCAGTCCCATTCTCTGGGCCTTCCATCCATCACCGCCCCACGCCAAATCTTAATGGGGGCACGCTAGATGCTGGGTGTTTATGGTGGGCCGCTAGCTGTTGCTGTTTTTTTCATGCTAATCTCACCGGGCGAGCCTCTCAGAGGGATTCTCCAGGGTGGGAGGCTTGCGGAGAGATGGGTGGATGGGGCACAAGACGGAGGTGGGAGATCCTTCCACGATGGAGCTGCAGCCACTGCTGGGGGCTTGACTGAGAAGCTCTGGCTTTTGTTGCCTCTGATTGTCCCTCCTGTGGTCGTGGACGTTTTTGGCAGGCTGGACTCTGGACTGGGCTCTGGCCCGGGCTTGCGTTCATTAATCTGCCTGCCATCGAGCCCCTGTGAAATGAGATGGTTTCACACTCGCAGAGAGACAAGGGGAAAGGGCTCGGGGCAGGAAGAAGGCCCAGCCTAGAGCCGGGACGGTGGGCTCGGGGTGGCCCTCTAAGCAGGCAGAACCGGCCTCTTTGGGGAGCGGGCAGAGCCCTCCTTCCCCAGGAGGCCCTTGGAAGCCGGGACCATGCCTTAGCCCAGCTGGAAGTGTGGACCTGGAGCCATGGGGGCCTGTTTTCTGACAGTGGTGACAAATGGAGGAAGTAAAAGGGGTGTGAGAGCTGAGAGCGAGCATGGATGGGAGGACAGACCAAGTGCAGATGGCAGTAATGACATGTGAAGGCTGCTTCTTGAAGGGCTGAGGAGACAACAGAGCATCCCTTGGGCCAAGGTGGGGACCTTCCTCCACGTGGGTTTGGAAGCCTCGGCTGTTGAGGCTGCAGGTGCAGGAGATGAGGCAATGGACAAGGAAGGACTCTGGGGACTGTGAGGCCTGGGTCTTCCCCGAGTCCCTGGGGGAGGTGCTAAAATACCCACCAGATGCCAGAGTGCATTCTGACTGATGAGGACCCCTGGGTGTCAAAGTAGAACCGTGCTCCGCAGGGTCTTCAGCGGCAGACTTTTAGAATTAGATAGCCAAGCCTTTCTTCCCATTCTTACTATGAGCAGCCAGACACATCAACTGTTTGCACACTGGGGAACTCCCATCAGGGAGGACTGGAACTCAGAAGAAGGGGGGATCCTGCTCACCCTCACTGATGCCGGGGCCCCCTGATCGAGGTCCCAGAACTCACTGCCATCAAATCCATTCCGACTTAGATCGACCCTCGAGGACAGGGACTTAGATGGACCCTCGAGGACAGGGACTTAGATGGACCCTCGAGGACAGGGACTTATATCGAACCTCGAGGACAGGGACTTAGATGGACCCTCGAGGACAGGGACTTAGATCGACCCTCGAGGACAGGGACTTAGATCGAACCTCGAGGACAGGGACTTATATCGATCCTCTAGGACAGGGACTTAGACCGACCCTTGAGGATAGGGACTTAGATGGACCCTCGAGGACAGGGCAGAAATGCCCCTGTGGGTCTCTGAGCGTTTCTATGGGACTCGAAACCTTCATCTGTCTCCCAAGGAGCAGCTGGTGGTTTGGAACTGCTGACCTTGTGGTGAGCAGCCCAATGCATAACCCACGCTGCCTAAGATCATATGCAAACGTATCAGGGAGGAGGGTGAATCTTGAATGAACAGAAGGCCCTTTGTCCCCCTCGTCTTTGGAGTGCTCTTCCTTCTGGAAGAGGGAGCCCTGGTGGGGTAGTGGTTATCAGTTGGGCTGCGTAACCCAAGGTCTGCAGTTCTAAACCCTCAGCTGGTCCACGGGAGAAAGATGGGGTTGTCTCCTCCTGGAAATCGTGACCGCCTCAGAAACACACAGGGGAGAGTTCTGCTCTGTCCTATAGGGCCACTATGACTCAGCGTTCGCTCGCATGATGGCAGTGAGTGTGTGTGTTTTCACTTTGTATCCTTTGATCTTGGAAGTAGCCACTGTAGGCGCCCTGCTTGTGGTCAAACACTGGCTCCTTATTGCGCACCAAGCTGCCCTGCTTCTTCTCCACCAGCTGCACTGCCAGCTTCTGCAGGCAGCGGGCTCAGTGCGCTATGGCATCGCTGTCCAGGCTAGCCGGTCCGGGGAGGCCCTCTACTTCCAGTTAGTGATGGATCACCTTGCTGATGGCAGAGTGCCCGGGGGCAGGTGCAGCTCAAACGTGTCAGCCAGCGAGCCCGTGCTGATGGAGTCATAGGCACCGCTGAGGTGAAGAGGCAGATCTCGTGCATCCTCCTGACCAGCAGGGTGCAGACTTGGCCTCCAGAGAAAGGACCCGTCCTTCATCATCCATCTATTCAGTGAGGATGGAACTCTGTTGGCAGGTCTTCTGGTCACCTGTCTTCAGGGCCTTGGAGGCAGTGACCTCATGTTCCCCCATTGACTCAGTGAGACCCCCCACGATGGCTTTTGTTTGCTGGTGCTAGAACACAGCTGGCTGATCGTGGGTCAACAGGGACCACTCTTGTAGTTAGCCATGGAGGGGTCTCCAGCCGGATGGCCGGCGCCAGAGAGACACATTGTAGAAGTTCAAGGTTGGAAGGTGCCCAACCAGCATCTGTTGGTGCTACGCTCTTCTGCTCTAGTTGTGCTCCTGTAGGCTGACCAGCAGCGGACCCTGCACCAGAAGCTCCTTGGCCTGGCCACCAGGCATTGATAGGTTTCAGTTTGGAGAGTTTTTCTGGGAGAAGGGGCTGGGAAATCGCTACAGCTGTGTTCAAATGGGAAGGGATCTAGGGAGAAAGATCGAGAATGACAAAGGCCCAGGCCTGCGTGGTGCCACTTCCTGTGATGTCGGCCGAGCCGCAATGCCTGGCATGAATGGACTTCAGAGAAACTAGTCCAAAGGCTGAGGTCAGGCTCGGTTAACATGGGGGGAAAGGCAAAGGGGCCACTAGACAGACACCCCCAGAAATCAGCAGACATCACCATGAAGGTCTGCGACACTGACCGTCCTGGTTCTCCAAGAGACAAAAAAGTCTTGTGGGTCCCCTGAGGCTCTTGGGATGGAGACAGCCTCCATTCCTTGTCCAGATGCCTCTTGACAGTGCCTGTCTCCCTGCCTAAACATCCAAACGTGTCTTCCATGTTTGCTTCCCTCGTTTCTAAAGGTATAACTTAGACAGCGTCCAACTCACCCTTTTTCATGTACGCTTCTGCCCAGGTGGACAACGGTTGTAATCACCACCACACTCCAGAGAGAGGACCGGTTCCTGGTTCCCAAAAGTTCCCCGGTGCCCCTTTGCAAACAAACCCTCCCCTCATCCCCAGGCCCTGGCCACCACTGAGCTGCTTCCTGCTCCCAGGCAGAATGTCATAAAAATGGAGTCCTGCCCACACTTTTGTGTCTGGCTCTCGTTACTTCGCCAAGCACCTTGGATAATCATTTGCATTCTTGAGTCTATTAATCGGCCGTACTTGTTGCTGTGTAGTATTCCGTTGTGTGGATGTATCAATGTGTGGTTCCATTTTCAGTTGAGCATGTAGATTGCTTTTCTCTCAGGCTCATTTTATAGAACTGACATATTTGTTGTTAGTGGCAATAGACAACAAAACACGGACTCCAACGATTCTACATGTACAGTCTAGTGACGTGGATCGTGTTCTTCCAGTTGCACACCTAATCTTACCCTCCTTTTCTGAGACGGCTCTTCCCTGCTAGCACATCCCCACTACCCCTTAAGGTTCTGGTCTAGTCTTTGAATTGCTGTTGTCAGTTTGATCCCATACAGGTGGTCCTTAAAAGAGCATCACGTTCAAGGTGGACATTTTGTTTTCCCCTACCTAAGCTAAAGTATTATTTGGTTTTAAGAAGACGCCCAGGCACACCAGCCTGTGTGATCATGAGGTGTTGATGGGATCAGGTATTAGGTATCAGGCATCAAAAAACAAAACATCATATCATTGAGAATGAGGGGCAGTGCGGAGTGGAGACCCAAAGGCCATCTGTAGGCAACTGGACATCCCCTTATAGAAGGGTCACGGGGAGGAGACGAGCCAGCCAGGGTGCGGTGCAGCAATGATGAAATATACAACTTTCCTCTAGTTCTTTAATGCTTCCTCCCCACCCACTCTCATGATCCCAATTCTAGCTTACAAAGCCGGATAGACCAGAGGATGTACACTGGTACAGATAGGAACTGGAAACACAGGAAATCCAGGACAGATGAACTCAGGACCAGTGTTGAGAGTGGTGATACCAGGAGGGTAGAGGGAAGGTGGGGTAGAAAGAGGGAACCGATTACAAGGATCTACATATAACCTACTCCCTGGGAGATGGACAACAGAAAAGTGGGTGAAGGGAGACATTGGACAGTGTAAGATAGGGCAAAATAATAATAATTTATAAATTATCAAGGGTTCATAAGGAAGGGGGGAGCAGGGAGGGAGGGGAAAATGAGGAGCTGATACCAACGGCTCAAGTAGAATGCAAATGTTTTGAGAATGATAAGGGCAACAAATACACTTGACACAATGGATGGATCGATGGATGGATGGATGGATGGATGGATGGATGGATGGATGGATGGATGGTGATAAGAGTTGTATGAGCCCTCAATAAAATGATTTATTAAAAAGATGAAGAAGAAGAAGAAGAAGACGCCCAAGTCCAATTTTGGCTTCAGGTTCTGAGATTTTCTCAGGGTAATCATTTCAGGGACTCAGTCCCCATAGCCCCAGAAAGTCAAAGATCCATGAGAATTTGAGGTTCTGTTCTGCATTCACCACCCCACACCCCACCACCCACCGTGATCAGGACTCTTTTATAGAAGCTTTGCTCAAAGCATTTGATAAGGTAGTTGGGCAGCATCTAGGTCTCCTGGGCTCACGGCAAAGAGGGCAGTTGTAAATTTTGCCTTTTGTGTGTCTAAGGCAGTGGTTCTCAACCTTTCTAATGCTGTGACCCTTTCATACACTTCCTCATGTTCAGGTGGCCCCCCCTCAACCATAAAATTATTTTCATTGCTACTTCATCACTGTAATTTTGCTACTGTTATGAATCATCATGTAAATATCTGATATGCAGGATGTATTGTCATTGTTCCAAATTGAACATAAAGCAGTGATGAATCACAAAACAATATGTAATTATATATTGTGAAATATTTGTGTTTTCCAATAGTCTTAGGTGATCCCTGTGAAAGGGTCATTCGACCCCCCCCAAAGGGGTCACGACCCACAGGCTGAGAACCCCAGCTCTGATGGTGGCCTACTTCCCTGCCATGACATTGACAATGTTCTTCCCAACAACCCAGCAAACCACAGCTTCCAAGCTCAGCTATCTCCTCAGAAGAAAGGGGCCAGCATCCATATAGCAGGCTCAGAGAAGGACTCCAATTGGCCCTGCTTGGGTCACATGTGAGTTCCTCACCCAATCCCACAACCAAGAGGAGGTAGCCTGAGGACTGATCCAGGCTCAACCACACGGAAGGCAGCTTGTGCTACCAGGGGAGAAGCGGAAGCACACGGAAACAATTGTGACGGCAGCCATTCTCTGTGTGACTTGATCAAATGACTCCTCCAGGGAGTGACAGCTAGACACCCCACGTGCAGCCACTGCTCGGACAGCCACCACTGCCACTCGGCCTCTCATTGCCAGAAAGGGAAGGGAGCCGGCTTCAGCGGATCTAGGAAGAGGACAAGCCTCGGTGCTGTGGGAATCCCCATCACAGCCAACCCACTCCTCTTTCTAGGGAGACACTGCTCTCGCTCGGCGGTTTCATCATTTGCTTCTTCTTCCAACTCACTTCCCGGGCTGAGCTCATCGTTCGTTCTTCCCCACACTGAGGTATAAAAGCATGAGGTTCCCAGATGTGCGATTGTTTACATTGCACAGAGCACTGGGCCATGCGTGGGGCTCTCGGCTCATCCCTGGATTCCTTCTCACCTCGCTCTTCGTCTCTGATGATTGCTACGAGCCAAATGATCATGGACAAGCCTGGTCATTACACTGTCTCTTAGCCTGGACTCGCCGCATGAAATATTTGGTTTCCTCATCAGAAAGAGGCCTCGGTTTCTTACTGGCTGATTGACTGTTAAAGAAAAACCAGGCTCTTGTTTGGCATGGAGTTTTCATTTGTTCGGGTTTTTTAATGTTTTTTCCAGCATGTCATGATTAATTCATCTTAAAATACCCCTGTGAGTGAGCTGGAATACTTGGGACCTCCCTCTTTTCCTTTGTCTTCTCTTTCCCTTTCGGCCTCCCAGTCCCACCTGGGCACAAGCATGCTCCTCCCTCGGAAGGTCACCAGATCCCTCTTGCACACAGGTGATCTGGGACCATCCTCTCCAAGGCGGGGGAGATTCAGATTTGGGGAAATAATAGCAGTATTTGCTTAAAATCGCTGGATGCTCTGAAACCATCTGCCTGTGCCAAATGCAAAATAGATAAATCACAAGGTATAAGCGAACAGAACCAGGCAACTTTCGTTGGCAAATGGGGTACTCACCAGCCAAAGAAGCTTTACCAGAATGATGCACTGGCATTACCATTATTACAATGAATGCCACACGGAATCACTTCCTCTTTCTCCCAGCACTTTCCTATCTACCAACCCATGGGCTTTCCTACCACCACATACAAAGGAAGCAGGATAGGGAGTGTGGTTCCTTCCATTTTGCAAGTGGAGATCAGGTAGGAAGTCGGTATGGGACCACCCTAGAGCTGATGTCTTGCCAACATGCGCTTCTCCTGGCCCACATATCCCCAGCACTGCTGTCATACAAAGGCAGATAGCAACAAGGCAAGTTCCTTTCCAATGCCTGGAAGCCTGCCGAGCCGAGAACATAACCCCATTTTACAGGTGAATAAATTGAAACGGGAAAGGTCACCCCACAGTCAGTAGAAATCATCCCAGCGCCTGACCACGATAGACACAGAAGTAAACGCTCCCTAGACCCAGCGTGTCTTTCTCCTGTCGCCCACGATAGGATGATTTTCGATCGGCACACTTGATGGGAACGGATGTCCCGTCGAGCAGGAGGAAAAGGTGCATGTTTCCTCACGCAATCCCACCGTGCCTCAGAAAAGCAGAAAGTATAAATACACAGATGATTCCTTAGACCCTCCGACTGTGGGTGGGACTGTGAAATTCACAAAACCTACCATTGGCACTCTGAATCTTTGGATGTTGGGTTTCCTTCAAGACAACAGAGACATGAACATGGCTCTCTCACGGGACACTCAAGAGTTATGGGTCCTCTGCCTGGGCCCCATGGGAATTTAAGAGAAAAATAAAAAGACAAAGATCTTTATGAACAATGTGGAAGACAGGGATTACGGCTAGATGACCAAAAACACAGGGCAAGTACCATAACCAGCCGTGATCCATTCATTTGCTCATCAGCTCAATCGCCATCCACTAATACAATTCTGGACTGACCTTCAGGTTCTGATGAGGATTCGATGAGAAGATGTGTATGCTTGAGAAACCCAGCCAAGCACCCGTTCCATAGTGCTTCTCTGGGTCCTCGTCCTGAGCCACCTTGGAGCAACACTGGGAGAGGAAAGCACAGGGAGAAGAGTGGGGGTAAAAAGCTGGGATAGACAGGGCCTTCTTGCATGCAAACTCCTCAGGAATCGAAGACACAGCATTGCTATGGCATTTTCCACAATGCTCACAACACAAGCCTGCAACTGAGCATGCCTGGGGTTTACAGAAGCTTGCAGCGTGAGAGGTTCTGGAACATCCGGGAAGGACAAGAGTGATTCTGGCTCTGCAGTTTCCTAGCCACGGGCCCTCGCCTCTCTGGCCCTGTTTTCTCGTTTGTAAAGCAAAGGGGGAAAGATGAGGTGTTTTCTAAAGACCTTTCAGAGTCTGCACACCTGTGAGCTCGGGTTTTCCTTGTATGAATCCCCACATCTTCCTCTCCGTAATTTCAGCCCATTTCATCTTGGCGTCAGCTGGCCTTCTTCTTCCCAAGGGAATACTAAGCTCCCTCTCCTGTAGCTCTTTGTCTCTCACCTGGCCTCCTGCTGGGGAAGAGATGGAAGAGCTCCCTGGTGTAATTGGTGGGTGGGATGGGACCAATCTCATCAAACCTAGGTGCTTCCAGCCAGTTCCAGTGTTGTCGGTGCTGTCCTGCAGAAGCCAGGGGGTGGGGGTGCGAGTTTCAATTGACTGGAGGTCGCAGGAAGCACACCAGGGCTTAACTCCAGAAGGCTTTCTCCCTGTACAGGTTCACCTTAAGAAATGGACACCCAAGAGGCACTCAGAGTGGTCTCCGGGGACTACCATCTCCTTTTGATCTCAACTCTTCAAGCATTCAGGGAAGAACATGTGTATTCCACATTGGCCAAGGTCCTGCAGCCACCCCACCTGGCACAAGCTCACCACATGCCCCTTGGTACAGCTGAAGCAACTTTGGCGAGAGTGGTTAAAACATCTTCCAGGGTTAGAGGAGTGAGCTAGCATTCCAGCCCAGGCAAATTGGAACCAGGAGACTGCTGGGGACTCGCTAGTCAGAGAGAGGCCCTGGTACACAGGAGATTTCCTCAGAGAGCAGCCAGGGGATGGAGTAAAAGGAGAAGGCAGAGAAAGGGTCCTAGAAGCAGCAGCAGAGATGCCAGTCCCAGGAAGGCAGCCATCTATAGACTGTAAGGTTTAGGGAACATGGCCCCATGGGGTAGGATGCTGCCTGTCTACCTCCTGCTTGCCCAAGAGGTCATTACTCATCAGCCCAGCACAACCCAAGGCTAAGCATGGAGCTTGGGACCTGGGTCCCAATTTCAATAGCTCAGGAATGACTACGGAGGGTGAATGCCTAATTCCTGCAAATGTGCTGAATGAGCATGTTGAAAGCCTGCATGAAGGAGCCCCCAGAGAAAACACACCCAGAATGCTCCTCACAAGCAAGGATGGAGAGACTTCAGCTTGTTTACGTTGACTTGCCATTGGGCCTGTGTCAGTCTGGGTACTTTAGAGAACCAAATCCACAGAAACCCATGTATAAGAGAGAGTTTTATATAAAGGTTAAGTGCACATCAAGAAAACATCCCAACCCAGTGCTGCCCAAGCCCATGTCCAACATGAACCCATATGTCCGACACCAATCCCCAAAGTCCTCCTCCATCTCACAAAACACACACTATGACGCCGACTGCAGGAGGAAAGCCGAATCAGCGAACATGTAAGCAGCTCAGCACTGGCAGGGGTCTCCACACGGCTGCTCCAGCACCCAGGGCTGCATGGGGGTGGGTCCATGTGGCTTCTCCTTGGGGATGTCTTGCAGTAAGTGAGCCTTGCCAGCTGAAGCAGGGAACTGGCTAAGGAAGCTGCACCCTGGTCCAACCATCAGAAAGCAAGAGACCCGAGAACTAGAAAGGCGAGGCTCACCAAGCCATTTATCCCTCTGCCCTTCAATTAACCCCACCTGTGTTTATTGGTCAGGTTGGCACAACAAACTAACTACCTCAGGGTCCATCACTGGAGAAGGGCATCCTGTTGGTACCACCCAGGATCGGCAACGATAAGGGAGAGCCATGTGTCCCCGAGGTCAACTGACAAGGCATGCTCACGATGGACTGGAGCATGCCCACGCTCCTGAAGACGGCTCGGGACCGGGTAACGCTTTGTTCTGTTAGACCCAAGGTTGCCAGGAGTCATGCCGATGCACTGCCAGCAAACACCACCACACAATGCTTTGTTCGGAGAACAGCTAACAGCTAAGCCCGGGCTCTGTGCCAGGCACCGTGCCAAGTGCTCCGGATGCCCAAGGGAAGGAGACACAGTCCCGTTCTCTTGTTGCTGAAGGTCTGATTGGGCACACAGACACTCTCGGGCGCGTGGAGGAGCGGTGGCCCCGGCCCAGGGAGCCTCTTACCGCCGTTCACCTCCATTCTGTCCCCTTTCCCGCTTCCCCTTCCTGGGCAAATGAGGGAGGCAGATGCCCCACTTCCACCCTACCTACCAAGTGCTCTCCTCCCATCTGATCTCCAACCTCCTGTGACCCCCACTTGCTCACCCTTCACTTCAGGTGTGGTCAAAAGGTCCTTTGTCCCCGGGGACTGTGGGAAATTCCTTCCTTCCTCCCTGCGTGGGGACCTGCCAGTCTTAATAGGTTCATATTT
Organism: Echinops telfairi; assembly: GCF_000313985.2. Lineage (NCBI taxonomy): Eukaryota > Metazoa > Chordata > Mammalia > Afrosoricida > Tenrecidae > Echinops > Echinops telfairi. The sequence goes on from NW_022103968.1 coordinate 16,276,334, forward strand.
GATTGTCTACAGATGGAAGGTCAATTCTCAAAAACCCCCGGCCCTGGGTCTGAATTGTTTCTTTAAGTCCCTCCAAGTCTCTACAGGATCCTGGCCAAGACTGGAGCGAGGCTGCCCTGGAAATCTGTCAGGCCCCAGGCTACGGGAGGAGGGACTCAAAACACAGACTCGACTCTCCAGGACGAGGTTCGCAGGGGTGCCTTGTCCCTGCGTGGTTTGAAGAGCAACACAGACATCAGGCAGAGGTGCCCAGATCTTTACGGGGGCATTTAAAGCACGCACGTGCACACACACATGAAAAGGCAGCACACTTAACGTGTCCAGTCTTCCGTTTGCCGCAATCCTGTTTTCCGAAACCTTCTGCGGGTCACCCACGCCTGCTGTGACCACTCTGGCCCCACCTTTCTCCTGCTCAGAGGCTCTTGCCAAAAGAAAGCCAGGGGCTTTCTGAGAGAGAGGCCCTGGGGCCTGTGTGGCAGGAGAAGCGAGGACTTCTTTGGCTAGACCTTTCCAAAAGCCACTGACTAAGGAGACTGAAGCTACCTCTTCCTGTCACCAAGGCCATGTTGGAAAGAGGATGCCAACCAGGCATGTGACATTATCCGAGGCCTCAGGTGGACCAGGTCTGGTTCCTTCGGTAAGAGACTGTCACCAAGGGGGAGTGACAGGCACCCACAGACCCTGATACCACCTAACTGAGCCCCAGGAATGCAGCTGGCAACCTGTGTCACTCATAGGAACTCTTGGGCCTCTGCTGCTGAGAATGGGAGAGCCCTTGGAATAGAGAGAAAAAGGGGGTTCACACCACAAGCTAGAGCCCAAGCCACACACCTGCCTCCCAGCAAAGGAAGACAGGACCAGGCAAACACTCCACAGCCTCTGCCAACGAGGCTCTCTGGGGCTCCTGGGCAAGGGCGGAGTGACCAGGGACCATGGCAAGGAAAAGAAATGCCCACGCGAAGGAGGACGCATCCACCACAAACCAAGTGCGTGGCTATAAACAGCAGAGCAGACTGTATGCAAATATGGACAAGTCCCAGGGGAGGTGTGCCCTCATCAATATCTTATGAGGCCCCAAACAACTGCTTTGCTTCAGGGAGTGAAAACGGTAAAATAGCGACATTTACTGAGCACTTACTATGCAAGTGCATCAGAAGCCCTGGTGGCCTAGTGGTTATACATTGGACTGGTAACCATGAGGTCGGCAATTCAAAACCACCAGCCACTGAGAAGGACAGGCTTTCTACTCCCATAAAAGATTACCGTCTGGGAAATTTTACGCTGTCCTATAAGGTAGCTATGAGACAGCATTGACTCAATGGCAGTGAGTATTACAGGTGTAAGGAGCCCTGTTGGGGTCGTGGTTTCTGAACCCAAAGATGAGGCTATCTGTTCCCATAAAGAGTCAGTCTTGGAAACCCACTGGGACAGTTCTGTTCTCTCCCATAGGGTCTCCGTGAATCAGAACCGATTCGATGGCAGTGAGTTTGGTTTTCTTTTTCTTCCTTCCTTCCTTTCTTTCTGTCTGTCTTTCTTTCTCTTCCCTTCTTTTCGAGTCTACTGTAAAAGGTTGTGGCCTACTGGTTTCATGTTGGGCTGCTAATCTTAAGGTCGGCAGTTCAAAACCACCAACTGCTCCTCGAAAGAAATACGAGGCTTTCTACTCCCATAAGGATTTACAGTCTGGGAAATCCAACCCTGTACTGTCAGGTCACCACGAGTCAGGACTGACTTGATGGTAGTGAATTTTGGGGTTCATGTGGTTGGCGAGTGGGTGACACACTGGGCTGCTAACCACAAGGCCATCAGTTCTAATCTGACAACCAATTCTCAGGAGAAAGAGGAGGCTTTCTACTCCCATACAGAGTTCCAGTCTCAGAAACTGACGGGCAGCTCTACCTGGTCCTCTAGGGTCGCTAGGCAGAAATAGACTTGAAGGCAGTGAGTTTCGTTTTCTTAAGGTGACCAGACATCCTGCTTTTGGCGGGACAGTCCGGATTTTTGGAAAGTTTTTAAAAAGTCCTGATTTTTTGAAAGAATGCACGACAAGCTAGGGAACGGTCTATTTGGTCCATAGAGACACATTTTTAATCAAGAACCACCACTCACCCCCACCCGCGGTCAATGGTGTCCCGCTTTAAATCTGGTCACCAGAGTGGCCAAAACAAGGCTCAGAGAGGAGGTTTGGAAAAATGAGCTTGAAATGGGGTGGAAACAGTGTTCCTGGCCAGGAAGGTCAGGAGCGAGGGCCTGGGCCTAGGAACAAGGAACGGGATCGTTCCAAAGGCCTTTCCGGGGGGTGGGGAGTTATATCAGGGGTCTCACGAGAAAGACCAAGGCCCAAGTTTCCCACTGCAGAAGGCAAGTTTCTTCTAGCTGTTGCTTCCTCTCCTGGGTCTCTTTATAGGACCCCAGGGTCGGGGGCAGCGCAGGGTGGCGAGGCTCTTACAGTTTCCTTTTATTCTGTTCGCAAGAAGAGATCATAGGAACTAGGCACCCAGGGAGTGGTGTGACTTAACCACTCCCACGAGCAGCCGCAACCCCCCCTCGCCCCCAGCACCCTCATGGCCAGGGTTTCCCCTCAATGGAGGGGGGCTGCATGACCTAGGCAGGGATGCTGTAGGAGCAGGGAGGGGAGAATTGAACATGTTGCCCAGCGCACTTCGCCGGGTAGGTGATTCGTACCTGACAGGGCGTATCAAAGTCAGGTCTGTGAGTGGAGGGTGGAGGGAAGGGTCTCTCAGGGGTGGGTGGTGGGATGTGTGTGTGCATCCCTGCTAATGAGAACACTTGTATTTCTCCATCTGGAATCCATTAGCCATGATTACGACAGGCAGGATTAGCTAGCCCCTCTATTAGCAGCCACCTTTCTCAATCTGCTCCACACGCTGAGAAGAAGACCGCTTCCTGTCATCCAAGCCGAAGCCCCTCTCTCCCACTCCTGAACCCTGGTAAACTCCCTCACCCCATCTCAATGACAAGAGCCCTAATAGGCCCACCCATCCCAAGTGGCAGGGCCCTGCAGGTGTTTCTGAGTGGGGAGGTGGGGGCCAGCTGATCCGCTCTGTCACGATGTTTACATCCTGGCTCCGGTCTGCCTGTGGCACAAGGCCTGCGTCTTGCAGGTGGTTGGCAGTTATCTTGGCCCAGTTACCTCACGGTTTTGTGGGGTGGATGGGAAAAAAATTAATAAGACCCTTGAAAAGGGTTCTTATTGCAAAATGTCCAAGACATGCAGGACCCTACAGGGAATGCTGCCTTCCTTCCTAGGATCCAGCTGTGGTTTCCAAAGGAAACCGCCTTCCAGTTGGCCCCAGACCTGAGCGCAGGAGATGCCGTCGGGAAGCTCGCTGGCCGGGGAAGCTGGGAGAGTCCCTCCTCTCTTGTGACCCCTCATGCTATTGCCCACGGCTAGGGCCCTAGCTCATGGCCACTCTAGAAACCACCATGCACCGGGCCATCACCCTAAGAGGTTACGCATCGGATCTGGGATCCATAGGTTTGTCACCGACTGATTTTCAGAAGTAGATCCTCAGGCCTTTCCTCCTCGTCTCTTAGTCTGAAGCCATGCTGAACCCCATCCCCACATCACGGCCGCCCAGCCACTTCCACTGATGGGCAGGGGCTGCGCATAGAGCGCATCTTCCAGGAATGGAACTCAGGACCCTCACAGGGGTGATGAAAAATTCTACCATGGAACCACCGGGGTCCCCGACTCACTCCTCCCTAATAGCCCAGTGCTGTTAACCCACCACACATCCGGGCTCCCTGCAATTATGTGTGCTCGGAAGAAGAGAAATCACCTCATGCCTAATAATAAGGATCCACTTTTTTAAAGTAATTATATATTGCAATGGAGGTATTAGAAGTAGAGAATTAAAACACTCCTTTTAAGTTCCTCAATGACTTAAAGATGGAATTATTCAACGGCCTCACGCTTCCCTCCTAGATATTCTGCGTATCTAAAAGAGGGGGAGTCACAGCTGAAGTGCATACTTACAGCCTGATATTCCTTGCAGCACTGTTCACAATAGCCCAGAGGTGGAAGCAATCCAAATTCTCATCCAGAGAGGCATGGAGAAACAAAAAGTGGTATATGCAAGCAAGGGAGTATTATTTGCCCGTAAAGAAAAGTCAACGCGCTGGTGCATGTAATGGCATGCATGAATCCTGAAACTGTTATGGGAAGTGAAATGAGTCCATTGCTGAGGATAAGTATTACATGATCCCATGTGTAGGAAATACCTAAGGTAGACAGTGTCAGTGTAGACACAGAAGTTTATTCGTGAATACGGGGGGCTGGAGACATGGAACGAGGGAATTGTTGCATCAGAGGTAGTGAGTTTCCTTTGGGGGTGATGAGACACTTAAGGAAATAGACATAGGTGACAATTGCAAACTGTGGAGACATCAAGAGACATCTAAGAATTGTACACCTAAAGATGTTTACATTGGCAAAGAGTTCACTGTCTATATTTTACCATAATGAAAAACACTTTTGATTCCTATTAGAACAGGGACATTTTTCATAATATAATTCTAAGTCAAAACAAAAGTCGGGCTCAGAAAGGAGGAGGAACGGAGACAGGAGACACCGGAAGGAGGCAGGGTCAGCCGTGCTACCTGGCGGAGCCAGCAATCAATGACAGGAGCCAATTTTAGTGACATCCAATGGGCATGAACTGGAAAAAAGATACAGGAGTGCTGACAGGGTTATTTCAATGCTACGGAATCTTTGTATGTAAATGTATACGCTACACACATGTTTAGAACAGATACTTGAAGGCTCTGCTCATGGTGTTTATAATCAGATACAGAGCTGTCCAGGAAATAAAATCGATTTCCTCAACGATGAACATAGAGTCTAGTCAGTGAAGTCAACAGTACCCTTATTATGATGAGGAGGATAATGTATTCGCTAGGCTGCTACTTATCATGAAACGCATCATCCCAGTCTTCACTCTCAACTCTCAGATAATATGGTTTCCAAGATCAGGTCTTGCCTGACTCATCCAAGACATGAATTTAGTTTTATCGCCTGAACTGTGTAAGTTTCCCGGCAAAACTGCGCATCTTTCGCCCGTTGCATTTGTGAGGAAATACAGGTATCTGCATGTTCAGGTGTTTGAAACTGACCTCTTGCTAGACCGACAGGACCTGGACGTTCCCTGCCCACTCATCTATGCATGAGAGAGAGCTTTATATCAAAGAGAAATTATATACTGAAAAAAACATCCCTGTCCAGTCCAGATCAAGTCCAGAAGTCCAATATTAACCCATATGTCTGATACTAGTCCACAAATTCCTCTTCAGACTCACGTGACCACTTACAATGATGCCAAATGCAGGAAGATCACAGGCCGGTGGGTGAAAACTCTTGTGGATCCAATGGCATTGGAAGCATCACAGGGCTGTCTCTGCAGGTCTCCACCTGCATGGTTCGCTCAGGTCTCAGAGTAGCTCCACAAGGTTTGTCAACAGGAAGGCAAAGGCAGAGAGACAGAGAGAGAGAGAGAGAGTGTGTGTGTGTGTGTGTGTGTGTGTGTGTCACCCCTCCAGAGAGAAAGAGAGGAAGTTCCCAGAATCCTCATGAGAAGGTCATACCCACACGGAGACACCATCAGGCTGTGACCTGATTGACAGGCTAGACTCCACCCCTTCACTTTATGTATCAAGTTGGCGTGAAATTATGTAACTACCACACCAGGTATCGCCCAACGTACAGCTTTTCCATAAACGACCTCATATTATACTGCCAACTTGCTTGACATCCAAAGCCGAAGGGATCCTTGGGGTTCTAGATCCATTACTGAGAAAGAGATGTGTACAGGAAGACAGACTAAAATAGGTAAACCAGAATGAAAGTCACATTCAATATTTTTAAAAAAAACTTAAGACAAGATTAGAAAGTGCTCTCACAACCATGAAATGGTCATTGTCATCTAGAAGGATCCAACAGATTTTTAGTGGCATAAAGGTTGGCTTTTGCCACTGAGAAAACTCCTGGGAATCACTACCAGCTAGCCAAGGCTTGTCTTCCGTAGCTTCCATCTAACCCATCACATCCCTCTTCAGCCCCCTGAGACCTCTGGCTGCCCAGGCCCACTATTTGGGGTGTTCTTCTTCAAGGGCGTCCACTGATCACAATGTGTCCTCTGTCCTCCCAAGCTCTGACAATGCTGTTAGTATCACCTGGGTGCTTGCCAAAATCAGAGTCTCTGGGCCCACTCACATGGCATCAGAATCTGGCCTGGTGGGCTCCAGGGATCTGCATTTTAAGCAAGTCTCTTGGACTCTTAAGCAAGTGAGTGGATAACTGGTAGAGTGTAGGAGAGAGTTTCTGTCTTTGAGCAGGGAAGCACACAGTTCAGTGATCCCCCCCCCCCCTTTGCTATAGAAGCACCTACATCAGAGAGCAATAGTTACAATTTCCACCAACATTTAATACATGCTTATTATGCAACAGGTACTATTATCCAAAATGGAAACACTGAGGCTCAGCATGATTACGTCACTTTCTGTGCTTCTGTCACTTATTCAATATGGCCATTTTAGTTATGTAGCTCCCACCAAATAAATGGGTAGCAACCCACTACCATTGTCTTCATTCTGACCTATACGACTTCCTACATCAGGTTTCCAAGGCTGTACATCTTTCTGAGAGCCAACAGCTCCCTCTTTCTCCTGAGGAACTGGTGGAGTTGAAGAGCCAACTTTTAGGTTCCCAATTCAACCCCAGCCAGGCTCCTTGAATGGGTAGCACCATGCAAAAGCGAGGTGGTTGTGGTGCAGCAAAGAGGTTGGCTAGCTTCCTAGTAATGTAAAAAAGGAGCATCGCTGCCCCACCCCCCAGTGGGGTTGAGAACATGCAAGTAGGTTATTTGGAACCCTAACAAGGGGATTGGTTGGTTTTGCCATCCCACTAGTTTAAAATGAGCCACCCGGAGTCAACCCTCACTGACCATTCTGGGCACTGGGTTAGGTGGGTTGGTGTATGATTACAGGCTTGCCTGAGAAGGCTCAGAACTTATGTGTCCATGAGGCATCCGTCCTTCCTTGGAAAGAGATTACATGGTACAGTGCCACACAGTCCTGGGGAGCATGGGTGTAGCCATTGCTATCTGTAATGACTGTTGAATGGCTGAAGTGCTCCCTGGGGTTCTCGGATCACCCATTTTCATTAAGCAGTCAGGGAAATCACACAGGTACAGAGTTGCCTAATTGAAAAGCACCAGCAGGATGCCGGAGTCCCCTTTCTCCAGAGGAGGAGATGCAATGCTGAAGACAATGTGATCCCCAAAAGAAACCCTCTGTGACGGGTCGAGGGAATAGCTCTGTGGCATCCCCAGGGGAACACAGGAGGGATTTAACAGACAGGTCACACTGTGCTTAACTTGTGTGGTAGGTGGATGATTGTATGTCAACTTGAACTTGCATGAAAGAGTAGGCGTGTAGTCTAACCCGTCCATCAGGTCACAGCCTAAAAATGGCTCTTTGGGGGTGTGGCCTTCTTATAAGAAACTGGGAACCTCTCTGTGTCTCTCTTCCTTTCCCTTCACCTTGCTGGGCCTCTGTGTCTGCCTGATACACTGAGTAAATGAATTCATGGACAAGAACAGATGACAGCATCATGATAATTCTGTGTGCCCCCCGAAAGATAGGCACGTCTGATCATCTGGTACCTGTGACCATGACCTAATTTGAACTCCATTACAGCTGCCATTAGGTAAAAGGTAGCCATGGAGGTGGGCCCTGAGCTCTTTATGATGGGTGTCACTGTAGGAAGAGAGGAGACACGGAGGTGGGGGGAGGGGCACTGGGGGGGCATTAAGACAGCCATGGGAAGGCAGAGCCCGAGGTGGGTGTGATATGGGAACCACCCCCGGGACCCTGGGACAGGGCAGGGCAAGAAGCCACAAGGAAGGAGCTTCCTCTTGAGCCTTCAGCGAGATCAGCTGGCACCCTACATTCAGGCTGGGAGCCTCCAGAGGTGGGAGAAAACCCAGTCCTTTTGGGGTAAGCCATCTAGTTCACGGTGCTTTGCTAGCAAAGCCCTAGGAAACTGCTGCAGGCGGGTTCCTTAAAAACCACTTCTGGAATGAGACAGAAATCTACCTAGTAACCAAACATACTCTCACTTGCCTTAAGAGACAGTGTGTTCATCTCGACAATACACAATGTCTCCCAGAAAATACATTTCCCAACTCATTTTAAGAGGCTAGCATGACCCTGATACCAAAACCAGAGAGAGGGCGAGGCAGAGCCGAACCAAACCCACTGCCATCGAGTTGATTCTGACTCACAGGGAGCTGCAGGTCAGGGAAGAACCACCCCTGTGGGTTTGCAAGACTGTAGAGCTCCTCTTTCCCCTGAGAAGCAGCTGGTGGGTTTGAACCGCTGGCCCTGTGTTTAGCAGCAACCCATCACACAACCCATTATGCCACAGGGGATCCCAAAGACAACACGGAAAATGAAAACAATCACCAATCTCTCTTGTGAAGTCAAACCCCTCCAAACAATATCCTCAGCAAAGGGTTAGCCAATAGAGCCCGGCAATGCACAAGCAGGGCTTACACACCATAACCAAGGAGGGTTTGTTTCAGGTATGCAGGCTGGTTCAATATTTGAAAATCCATTAAGGCCATCCACCCTTCAACAAACTAAAGCAAGCAAACAAACCAGGCAGATGGCCGTATCAATTAATTCAGGGAGGGGGAAAAAAAACAATTTTCAGGATACGTTTTCCCAGCAAACTAGTAATGGAAGGAAACTTTCTTAATTTGAATGATGACAGATGTAGTTAGGTGTGTTAGACAGGGTTCTCTAGAGAAACAAAACCAGGACACTAATGATTTTATATATAGTTATATAGATCGATAACATAAGAAAGAAACAGTTAATTCATGTATAAAGCAGTACAAATGGCTCAGTGCAACTTACTCCCGTGAGACAGCTAATACACTGGAAGTCCTTCAAGTCTTGAGGGCCGCCGGGTAGTCCTCTGTTGAACAATTCAAGCTATCCGGGCACAGGCAGCAAACAGCAAGGCAGGTCACCAACAGTCAGCCAGATGACAGGGTCTGGCAGTCCCCAGCTCAAGCGATGTATACTCCAGCAGTGTGGCGAAGCAGGTCTTAAAGAAACCTCAAACTACAGCGACACAGTCTATGGGTTAGGTGTCCCACAGGTAGGATAGCTTGCAAATGGAGGCAGAGAACAAGCTAAGGCAGCCGCATACTGGTCCAATCATCAAAGAAAGGTGAGGCTCGTAGAGCCATTTAGCGCTCCGCTCTTCAATCAATCCCACATGTGTTCATTGGCCAGGTTGGCACAATAAACCTACCTGTCACATTAGGTTAGAATGTAACATCTTATCATTTGATTTCCCTCCCAATTTAAAGTTGTTTGATTTTTCAATATTTTCTGCTTTCTCATCAAGGTTTTTGCTTTTGTCTTCTCTAGTCATTGGTGTTGGGTTTTTGTTTGCTTCAGGTGATTTTGATCGGGTGTTTTGTTTTGTGTGATTTTCTGTATGTGAAGCCCAGGACAGGTAGATCTGTAGACATAGTCATTAGACAAGGGGCTGGCAGGGGAAGATGAGACCAGGGGCTGGAGGGGAGGAGGGGACGGTGTATGGGGGAATAGGGAGCTATTCCCAAACAAGGAGTATGAGGGGGAAATGTTCTGAAACTGACTTCTTAGTTTGATTGGCTGATTAAGTTACATGTGAAGTCAATAAAACTATTAAAAAAGAAAAAGAAACAAAAGCAGGTCAGCTCACACTCTCCTGTCGTGGTGAAAGGGGCTCAGAGAGAAGGTTGGTAGCAAAGTACCCCTGGGCCTCCACACGGGGCGGGAACACAGCGGCCTTGGCAGGCCTTCTAGGATGCCCCCCAGGGAGAACCTGCACCTGGATTTCCATCCCACCTTCAGACAGGTGAGGGCTCCAGGGATGCAGCCTGCGCTCCACACCCCAGGTCTCAGAGCCACCTGAGCAGCTGCGTTGCCATCGGAGGTGGCTCCTGCTGGCCTCTCCCAGAACCTTTGTCATTTTAATAAATCGCTTCCCCTCCGCATTGATTATTGGATTCAAGCCCTCTGGGGTCCTCTGTTCTTTAGATGCTGAAGGGTTTCCCAAGTTGCCATCAATCCTGCCTAAGCTAAGTGAAACCCTCCAAAAGGCACGCTGTGAGAGGTTTCCTGATGTCAGCGTTGAACTCCTTGCGGCCCTGTGCTCTTCTGCTCCCTCCATCCCCGGAGAAAGAGCTGCCTCCCCCCAAAGACTCCCCAAAACACTTGGGAATCGCCACCATTCCCACCCTTTGCACTGCCTGCCGAGGTAGTGGTCCCATCCTTCAGTCTTTGGGGGGCTCCCTGAGGGAGGAACACCCTCTAGTTTAATGTCTTCTCCTGAACAACCAGCGGTGACTGCTGGTCCCGAGAAAAAATGCAAGCCAAGCAAACTGCCCTTGAGTCCGGGACAACTGAGGGCAACCCCGTGTGTCCTCGGGTAGAACTGCAGGATCCTTTTTGGAAGCAGGTCATCAGACCTTTTCGGGGGGGGGGCATCTCAGGGTGAATTCACATGGCCACCCTTCCCAGGGAAAGCCCAGAGCTACGGGGGTCACCGGGATGCCCTGGCTTTGGGATGGACATGCCAACTACTCAGTGTGGTTGGCACAGGTGCCCTGCTGGTGCAGCAATGAAAGCCCTCACCTGCTAACCAGTAGCCACTGCCAGAGAGAAGATCTGACAGAAAACAGGACCACCCTGATAATGCGGCCCTCCTTCGCCCTGCAGGGTCACCATGAGTCGGAACGAACTCAGGGGCAATTGCTGTTGGTACAAGAATGCTGGGAGGTGCGGAGGATCAAGTGCTGGACCACTAACCAGAAGGTCAGTGGCTCAAACCCACCCAGAGGTTCCTTGTAAGCAAGACCTAGAGATCTGTTTCCGAAGGCCCCCAACCTTGAAGACCTGGAAGCCCCTGTAGAGGAGGTCTCTACCAGGCGTGAGAATTGACTCTGTGGCAAGCAAGAGCAGAGAGACTGGACCAGCAGAAAGGCCTGGTCATCTGGCGGTCATGGTGAAGCATTGGAGAAACACAGAAGCTAGGTTGAAGCCGGCCCTCAAGCGTTTCATCCAGCTCATACACGGGAGCTGGGGTAGGTTGAACACACACCTCTCGCCTTTCACGGATAAGCAGACACTTTTCTCCCACCCTGTCACAGTGCAGGGACCCCAGCCAGGGGGACTCAGCGGATGGTTGCCTTAGAGCAAGGTACCGAAGCTAAAGAGAAGTAAGCCAGTAAGCCCGGAGTAGCACAGACCCAGGAAGGCCCAGGGACTGGCAGAGGCTCAGTAAACAACGCAAAGCCCAGAGCCCTGTGTATCGGGAGCGCAACAAAGTTTCCCCACGATGAACTCCGAACTTTTGAGAAGTCTGGAATCTTTAGCAATTGCTTCTTGCCTGCAGGATAGATGCAGTTAGGGCTGTGCCTTCTGGGCATGCCCTGAGCTGTCATCCTCATTGAAGCGGCTGCAACGGCTGCTTTCAAAACCGCTCCAATGCCTTCGCTCAAGTGTTCTTAGCACTTATGTTGATAGGGAATACTTCAAAGGGTACATCTTTACTTGATCAAATCTCATCTAATTTTGCAGATAGAATCAAAGAGGTTCATTTTGAGTCTAGTCAAGTTTGCCAGCCAGGCCGGGAAGGAGGCAGGGATGCTTTGTCATCTGGGTAATTAAGGTAAAGAGAGGGGTCACGAAGACCTGGTGGTTGGAGACCCAAGAGTCCTGAAGACCCCTAGGCTGTGGTGGGGGGTGTCTGTGAGGAAAGGAGCTAGAGGAAAGGGAGGATGGGTCTCCACCATCCTGGGACCCCCGGCTGGTCCTTCTCAATCACAGGCAGTTACAAGATGGTGTCCCAGGGGTAGGCAGTGCAGATAGGGACTCTCAGTGTCCGTGCATGGTAGGCAGCATGGTAGGCACCGTGCTAGGGACTCTCAGTGTCCGCGCATGGTAGGCAGCATGGTAGGCACTGCACTGCGCAGGCAGCCAAGGCCCCCGGATTAACCTTTGCCCTCCTTGGTGGGACCAATTTGTCTCTTTTAAGTTGGCACCTATGTGTGGTACCCTAGACTTGACACTAATGCTCCTTTGGTCCAACACCTGCTGGATCTGGGACCTGGATTCAGCGGCAGAACCGGACGGTGCTTTCCTACAGAGCTCCTATCATTGTCACAGTCAGACCTCCGTCTGCATGCAACACAGCAGGGCGAGCTGGGGCGGGAGGGAACCCACTGAGTGTGATGTTCCTTCCTGAAAGTTCGCCCCCATGATGGCGCCTCTGAAAACAGCGGGGTCTGCCTGGCTTCATGCTCTGGGAGATGCATGCACGTGAGAAGCCGTGTTGCTCTGGAACTGAGCACTAAGGCACAAGGGTTTGGCCCTCAATGTCCTCCACGCTGGGGTCTCCCCCTTTCAAAGCTCAACTCCCCACCCCACCCTCACCTAACCCCCACACACAACTCGACCCTACCCTTTGCAGCTGCAGACATTTGAGAGGGTCCCTCTTGGGGTCTCTCACAGGAACGTGGATAGGAAATGAGCGCCAGCTGCTGTGGGTGACCCCTGCAAACCCACCCGAAAAGCATCCCCAGCCCAGATAACTCCCCACACATCCTGGTCATCAGGAGGGGGACGTGAGTCCACCTTCTCTTCAGGGAAAGCAGGCCAGGCTGGGTGCAGCTGTGGAGCTGTGGAGCTGGCCTGAGCCCTAACACTCAGCCCTGCCCTAGCCCCTGCCCCCCAGGCTCTTGACCTCCTCTGGTGCCAATGGTGTGTGTCTGTCTACTAGCCTGCTGGTTATCCATTCAAACCCACCCAGTGGAGATGTATGTGGAAGCAGAGCCTGGCCTTCTGCTGCCCTGGAGTTCACAGCAAGACAACCCCGTGAAGCACAGTCTGAGTGAGAATCGGCTGCGGGCTGTCACCAGACTCCCCTCCACAAGCTCCTCTGCTCAACAGTCGGAGCGAGCTTCTGGAACAGCGGCTCTCCGACTTCCTGCACTGCGACCCTTCCTCCAGTGCCTCCTGTGCTGGTGACCCCAACCAGAACATCATGTCCGTTGCTACTTCGTCGCTGTCATTTTGCTCCTGTTATGAATCCTCATGTAAATATATGATATTCAGGATGTATTTTTATATATATATAATCATTTTATTAGGGGCTCATACAACTCTTCACAATCCGTACATACATCATTTGTGTCCTGCACATTAGTACATATGTTGACATCATCATTCTCAAAACACCTGCTTTCTACTTGAGCCCTTGTTGTCAGCTCCTCATTTTTCCCCCTCCCTCCTCACTCTCCCCTCCCCCTGAAAATGTATAAATTATTATTTTATCATATCTTACACCATCCGATGTCTCCCTCACCCATTTCTCCACTGTCCGTCCCCCAGGGAGGAGATTATATGTAGACCTTGCCATCTGTTCCCCCCTTCTTTATTTTTTTTAATCGTTTTATTAGGGGCCCATACAATTCTTATCACAATCCACACATACATCAATTGTGTAAAGCACATTTGTACATTCATTTCCCTCATCATTCTCAAAACATTTCCTCTCCAGTTAAGCCCCTGGCACTAGGTCCTCATTTTCCCCCTCTTAAAGCATAGTGATTAATCACAAAACAATATGTAATTATACACTTTATTTATGAGCTTTCTGATGGTCTTAGGTGACCCCTGTGAAATGGTCTTTGACCCCCAAAGGGGTCTCAACCCACAGGTTGAGAACTGCTGCTCTAGAAGCTTCTTGTAAGTTCCCATTGCCGCTGACAAGGCTTTGGGGGAAACCTCCCAGCCTTCTCTCCTGGGTTCCACCCACAGAGAAGGTCCCTGCTCTTGCCACCTTGAGATTGGCAATCTTTTCTGAATGCCATGTTTCCATTTTGCACTGGGCACTGCAAATCAGGCAGCCTGTATGGCCTCCCACCAAGCTCTGCACACCCTCTCAGGTTCTCTCCTAGGAGGCTCCGCACAGGCTGTTCCCGCTAGGTGGAATGCTCTCTACAAGCCCTCTCTACCCCCACCCACTAAACTCGTACGTATCTGTTGGGTCTTAGGTGAACTGTCACTTCCTTCAGGAAGCCCTTCCTCAGAACACTCCCCCCAAGTAGGTCAAACCCATGACCACAGGCTCTGATGGAACCTTGCCCCTCTCCATACAGCTCTGCCCACAGTTGGAACCCTGCACACATTCGATGACTGTCTGTCTCCCCCGCTAGCTCTAATTGCCAAAGAACTGGCTCTGTACTCATCTTGGTAGCCTCATGCCCAGTGCAGTGGAAGGGCATACAGGGAGTACCCCCCCCACCCCCCCACACACGAAACCCTCCACTGGGCATAGTTTTCATAGTATGCATTTTTCCCTGCTAGGCAACTGGCATGGAGCAACTCACTCTGAGTTAGCACACCCAGTGGCATCACCTGGGAAGGTTCTCTCTGGTCACAGTGAATTTTTTCATAAAAGCACTTTCACTCAAACCTCATTTTTTGTGATGTCCAATTTAAGAGAACAGCATGCAGCTGTGAAATTTTGTTTCCTGCTTGAGAAAAATACTGCAGAAACTGTTGTGATGTTGAACACAGCTTACAAAGATAGCGCTATGGGAAAAATTCAAGTGTATGAGTGGTTTTCTCATTTCAAAAAAGGTGAAATGTCAATTGACGACAAACCCGTTCATCCCACCAGATCAGACTTTCTATTTCTAATCAAGCTTTCTATTTAGAGGTGCTGAAAAGATTGCGTAACAGCGTGCAACCAAAAAGGCCTGACTTGTGGCAGACAGGGGACTGATTTTGCTACCATGACAACGCACCTGCTCACATAGCCATCTCAGTGCTCCGGTTTTTGGCAAAAAAACAGGATGCCTCTCTTGCCTCACACACCTGACTCACCTGACCTTGCTCTGTGCAACTCCTTTTTGTTTCTGCGAATGAAGAAGGACATGAAAGGACAGAGCTTTGACGACAAAGAAGAGGTGAAGGAAACAATGAGGGAGGTGCTCTCAGCCATCCAAGCAGACGAGTTTGAAAAATGTTCCCAAGAATAGAATTGCAGATTTGACAAATGAATTAAGTGTAATGGAGAGTACTTTGAGGTGATAAGATTGTTTTGTAATAAAATTTAAATACATAGCTTTTTTAAAAAATCCAGCTTAATTTGAGTACCCCAACCTATAACAGAATCTCCATAAATGGTGTGGAACAGATAGGGCAAGGAACCAGAAAATGCAAGAGAGAGTAGTGGTGGGGGCAGATTTTTTTGAGCAAACCACCTGGCTTCACATCTGCTTCTCCTCCTGCTGTGTGACCTCAGGCCAGCCCCCCTAGCCTCTCTGTGGTTCAGTTTTCTAATCAAGCACAGGAATAAAATGGGTAGCTATCTCATAGGTCCCTTGTGAGCTTTGGATGCAGGGAGTCTTGGGGCCCTACCATACAGCCAGCATCTCAGATCTCCAGCCCTACAACTGCAGGAGCGCTAGTATGCACCCCAAGGAGCCCTGGTGCTCAGCTGCTAACTGAAAGACTGGTGATTCCAGCCTACCCAGTAACCCCTCAGGACACAGACCTGGCAGTCTGTTCCCATCCAGTTAAAAACACAAACCCACTGCCCTTGACTTTACTCTGACTCCTAGCCGCCCTTCATAAAGTCTCTGACTTTGTCAACGTTGACGAGACCAGAGAGCTTGATCTTTCCATTTAGGAGAGGCTGGTGGGTTTGAACAGTCAACTGTGTGGTTCACAGCCCAATGACAGCAACCTAGAAAAGCCTTATGGGGAAATTCGACTCTGTCCCAAAGGGTGTCTTTCTGAGTCACTCCACAGACCCCACCCAGCAACAACAGTGAGGGCCCAGTGTCCTACATCTCCGTGGGACAAACCCACCAAGCAGAAGCTGTTGTCCCCAGTATGGCACAGCTAGCCAGTGTCCGCCCGTGATAACCCACCCCTCCACCCACACCTAAGAAAGGAGAGGAAGTGGCAAGGTCATTCAAGTTCCTATTCCATATCACAGTATTGTGTAGTCATGAACAACTCTCTCAGCCTCCCTGGGTCTCGGTTTCCTTCTCTGTCAAACAGGGACAGTGATGATGGCACTGTCTCCAAGGATCGCTGAGAGTGAGAGGGCCCTTGGCACTGGACATGGTCTGTGGCGATTGCTCCATGCTGGGGTGGCCACAGGCAAGGGGTCGTGCACAACCACCTCGGGCTGTACATCGGATGGGCTCCCAGAGACCCAACCGCAAACGCCTTGTTCTGGAATCCCCTTCCACTCTCCACATTCCCCCAATGCCATGCCTAGATGGATGGTGGTGGCAGCCACACTTCTGCCTTCCAGGCCTGTCCCCAGCAGGTCGGGAGAGCCCTGAGGCTTGCCCCTCTGTTCTGGCCATCCTGGTGAGCAAAGGGTTAATCCCCGCAGGTGCTGGGTTGGGCATGAGGGTCAGTCTCCTGCAGGTAGTCAAGGCCAGAAGGACCTCATCTGGGATTAAAGAGGAAATCTGCTTCCCTTTCTCAGCCAACATGGGCTCCAAAGTGGGGGTCCACCTACCATGGCCTACCCCAATAGAGGCCCTTCAGCCCTTGGGAAGCGCTTTCTGCCTGCAGACCCCATCCATTTAATCAGGTGTGACTGGGGGGTGAGGGGGCAGTGCTAGGAGGTGTGGTGTCGGCTGCTGTCCACACTCAACTGCTCAGAGGGGATGGCTGGAGACTGCTGACAGTGTCTAGGAGGCCAGAGAGGTAGGATTTCGGGCTGGCTCCCTGCCCCCCTTCAATCAGAACACTCTGAGGGGGTGTCAAAAAATCCACAGAGAAACCCCATTACTTTCAATCCCATTTTCCCATAATGTTTTTTGCAACCCCTTTGTGCAAGTTGACCCGTTTAACACATGTCACTGTCACTGTCCTCAACTGCTCATCAAGTCTACCCCAACTCACAGTGAGGTCAGGACCACATGACCCATAGAGCTTTCATTGACCCATTTTTCTGAAGCAGACCACCAGGCCTTTCTTCCTAGTCTGCCTTAGTCTGGAACCTGTTCGGCACCAGAACAACATGCACACCTATGAATTCTATCGGTGGTGGTAGTGGGAGTGTCAGTTTTGTAAAGTAACCACTAAAGGTAAAATAAAGAAAGAAAGAAAGAAAGAAGAATGATTTTGGTCTGCCTCCCTCGTTTACACACGAGAAAGCTGAGCCCCAAGGAAGAGCTTCCCTGCCCCTCTTGCCAACAGTCCCGGAGAGGCCAGACCTCGTCTCCCCACTCTCCACTGGGGGGCTACCTGGTGAGTGATGGTTTGGGAAGGCTGGGCTGAGGATCTGCAGCATGAAAAATAATTTTGAAGGAAAGAGAAAAAGCCCCCATGTCAGAGATGCCTCCACAAGCCTTCCCTTTCCTGGTCTCAAAGCAGGTAGGGCTGGCCACCGCTGGGCAGACCCTCCCTGCACTCTTCCTGGGGGCCAGTCCTGCAGTCCAGAAGTCCCATTGCTGGAGACTTCCACCCACAGCTCTGACCCTCCCCTTCAGATCCTTCTCCCCCCAGGAGCCTCTGAAGACCAGCTCTCGCCATCTGCAGTGGCCACGCCTTCGGTGGGTGGCCATTGGCCAAGGAGATTGCTGGTTGCACCTCCTGAAATTCTTTTGAATTGTGTTCCATCCATGCCTTGGCGCTCCAGGCTAATTAGTTGGCCACGAGAATGCCACTAACTGATGGCAGCAAATGACCCTGGACATACAATCATGACCGCTGGCTGTTTAATGGAAAGCTTGTCTCCCTCTGTTCTTTCTTCTCATTACTAACCTTCCTGCTACGATGGGTCACGAAAGGTTTTGAGCAGCAAACAATCTCCAAGGTCATGTGAAGGAATGCCTTTCTTCTGCAGATAAGGACGCTGGTGGTCAGACAGGAGAGTAGCCTGCTCAAGTTAAGAAAAAGTGAAAATACATAAGAATAGACATGCCTGTAGACGAAATAAACAACTGTGCCTCAAAGATCCCCAGATCCGGTCCCTGTCTCATCTCACATCAAATCATCCTTTCTCTTGAGCAACAAGGTCCGCCCCTCTCAGTCCCCCCAAGCCCACACCCCAAATCTTACTCTAAAAAATGTTGGCCCATTGATAATAAAGTTTACCTTGTGAGGGAGCTACACTATGCATTGTGGGTGACTTAGTGGTTACTTCACATTGGACTGCTCACTCTAAGGTCAGCAGTTCGAAACCACCAGCTACTCTGCAGGAGAAAGGGTTTGGTTTGGTTTGGGATTTTACCATTCCAAGGGGATGAGCCACGCAGGGGGCATTTTCAGGCATCTTGTGTTGGTGTGGGCCGTGGAAAACAGGCCAGAGGAGCCCATAGAAGTCAATGAGCATCCTCAACACTGAGTTCAACCACCTCCTTGACCCATGAAAGCCTCCTTCTTCTGGCTAAGTCTAATCCAAACCCTCATGCTGAGAAGTGGATGAACTTATCAAGAACCAACCTAGAGAAAGTAGGTCAGGTTCGCCAAGACCACTTCCGACGGACAGGATTTTCCATTGAGTTGAAGGTATCCATGTGGTCACAGTACTTCACTGGGATTTGAGGGATTAGCAGGAGTGGATCCAATTTTACAAACCACAGAGCAGACAGAAAACCAGCAGGGGCCTCAGGAATGCTCCCCTGAGTCCATCCAAACAGGATGATGGTGAGGACGGCCATGTAGAGGCCTTGAGGTAGAACCTTGGGGGAATTTCACACATGTACACCCCTCGATTTATGGGAGCCAGGGCCCAGTAGTCTGCGTTGTTCTAGCCACATCCGCCCATCTTAATCGCAACCTTGAAAGGTTTTCGCCTTCATCCAGTTATCCATTCCCATCAAAAGTGTCATGCAAAGAGGTCAAGGTCAAGGTCAAGCCTTTCTCAGCACTCAGCATGCTCTGCCCCGCCCCTCCCCATCCAACCTTTCCTCCGGAATGAGCCCGTGATAAAAGTGCGGCAGACCGTGCATTTTAAAGAGTTAGCCTATTTTCAACTATAAAATAATATGTGGCATAGAAAACAGCGTGTAGGATGAAAAAAGTTCCTGTTTAGTTTCAGTGTGACATTTGCCTGGGGGAAGAAGAGCAGAGCTCATTGGCAAGCCGATTGTTGAAGCCCTGACCAGTCAGTTACAAAGTGTCATTTAATATGCCAGTCAGCTCTGCCTTTTCGGGGCCAATCACTCCTTTAGAGCTGGGGAGGGAGTGGGGTGCAGAGGAGAAATCCAGGAGAGGGAGGTGGGTGTGGGCAAAGGAAGGGCGTTTGTAGCACACAAGAAGAACCGAGGGGTATAGAAAGGTTGTGTAGCTCAGTTTCCCTCCCACCTTCTGCAGCTACCTCGTTGGTGCCCACTGAGAGAGACCAATGACCAGAGCCCAGCCCAGGGCAACAGCCATACAAGAAGGATTCACACCCTCCCCAGAAACCCCAGACATGGGTACACTGGCCCTCACGGGCCCTGGATTGACCAGCTGCCATCATCCTCTGGCCCCAGATGCCCTGGAAGCCCCAGTGTCTAAAGTGATGGACAGAAAAGGTCAACACATCGGAGCCCATCACCACCTCCTGCAAATTCAACACACTTCCATGTTGAGACATCAGTCCAAGATCCAGGCTCCCTTTCATGACTGTGAGCTTTGTATCTGACTTACTATGACCAGGGTGCAGCTCAGGCTGGGCTTTGACTCTCTCCCCCGCCCCAGCCCACCCACCCCTTTCGACTCCCTCTCCCCCGTCTGTCAGCCTTTTCTTCATCAACTATATTTGTTACAATCAAGTCCTGTCAACTGTCACAGCTTACATACAGACTGCCAGTAAATATGTCTTTCCACTCATTAGACATTCCTCCCAGTCACCTTGGGATTTCCACCTTGTCTGTCTCACTCCAAAAAACTTTTGTTCAGAAGTATGAGACACCCACTGAGCAATGTCAGCTTGCGGCCATTACCTCGGGAAGTGACAGAAAACACCCAACTGTCACTCATTAAGATCCATTTTTTCCAGAGTTGATGTAAGTCAGACTTTGCCCCCAAAACGAATCATGATTTATTTAATATATTTGCTTCTACAAGTGTCAGTTCATCAGCTTAAAATGTTCCTCCTTTAACTCTATTGAGGGCTGTACAGAAAGTTTTCTTTGAAACCTAGTTTTTGCTTTAAGGCTTAATAATTAAAACAGAACCAAGAACAGTCGAGCCTCTGCTCTAGAGGTGCACTTTGGTGGCCCCCGGTTTTATAATTATATGTACAAAGCGGTCGTGTTGGAATTATCGCTGGACACGCTGGGAAAATTGCCTCCCACTGGGCACACTAGCTTTTTCTGCCGGGCGCACCGGGCTGGGGCAAGATGAAATGCGAACCAAGGATGGTTTGAAAGCAGGGACAAAAATAACAATTAGAGAAGCGAGGAGGAGAAAAATGCAGTTTCTTAATTGCTCAGCCTGTGTGCCGGCGGGCAGCTCCCTGACACGCTGCAGGAACGGAGGACTCAGGAGGAAGTGGTGCTGTCCAGAGGCCTGGGGGTGCAGACAAAGGTGCTTCCACTGCAGCTCTTGGGGAAAGATGCCCGAGGCCTCGCTTTGGCCTGGATTTCGGGTGAGATCAAAGTGCGAGGAGAGAGAGGTGATTTGACGGGCTGATGGCTTCCTAGGGGGGTCTCCAACCGAAGGTCATTTCCAGTTACCCTCTGCTCTGTTTCAGACTCACTCTGTCTGGTCCTTTCCCCTGGGGTAAGAGATGGACAAGCAGCATGGCAGGGGCCACCTGGAAGGCCAGACAATGCCCAGCGACGTGTCAAGCCCTGCTTGGTCTGGCAGTAGGAGCGGTGGCTAACATACCCTTGACACTGAGGCTCATTTGGCAGGGCAAGGCATCCTGGAGGAGATCCATCCTGGGATAGCCCCCATCCCTGAAAGAACCAAGCTCCCAGAGCCACACACAACCTGGTTAGTGCTCCACAGGGAGGACGGGCATCGGTGAGAAGAAGCAAGAAGAGAATCCATGCCCCGAGATGCGGGGAGTAGCTTGCAGAAGGAGGCTTCTTTCAGAAAACAGGATCAAGCTCAACAACTGCTAGGTAGGGTGTGGCCTGAGAGACCAAAGCCTCCCATGGGCTTCTAGACACAAAGACACTCAAAGATCTTCTCTATTAAAGGTCTTAGGGTGCTAAAAGAATGACACACTTTTTGTCATTGATGTTAGGTGCTGTCGAGTGGGCTCCCACTCAGAGTGACCCTCTCCCTCCAGGAAGGACCCCAGCCTGGCCCTGCACGAGCCACAGTGTCCACCCATCCTTCTTTCTCACTTTGTACTTTGCCCAGTATGGCGTCTCTCTCCAGAGACTGGCCTCTCTTGATGACATGTTCAGAGGACTTGAGACAAAGTCTGTCCATCCTGCCTAAGGAGCCTCCTGTGTTTATGTTTCTGCCTTTCCCAAATGGAGAGTACACCTCCATCCTCCGCCATGTTTCCACCCCGGGAAGATGGCTTAGCTCTCATCCCCAGGCCTGCCTGCCTTCCTTGTCCATTTAGTATTGAGTTGGCTCCCACCCGTGGCAACTCCATGGGCAACAGAAGAAGCAGTGCGCGATTCTGTTCCACCTTCAAGATGGTTGCGTGAGCCCATCCAATGTCAAATACATCCAAGTGTAGCCACGGGTATAGTTTGAATGTCTTCCAACCTCGGGGGCTTATCTTCTAGCATTTCTCAGGCATTATTCTGTTGTCATCGTCCAGAGTTTCTGTAGACGATTTCACGCAAGTAGACAGCCAGGCCTTTCTTCCTAGCCTGCCTCAGTCTGGAAGCTCTGCTGAAACCTGCGCAGTCTGGGGAACCCTGCTGGTACTTGCAATACCAGTGGCATAACTTCCGGTATCATGCCAAAGGTCAAGCCACTACAGTACTGCAAACGGATAGACGGATGATGGTAAAGCCTACAGCACCTGGCATTCCCAGACAGTCTCCCAATCAAGTACTAGCCCGGCTTGACCCCACCTAGCTTCCAAAATGAGCCGATGTTGGGCAGGTTCAGAGAGGGATGGCTGGCAGGGCTGGAAAAGTGGTATCTGCCCTTTCTCACTTCTCCTCACCTCCCAGGTTCCTAGGGTGGAGAATTCCACAAATGTCAGAAGGAACATCAGACGCTGGACCACCACTGAAAGAAAAGATCGTTTCCCACCTCAGCTCATTGCTCAAGCACAGCTTTCCCTGGGAGGCTGGCCAAGACAAAAAGAAAGGAAAGAAAAAACAGCAGATCTAATGGCGGACCTTTCCTAGCCCTCGCCTGCAACAAGGTCATTTGCCACCAAACACCCACTGCGCCCTCACCCTGCTGATAGGCAGCCACACAGGGCGAGAGAGCGGTTGAGATGCAGCCAGCAAATGGAGCCCGTTCATGTTGCTCATAAGCCCCAGCATGAAAGGTAAGATCAGATATGGAAGCGTTTGATGAGGTTAAGTCCATTTCTAGCCCTTTATTCCAGTGTTTAGAACCATCAACTGTTTTAAGAAGTGAAGGGCTTTCATTTGCAAGGGGCACCCTCAGAGCTGGGCTCCCGCTCAGGAACTGGGCACTCAATGCCCAGGAAGAAGGGAAGAATGAAGGAAGGCTCTGAAACTTTTTGTCCACTGACCTCACAATGAGAGGAAGCCCCTTTCTGCTGATCTCTAAGGAAGGTGGCCAACTTAGGGAGTTGTGATCATGATCCTGATAAACCAGGTTGGAGATGTTTGGGACTGATGGAGCTCTTTCAAGGCATTGAGCCCAAGTAGTCCCCATGCCCCAAATAGAAACAAAAGGAAATAGGTTTTCTTCCTCTGTCGGCGAGTTGCTCACAAGCCCCAGGTAACCCTATGGCCTCCACAAAGCCCTCACTGACCAGTGACCCCATGGCCCCAAACTTGGAGAGCATCTCGTATTGATAATGCTTGTTTCATACACCATTAAAAAGCATCCAACTACCAAACCCTTAATGAGCCGTTCTCTGGGCCACTCGCTTGGCTTGTTATGGAAGGCACTTTGGAAATCATCATTTTCTTCTTCTAACAGATAACCATTTTTATTTTTTCATAACAAATTATTATCCACTTGCCATGACTCAATGCACAACCAATAGCTAAAATGTATCCATTTTCAAAAATTGAGCTAAAATGATTTATTGAGAGCAAAATGTTGCCACTTCAACATTCTTCACACGTATCATTCACTGACATTTACCATGCTCATTATTGTCTTCAACCTTCACCATTACTCAGGGAAATCTTTTTCTTTCTTTTTGTAAGAAACAAGCTAAGACACTGGGGGTGGGCACAAGGGTAGGTAAGGAGAATGACTGGCCTGGGTCATATCCTATCTACAAAGGGCCTCCACATTCCCATAATTCCCAACAAACTAGGTCACTGTTGATGGCTTAATATCCTGTACCTGGGCTCTGTTTTTTTCAGAGCCTACTATCACCAGCATAGAGATCTACTCTCAAATCTTTCCCAGGGCTTTGAACTAGTTCATTTCAAATTGACCTCTGGCTGACAATTTGTATTTTCACACCAGATATACTGACTACAAATCTACAGTTTAGCAAGATCCTCTTGTACATAAGTGTCACCAGAAGGGACTGCTCAAGTTCATTCTAGGAAATCAGCACAGCCCTGATACCACATCCAGGAAATAATCAGATTTTTTTTAAAGAAGAAAGAAAATTGGAGATCAATATCCCTCATGAATACAGATTTCAAAATTCTCAATAAAAACTTGGCCAACAGAATCCAACAGTATATTAAAACATAATACATCACCACCAACCGAGGGTCATTCATACTTGACATGCAAGGATGGTTCAACATGAGAATACCAATCAACCATCACAGAAATACAACAAAAGAATCACATAATTATCTCAATCAATTTGGAAAAGACATTTGATAGAGTTCAATGCCCACCCCTGATTAAAAACAAACTCTCAACCAAATGGGAAAAGACCCAGAACAAAAAGTCATATCAGTGTGAATGGGGGGGGGGGGCGGTGCAGAACAGAGACCCAGAGACCGTCTGTAGGCAACTGGACACCCCCTTCTAGAAGGGTCGCAGGGAGAAGACGAGCCAGTCAAGATGCAGAGTAGCAATGATGAAACATACAACTTTCCTCTGGTTCTTTAATGCTTCTTCCTCACGGACAGCCCCTCCACTATCATGACCCCAATTCTACCTTACAAATCCAGCTAGACCAAAGCAAGTACACAGGTATAGATAAGAGCTGGAAGCACAGGGAATCCAGGACAGATAAACCCCTTGGGACCAATAATGAGAGTAGGGATACCAGGAGGGTAAGGGGAAGGTGGGGTAGAAAGGGGGAACCGATCACAAGGATCTACATATAACACCCTCCCTAGGGGACAGACAACAGAAAAGTGGGTGAAGGGAGACACTGGTCAGTGTAAGACATGAAAAAAATAATAATAATTTATAAATTATCAAATGCTCGTGGGGGAGGGAGGGTGGAAAAATGAAGAGCTGATACCAAGGGCTCAAGTGGAAAGAAAATGCTTTGAAAATGATGGTGGCAACAAATATGCAAAGGTGCTTGATACAATGGATGGATTGTGATAAGAGCTGTATGAGCCCCCAATAAAATGATTTTTTTAAATGGGAGTAGAAAGGAAATTCCTCAACATAATAAAGGACATGAATATAAAACCAACAGTGAACCTTATTCTCAAGGGGAGAGAGAGACTGAAACGTTCCCCTTGGGAATGAGAACCAGACAAGGATGTCTTTTATCACCACCCTTATTCAGCATTGTATAAGAAATCCTAACTAGAACAATAAGGCCAGATATGGAAATAAATGACATTCAAATTAGGAAGAAGAAAAATTACTTCTATTTGTATGATATCATCCTATACATACATGTCATCCTATACATACATGTCATCATATACATACATGTCATCCTATACATACATAACTCATCAAGTCAATTCCAACTTCTATAATAGAACATCCCAAACATCCCACAAGAAAGCTATTGGAACTAATAGGATTTAGCAAAGTAGCAGTATACAAGATCAGCGTACAAAAATCAATTGGATTCCTCTACATCAACAAAGAGAAGTTCAAAAAAGAAATCAGGAAATCAATACCATTTATGACCATAATAACAATAGTCAGGGGTATGAGAGGATCTCTGCAAAGAAAAGTACAAAACACTACTGCAAAAGCAAAAAAACAGAGACTTACATAAATTGAAAAAAGATACAATGCTCATGGATAAAACGTCTCTTGTGAACTTGTGAAAATGCCAAAACTATCCAAAGCTATTCCTATGGATACAATACAATCCTGATCCAAGTTCCAACAGCATTCTTTACCAAGATGAAAAAATGAGTTGCAAACTTTATATGGAAAGAGGGCCTTGCTAGGCAAATCAGAGTAATTAGCAAAAAATAGCTCTAGTTAGTATGTAGGAAGGAATCATATGTATCTCTCTCTCTCTCTCTCTCTCTCTCACACACACACACACCCCAAAACAAAACCTTACCATCCTTAATAAATGGCGAGCTCTAAACCTCAAAAACCAAAAAACTAGTAGAATCACACACAGAAAAGAGAGCCAATTAGACACACGTGCTTCCTGATGGAGACATTGATCACATATGAATCTGATCAACTATTGGTTGATCGGAAGCAACATGGAAGACAGAGAAACACATTAAACTACACCAGGGGGATGCCATCCACAAAGCCCAGACTGGGAAGCTCCCTGCAACAAACGGCTTGGTTTCTTTTAAAGGGGCGGAGGAGAGAAGAGAACCTATGGATGTAAAACCAAACCTGCTGCCAGCCAGTCAACTCCAACTCACCATGTCCCTTTAAGAAAGCGGACACCTGCTTGGTGAGTTCCTGAGGCTGCAAATCTTGACAGGTGCAAACTGCCTCACCTTTCTTCCAGGGAGCAGCCGCTGGGTTTGCCTTGCCAACCTTCTAACCAAGAGCTCCACATGTCACCCACTGCACCACTTACAGCATCCCTGCCATTGGCAATGTGTAGACATTATTCGGATCCCGATTCAAAGAAGTAACCCTTAAAAAAAATACAAGTAGAATTGCATACACTGGATATTTGATGACATTAAGAAATTAATGGTTACATCATAATGTGTGATAATGGTTTGAGGCTAAATTCTTAAAAAGAATGTCAACCTCTTAGAGGCACACACTGAGCGACGTATAGATGGACTGTCATGGATGTCTGGAAGGGCAGGGCTGAAAACGCAGACGGTACAGGGCTGGCTGTCCTGGGAAGTGTTGAAGCCAGAAGATGAGCAGATTGGGCTTCACTGTACAGTAATTTTCTATTTATTTCTTTTTTACCCAAATATATTTACTTAGAGTATACCACTTACAGACTGGGCATCCATCACTATAAGCCATATTGGGATATTTTCAGGACGTGCAGAAGGAACCCTGCATCCTTTGACATAAATCCACCACTACCCTTAACTTTAACCTTTCCCCCACAGCCCTTGTCAGCCAGTATATGCTCTCTCTGTGGATAAATCTACCTCGTCTAGCTATTTTGTATTTAAGGGTAGGTCAGAAAGCATTGCTACTGGGGTTCATGGTGGCATGTGCATGAGTTTATCTCAAACAAACTGTGTTTAAGCATGTCTCTGCATTCAGCGGATGGCTATAGACAAGTTCTCTCAGTAGCACTCTGTTCTTAGTCTCCAGAGAGCACCTAAAAAAAGTCCAATCAGAACCGTAGCTTCTGCAGGGATCTGCTGGGCCAGTTAAACGAAGGTAGAGAGGTCAGTCCAGAATGTTATAGCAATGGATTTTTCCCTAATATCCAAGGGGAATTCTTGATAAAGTTTTCTCAAAGGGCAAAGGATAATCATGGGGCCTTGTTATTAGGAAGTATTTTTGAAAATGAAAACTTCATTGATGGGGAAAAAGCCAGGAAAGGTGCACCGAGGATTCCCCCAGCCCCTGAACAATATACCCGCTCTTTCTGTGAGGGTAGCAATGGCTGCTCTTTGAGAATTTCATTAGGAAACCTCACCCCCACCCCCCTCTAGTCCTGATTGTGCCCCCTCAGACTCCTTCCGGTTCCCCAAACTCAAAGAACATTCAGCAGGAACACAATTGTGAGGGGCTGTAAATCAAATCGCACAGAATTGTTCACGGGGTTGGTTTGAGGAGTGGACAGACATTGATGGGGGGACACACTGAGATACAGCAGCTTCATGGCTTGAGAGGTTTGTTTAGTAACGTTATGGTTTTGTAGCAATACTTTCTGATTTGTCCTCGTAAGTGGGATCATCCGATAGTGGTCCTTTGTGACTGGCTTCCATCACTTAGCACAATGTACAAGCCTCAGTCATATGGGGGCATGTATTTAGACCACAGATTCGTTATATGGTCAAATAATATTCCATTGTTGAGACATCACATTGTGCTTATCCATCCATCAAATAATAAAGATTGGGATTCTTTCTACTTTGGGACTATAATGAAGACCTTATTTCTTTTTTCTTCCTCTTTTTTTTTTGCAAATCACACTCACCTTCTGTGTTTTTGGCCCACTGCTCCCTCCTCCCAGGAAATATTGTTATAAAATATCTATGTCTTTTTATTTTCATATATAGCAACATCTTTTTTAATTGGCTTAGCTGCACTTATGAAAATACCTCCCCAGAAGGTATTATTCGTGAAAAAAATGTAATCAGGTTTCCGTAAACATTCACGGGTGAGCTTTTTGAGGACATGGGTTTGATGGTTCTTGATGTGTACCTAATGTTCTTTGTGTGTACTTGATGTGTACCTAATGTTCTTTGTGTGTACTTGATGTGTACTTGATGTGTTGTGCTTTGGTTATTCTTGATGGCATTGCTGGATCCCATAGTAACTTTATACTTCATCAAATGAAGAAACACCTGTTTTCCGGGTGGCCGCATCAATGTGCTTTCCTACCAGTAGTGTTTGATCTATGTTTACATATAAAAACTCTCCAAAGATAGATTAAAAACAACAGCAATAACTTCCTTCATAGACGGAAAACTGCCAACCCATCACACCCCATTG
The DNA here is from genome assembly GCF_000313985.2 of Echinops telfairi. NCBI lineage: Eukaryota > Metazoa > Chordata > Mammalia > Afrosoricida > Tenrecidae > Echinops > Echinops telfairi. The sequence continues at coordinate 16,304,519 of NW_022103968.1, forward strand.
CCGGCTGCCACTTTCCCCACTTTCACTGACACAGGGAACCCTGGGATACGGTGAAGGATCCCTTTGTAAGTTTTAATTCCTACTTGGTTGTTAGGTTTTCCTCTCACATGCCAACCCCCTCCCTCTTTGAGGATGTAGTCACTCAAGAAAATCCCAAAGATGAGCCTTGGCGGTGAGCAAGTCCCCAAAGCAGAGGAAATTAGAGGCAGAAGATGCATCTTGCAATGCAGCTAAGTAAACGCTGCTCTGATGACTACCCCAGCATAATTACAGAAAATGAAGGCCACGAGAGGAAGTAATTGCTGTGGGAAGATGAGGGGAGGGGAGAGGTTCTTCAGAGCCCCAAGGTTAAATGCTGGGGCATAAAAGAGAAGTAAACAAGAGAACTCTCTCAGCACAACAATTTGGGAAGTAATGGTGCACTGAGTCACATTCTGCAGGTGTACAGGGAGCACTTGGCTGCATTATTCCATCCTGGGGCCCTATTTTCTCTTGTTAAGAGGTCTTTGACTGAAGACACATTGTCTTCCAAAGAAAGGCTAAAATGCATGTGAATGGCTTGAGTGAGAGGCTGTAGCATCTTGGATGTTCAAGAAAAAGCAATGCTAATGGATTTGGACACTAAATAAGATGAAAAGGCAGGGGGTGAGGGGTGGGGGCTCCAAAAGCCCATCCTAGAGTCTTCCGGAGGATACTTCTGGGAACCAAGGCTTTGGTTAACACACACACACACACACACACACACACACACACACACACACACACACATCCCTGGTCATAATAAAGGACCCCTGGGCTTCAGGAGTCCAGCCTTGGATCCTAGCTCCCTCACACAGTCAGCCTGGGCTGTCCTCCCTTGACATTCTCCAAAGTTAAGGTGGCCAGATTTTAATATTGGTAAAGTGGGACAAAAGCGGGACACCATTGATAAAACTCATATCCTGGCGAAATAGCCACATGGCAGCCGAAAACCGTATACCCTAGCTTGTCGTGCATTCTTTCAAAAAATCGGGACTTTTTAAAAACGTCGCGGGACGTGGGGAAAATTGTTAAAAATCGGGACTGTCCCACCAAAAGCGGGACATCTGGTCACCTTATAAAGTCTTAGCAGTTAGTCTCACACAAACAACATCTCTGACACCTGAGGACAAGGCATTTTGGGGTGCTTTCCTGCCCTGCCAGGTCATGATAGCCCTAACCCTTCCCATGAATTCACAAGCTTCACTGCAATACTAGGAAACAATTGGGTCAGGGGCACTCAGCCTCCTCCTTCTCCTTCCTCAAAAAACACTGAGAGTCAGGGAGGGCAAGCAGCCCTGCGGGGTGACCTTCCCAGTGCTGGTCAAGTTGTCCTCCTTTCCCTACAGAAGGAGGTGTCTACTGGGTGGGGAGGAGGGCACGAAAGAACATCACTTAAGAATTCTCTCTGTAAGATGCCTCTCGTTCTAAGTATGAGATAAGTCAGGGAGACTCGAGATTTTCAGCTTCTCCTGCAATAATTCAGTGTTCTTAGGAAATTTTCCCTCCCCTTGCGGGGACTCATTGGTATAAAGATGGATGGATGATGTTGTTTTGCAGACCCAGAGAATTGGTTCCAACTCATTCTATTGTTATTGTGAGGTGCCATCAAGTTGGTTCCGACCCACAGCGACCCTAGGCACAACAGAATTCACCACGTGTGGCCAGTCCTGTGCCATCCTCCCAGCTGTTCCTACACCTGAGCCCATTGCTGCAGGCACTCTGGCGACCTCTCCGATGGAGGGCCTTCTGCCCCTCCAGTTTACCAAGCATGCTGTCCTTCTTCAGGGCCTGGCCTCTCAATATGTCCAAAGTATGTAAGACAAAGACCCCCATCCTCGCCTCTATGCGTATTTCTCCCACGACGGATGGGTTTGTCCTTTGAGCAGTCCATGGTACTTTCAGTATTCTTCACCTTCACCACAACTCGACTGCACCTGTTCTTCTTCCCGCTTCCTCAGTCAACGTCCACCTTTCCCAGGCATACGAGGCCTTGAAAAGACCATGGCTTGGGTCAGGCTCCATTTAGTCCTCAAAGTCGCATCCTTGCTTTTCAATCCTCTGAAGAGATCTTGTGCGGCTGATTTCCCTCATGCAACTGGTCTTTTGACTTCTTGACTGGGCTCCCATGAGCACTGACTGTGGATCCAAGCAAGATAAAACTCTTGCCAACTTCAACCTTTCCTCCATTTATCATGATGCTACCTATCAGTCCAGTGGTGAGGATTTGGGTCATCTTTACATTGGGATGTAACCACGCCTGCAGTAAAAGGCTCTCATACTCCATGGTTCTGCGTCCCAGTGAAGATTCCACCACCCACACATCCAGAAACAGGAACTGGAACCTAAAGACGCACCTTTGAGATGGACCATCACCGCCTCTCCCCAAGCAATCTCACACTGAACGCACCTCCCACATCCTTGGCTGCCACTTCAGAACAGGCAAACATTATGTCTTGCTCAAATGCCGCCTTTCAAGCATCCGCTCCAGTTGCCTACCCCAATCCCTTAAAAAACTGCCGCAAGAGTGATTTTTTTCAAACCAAATTTGGTCAGATCCCTCTCTTAGAAAACAGCTGTGGCCCTAGAGACGAAACTCCAAATCCTGATGTTTATAAAACTCTGCTTGGCCTCACCTTGGGTGCTCCCACCCCTTTCTCCTATTCAAACCACCCTGACCTTGTCTCCACCCATCAAATAACACCAGGTTCCTTCCACCCCAGGGGTTTCATGAACGCTCGTGCCTTCTCTCTGGAACATTCTTATCCTACTCCTCGCTTCATTAACTTCCAAGATTAGACTGTGTCCTTCCTTGGGGAAGCTCTTCTGACCTCTGATCCTGGGTAAGACTCCCATGTCTCATGCTTTCCTCAAGCGTCTTTTCTTCGAACACTTGCCCCAGTTTATAGTTGTGCACTCACTAGGGGTGATGAATTGAACATGCTCTCTCTCCCCAGACGACAATGAGGACATCTGTTTGGTTGCATTGCTCGGCACCAGCAGAGTGCCAAGCATACATGAGGGTATGCCAAAAAGCATTCGAAAGCACAGAAACCTTCACTAAACAAGCCTATCAAAAGATGAAGCCTGCACACAGTAGGTGCTTCATAACTATGAGTTGATGAACAAACCATAGTAGAGCTCATCTTTTAGCCTGAGCCTCCCAGCTCTTTATATATGATCCTGTCCACTGAATTTTGCTGGACCTGGGTCCCATCCCCGAATGGGCATGAAGCACTGTCTCTCAGCTCCAGAGAGGACACAGTCAGGGCTTCACACCAGTCTTCTGGGCATCCCATGCCCTGCCGCAGGCCTTCAAGAGCAGTGCGGGCACACAGGCATCCACCTGGATCCAAGCCCATGGTACAGCAGAGCATGCAGTCAGTGTGTGTCGCCATGTGGCGAGACTCTTTGGGGAACCCCCCATGTCATGATCCTGAGAACGCCACTGAGCCTTTCAGTAGAGCGAAACCAACTTGCTGTGTCGTCGTTCACGTTTTCCTCTGGAGAAACAGAAAAAGAGAGCTCCCCCACCCCCACCCCATAAGAATCTGAGTTGGAGCCAGACTTTGGATGGGCCCCTGCAGCCTTGGTGGGCTCCCTGACCTCTGGGCATCGAGGAGGGGGTGGGGGGTACGCTTTCTTGGTTTGTGTTTCCCCAGCAGCAGTCCCTAAAGCAAGAAGAGCCAAGAAGCCCAGTGAGGAAGAGAGGAAGTGAGGAGAAAGAGCCCTCCCGCACGTGCCATTCAGTCAGATCCTACTCTGCACACAAGCGTCCAGGCCAGCAGACCTGGCCCACCGCACGGCCAAGGCTATGCTCCTGCGGAGACAAGACCGTCATCGGTTTCCTTCTTCCACAAAGCGGCTGCTGGGTTCGAACTGCCAACCTTTTGGTTAGTCGCCGAGCACTCAACCACTGCACCGCCGATGCTCCCAGGGGAAAACAGCAGAGGGGGGCTCAGGCGCAGGCCACTTCTGTAGCCTCCATCGACCATCAGACAGATTGTGAACCGTCTGTTGGTGGGGCAAGGAAGCTGGAGTATTTAGGCGCCAGTCCCTGCTTCTATCGGTTAGAGATTCCTCTGGGAACATTAGCACTTCTGGTTTAGGTCATGATCTGGCCAACTAGTCGGGAAATAAAAAAGACCTCAGGCCAGGCGACCCCTGGAGATGTTAGAATGTTTGCAAGATGCCTGCGGGTTTCCTTGCCGAAGGACCAAGGGATGTGTGGGGACCGAAGGGGGCTGGCTACAGTGTGTAAATGTCCTAGAGGGGACAGCCTTGGAGACCCCCAAGGAGGCTTTACCTTGAACACTGTGGCTACAGCCCAGAGAGATGGAACTCTGGATGCCAAGCCTCAGGCTTGCATCTCCGTTCGGACATTTACGAACTGGGTTCCTGAATTGCTCAGCTCTCTGGACTTCCTCTGGGTTTCATCTGTAAAGGTTGCAACGAAGATGAAATTAAATAGCATATATGAAGTTCTTGTTACTGTGCTGAGCACATTATTGATTGTAATGAACATTCTATCATTATGTAGGGAGAAGAAGCCATTTACTCTGGAAAATCGTATCATCTAGAAGGCTCCCCAGACTGCATTTAAAGGCCAGAGTAGTTACTTTTAATTTCTGTATCCCTTCCCAAATGTATGCATTCATTTGTTCATTCAACACCCATTTATTGAGAATGCCTCTCAACTCCCTCATTAGCCAAATAAAAAAGGAGGGTTGCAATAATCACCACAATCACTTTTCAGTAGCATTAAAAAAAGAAAGAAACCTGGCGTTAGGTTATCTCAAAAGGTAAAGAATTTTCCCCTTACAAATGGCCGTCTTTAAAAATGACTCTCCTGACACCAAGTGGACCACCGTTGGTTAGACTTTAGGCAAAGATGAGACGGTTCAGGGTTGGGGCAGTCAGGCAAAATGAAAAGCGAGTCGAACTATTAGGACAGAAAGAATGGCAATGCCGACACAGAACGAAGAATGCAGCCCATGTCCGTGAACGCTATGTGTCGAAATTGTGCTGAGTGGGAACCTGTTCTGTTGTGTACACTTTCACCCCAAATACAGTCAATTACTAGCCACCCCCCTCAGAAAACAATCTGAAGTCTACAAAGTCTCTGTCACTTACTAGCTACGTGACTTAGAACAAGTCGCTTAATCCCTCGGTGCCTCTTCATCTGTGAAGTGGGCAGAACAACAGGACCTGGCAGGGCTGCAGCAGAACTCAAAAGGAAGGCAACCCAGAGACCTCTTCAGGGGTTAGGGGCTGGATAGGCTGGCGACCTTGCCGGGCCCGCTTGGCATCACTTGGTTGGATACGCATGGTTCAAGAGTGGACGGCTCAGAGGTGTTAACAGAGCTAGAATTCCAGGTCTCTGGGTTGAGATGAAGAAGTCCCGTGTCAGAGTGGGCTATGCACTGGTCTGTTCACCGAAGGGTCAGCACCTGCTCCTTGGGAGAAAGATGCGGCTTTCTACTCCCGTAAGGAGTAGAAACCCACACGGGCCGTTCTCCTGTGTCAAGAGTCACAAGGAGGCAGAATTAACACAATGACAGTGGGTTTGCTTCTGTGTTTGGGTGTGGAGAAGAGGATGGCAAAACAAGTCAGAGATTAGGCTGAGCTCATTGCTGACACTTGTATGTTCCTTAAAAGCCTGAGGTCCTCTGGACTTGGGGAGTCTTCAAGCCCAAGACAGAGCTAGCCACCTCCCTGCACCCAGCACAGGGCCCATACTGAGCGGGAGCCTGATTAATACGCTCATTTGATGATGGGCAAATGAAACACATCTAGTCTGCTTTGGTGAATGTAACCACCCCACAACAAAATAGCCTTCCAAGAAGACATCATGGGCAAACACAAGATCGTTACACGAAGAGGGGTAGCCAACGGGGCAGCCAATGCGGGGCAAAAACCAGTGGCCATAGAGCCCGTTCCAGTTCATGTGCCTCAGGGTAGAAGTAGGCCCCCGGGGGGTTCTCAGGGGTTGGCTTTTTGAAACTAGATTGCCAGGCCTTTCTCCTAGGGAATCCCTGGTGGCATTCCCTGGTCTCCAGAGCCAAGCCAGCTGGGAAAACATGGCTCCATCACCTTCTAGATAAATAAATGCAGATGCCCCGGAAGACCAGGATCTACCCACGTGAGAAACACCAACCACTGGACTAGAAGGCCCCTTTCTGAAGAGGGTCGCTTAGGCTCCCAATCGCTGAAAAATCGACATTTTTCGGTCTTAAGGGCATAGTTATAAGGAAGCCCAGATGGAACCAAACTCCACGATCTTGCTACTCCAAATGTGGGCCATGACCGCAGCCTTGGCATCACCTGGGAACCTGGGAAGCGGCTCAGACCTGGGCCCCGCCCCACACCTACAGCAGTAGCATCGACATTTCCCGAGCACCTTTCCTTTCTTCCCGACAGTGAACCCCAAGACTGAGCCGAGGAGCACCGTCTTTCAAACTGGACTGCATATTAGCAGCATCTGGGGAGCTTTCACAGGAGCCCTGGTCGCATAGTGGGCTGCTAGCCACCAAGTCCACAGTTCAAAACCACCAGCAGCTCCGAGGGAAACAGATGAGGCTTTCCACTCAGGAAAGGGGTTACAGTCTAGGACACCCACAGGGGCAGTTCTACCCTGTCCAACAGGGCTGTTCTGGGTCAGAACTGACTTGGTGGCCGTGAGAGAGGAGCTTTAGAAAACACTAGTGCTCAGATTCCATCCTGAAAGGTTCTCTGTTAATTGCTCTGGTCAAAGTAGTTATAAAGCCCCAGGGAGGAAGACGGGGTGGTAGCATGTGGGATTCTCGGGTACAGTCCAGGTTGAGAGTGCTACTGGACTTCCACGGGAGGCCAACACAGGGAATACACCAGTTGCCATTAAATGCATTCCAGCTCGTGGCGGCTCCATATGTGTCTGCATGGACCAGCACTCCATAGGGTTGATTTTCCTTCTGAGGCACCTACCGGTGGACTGGAACCGCTAGCCTTTGGGTTAACAGTCAAGGGCCCTAACTCTTGGCACTACCCTAAGGATAAGGAACTCCTTTTGCATCAAGTTGTTGTTGTTGTTGTTGATAGGTGGTGTGGAGTCTGTTCCACTCATAGCAATGCTATACACAACACCACAAAACACAACAAAACACTGCCTGCTCCAGCACCGTCCTCATAATTGTTTTGGCTTTGCCTCCTGGGTAATGATTTGCCCAAGTCCTTCATTGTGTCTTGGACGTGGTCCTCAGAAAGGTAGCTTTCACGTCCCGTGAGGGCCAGCTCCCTCCCACATCAGACTTCTACCTACTGAGAAAAGAAAGAGTTAACCCCAAAGCTTGCCTTCCATCTTCCCTTTCCCGCGTCCACCCTCTGCTGAACTCCATTCACATCACCGAAGCGTAGACATCTGGTTCCGTTCCTTGGAAATACCTTTCCTTCTCATTGCTTCCCTCCCCTGAGGGACGGCTTTCCTGATTCCTGCCCAGAAGACTGACCCTGGGGCCAGCAGGATCTAGCCCCAGCTGGTCCCCACCGCCTCCTCCCAAGCAGACCTCCAGGTGGGGTTTGCAGTGATTGCGTCAGCTGGGGCTGGGCCCCCCGGCAGCCCGTTCATCAGAAACTTCCCACCCTCCCAGGGATCTCCCAGGGACAAGTACAAGGTTCTGGCTAATTTTATAATTAAACGATTTTCTTTCTTTTTTCCAAGGCATGTTTCGTTTCCCTAGTGCTCCCTCCTTGGAATATCATTCCTCAGAAAGCTGTTTTTTGTGTCTTCCAGATTTTTCTCCCCAAATGAGAATACGGACAACAGTTACAAATCCTTTGCTCATTTGGCCTAGTTTATCAGCAGATGGTGGGGTTTTTTCATTGCAGAAAGGTTTTGGATGGGATATAAAAAATGTCTTTTCCTCCTGAAACGCTAAAAAAAAAAAAATCCTCTTAAAAAAATTTTTTTCCTGTCCAAATTGCCTTTTATAACTCATTCAGCATTTTCAGGGACATAATTAAAACATCAAACAGTTTTCCTGCTGGTTATGCTAAAATTTGAATACTTGAGGCAGCCACTATTATTAGATATTAAAATGGACTTGAGTATGTATTAAAAAGACCCTCTTAAGGAACTATTCATTTGGGCTTGCTCTGCTTAATATAAAGACAAGCCCCATAATGGGAAAATACCTGTTTCTAATAAAGACCATAATTGGTAGCAGGAGGATATTTTTTAAAAATATGAAATATGTATTTTGTTCACTATTTTTCCAGCTTAATGTGACTAATTTCCCCATTCAACTTTATCCCTGAGGAAAAAGAGAGAGAGAAAGGCCATTACCAATACATGAAGCTCAGGCATTTGCTCTTCTTGGATGTAATTTGTGATCAAGAAGGCTAGTAGCTGGGTAATTTTGGGTAAAATGAGTACATAGCCAGAAAAAAGGATAAATTAACCTTTTTAGGACTGAAATTAGATCCCAGTGAAGGATTGTCTAGCTCATCGCACAAGGAATCTGGGGCAGGACAATGGTACCCAGACGCTGAATGGTCCCTGAAGATACTCACAGTCCTGGATCGCGGTAGGGAAGAAAAGGCCATCCAGTCAGAGAGGACAAGGGACCTAGAAACGGTGACAGTTTCTCCGGCGTTTGTGGACACTTTCTAGAAAAATAAGCATTTTCTCTTTTTACAATACCCCGGCAGGCTTCTCAGAGACTCAAGTAGCTCAAGCCCATTCATTCGGCAGGGGCTTGTTGTGAGCATACGAGAGGAGCTAGCCGGGTCTGGCACACAAGGAATCATTGTGGGCTGAATGCGTGCATGCCAGGTAAGCCTCCACCCTTGTCTTCACTAAGCATAGAGAGATTGGTGAGCAGAGCCAGAATACCAGTTGGTGCTGATTGATACACACGTCGAGGGTCGGTGCAAATGACACAAACATCCGGGGCTCAGAGACCATTGCTTTTGGTTCAGTGCATAAGGGAGGCCTTTGCAGTAGAAGTACCATGAGCTGACCATGAAGGGCACACAGGCTAGAGGACAGATGGTCTTTGCCATCCTCAGCCTTCTGGGAATGCCTGCACCCATATATGGGTACTACTGGAATTTATGCAGGCCTTCAGGTCTGTCTAAAACCAGTGGTTCTCAACCTTCCTAATGCCGCGACCCTTTATTACAGTTCCTCATGTTGTGGTGACCCCCCCCAACCATACAATTATTTTCATTACTACTTCATTACTGTCATTTTGCTACTGTTATGAATCAGGTGACCCCTGTGAAAGGGTCATTGGACCCACCAAAGGGGTCGCGACCCACAGGTTGAGAACCGCTACTCTAAATGAACTCAGACATATGACATCTGCTCTTGCTTTCTTTGTAAGGCAGAAGAACAAATCAGTGGTTCGCAGACATTAACGGGGCGGCTACCCACATAGGATTCTGTTAGACGTGGCTGAAAAACTGATGCACGCTGGCCATCGACTCAAAGATCAGGCTGCATAGCACCACGGCCAGACAAGTTTAATGATAGGAAATACACCACCTTCCCAAATCCCACTGCCATCCAGGGAGTCTGACACACGGCGACCCTGTACAGAGTCCCAGAGCCGACCAATCTTTACAGGAGTCCACAGTTCCAGAGCCGACCAATCTTTACAAGAGTCCACAGCACCATCTTTCCCCCATGGACCAAATGGTGGGTTTGAAACTCTGACCTTGTTGCTAGCAGTCCAACGTCTAACCTGCAGTGCCTCCAGGAAATGGACTCAGACCCAAACAAACCCCACTCATAGCCTCTGAGTGCATGCTGATGCCTAGCACCCCTAGAGGCCAGAGTAGAACTCTCCCCATGGGTCTCCGAGACTACACATCTGGACAGAAGTACAGAAAGGGGCAGCTCCCCTCCACCCCACCTCCGTGGTTTTGAACTGGTGACCTTGGCGATTGGTAGCCCAACGACTAGCATAGTAACCAATGAAGTGCCACCGTTGTGAGTGCTAAGGAAAGAAAGGGACCCTGCAGGTCCCCACAGCTGGAAGTCTAGCTTGAAATCATTGTGGTTGACTGTTGTGGAGGCGACCCTGACTCATGGTGCCTCGTTTACAACAGGATTGGACCATGGTGGAAAACTAGACCTTGGAGCTGGGAGTCTGAAGGGCTAAGAGGACACGGGGAGGGAGGGAGGAGAGGAAAAGGCACTCCGGCCTGAGACACACGCCTGGCACTTCCAAGCCAGAGAACAGCTCCTTTCAATAAGGAGCAGAGGACTCCCCAGGAGACCAGGCCTCTCACTTTCCCTGAAGCCGACCCTAGTGCTCAGCCCATCTCCAATTTGGCAATGCTGGCCCAGTGCGATTCAGGGAGGGCTGAAAGAGACCCTGTTGCCAAATTCTTCTTGATGAAAGCGTTTTTGTTTTCAGTTCCATAGCCCCCACCCACAGAGGGCTGGCTCAAACCTCCAGGCCTCAAGGTCCAGGGCACATGTGGAAAGGGGGGAGCGAACCTGGGCTGTCACTGCCCTTCCCTGACCCCCAAACGGAGCTGTGATGGATGGTGAACACAAAAGAGGCAGAGCGCTCTGGAGTGAGCACCGAACGCGTATCTGAAGCCAAAGAAGGTTGCCTCATCCCCCTCTGCTGAAGTAAAAGCAGCTCCAGGAGTGTTCCCCAGACAGTGAGACACCTCTCATCATGCAGGGTTCAGAGGCAGGTAGCCTCTCTGAAAGTGTGTGTGTATAATAATGCCTTTATGATGTTGTTTTGTTTCTGGCCTGCCTTTACCCGAATTACCTGAAGACATTGTTGGAGGCTACCAAAAAATATGAATAATATTAGGTCTTGAGATCAAAATCATATATTGCTTGCTTGCCGCCAATATCCCACATGCGGCTCTCAATTTCTAAAGCGGCCGTGAAACACTGGGGAGATCAGTGTAAGGGTAGGGATTTTTTTCTTCTTTTTCTCCCCCTCTTTATTAATTTTATTTCTGTCTTGATTTCCAGTCTTGATTTCCGAAGGTGCCGAAAGCTATTAGATGCGGCAAAACCGATCGTGGGAGGGGAAAACACTATTTAAACCGTGAGACCAAAGACTGCCCGTACCTGCATAACCAGATGTCCACCCAGTGGACCAAGATGGCCCTGGGTGCTGCAGCCAACCCAGCATCCCTTAAGACAAGACGCTGCCAAGGAGCAGACCCCTGCTCTGGCTGGAGGTCCTGAGAGGGCTTTCCCTGTGCGAAGACGAGGCTGGCCCACCATTTGCAATGACGAATGGATCTTTTATTCAGCACTTTTTTTCCCCTTTCACCACTTGGCTCATTCAACCCTGCTAACGAAGAGCTTTGCCTGCAGAACCAAGTAATACACGTGAATGCCAGCCATGGTCTCTCAACCGATGAACGGAGCCGCCGACCCCAACAAGGAACAAGAGCCAATGCCACAGCAGACCAGAGTTCCCGTCAGGGTGATCTACCTGCAGACATTCAGTCCAGGACCCCTCATATCACACATTCTGGGGTCCGCCGTGTCTAAGGTTCTGTGCCAGACCGCTAACTTCTGCCAGGTGAATGGTTGCCTGACCCAGGCTGTTAGCCTGCCTTTACCGCTAGGTAACCCACTTCAACGTTGGACGTGTTCACTCCTCTTCTCGAGCTTCATGCTGTACACTTTCTACATTCTCCCAGTTATCCAAAACCAGAGAGCAAGTGGTGCCTGGTTTCCGCTCTTGCCATCTACTCAACCCAAAGCCTGAGCCACAGATTCAAAGCCTTCAGCCGCGTTCTCCTTTGTATGCCAGCTGCCCTCGCCCTCCTTCAGGGACTCATGCCTTTGACCTGCCCCAAACTGTCCAACTGTCCTGGGTTCACAATGGTGTCTCAGATTTCCTGAATTGTGTGGCTCCCATTCACACACACTAAATGCCCCCAAGCGTCCTAGCTAATCTTCCAAGCTGTTGCTGCTAATGGGACCCCACACATCTAGCTCTTCCAGGAGCATAATGGTCAAAGCAAGCACTTCTACTAGTTAATCTCAACGATTACTTGGTTTTGTTTCTGTGTGTGTGTATGTGTGGTTTTAAATCATTTTATTGGGGGCTTGTACAACTCTTATCACAATCCATACACACATCCATT
>NW_022103968.1:16317160-16348998 GCF_000313985.2 Echinops telfairi
CCTGCGACCCTTCTGTAAGGGGATGTCCAGTTGCCTATAGATGGGCTTTGGGACTCCACTCCACACTTCCCCTCATTCACAATGATATTTTTTTTGTTGTTCTTTGATGCCTGATACCTGATCCCATCAACACTTTGTGATCACACCGGCTGGTGTGCTTTTGCCACGTGGGCTTTGTTGCTGCTCAACTTCATGGCCGTTTATTTTTCTTCAAGCCTTTATGATCTGGGACTTTCTATCTTTAGATAGCCTGGCACCATCAGCTTTCTTCACCACATTTGCTTATGCACCTGCTTTGTCTTCAGCGATCATGTCGGGAAGGTGAGCATCATGGAATGCCAGTTTAATAGAATAAAGTGTTCCTGCATTGAGAGAGTACTTGAGTGGAGGCCCAAAGCCCATCTGCTACCTTAATACTAAACCTCTAAATATATGCACAGATCTATTTACCCATCATCATATATAAATATATTTACATATGTACGTGCCTGTATTTAGACGTGTATAAATGTCCTTTGCATCCTAGTTCTTTCCTCCATATCCTTTTACGTTCCTTTTGTCCCACTATCATGCTCAGCCTTCATTTGAGTTTTAATACTTCCTCTTGGTTACATTGCCCTTGATCAAGCCCTACCAGGCCTCCTACATTCTCCTTGCCATTGATTTTAGATCACTTGTTGTTCCCTTGTCCCTGGGTTTGTTAACACCCACTTCCTTTCCCCTGCCTTCCCTTCTCCCATATCCCCCTCCTTGGGAACCATCGGTCCCATTGTTTTTCTTCTTCATATCTTATCTAGATAGACTTGCAGAGATAATAATATACACAAGAAACAAGACAGAGCAAAACAAAGCAACAAAAGAAAACAAAAACAACAACAAGATGGTTTTGGTTTAAGATTTCAATGGTCTCAGGGCAATAATTTCAGGAGTTAACTCAAACTTCATATTCCAGGAAGCCTGGATTCCATAAGAATTTTCTATTCTGTCTACATTTCCCTTCCTTTAGTCGGGGTTTTTCTACAGAATCTTTGATCAATACGTTCAGTTTAACAGCAGCCGGACAACATCCTGTTCTTGTCTCGTGGCAAAGGAGGCAGTTGTTGGCACAAAACATTCCACTTATTCCTTCCATTCCTGCTTCACCTCATTTCTCTGTTGTTTCAGGCACATTGGTTTACCTTGAGTGACTGCTTGTAAGGTTTTAAGACCCCAACCATCATACAACTAAATAGGAGATAAAATAGAAGCAGGCCATTCACAAGATGTGCCATGCTACTATGACCTTAAACCTCAAACCCCATGAACTTGATCCCATGAGGCAGTCAGTTGTATCTAAGCAGCTTCAGCAGAAACTCTTTTTATTGTTGTTGTAGATATCTCTAAATCATGTTTTTCAATTACACTTTCTACAACTGTTTAACTTATTGACAGCAATCAATAATTATGAAAATCTGTCCTAATTGGTGCAAGTTTTCCATCACTCTAAACCAGTGGTTCTCAACCTTCCTAAGGCCATGCCCCTTTAATACAGTTCCTCATGTTGTGGTGACCCCAACCATAAAATTATTTTTATAATTTTATAATTATAATTATAATCACTGTCATTTTGCTACTGTTAAAATCAGGCGACCCCTGTGAAAGGGTCGTTCGACCCCCAAAGGGGTCATGACCCACAGGTTGAGAACCTCTGTTCTAAACTGAAACTCGGTGTTCCACCAGCACATGTTATTCTTTTGATCGGGCTATCCCCGTCTGTGTCTTTGACCATGGTGTCAGTTGTTGTGGAAAACTGCAAGCGGAGGAGCTGCGCCTAGGAGTGCAGGGTGGTTGGGGTGGAAGTTGAGATGACGCATTACTGATCACAGATTCTATGCACAACGGAAGGAAATACTGCCTGGTCCACACCAACTTCACACTTGTTATGTTGGCGTCCATGGTTGCAGCCACTGTTTCCCTAGGTCACTGAAGGTCTTCCTCTTTTTGTCGTTGGCCCTCTACTTCACCAAACACGATGTCCTCTTCCAGGGACTGATCTCATCTGAAAACATGTCCAGGGAATAGGAGACAAAATCTCACCATCCCGGATTCTAAGGAACATTCTGGCCTTACTGCTTCCCACACCGGTTTGTACGTCCTTCCGGCAGTCCACAGTGTGTTCGCTATTCTTCGCCAACACTGGAATTCTCCCGCCTTCCTTATTCATTGCCCGGCTTTCTCCAGCGTATTAGGCAATGGGAATGCCATGACTTGGATTAGTAACTGCATCTATTCAGCCTCTACAGCAGCCACCCTGCACATCGAGATATGAGCGTTCCTCTCCTTGTAGAACTAGCTTGAAGAAAAGTAGTTCAAATCACCCTAATTTATGCAGAGGGAGAAAAAAAAGAGAAGGGAGACAAGTACTGAAGCTCAAGAGGAAGCCAGCTCCAAGCTACCCGGTCTCTTCCTGTTAGCAAGCTCAGGAGACACATGAGGGTATAAACTTCAACAGGCAAAGGTTGCGTGCAAGGCTTCCAAGGAGTGTCTATACCTACAAACAAAGAACATTCTCCTTCTAGAAAGTCTAAATAATAGATGTGTAGGAACCACACAAAGCCTTCATCCTGGATCCTGGGCTAACCAGCGTTAAATAGTATAGAGGGTGAACAATATGGCCAATAACCTCACCCTGAGCTCAAGTTCCAATCTTCCTGTAGAGTTGTCATGATTTGGACCTCAGTCCAAGAATCTGAAGGCTCAAAGAGTCCCAAGTGCAATGAATTTCTCTCCTGGCCCCTTGAAACCTTGCCAGTGGGGGTATTTCTCCAGCCCCCATCATTTCTTTCTCCCTGCACCAGCCAGAGGAATAGAGCCCCCTGAAGGGAGCCAGGGGGCCTGACGAAACTCACTCGGTGAAGTCGTGCTTCAGTCAGGAGAACGGAATACATTTTATATTTTTGAAGAGAATTGATATATGGAGAGATGATTTAAGAATGATCATGAATCAGCCCCCAAGTGTGCCCACACATTCCAAGACCCCTAATCTTGTAAATCCTGCCTAAGTCTTATCTCCTCAAGGAAATCAAGACCACTCATCCACAATTTTCTCCTTCCCTGAGCCCCCTCAGCTAACTTGATACTTAACTCATGACTTTTACGAACATAATCTACAACATACCGAAAGCAGCCAACACAAAGCTGTGAACACGCAATACGTGCTCCATAATTTGTAAATTAAAGACAAGCTATATGCATGCTGGGAGAGGGGCCCTGGGTTGGAAGGCTTGACCCATGGCTGCAACAATGGATTCTGGCATCTCAAAGAAAGGGCAACGGAGGTATAAGTCTGGGCAGCATTCCATTCCCTTGTAAGTAGGGTCGCCAGGAGCGAGAGCCCATAGGATGGCAACTAACAAGGCCATGCCCTCTAGCTGTGCCTACCCAATGCCTGTCAGCTGGTCATGTCTTCCAAATTACAGCGTTAGCCATTCACTGGCATCGGGAATGAGTTTTTCTAGATCTTGGGAACTTCCCGGACACCTGAGTGCTTTCAGGCCTACTCCTTTGCAGATGTGATTCAAGTTGAGGCCTGTCAGAAAGAGAAGGGCTCTTCCTTCCTCAAGCGAGGCACATGGACTTGACTGGGGAGAGAGGCAGGGAAGATGAACACACTTGCAGATTCGTGGCACGACTGGTTGTGAGTGTTCTGCACGCCCTCCTTCAGCCACATAGCAACATCTCAGGGTTCTAAGTCAGGTCTCCAAGGACCACTTTGATGCACAAGGACTTCGGGCTGCCTACTGCACAGCCATCTGACAGGCTCCTTTCTACATTGACTTCAGCCTCCCCAGTTGGAGAGGCTGCCCTTTACATCCTCAACAATCATAGGACATCTCCCCGCAGCCCCATCGACTGCTTCGGATGGTTGCCACTCTCTCGACTCTTGTCACTCCTTTCCCTGTTGTCTCCTCTCATAGGTCCTTGCTCTTGGGTTGAAGAGCATGACCTTTCCAAAACATTGCCAGTTGTTTCTCTTGGGTCACAGTGGGGGGAGGGGGAGGCCAGGAGGGCTGTCTCCCCTCCTTAGGTCTTCAGCCCACCATGGCTACCCTTGTCCTCACTCCTTGGGGAGTTCTTATCCTCTCTACCTGTAGGCCAATGATCTTTCCAGATAACGATGATCAACCTCAGGGGAGTGTCGGTCTTTACCCTCCTAAGTGACCTCCTCATTCCTGAGCGCTTAAAGCAGCCAGGTGACTTTTCACGAAAGGCTGGCGGATAGACTGGGCGAACTGTTGGCTGAACATGAAGCTCCGTGCTCAACACTGTATTCAGCCCGGCCCATGAAGCGCAAAGCCGAGCCCTAGAAACTTCTAGCAGCCATCTAAGGCTGTGCGGGGTTGGGAGGAGAGTGGAAAGTTTTAGGAAAGCTTGGGTGATTTTTGCAGTTTTCTAAAGATATGCCATCAGAAGCTTCCAGGGCTCCAGACGGCTCGCTCTCAGTGGCAGGACCCAGCGTGAGGCAAGACGCCCAGAGAACAGCCGCCCTCTCCTCCTACTGCGCTCTGCCGGTCATTAGCGCGGCCGAGGAGCAAACAAATGCCTGCCGCCTGCTCGGCCTGTGGCTCGCGTTGAGCGCGGGGAGAGAGCGACGTTTTCTTCCTCCGCCGGGCCCATGGAGGTGACTGGGGAGAGAGGCATGGAAGATGAAAACGCTGGCTGGTGAAGCAACGGGGCGATGCGCTCTGTGAACTCCTGATTTGCAAATGAAATTCCTCCCACAGACAATGCAGGCCTGATTGAAGACACCACCCCTGAGCGTCTCCACGGCGGAGTCGGAGCGGGCCAAGGCAGAGGCAGAGCTGGAAATAATGAACCACATTAAGCAGGAGATCGCCAAAGCCATCTCTATTAGACAGCTGGGCAGGTCAAAAGGAAACCAGACAGGAGACATCAAGAGGAAACGCGGGCTCCCCGGCATAATTACAATGCAATTAAGACCGGGTGAGTCACTGCTCCGGGTGGAAGCGGGACCCTGCTGCACTGAGGCGGGGAGGGCTCCTGGACCACTCCTCCATCTGCGGGACACAAGGAAACCACCTCAGGAAACAGGTCAGTAAGATGACGCCGCGGAAAACCACACGTCACGGCGGAATCCACAGAGATCAGAAAGTGCGACGGCCACTC
The DNA here is from genome assembly GCF_000313985.2 of Echinops telfairi. NCBI lineage: Eukaryota > Metazoa > Chordata > Mammalia > Afrosoricida > Tenrecidae > Echinops > Echinops telfairi. The sequence goes on from NW_022103968.1 coordinate 16,322,327, forward strand.
CCCCCCCCCCCCCCCCCCCCCCCCCCCCCCCCACCCATGGACCTGAGAGTAGATGTCAAACATGGCCTTGCCCTGGGCGAGGCCTGGCGGAGCTGGACCAGCAGTGTCAGCTGACACGCAGACACCAAGGGAGGCCTTGGGAGGAAAGGGAGAGCAGGCGGCTGCTTCCACTGCCTGAGTGCCTGCAAGGGTGAGATACTGTGTGCTGGGTGAGATACTGTGTGCTAGGGTGCTAGCTGCTGGGTGCTGGGTGAGATACTGGCCTCTCCATCCCCCTAAGAGCTATGCATTTGTATCATGTAGTAGATGTTGAAACGGAGGCACTGAATCACTAGAGAACAACACAGGAGGAAAATACAAGGAAACAGAGGTAGAGGTTGAGGGAGGGGGGGAAGGAGAGGAGCTACTAGTTTATCAAAGATCCCAGGACTGACTCACATTCTCCTTTTGACCTTGTCCCCCTTGGAATCCTAAGTATGAGAGGAGTCCCTACTATTACTTAAAATCCCAGAGGCCCTTCCAGCGCCAAGTTCAAGTTGCATAGAGAACTGAGTGATGGCCCAGTCCTACCTGAGCATGCCCCAGTCTTCTTGGTGAAAGTAGAGCAGTGGTTCTCCACCATTCTCAGACCATGACCCTTGAATACAGTTCCTCATGTGGCGGTGACACCCCCCCCACCCCCCACCATACAATTATTTTCGTTGGTACTTTACCATGATTTTGATACTGCTATGAATCAGGCAACCCCTGTGAAAGGGTCCTTCGACCCCCAAAGGGGTCGCAACCCACAGGTTGAGAACCGCTGAAATAAAGGATCACTGAAAAAGAAGGCCCTGGACAAGATGGATGGACACAGTGGCTGTGACAACAGGCCTCCTGGTGGACACGGGCTCACTGTAGGTCAGCTGACTGGGGGGCACCTGCAACTTGAGCAGAAAAGAGGCGTCAGGGAGAGCAACCGTGCCTCGCTCTGGCATGCAGCAATCTGTGGGGGACACCGTGGCAACTGAAACTTGTGAGCAGACTCCTGATCAGCAGGGATGCTGATAGCCAAGGAGAGTCAGACGCCACTTGGGAGACTACCATCTTTGTCCGTAGGTGTGGTCAAATGGGCCCAACGCATACTGACTCAATCCATAGCCCAATGAAACCCAGCCTTGGCCGGCTACATCTTCTCAGTGTTCTTAGGCTTGAGCCCTTCATGCGGACATTGCACCAATCCATCTCATTGAGGGTCTTCCTCCTGTTCATGAACCTTCTACTTTACCAAACATGCCGTCCCCCACGATCTGCTGTCCAAAGTCCATGGGAAGAAGTCCAGTCATCCTCCCTTCTGCACTTCATCCAAGCCAGATTCGTTTGTTCTTCTGGGAGTTCATGGTACAGTCAGCAGGGTCGCCAACCCTCAGGGGTCATTAGACACCATCTGGCTTTTGCCTGCTGCTGAAGCAACTGAAAATATCATGGCGCAGGTCCGCTATAGCAGATCATACAATCATAGCATTTTTTAATTCCATGAATTTCAAAGTTGTCAAGCATTCTCCCTCCCCACTTAGGAACACCTGCAGAGGTGTGAGGACTTGTAAGAGCCAGTTAATGTTAATGTTCAGACCTTTTCCCAATTGTTGAAAAGTTGGCTCTTTGAAATTTACCACAGAGAGAGAATTTACACCAAACTCAGATACTGGCTTTCTGCTTTGCTGTGTTTTTTAAAGAAAGCAAGCTTGCCAGCATACCACTGGTTGCAAATGATGAATGGTTACTCAAAGTAACTTCAGAAGTGAGATTTCTTTGTCATTTATAACGAGACAACCCAGAGGGTGGGGTTGCCTTTGGAGACAATTGGATTCCCAAGCTTCAGCGATACCGATAAATGATAGTCTCTTTCCGCCCTATCAACCCTTTCATCTCAGTGGCAAACTTTCCATGGACAACTCTCCTGTCTTTGGCAGGAGATGGGGACCACCAGGCCCCTATTCCTGTCCATGCAACTTGTGAAATCCACCTCACCTTTGCTGGTGAGTACATGTGGGCCATTTGGAAGGGGAGTTAGATGAACAGACACAGACCGAGCAGAAGGGAAATCATGGGACTACAGCCACCTTGGGGGCAGAATGTAACCAACGTCACAGAGCAATCTGTATCCAAATGTGCGACCTTCCAGCTAAAACAGAATCAAATGTCATTTTAAAGAGGGAAAAGGAAACCGGGTCAAGGAAATGAGACCATCCTATTGTCTCAGAAAAGAACCTTCTGGAAATGCATTTCTCTGGCAGCTTTTTCCAGCACTGGTCGGTCTGGTTGAAAGGAAGTCAGATGTAGCAAATATTGCCTCTCATGCTGACTTTCTGAGAAAATGCTACAAGTTACTGAGAGGTTAAAAAATAAATCCTCCATCTTCAAAAAAGATACCAAAGGGATTATCATTGAAGCGCACGGGAGCTTTAGCAGAGTGGGTCCTATCAACGCACACACGTTGCTACTTTTGATATTGCCACCATGACAGGAGTAGGGGTGGAAGTGGAAGTTCAAAAAAAAATCCAAAAACAAATTCAGAAAAGACAGATGGAAGAGCTTTGTCACTCGAAGAATAATAAATGTTTGCAGTGGCCTACTGGGGTAAAGACAGCGGGTTCATTCAAGTAGCAATTAGATGCTGTCCTGGGAGAACCACTGTATTCCAAGAGAGAAGCATCAATGTGGCGGGTGTCTTTTCATGCTCCTAACACTGCTTGTCTTCTTTTCCTTCTCTGAAGGGTCTGGAGTCCCAATAGAATAAGTGAGCGCAGAAACCAGGCCTCGCAGTACGCCCTGGGAAAGTGAGCCAAGAGAAATAATGCCATTCGGGCTGGGACACAAATTGCGAGCCTCTGCTGCAGCACCCATCTCAGCGTCATTGTTTTGCAGGTAGGTCTTAGGAAGCACAGGTGATACCAGGGTGGGAAGGAGGTGACAATCAGGTCCCTAGGCCTCCACGATCTATGCTAAGCTCTGCCCAATTATGCCACAACCCACCCCTAGCCACCTAAACCCGCTGTGTTCCTGGGTTGGTGACATCAATGACCTATGCAAAAATAGGCTATTTGAGTATGCGGTGATCCTAAAGAAGAAAAGATGTGATTCGCTAAAGCATTTGTTTTGTTTTTATGGTGGTGAGCTCTAGATACGACAATAGATGTTTTTAAGCAAACTGCATTGAGAAGGCCTCTTCTCAGATGCCTAGGCTGATCTTGGTCTATCCTGAGCTCAGAACAAGTGGACGACAAATTAGTAAAACACAACTGATCTGGACAACACTGTCAACCACACAACTCTAATGCACATGGAAAGCACACTAGCCCCAAAACCCCGGTAGGATGCACGTGAAAGGGCACATGGCCTGGTCACGAGACAGACCACATGCTGAGTGTTACAGCAAGATCCAGTAAATGGGAAGGACTGGCATATACAGTGTTGTCTTCCGATCACAATGCAGTTAGAAAAAAAAAGCCAGAGCATAACCAGAAAAATTCCCGAATATTTGGAAATTAAAGGAGACATTTCTACATAACTTGACAAATCAGGGGGAATTTACGCAGGAACTTAGAAAATCTTTTGAGCCGAATGGTGATGAATTTACAACCTGTCCCAATTTGGAGAGTGCCAATACAAGAGGGCTGTACTACTTTCTCATTGCTGATGTAGCAAATGACCACCAAACATTTGCTAAAATAGCTTTTCTGACAGTTGTGGAGCTCAAAATAAGTTGCAAGCCATAAAATCAGAGGGCTGGGAGGGTGGTTCCTTTGGAGACTATGAGGAAAGAATTAGCATCCTTGGCTTTTTCATCTCCCAATGGCCGCCTACCAGAGCCATGGTGGCACAGTGGCTACTCCTTGGGCTGCTAACCCCAAGTCGGCAGATCAAAACCACTAGTCACTCTACTGCAGAAAGATGCAGCTTTCTACTTCCATAAAGAGTTACAGTCTCAGAAACCCACAGAACCAGTTCTACCCTGTTGTATACGAGGATAGCAGTAAAAAACTGAAAAATCATAATACACATTTTTCGTGCTAGGCAAGCACCAAGCAACTTGCTCTGAATTAGTGCACCCAGTGGCATCTCCGGGGAAGATTCCCTCTGGTCACAGTGAATTTTTTTGTAAAAGCAGTTCCACTTGAACCTCGGTTTTTGTGATGGTCAATTTAAGAGAACACCGTGTAGCTGTGAAATTTTGTTCCCTGCATGGGAAAAATGCTGCAGAAACTGTTGTAATGTTGAACAGAGCTTACAAGGACAGTGCTATGGGAAAAACACAAGTGTACAAGTGTATTTCTCATTTCAAAAAAGGTGAACTGTCAATTGATGACAAACTTCGCCCATCAACTTCCCAAGCAGATGAAAATGTTGCTTGTCATAGTGCATTTAGGGCTCGTTCCATCAGGTTAGACTGTTAGCTTTCTATTCAGGTTAGACTAAATGGCTTTCTATTTAGAGGTTCTGAAAAGATTGCATGACAGTGTGGGATAAAAAGGCCTGATTTGTGGCAGATGGGGGACTGGTTTTGCCACCACGACAATGCACCTGCTCATGCAGCCATCTCAGTGAGCCAGTTTTGGGCAAACAACAGCATGCCTCTCTCTTGCCTCATGCACCTGACTCAGCTGACCTCGCTCTGTGTGACTTCTTTTTGTTCCTGCGAATGATGAGGGACATACAAGGACAGCGATTTGACAACGTAGAAGAGGTGGGGGAAAAAAACCAACCGAGGGGTGTGCTATCAGCCATTCAAACAGATGAGTTTGAAAACTGTTTCAAGAATGGAATCACAGATTTGACAAATGTATTAAGTATAAGTGAGATTATTTTGAAGGCGATAAGGTTGTTTTGCAAAAAAAAAATTAAACTTTAGCTTTGAAAAATAATTCCGTTTATTTTGTGGTGGGGATGTTATTGGGGGGGGGGTATCACCTCGCATAAGGTTGCCACGAGTCAGAATGGACTTGGTGGCATTGAATTGGGTTTTTTAATGGCATTCCTTGGGTTTCAGGCCTTTCCTTCCTCTTCAAAACTTATCACTCCAATCTCACCACAAGACCTTCTTCTCGGACGCTGACTCTTCCTATATCCCTGTTATAGGGACCATAGTAATTATAGGGGCCCATCTGGATAACCCAACATGATTTTCCCTTCCCAAACTCCTTGACCTAATCATTGCATCTTCTAAATTCCTTTTGCTATATAGGGTGACATCCACATGTTCCAAGGATTTGGATATGGGAATGTTTGGGTGGCCATTATTCAGCCTACCACAATTGCTTACGAGGAAATTTCAGCACTCAATGTTCATATTAGAGAAGAAAGAGAGGTCAAACTCATGACCTAAGTTCCACTTCAAGAAGCCAGATAAAAACAAAGGCAAAGTTAGGCCCAAAGTAGAAGAAATAATGAAGATGAGAGACAATGGAAAGAATTCAGACTTCATCCTTTGGAAACTCAAAAAATAGCGAGTAGCTATATTGATCAAGGGAAAAACAGAGAGACCATAAAGTACCAATATAAGGAGTAAAAGGGGGATTGTCAGTACAAAATCTATAGCCATTAAGAGTATAATAAAGAAGTATAAAAAATTATATGATAAAAATTTGAAAATCCAGATAAAATAAAAAATTCCTTTAAAAGTGTTATCAAAACTGACAAAAGGTAAAGTAGAAAAATATAACTACTTCTATGTCTGTCAAAAGATGGGATTAATTATAAAAAGCCTTTCATACACACACACACACACACACACACACACAACTCCAGGCCCAGCTATGTCTTTACTAACACACTCTGTCAAATATTTAAAACAGAAACAGCACAAATAATACAAAAAGGATTTTCAAGTAACAGAGAAGACGGGGAGGCGGGGAGGAGCTTTTCCAGCTAATTGTCTGAAGGCAGCCCAGTCCTGATACTAAAACTGACAAAGACAATAGAAGGGAAAAGACAACTCCAAACCAACATTCTTGATCAAAAATTGGGGGTGGGGTCCCTAATAAAATATTAGCAAATTGAGTCTCACAATACGTAAAAATAAAATACAAGTGGTGTTTGTCCCAGGAATGCAAGTTTGTTTTAACATAATTTGTTAACAGACTAAATGACAAAATAAATTGTTAACAGACTAAATGCCAAAAACTATATGTGCATCCCAATTGGTACAAAAAAAGCAGTTGACAAAATCCAACATTTATTCATAATTTTAAACACAAACAAAAAACCACGCAGGAAATTAGGAATTGGAGAAAATTTCCTCTGTTTGGCTATAGTATCTATGAGAAACCTACAGCCATCACCATACTTATTAGTAAAAAATCGACTGTATTCATATTTATTCATAAAATATTGAAGGCAAAGCTCTGTAGTCTTACTATTTCTATGAAACGTTGTACTGTAGGTCATAGAAAGAGTACATTAAGAACAAGGATAAGAGGTATCAGGCATAAAAGAACAAAAATTCATATCATTGTAAATGAAGGGGAGTGCGGAGTGGAGACCCAAAGCCCATCTGTAGGCAACTGGACATCCCCTTACAGAAGGGTCATGGGGAGGAAACGAGCCAGTCAGGGTGCAGTGTAGCAATGATGAAACATATAACTTTCCTCTAGTTCATAAATGCTTCCTCTCCCCATCCGACTCCCACTATCATGATCCCAATTCTACCTTACAAATCCGGCTAGATCAGAGGATGTACACTGGTACAGATAGGAACTGGAAACACAGGGAATCCAGGACAGATGAACCCCTCGGGACCAGTGGTGAGAGTGGTGATACCGGGAGGGTAGAGGGAAGGTGGGGTAGAAAGGGGGAACTGATTACAAGGATCTACATATAACCCCCTCCATGGGGGATGGACAACAGAAAAGTGGGTGAAGGGAGATGTCAGACAGTGTAAGACATGACAAAATAATAATAACTTATAAATTATCAAGGGTTCATAAGGGAGGGGGGAGGGAGGGGAAAAATGAGGAGCTGATACCAGGGGCTCAAGTTGAAAGCAAATGTTTTATGACAAATATACAAAAGTGCTTGACACAATGGATGGATGGATGGATGGATTGTGATAAGAGTTGTATGAGCCCCCAATAAAATGATTTTAAAAAAAAGAAAGAACAGGATCAGAAAAGTAAAGCTGTCTATTATTCACAGGTCATACAATTAAGTAGAAAAAACTAAGAAAGCTTTAAAACAATCATCTGAACTAATAATAACAGAGCATATTTCTATAAATGACAAGAAAACACAAAAATTAATTCAGCTTTATGTGCTACCAGAAAACAATTAGAAATGGAATTTAATAGGGCAATTCCATTTATAATAGTTTCAGGAAAACATAGGATTCTTAGGAATAAGTATAACAAAAATACTGTCGAGCTAAATTAAAAAAGATCTACATAATTAAGCAGCTGTACCACGAACATGAACCAAAGACTTGATATTGTTAAGATGACAAACCCTTCCTAAATTGGTCTGATTTTTCAACACAATCCCAATCTCACCAGCTTTTTTTTCCTTTTAGTAAAAATTGATTAGCACAACCTCAAAGACATATGGAAATGCAAAGGACCTTGAATAGTCAAAGGAATATTGAACTGTAGGAGCAAGGTTGAAGGACTTAGACTCTAACTTTTTCCTTTTTTCTTTTCTTTTTGGCTCTTTCACTTTAATGCTTGACTTTGTTGTAGGAATGTTGAGTTGGTTCTGATCCAACGACCCAGTGTGCAATAGAATGAAACTGAGGTAGGCCGACCCTGCACCATCCTTAGTTAAAGCAATGATGTACCGGGACAGAGGAACTTCAGCAAGTTGGTGGGAAAATGGAACCTTTGGAAAGCTCCTCCCACAAGGCGAGCCGAAGAGATCGCAGGCAGTGGGGCCTGGGGAGTGCTCAGAAACAGAAATGCATTTCTGTGACTGTTGGTGAATATGCCGAAGCAAATCAGTGGGTAGGGTGGGAAGAAAAATAACGTAGCCAATGGTGCTGGTCCCACTGAGAATCCACGCGGAATGAAGGGACCATCAGTTGCTACCGAGCTCCATCACAAAAATGAATCTGAAATGATTCAAAGGCCTAAGCATGAAAACCAGACCTAAAGAGGTATAGAATCAAAAAGAGGAGTTTGAGTTTGTTTGAGGGGGAGGCTTGCATTTGGGGGATAGGCAAAATCCCTTAGGATAGGGGAAAAGATGATACATTAAATTTTATCCACATTAAAAACATTTACCCATCAAAGACAACATTAAGAAAATGGTCAGGTAAGCTACAGGCTGGAAGAAATATTCACAAAACAAATCTAGCAAAGGACTGGTATCCAGGACATTAAAAAACAAGACAAACGTTCATGAGGGAGAAAGGAGGGGGGAGCAAGGGGGGGCGGAATGAGGAGCTGATATTAAAGGCTCAAGTAGAAAGCAAATGTTTTGAGAATGATGATGGCAACAAATGTACAAATGTACAAATGTGCTTGACACAGTATGGATTGTGATAAGAATTGTACGAGCCCCCAATAAAATGATAAAAACAACCACCACAATAAAAAACCTCCTTTAACTCAAGAAGAAAAGCTAAGGGTTCTGATTGAGTAATGGACACGAATTTGAACCGATACTTCACAAAGCAAGATATAGGAATGGCCAATAATGACATAAAAAGACACACAGCATCATTTTAAAAAGAACAGAAAACTCAAACCCACTGCTGTTGAATGGATTCCAACCCTTAGCAACCATATAAGTCAGAGGAGAATGGCTTCTTAAGAATTTCAAAGGCAAACTGTGTGTGGGAGTGGACCACCTCATCTTTCTCCCACATGGCAGCTGGTGGTTTTGAAACACCAACCTTGAGGATAGCAGCGCAAAGCTTAACTTATCTGTACACCCCCAAGGATCTTTGTAAGCATCCTGTCAGCCAACTGCCATCGTGCTGATTCCAGCTTGTGGCAACCTATATAGGGCAGAACAGGGCTGGGCCATAGGGTTTCTGAGACCATGAGTCTCCATGAGACAACTTCAGACAACTCCACAACAACAACACCTGACGACCAGCTGGTGGTTTGGCAGTCCAGTGCTGACCCAGCAAGGCCACCAGGGCTCCACTAATATCACTCCAAAAATCTCAGTGCCATCCATGGAGTCAATCCTGATTCCCAGGGACCCTAAAGGGCAGGTAGAACTACACCCTGGGTTTCTGAGACTGTCACTCTTAAAGAGAGTACACAGCCCCACCTTTCTCCAGCCCAGCCCAGCATGTAACCACAAAGGCATCAGGGCTCCTTCTATGTAGATGCAAATTAAAACTACAGTGAGACACCACTGGACACCCACCAGAACGGCTGAGGCTGCATGTCCATGCGATTCGGCCATTTCACTTTGAGCTACTTTCGGAAAGACACAAAAGCTATGTCCACAAGAAGCTATGTCCAACCTTATTCAGAATAGCCAATCACTGGATAGACCGGCGAAAATCAACAGTAGATACATTTTAAAACAAAAAAAGCAGTCCATTTGTTTTATGAAACATAACCCAACAATTTAAATGGATGAACCACTTACTGTATGGTGGCTTCCATATGAATGCGAACAAGCAGAGACTAATTTCTGGCAAAAAAATAAACACTGACTGCATCTGGGGGTTAAAGTGAGAACTGACTGGGAACGGTAGAAATTATATGAACTGGTGCAAAATGTTCTCTATATAAACAGGGTTTGGATTACCCAACATATGGTTCAGCAAACATTGGCATGTATGTATGTCAAGGATGAAGAATGAAGAGGTACAGCCAGAATGCTCCTTAGAAGCAAAGGTGGGGAGACGTTGTCTCACTTCTTACTTTGGACATGTTATTCGGAGAGATCAGTGTGAAGAAGAATTAATGCATTTGAATTATGGTGTTGACAAAGACTATTGAAAGAATCACAGACTGCGACAACGTGAATGGTTCCACCCTAGAAGAAGTGCGGCAAGAATGTTCCTTCGAGGCGAGGGTAGAGAGACTATCTCACGTACGGTGGACATATTATCAGGAGAGACCCATTCCTGGAGAAGGCCATCATGCTGGGTGCAGTCGGTGATGAGAGAAAAGGAGAAAGACTGTCAACGAAATGGATGGACACGGTGGCTGCAGCCATGGGCTCAGAACCAGGCAGTGCTTCATGCTGTTGTGCACAGGGTGGCCGAGAGCCGGACAGCACCCAACGAAACCAACCTACAAAGTTTACTGTGAAAAGAGCCATCATCAAAACCGAGGCCATTGGAATCTATGGCAGAGAAAGAAAATTCAAAGCTGGTCCAGTCATAGAGGGTGATTGAGATGCAGGTAAGACTGCACCTTGTCAGGGACAGAAAACTTGCCACACCCGGAGAGACCAGTCCTGGCTCTCAGTTTTCACCATCTACTGAGCCAATATTGCACTGTGGCCAGTAACATGCTTACTGAAGTGTGTGAAGGTAAAGAAGTCAGATGTCTGTAGTTTATGTGAAATACATTAAACTTTTAGATGGATTGACAGCTTTGGGTGGGGATAAATGGATAGCTATTAAGCAGAGACAGCAGAAGATTAATGACAGAATCTTCTGGTGAGTATATGAGTGTTCAAGGTAAAATTCTTCCAACTTTGTTGCATATTTAAACTTTTCATAATAACATGTTGGAGGGAATGCCTGGATACCTTGTAGAAGAGCACAAATGGTGTGTACAATTTCTAAAATTAAATGGAGCAAGGAATATGTGATCTATTCAATAAGAGGCAGGGCACACGCAAAAAAAAATTTTTTAAAGAAAGAAAGACAACAATAGAAACGTTAGAAAATAAAAATATGTAAAATAAAAAAAGAAAGAAACCCAGTAGATAAGAATGTTGTTCTTAGGTGTTGTCCCATCTGTGCCCACTCATTTGTGACCTGATAGGTAATAGAATAACACACTGCCCAGTCCCGTGCCGCGTTCATGCTATTGCTGGATGTGAGCCCATTACGCTCGTCCAGCTGATTGAGGGTTGATATCATTTTTGTTGATCCTCCGCTTTACCAAGCATGAGGTTCTTTTCTCACAATTGAACTTTTCTGATAATATGTCCAAAGGAAGCTAATGTGTTCTCCTTATCCTTACCTCCAAAGGACATTCAAGTTGAACTTGTATTTTTCTAATACTAATTTGTTCATTCTTCTGGCATTTCATGGTATATTCAATACTCTTCACCAATATCATAACTCGAAAGCTTCCATTTACATCAGGTGTGTGTGTTCCAGAATCTTCCTTGGAAATAACAGTGGTGAAACTTCATCTCACCTACTTTGGTGAGACCAGACTTTGGAAAAGGACACCATGCTTGGTAAAGTGGACGGGCAGTGAAAAAGAGGAAGACAGGCTATAAAATGGATTGATACAGTGGCAATGAGTTGAAACATAATGATCGTGAAGATGGGACAGGACCAAACAGTGTTTTGTGGTACACGGGGTCACGATGAGTCAGAACTGACATGGTGGTACCTACCAACAGCAATCTACACTGAAGGATTTGATCTTCATCAGTAAGAGCTTTAAGTCCCCTTCACTTTCAGCAAGCAAACTGTGCCATTTGCATATGGAAGGTTGCTAATGAATCCTGATGCCTCGGGCTACCATCCAGCGTCTCAAGTTATTTGCTCAGTATACAGGTTGAACAAATATGGTAACAGGATACCAATCTGATGCATGACTTTCCTAGTTTTAAACCATGCAGTTTTGTTCAAACAACTGCTTCTTTGGTCTATGTACAGATTCTGCATGAGCACAATGAAGTGTTTTGGAATTCCTATTGTGTTAGACTGGGTTGACTAGAGAAACAAATCCAGAGACACTCATATGTGGGTAAGAGAGACACTTATGTCAAAGAGCAATTGTATATTAAGAAAATATCCCAGTCCAGTCCAGATCAAGTCCATAAGTCCAATATTAGGCCATATGTACGATACTAGTGCATAAATTCCTCTTCAGATTCACATAGCCATTCACAATGATGCCGAATGCAGGAGGATCACAGGCTGGTGAGTGAAAAGTCTTGTGGATCCAATGGCAGTGGAAGCATCTGCAGGGCTCTGACTGCCATCAGCATGGCTCCATGTGGCTTGTCAACAGGAAGGTGAAGCAGAGAGAGTGTCTGGCCCTCCTCCAGGGAGAAAGAGAAGTTCCCAGAATCCTCATGAGACGGCCATGCCCACAAGGAGGCATCATCAGGCTGTGACCTGATTGACAAGCTAGACTCCACCCCTAAACCTATTTATCAAGTTGACATGAAATTATGTAGCTACCACACCCATTGTTTGAAATTTACCTCTAATTTGTCATAATCCACATATTCAGATGTGTACAATTACTAAAACACAGGTAAACATCTTTCTGGTATCCTCTGCTTTCAGTCAAGATTCATCTGACATTAGTCATGATATTCTTCATTCCATATCTTTTTCTAAACTTGGCTTGAGTTTCTGGGAGTTTCCCATGGGGGTACAGCTACAGTCATATCAGGGATTCATCATTTGGAGTTCAGCCTCACTTTCTTCCATGATTTTCTTTGAGCTTGCATTAGTTTATTTCATACTTTATTACAACAGTCTGGTTTTATATCCTTATTTTATCATGGAGGCAGGTTAGGTAAATTACCCAAGATCCCACTGCTGCTGAATAGATATCTGAATATTCAGCAGAGATGTCTGACTTCAAAACTCAAACCCTGAGCCAGGTTAAGTCAGATGCTCTCCAAAAAGAAAAAAGTTATATACATATATGTGTGTATGCATGCATATATATAAACAAACATAATGCCATCGAGTCCATCCCAACTGAAAGTGAGTATCTATCTATTCTATCATCTATCATCCCTCTCTCCTCTCTCTCTCTATACATACATATATCTGTATATATGTATGTGTGTATATACTATATATATAAACCTTTACTGTATAGCTATATGTACATACAGAAGATACATACATACATATACATATATAGTAAAGGTTCACATAGGCATTCTTACCAGAGGGGACCAGGAAAAATGCACCCTGTACTTGCTGAGCCCATCCATGCCCTCTCAGGACAGGGAGGTAAGAGCCACAGAACATCCAGACTCTGTAAAACACTTGTGTGGCACCATAATGCCTTTCTGGTTGGCTTGTGGCCACATGTGTGTGTCAGAGAATAACTGCTTCATAGGATTTTCAATGACTGATTCTTTCAGAAGGTGTATTAGGCCAGGTTGACTAGAGAAACAAATTCAGGCACACTTAAATATGTATAAAAAAGAGTTTTGTATCAAAGAGTAATTGTATATTAAGACAACATCCCAGTCCAGCCCAGATCAAGTCCATAAGTCTGATACTAGCCCATAAGTCTGAGACTAGTTGTGTTAGACAGGGTTCCCTAGAGAAACAAAACCAGGACACTTATGGTTTTAGATAGATACATACAAAGATACAACCTGGAGGAATATACACATACTTCTTCCCCCACCTCCTTGTCACCAATTTTCCAATCATGTTCCTTCCAATTCCCTGACCATCCAGCCAAATCATTAGCCACAGCCCATGAATCAGACTCATATTTGGCCATTTCTCCTTCCGGGCAAACTGGACGGCCAGGTCCCGTCCATTGGGAGGATTTCCCTTCACCACTGGACCCTAGAAATTTTACTGAGGTGGAGGGTGCCTGAATCTTCCTTGGGCTGATTTCCCAAACTCTTGCATGCAGATATTATACCAATGAATCTAGAGTGCTTGATACATCCTCCTAGTGGGTGCAATCAGCATAATGTCATCAATATAATGGACTAGTGCGACATTTTGTGGAACAGACAGGAGATCAAGTTCCCTTCAGACTAAATTATGGAACACAGTGGAAGAGTTGATGTACCCCTTAGGGAGAGTTGTGAAAGTGTATTGTTGCCACTGCCAGCTGAAGGCAAACTGCTTCTGGTGATCCTTCAAGACTGGTATTGACTGTCCAATGTGTAAGACATGAAAAAAATTATAAATTATTGAGGGTTTGTTAAGGAGGGAGGGTGGGAGAAGGAGGGAGAGAAAAAAATGAGGAGCTGATACCAAGGGCTCAAGTAGAAAGAAAATGTTTTGAGAATGATGATGGCAAAAAATGTACAAATGTGCTCGACACATTTGTACAAATGTACAAATGTGGATGGATGGCTGGATTGTGATAAGAGTTGTATGAGCCCCCAATAAAATGATTAAAAAAAATAAAAGACTGTTATTGAGAAGAAGCCATTGGCCATATCAATAGCTGCATACCAAGTACCAGAAGAAGTATTAATTTGCTCAAGCAATGAAATCACATCTGGAACAGCAGCTGCAATTGGAGTCACCACCTGGTTAAGTTTATGATAATCCACTGTCATTCTCCAGGATCCATCTGTTTCTTTTTTTTACAGGCCAAATAGGTGAATTAAATGGGGATGTGGTAGGAATCACCACCCCTGCATCCTTCAGTTCATTGATGGTGGCACTAATCTCTGCAATCCCTCCAGGAATGTGGTATTGCTTTTGGTTTACTATTTTCCTAGGCAATGGCAGTTCTAATGGTGTCCACTTGACCTTTCCTACCATGATAGCCCTTATTCCATAGGGATCCAAAATGGGGGTTCTGCCAGTTACTAAGTATGTCTATTTCAATAATGCATTCTGGAGAAATAATGACAGAATGGGTGCGGGGGCCCACTGGACCCACAGTAAGGCATATCTGAGCTAAAATTCCACTGATAACTTGACCTCCATATGTCCCCACTCTGACTGGTAGGCCTTCAAAACATTTGGGGTCTCCTGAAACTAGTGTCAGTTCAGAGCCAATGTCCAGCAATACTCCCAAAGTTTGATTATTCCCTTTCCCCCAATGAACAGTCACTCTTGTGAAAGGCCGCAGGCCCCTTTGGGGAAGGCTAGAAGAAAGACTAACAGTATAAATCTTCGGTGATGGAGCAGGGTCCTCCTTTAAAGGGGTTGTGGGTCTGCAAATTGGCTCAGGTCTGGGAATTGATTGAGTGGTCATAACTCTCTATTCTGCTGTTCACTTGATCTAGCATTCTTCCGCCTGTATAGATCGCGTAAATATTTAGTGCATTTCCCATGTATTTCACTCCTAGGGACACATGGGTAAGCAGCCAATGCCATAATTCCACACGAGACAGTTGCGTTGATGACTACGGAAACCTTGCTGTCCACTACCATAACCACGTCCACCCCATCTCGTTGATTCAGTGCTGACACCTGCCCTTTACCACCACTGGGCCCCATCATCCCCATTGTAGGCAAATGTCGGAGTTCACTGAGGGCAGTTCCCACTGTTAATCCTGGTGTGCATAAAATAGCAATCACAAGAGTCTTCACTTCACAAACTTGTTCCTTATGACTGTGGTCAAAGGTATGTCCTCAGAGCACTTCCTTTTTGCATCTCTGGGAGTATTCTGATAGAGCCATTCCAACATACTAATTTCCTTAAGCTTTTGGATGCCTTCTTCTGCAGTGTACCAAGGTAGGTCCGGTACTTCAAGTTGGTCTAGTCTAGGCCATCTGGCAGCCCATGCTTCAGTGAACCAACCAAATAAGTAATTGGATCCTCTCTTAACCTCTCTTGCTGAGACGTTGAAGGAAGAATCTGTGCTTAGGGGCCCCATATCAAGAAACTCAAACTAGTCTAATGTTACATTCCTTGCACCAGTATCCCACACCCTTGGTAACCATTCCCAGGGATATTCCCCAGGCTTCTTCTTATAGGTATTAGAAAACTCGAGCAGATCTTTATGAGTGTAGCACACTCCTTCCTGAGTCATCATCTGAACCTCACCTTTAGGAACTTTCTGAGACTTACTTCTAGTTACAGGTCTAGAGGAAATAGTGGGTAGTGGGGGTGTTTTCTGGGGGCTCTCAGCAATATCTTGTAAGGCATCTCCCCCAGGCAATGCTACAGATGCAGCCCCACGTGGCATTTTAGCTTGAAAAGTTTGGTTAACCTGCTCAGGTGTGGGCTGTTTTACTGATAGTTGGTTAATCCCCTTAGGTGGGAGGGGTGGATCTATTGACTGGGCTCGCAGCGGTTCTCAACCTTCCTAATGCCGAGACCCTTTAATACAGCTTATGTTGTGGTGACCCATATGTGGGTATATGTGCATGTCGGTGGATCCTCCTAGAGATGGATAGAGGAGTGGTGTCTCGGTTCCTAAGACCATCAGAAATATGGTATTAGGTAACCCCTGTGAAAGGGTTCTTCGACCCCCTAAAGGGGTCATGACTCCCAGGTTGAGAACCACTGCTCTAGGGGCTCAATATCCTCCTCTTCTGGATCATCAGTTCATATGTTCCCATCCCATGTTTCAGGGTCCCAATTCTTTCTGATTAATGTCCTAACATTACTATCGGACACCGTTCTAGACCTGCAATTCAGCTGACACTATAATTCAGCTACTCGTATGAGGAGACTCTGGATTTGGTTTTCGGCAATGTCAGCTTAGAGGAGAGAAGACTCTCCTTCGTAGCACATGCAGAAGCTTTTAGGTCTGTTATTCGGCACCTGTGATGTGCTTCGGAGGTTCTGAGATTATCCCTTTCCTAGATCACATTTTCTATTGTACGGAGGACCAGCCAACCAGCTTCCCTATACTTCTCAGCCTGAAAATACTGCTGGAAAATATCAAGCACACGGTCATCCAGAGCCTCTCCTCTCACCAGCACTTCATCTACCGGTGGTGATACTGTGGATATTAGCTTTGCTACTTCACACCATGAATTAACACCACCCACTCTGGTAAGAGTAGCAGACTTACCCATGCCTTTAGGGGTAGAGAAAGCATTATCAGTGCTGTTAAACCTAATCAGCCTGCAGAGACAATTTGAGAAGCTCATATTTATGATCTTATTTATCTACAACCACTCCTAGTATCAATTGTGTTAGACAAGGTTCCCTAGAGAAACAAAACCAGGATACTTAAGATATTATATAAATAGATATAGATATATAAAATATATGGGTAATATATGGGATATATATATACAGCCCATTGGAATATAACAGCTAATTAGTCCACACAGCAATAGAGAGGGCTCAGTTCAACTCACTTCTGTGAAATAGTTAATATACTGGAAGTTCTTCTACTCACAAGGGCTGCTGGGTCCAAGGTCAAGGAAACAGATAGCTGACTCTTCCATAGAGCAATGTAGGCAGTCTGGCTATGGGCAGCAAACAGCAAGGTGGGTCACCAACAGCCAGCCAGACGACAGGATCCGACAGTTCCAAGCTCAAGCTATGTATACACCAGCAGTGTGGCAAAGCAGGTCTTAAAGGAAACTCAAGCTCTAGCAACACGATCCATGGGGTGAGTGTCCAACAGGTAGTGTAACTCACAAGTTGAGGCAGAGAACTAGTTAAGGCAGCGGCACACTGATCTGATCACCAGAGAGCAAGAGAGAGAGGCGAGGCTTGCCGAGCCATTTTCTCTTTGTCCTCCAATCAAACTGCGATCTTATTAATCCCACGTGTTTCTATTGGCCAGGTTGACACAATAACCCTACTTACCACACTAGTCCACAAAGCTCTCTTGCGTCTCACACAGCATATGCAAGGATGCAAAATGCAAGATCACAGGCCAGTGGGTACAAAGTTTTGTGGCTCCAGTGGCAGTGGAAGCATCTCCAGGGCTCTCACCAGTCTCAGCAGGACTCAATGTGTCTTGTTAACAAGAAGGTGAAGCAGAGAGAGAGTGGAGAATGTGTGGCTGCCTCCAGGGAGTGAAAGGAACAGGCTGGCCTCAAAGAGATATTCATCTCAGTTGCCCTCCAATCAAGCTGCGACCTGGTTGACAGGCTAAACTCTGCCCACATGTTCCAACAGGAGCCATGCTGGTACCAAAAAACCTATCACTGAAGGAGATCACTAGGCCTTTCTTCCAAGGTGTTTCTGAATGCCGATGAGCCTCCAACCTTCCAGTTAGCAGCTGATGGAGCCTCCCATTTGCACCACCCAAGGAGTGTTCCCTGATTGGCTTGCGGTTTGCATTGTTCCAACAACAGATACCTCTCATCTGTTATTATATGAAATGGGCAGCATTGCCTCCACATGGCAGGTGGGGTAGTGGAGGCCCAATAAAGCAAAAAAAAAAAAAGGGCCCACGGATCATTCCAAGAGTGAGACGTAGAGCCAGGCCCTGCCCTACGCTGGTTCTTGCCACCTCACACCCCTTGGCAGCACGAGGGAGCATTTCAGAGCAGTGAGTGGTCGCCTAAGCCAAGACTCAAGAGAGGTCCCCAACTTAGCAGAACTCTCCACAGGGTCTCCTTCACCACTCCAGCATCATCCCCTGGAGCCAGGCCCCAACCGTCACAGGCCAAGTCCATTGCCAGCCAGCTCTGCCAAGAAAGAGGCAGCCCAACTACACTTGACTCTCACATAAACATGTTAAGTCAGAACAGATGTCACCCGCTTGGCCTGAGGCCCTTGGTGGCACCGATGGACTGTAGAAGGTCCTTAGGTGGTGGGAATGTGGCAGGGAGCCACCGGGAGGGGATGAGGCCGGCATCTCAGGTCCTCTAGAAGCAGGGGTCCTCAAACTTTTTAAACAGGGGACCAGTTCACTGTCCCTCAGACCCATTGGAGGGCCAGACTATAGGTTTTTTTAAAAAAAACTATGAACAAATTCCTATGCACACTGCACATATCTACTTTTGAAGTAAAAAACCAAACGGGGCAAAAACACCCGGCGGGACGGATAAATGTCCCCGGGGGGCTGCATGTGGCCTGTGGGCTGTAGTTTGAGGACCCCTGTTCTGGATGGACACACGCTCTTCCTTGGAGGTGAAGAGTCAGCCGGAGACCCGTCTCCGTGGAGAGAGGATAAGGGCGTGTGGCCAGTTCTTGTCCCAGCGCTGCAGCTGCAAGCGAGCCCTCTACTCTGGGGCTGGGGGTTCCTGGCCTGTCCGTGAAGGTGGTAATGGAGGGTCAGAACACCTCAACCAGAAGGCCAAACCATGTGCTGTCCAGTTGATTCCAATTGCCAGAGACCCTATAGGGCAGAGTCTCATTGCCCCCTTAGAGTTCCCAAGGCTGTAACCTGGAAGAGGGCAGACTTCTCCGGTGGAGCCACTGGCGGGTTGGGTGGTTAACTACTGAGCCACCAGAGCTCCTCTTCAAAGACTCCAGTGAACTGACGGAAGCTCATGGTCCAGGTGGTTGAGGATGAGGGGACCACCCTAGCAAGCTCCCTGTTCTTATCATCAGGCACCAGGGGATCCAGAGAGGGACTATCTAGGAGGCCGGGGCCAGAGACCAGAACAAGGGTGGGTCATAGAGGGAATCAGGGTCTGGTTCCTATTTCTAAACAGACGGCTCTCTAGCACAAGGTTCACACTTTTTTCATCTGCACTATCTTCTCCCTTCCCACCCTCCCTCTCTTCCGACTCCCTTTTTCCTGCGGTATCTCTCTAGCCATTGATGATTTCTCTCCCTTGTCCCACAAACTTTCTGAAGCCCCCTTGTGTTAGTCCAGGTTGACTAGAGAAACAATTCCATAGACACTTGCATATATGTAATAAGAGAGAATTTTATATCGAGAAGTAATTGTGCATCAATAAGACATCTCAGCCCAGTCCAGATCAAGTCCATACATTTGAATATTAGTCCATAAGTCCAATATTAGCCCATAAATCACTCAGACTCACGCAGCATATGCAATGATGTCAAATGCAGGAAGATCATAGGCCGGTGGGTGGAAAGTCCTGTGGGTCCAATGGTAGTGGACACATCTCCAGGGCTCTGGCTGCCATCAGAGTGGCTCCATATGGCTTGTCACCAGGAAGTGAAGCAGAGTGTGTGTCCTGCCTCCAGGGAGGAAAAGAAGAAGTCCCAGACTCCTCGTGAGAAGGCCACACCCACAAGGAGTGATCACCAGGCTCTGACTTGACTGACAGGCTAGAGACCATCCTTCATTTTTATTTATCAAGTTGACATGAAATTGTGTAACTATCACACCCCTCATAGGCCCCACTTTCTCTCTCAGGGTCTTTGTACCTGCTGGGCTCCCTTTCTGAACCACTTTTGCTGCATCATCTCCATGTGTTAACTTAAAACCTAGTGCCTTCAAATCTAACACATAGTGACCCTACAGGACAGAGTAAACTGACCTTTGGGGGTCTCTGAGATTCAACTTGACCCAAGGCCCTTGGTGGCATCAGTGGCCTGTTTTTATGGGAGCAAACAGCCTCATCTTTCTCCCTCAGAGTGACTGGTGGGTTTGAACTGCTAACCTTTTGTTTAGCAGCCCAATGCATAGTTCACTATGCCAGCAGGGCCCCTTTTCCTTGTCTTAGGGGGTCTCAATTGAGATACTGCCTCCTCGAAGACCCCTTCTCTGGGATGAGGTAGAAAAACCTCTTTCTGTCTTTTTTGGTGCCTGTATACACCATTGTCCATCTCTCCTGGGGACTGAGTTCTCTGAAGACCAAGACTGCGTCTCATCTTTCAGGCTCCCTTATTGTAGGGACTTAGGGTGTAGGCACTAACTCAGAATCTCTCAATGTGGCTGGTACCACCCTTAAGAGTGCTAGAATGCTCTAGGGGGGCTTCAAAAGCAGATGTCTACACTTTACCCTGGATTATGGGCTTTAGTACAAAAGTCTTTCATTCCCAGGAGGGCACTGAGTAACTTTTTTTTCCCTCTGAAAAGGAAGCAGTAAGCCAATTAAGCTTGGGAACTCTGCACTGACTGCATGAATAGGCAAATAGTTTCTCATGGACGCAGAAACAAAAGGCAGATCTTATGTGCGTCAACCCAGTGTTCGTTCGTTCATTCATTCATTCACTTATTCCTTCCATCCTTCTTTGCCTCCATCCTTCGCTCAGCAAGAAACAGTTGATGAGCACCTTCGCCGGGCCAGACGCCCTGCTAAACAGTGGACACACCTAATGGACAAAAGGCCATGTTCTCTGTTCTCATGGAGTTTGCACTCTAGGGGGAGAGGACAGGATATTGCAAACAAGGAGGACGAAGCCCGAGGAGGATGCGAGCTACATGGAAAGTTAAGACAGGCTGTCGTGATAGAGCTTGACCCGGTGAATCCTTTAGATTGGGGATATGGGGTGGGTCTCTCTATGGATGAGACTAGGAAGAAATGTGGGGGCACAAGGAGCCCCAGGCTTATGACCTCCAAGGGGAAGAGTGTCCCAGGAGAGGGAGAGCTGGTGCACAGGCCATCGGGTGGGGAGTCGTGAGCAGGGACAGAAGCAGGGGGCAAAGCCGAGTGGAGCATGTTTGAGATATGGACCTTGAAGTAGGAAGGGGCTAGTTGATGTGGGGCCTTGTGCACCATGATAAGAAGTTTCTATTTTAATCCAAGTGCAGCGGAAGTCCATTGGAAGGCCTTAATCTGGGAGTGGTGTGATAGAATTAATGTCTTGAAAAGATCAACCTGGCTGCCAAGTAGAAAGAGATTGGAGAGATAGGACGTGGGGGCAGAAGAGAAGTGGAGAAATCAGATAGGAGGCTATTATGCTAGTCCCGGGTGGGGAAGGTCCCGAGTGATCATCAATGCCTGCTAATGAGCAGTTCCAGTTGGCACATTAGGGGGTGAGTTAATGAAGTATTTGACTAGATGTAATTTTTAAGTTGATAATTCCCTATGGCCTGTGGATGATGTTCCAAATATCCAAATAGCCTTTGGCAGAAAAAAGGCTCCCCACCCCTGTGCATGTCTAAGCCCCAGGAAGTGCTGTCTTGAACAAGGACAGTCATGGCGCTCGCTGTTCCATGTCATGGAAAGGGAGGATTGTGTGGATCTGTTCACACTGAAAAAGTAGATTTGACAGAGAGCGCTCATGAGGCCATACTTATCACGATCCTATAGAACGGGGTAGACGTGCCCTGGATGTTTCCAAGACTATAACTCGTTATGGGAGCTGAGATTCTCTTTCCTGAGGAGCGGAGCAACTGGTGCGTTTGTTCTGCTGACCTTGTGGGTCCCAGCCCCACTCGCAACCACTACACCCATCGTGAGTCGGTGAGTTTGTGTTTGGAGCTCATGGATTGGATAGAGCGGGTGGGGTCGTGAGTGGCAGGGGAGTCAAGGTGATTGGGTGGATAGAAGTGCCCTGTGCTAGAAGAGAGAAAGACTACAGGCGGAGAAGGCTTGAAATGGATGATCAAGATGAATCAGGCCATGCTACTTGCTATCTATAAGGAAGTGTCTTTTAACAGTTGGATAGACCCAAGACTGGAGCCCTGGGGAGTGGTCGGGACGGGGCAGATAAGAGGCTTATCTGTGATAGATGGCATTGAGAGTCATGGTTCCCCAGTTGAGAGAAAGTAGGTAGGTAGAGAAGGGCCCTAGACAGAACTCTAGGTTCGCCCACCACTGAGAGTCTACAAAAGAGAAGAAGGCAGCAAAGAGACAAAGAAAGGATCAACTGGAAAGGGAGGCAGAAAGCCAAGGGCATGGGGTCCCTGAAGCTGAAGGAAAGATCCAAGCTCTCTCTACTTCCCTGCCTCTCTCTACCCCCCACCCCCACCCCCACTCCCCGGCCCTCCTAGATCCACACCACATCTCTCGGAGCTGCAAAGGAACTTCCCTGCCACTCAGATCAACTGCCCTCCCTAGCAAAGCACTCACAGACCAGCCCGACAGCGCAGTCTCCTTTAGATGCTGGCACTCTACGACGGTGTGGCTCTTGTCAGGTCCTTGCGCCTCCCAGTGTCCTGGTTCCTCTGACAAATGACAAGGTAGGGGATGGTGATCTCTGGCTGAGAGTGCTCTCTGTGCCAACATGATGTCAGCTCCACCTCGCCTTCCCCATGCCAGGGACTCTCCAAGTGCAAGCGTTGGCTTTCCTCACTTGCCTCTGGCTCATGCCCTCTTCTTGTTGGGCCTCTTTTCCACCAGGCAGTGGGGCAATGAAAGGGTGGGCTTCTGGGGAGTCTAACTCATCAGTAGGACTCAACCATCACAATGGCCCTCAGAACCCACTTGGAAAGAACCCTGGAGATAGGACCGTGCAGCAGGAGAACCTTGGGCCCAGGGATACCACGTGCGTGGATTGTCCATGATGCATCTTACCCAAGGGAGCCCGGTTCTGGGTTCTGCTCACCAAAGCAGGACACCTCTGGAGCCACATTTTCCCGGAAGGAAAACCTTTCCATTTGCCCCAGAGAACTTTACGAGCACTTCCAGGCAACTTGACTTTGTCTCTGCCTCTTGACTTCTCACTGCCCGGTGGCTTTAGGCCCACTGCCTGACGTCTTCTGGTCTCCCATCCAGTTTTGAAGCCTGCATGTTCATTGCCTCCTGAAGCTTTGGGCCCCATCTCCCTGGAGCTTGGCTGTCTGTATTATTCTGGTCTCACACCTCATCTCCTGGGTCTGGTGCCCGATGGCCCAGAGCTGAACACCAGGACTCCCAGAACACTAACCCCACTCTGTGGGGCTGTACTTGGAGAGAAAGGGAATGAGGGTCACCACCTCTGGCCTCCAGGGGTGGCCACTGTTTTTAGGCCCCAGCTTAGGTATTCCTTGAAAAGAGCACTTGCCTGGTTTGTTTCCTTCTACAAGACCTCCAAAGCCTAGTGCCCCAGTGATGGATTCATTTGCCCACTTTGCCTTTTTTGGGTAATCCATGCTTAATAGGGAGCTGTGTGTACAGCACCCCTTGTGCTACTGGCCGGGAACTCAGGGCTGGCACAGCGGACAAGCAAGGATGCCGGCAGCAGGGGAAGGCACAGGCCAAGAAAAAACCCCAGGCCTCAGGCAGAAGCAGGCAGCCCGACCGGAGGTTCAGCTCCCCGAAGGTTGGTCCCAGAGTTCCTGGCCTTGCTGGGCCTGACGCCAGAAACTGCTGCTCAACCTCTTTGCAAAGAGCCTGGGAGAGGAAACGGAGCCTGGTTTAAAAACAGAGACCCAAAGCAGTCTCTTCACAGAGCCCGGAAGGCCCCTGGATCAACGTGGGACAATGTCTGTCTGCAAGGAGAGAGGAAGCATCTTGAGAAGCACCGTGTACAATATTCATCACGTGCAAGGACGTTGGGCTTGGGCAGGACCATAAATCTCCTCGCTCCACGTTAGCAGACCATCCCGAGAGACCAGGCACTGTGCTAAACGCTTCCCACACGTGATGCCAACGGACTTGCACAAGACTACCACGTGGGCATGGTCTTGATGGTAGGGGGGACGTACAGAGGTTTAGACAGCTACAAGAATGGCTAAAAACTTTAAACCGATAACATCAAGTGGTGACCAGAATTCGGAGCAACAGAAACGCCCACCCACTGCTGGAGGGGGTCGAGAAATAGAAGACGTTTTTGGCACTTTCTCATGTTAAACGTGTGCTGACCCAGATGAGCCAGCCCTCCTGGGGGGAATGGATCCAAATAAAACTGGAAACCTAGAGCCACATGCGAGCCTGTGTGTAAATGTGTCTAAGAGCTCGATTCATCATCGCCAAGAAGGGAAGAATCACAGGCTTCTCGGCTGAGGGATGGATAAATACACTCTAGCCCAGCCATGTGAGTATTCTTCGGCAGTTAAGAGACACATTCCTGATAGATATGGGGGGAAAGTCTCAAAGGCATTGGCAGCAGGTCACAAACTGTTTGGTTCCATTGACGTGTGTTTGCGGAAGAGGAACTATGTGGACAGGAAAAAGACCACTGGATGAGGGGTTCAGGGTGGGTAGGTGGGGGGACTGACGGTAAAAGGGAGTGGGGAACATAGGGGGTACTGGAAACGTTATGTGTCTATCTTGATTGCCATGGTGTTTACATCCCTATGTAAGTTTGCCCAAACTGGTTGAATTCTGAACTAAAATGGATGAATTTTACGGGATGGAAATTAAACCTTAATATATATGTTTTAATGTGCGGGAAACATATATATATGTTTTAATGTGTGGGAAAATCTGAGGTGAGTTGGATCCAATAATATGTTCTAAGGCAATTACGGGCAAAGTTGAGGTGCCAACCCAGTTTTATACCAGTGTTTCCCAAAGTGGGTGACCCTAGCCTCCTGGGGGCACTGGGATGATTCAGGAGATACCTACACTTTATCCTGGATGGTGGCCTACAGTAAAAACATTTTTAATTACTGGGGAGTGGGTAGAGAAAGGGGGCACTGGGTAAAATTTTTTTTCCTAAAAAGGGGGAAACGGACCAACTAAGTTTGGGAAACTGCTTTCTATGATGCCACAAGATGCTGCCCCATGTGACCCAAGCCCCTATTGAGCAAGGGGCTTGGTTGACCTGACAATTTAGGGAATGACAGATTCTGGGGAGCTAGCAAATTTTTTAATTAACTAAGACTAAATAACTCATTGGGTGCTGCAAGCAGATTATGCCCTTGGCTGCCAACTGAGAAGCTGGTATGCAGGAATCCACCTGGAGGTGCCTCGATAGAAAGTCCTGGAGATCCACTAGTGAGAATCCAGCCGCTGGAAACTCCTGGAGCATGGTCCGATGCCGACACCCCCAGGAGAACGCCATGAGTTGGTGTCAACTTGACCGCAGTGGGGTTTCAACCTCCAAACACTTTCACTTTCAAGTTTCAACCCCTCTCACGACACCCATTTCTAGAGCGACTGAAAGTATTGCTGGGCCCTAACGATTCAGGGGGCTGATTGTTTTGCAGAGAAACCTGTGAGAGCCGGAATGCGGCAGGACTGCTTGGTTTTCCCGAATCTTCCCGGTTTTCCACCTTTGACAGGATGTAGTCTGACTGGTTCTTGCCTCCAGTGACAACCAGGAGTCAACAAGGTTTACATTTAATCCCCATTGTGCTGCTGGGTAAGCGCTGAACTGCCAACCACAAAGTCAACAGTTCAAACCCACTCCCTACTCTGAAAGAGAAAGATGAGGTTATTTGCACCCATTAAGAATTACAGCCTTGGATAAAACACTAAGGGCATGGAACAGAACAGCAAGGGGAACAGACCAACGAAGTCCCTAGGGAATACCAAAAGTAGACTTTGGGGCCAGGGCTTGGCGCCCCATCAGACTCCACCGAAAAACACTCCTAAAGGCCAACAGTCCTTGAACTAACTACAGGCTTTTCTTTCTTGTTGTGTTTTGTTTTTTTGTCATTGGCTTGTTGTTGTTTTGCTTTATTTTGTTGTTTGATTTTGCTCTGTCTTGTTTTTGTGCATGTTCTTATCTCCGCAGTTCTGTCTAAATAAGACAGGCTGAATGAACAATCTGGAGGAGAAAACAACGGGACCAACAGTTCTGGGGGGACATGGGAGAGTGGGAGGTGGGGGGAAAGAAAGGAAGTGGTGTTAACAAACCCAGGGACAAGGGAACAACAAGTGATCCAAATCGGTGGTGAGGAGGGAGTAGGAAGCCTGGTAGGGTGTGACCAAGGGTAATGTAACCGAGAGGAATTACTGAACCCTAATGAAGGCTGAACATGATAGTGGGACAAGAGGAAAGTAAAAGGAAATAGAAGAAAGAGCTAGGAGATAAAGGGCATTTAGAGGTCTAAATACAGGCATGTACAAATGTAAATATATATTTATATATGAGGATAGGGTAATAAATCTATGTGCCTATATGTACAGATTTAGTATTAAGGTAGCAGATGGGCATTGGGCCTCCACTCAAGTACTCCCTCAATGCAAGAACTCTTTGTTCTATTAAACTGGCATT
>NW_022103968.1:16349635-16361075 GCF_000313985.2 Echinops telfairi
GGGGGACGGACAACAGAAAAGTGGGTGAAGGGAGACATCAGACAGTGCAAGATATGACAAAATAATAATTTATAAATTATCCAGGGTTCATGAGGGATGGGGAGCAGGGAGGGACGGGAAAAAATGAGGAGCTGATGCCAGGGGTTTAAGTGGAGAGCAAATATTTTGAGAATGATGAAGGCAGTGAATGTACAAATGTGCTTTATACAATTGATGTATTATGGATTGTGATAAGAGTTGTATGAGCCCCTAATAAAATGATAAAAAAAAGAATTACAGGCTTGGAAACCCTATGAGTCCCTGTAAGTTGGAAAGGGAGCCCCTGGTGGCTAGTGGTTATGCGTAATTGCAGAGCTCCGTCAGCAGTTTGAAACCACCAGTCACTCTGAGGGAGAAAGACGGGGCTTTCTCCTCCTGGAAAGCGTTACAGTCTCAGAAACTCCCAGGGGCAGCTCGACTACGTCCTGCAGGGTCACTGAATGAGTCAGCATCAATAAGCGGCAGTGGATTGGGTTTTAGTTTCTAAGTCGGAATGCTCAGACTGGATGCTCTTTTCACTGTTTCTGTTGCAGTTGTTGATTGGGGCACTGCTATAGTTGTAGAAAAGAGAGCCATAAAGAAATGAAACAAGCACAAAACCCCAAACTCACTGCCGTGGAGTTGCTTCTGAATCATAGTGACCCTATAGGACAGGGCAGAACTGCCCCTGTGGGTTTCCAAGACTGTACATCTTTACGGGAGTAGACAGCCTCATCATTCTCCCAAGGAGCAGCTGGTGGTTTCAAACTTCTGACCTTGGGGTTAGCAGCCCAACCTGTCACCACTGTGACACTAGGGTCCATATGGAATAAGGAAGGCCTGGCAATCTCCTAAAAACCAGCCAGTGACAGCCGTGTGGGCCAGAACAATCCCATCGGTCACCAGTCACAGGGTGCCACAGGGCTGGGCGGCACTGCAACCCACGATGCTCGAGGTACCACGCATCAGAGCGAAAACAACGGCAGTGACCAAAAGCCGGAACTGAGGTCACTTGTCCCCACAGGACCCCACAACCCAAAGGGAGAGAATGGGGCTATGACCCTAGGAAGTCTGTCTCCAGCATCAGTGTGGCTGTTACTGCTGGGTCCCTGCTGTAACTCAACTGTCCACTGCTTCTCGAGGGCAAGGAGTGGCGGCTACATGCCTGGTCCACTGTGGACTTCTGAGGGTGGACTCCTCTCTTGCACTTTCCCCATAAGGGACATGAGGTTCCCAAAACGGGACTCTTCTCTAATTTAGAAGAGCCACCGTCCCTCTGTTGGCTCTTGGACCTTCCCACCATCCCACCAAGCAGGGTGCCCGAGGTTGGTGGCTGCGGCCCCTGGACACAGGGAAGCAGTGGAGGGGAGGAAGACGGCGCGGGAAACCATTTTTGTGGGAGAATGAGCCAGTGTCATCGCGGCCTCGACTCAAGCCGGGAGGTTTCATTCTGGCTCATTGTTCCTCATTATCAGAGCTGACTATGTTCAGGCGAAGGACGAACATGTTCCTAAATTTATGTCTCTGTGTGCGACCACGACAATGCGTGTTTTGTGTGCTTCTCCCTGAAAACCTCCTCTGGTGACATCGGTGACCCGGCTTGGACTTGGTCTTTCATGTGCGTTACCTACTCCGACTGGAACCCGCTGGCAGATTTTTCTTAAAGTCTGAAATGAAGGGCTAACCTTCTCTTCTCTGCTACCTAGCATCTTGATTCGACTCACACAAAAGTGGCTCTGTGGGAAATCCACTCACGAAGGCTTTGACAGGGGACAATGGCCGGGCACCTCCACAGAGACTCTTGAGAGAAAATGGATTAAAGTTTAAAGATGTCATATATGTTAACTGATCGGTATCGGGTTTATGTATTTTGTCAAAGAGACGGCAGTAAAGCTGGGCCGATGAGGGCGAGGGGGTGCCGGGGAGGCAGAAGTGGCCCCCACACACTTTGGCCGAAGGCTGCTCCAGAGATAACGGGCCCACGGAGCTGGAGTGTTTGAAAGGTAATCATAACAGTCATAAAGAAGAAAGGGTTGAGAGGAGATTGTCGTGGGATTGTTGTGTGTGTCAGCTTTGTCCTTCCACAATGGCCCAGGGCCAGGAGCCAGGCAGTCTTTGGGCAGCAGAGCGGCTCCTTCAGAAAGCAGATGCTGCTCATTCAGCCGGGATGGCTTTCTTCCCGGATAATGCTCCAATGGGCCTCCCTGGAGCAGGCAGATGCCCAGGGGAGTCCTGGGTGAAGTCGGGGGAGAGGCAATTGAAAGAGTCAGCTCCCTGCTGGCTGGCTCTGACGGCCGGGCCCAACACAGAGGGCAGGAGCAAGGCAGGTCTCCAACCTGCATGGGGCCTAGGCCCTGACCTCCGCTTCTTGTTCCGGAAGGAGGTTACCCACAATGCCCTGCTCTCCGGTCAAGAGAATAGATCCGGCCCCTGGCACTTTTCTCCAATAACCCTGAGGGAAATTGGGATTCACCACTCTTACCTTTAAGGAAACTTTCTTTTTGGTTTTTACCCTGAAGATTTTCCCCTCCCAGGAACTTCCCTTTGCAAATGTTGCTAGAATGTTCTCAGGTAGTGGAGAGCCTGGACATCCTTGAGGATCTTTGAAACCTCTGTGAAAAAGTCCAGACTCAGGCAGAGCAAACCCAACCTCTCGGGGAGAGGCGGTACCTGGCGATGGAAGCACGTGTGGTCTAGCTCCTTCCCATTCAATCCCGGATTCCCAGGCTGGGCAACAAGGGCTGCTATCTTGGATGGACTTGACATGCGGATGAGCTCCAAATGGAAAAGACTGCAGTGGCAAGACTCTCTGGGGCTCTGGAGGCCCATGGGCTGTGGGCAGTAGCATGCTGGAGCCAGCTCATCCTGGCCCTAAAGGCCAAGTGTCCAGTTGCTGGGCATTCTGCCAGCCAACCACACTGCATTCACAGCAGAGGGAGTCCAGATTCTACGCGTCCCAATGATTCCACTCTTTTCAATGCTCGTGAGGTGGTTCCGTACGTCTAGTTCATCCATCCGTTGGAGAGAGAGTGCCAATGATACCTTCCTGAGAAGCCCTTTCCACCCCACCAGCAAAGATGTTGGGTGGATGACTTGAGAGCAACCATGGTGGGATATTTACACCGTGGGGACTGCGAAACGCTCTAGGCTCTTCCCTTTGACAGCCAGCTACCTGTTGTTACACACTGACCAGCAGTGTAGTCTAGAGGTGGCATGACCAGGCCCTTAGCCAATGGGCCAAGTCACTTCCCCTCTGAAATGCGCCTCATGGAGCCAGTTGCTGTTGGGGTTAGGTGCTGGGCAGTCTGTTTCAGCTCACAGCAACCCGACCTACAGTCCCCAGTCAGCCCACAAGTGTTGTCATGTTTGAGCCCAGACTGGCAGCTACTGTGCCAGTCTATCTAGCTGGGGGTTTTCCTCCTCCTGCTGACCTTCTACTTGACCAGAGGAAGTACAAACAGAAGGGCAAGGTGCGTGAAGACACACAGCATGAATGGATGGGTACTTCTGGACTCCTTGGGCCCATAGTCCCATGTGTCTACAAGCACTATTCACCCACTGTTTTTCTCTCTCTCTGTAGTAGGGAGGGGGAAAAATCAGTTCCCATGTTAACTCCTTTTACGAACCATCTGCTCCCATGCCTACCTCTAATCATGGTAATCCCAGGGCCAATGTTGGGGCTGAAGCTTATGCTGGGTACAGGAAAAGGTCCCAGAGGGGACAAGGCTCTGGCTCTCTTTGGGCTCACCCAGGCCCTCACACGCTGGGCCTCAGCCAGGAATCTGAATCTGCGAGCCTGGCTAGAGGACGTCTGTGTTTAAATGGGGGTCTGAGGAAGGCAAAGACTTAGGGGCACTCTACAAATTTGAGTCTCGGGGGGCTTCTGCAAACACATCATGCAGACGGTTGCCTTCTCCCTCCCAGAAGGCTGCTGTCAATCCAGTTTCTTTCCTCGTTACCCCCCAGAGAGCACAAGGCAACCATAATAATAGCCGATCTTTATGGAACATGTCCTAGGTGTCCAATACTGACCTTTAACCTGGCCTGAGCCTCACGGTCACTCCCTGAGTGGTTCATAAGAGTCCCATTTTACAGCTAAGGAAACCAAGACTGAGTTCAAGGCCACTCAGCCAGGAAGCTGTAGGGCTGGGATTAGGCCCAGGAAGTCAGACACCAGGGCTCTTCCCTTTAACCATTATGATCAGTTGGTTGCCAAGAAAGGTAGCTTTTTTGACCTAAACATGGAAAGTGTAACTGGCACTCCACTGCCCAGACCTGTTCAGCAGATAACCGGAAAACTGCCAGGAAGTGGGGTGAAAACTAAAGTATGCAGGGGAGGTGAGTGGTTATCCCCCCACTTTTATTGGTCACTTCCTCAGCCCTGAGCCAATCAGTTGGAAGGGGTGTTTCCTTGGAGGTGTGGCCTACATCCAACATATATGGATGCTCTGAGAATGCTCATTCTGCATTGGTCTCCTTATACTCTCAATCTCTGATCTTCTTGGGAGATGAGCCAACAGCTTCCCACCTGACCTGTAGATTTAGGGCTCACCAGTCCCAGCAACCACATGAACCAGGAGAAACCTCCAGCCTGCTGCCTGACCCATGGATTTGGGACTTGCTAGCCTCCAGAATTACATGAGCTATTTCCTTACATAAATCTCTCCTGAGCCCTGGTGGCATAATAGATTATGAATTAGCTGCTAACCACAAGGTCAGAGGTATGAACCTACTAGCCACTCTGAGGGAGAAAGATGTCTGCCTGCTCCTATAAAGATTTAAGGTCTTGGGGTAATTTGACTCTGTCCTATAGGGTTGTTGTGATTCAGAACGGGCTTGGTGGCAGAACATTCGTTTTATATATAGATATAGATTTATATACATATATACACACATATACATTATAGATGCTCCACTGGTTTGGCTTCCCTAGAGGACTCAGCCCAAGACATCTTCTCCTCAGGAGGAGGCAGGTTCAGGCCAGTTCTGGAGTTTGTTTCCTTCCCTGACACATTACCACCCACCCCAGGTCAGCTGTTCTATTGTGACTGCTCCTATGTTGCTGTGCTGTCGGGAGCTACAGCAAATGCCAGCAGGGCCACGTGTGCTGGGCAGGTGTCAGCAGAGTTTTAGATAAAGTTATCCAGTGGGAATCCCTGTGACTCCCAATGGAATGCTGGCATATTGGAAGGCCCTTGAAAGTCAGTGGCTGAAGATGGTACATGGGGTTGTTGGCGTCCAAGCCAACTCAAAAGTAACGGACCACTGACACCCTGGGCCCAATATCTGCACTCAATTCTTCAGCCCTGTAGTAGTTACGTAATTTCATGTCAACTTGATATATAAAAGTGTAGGGGTGGAGTCTAGCCTGTCAATCAGGCCACAGCCGGATGGTGCCTCCTTGTGGGTGTGGCCTTCTCATAAGAAGGGTCCTGGGAACCTGCCCCCATCTCTCTGTCACAGCGTTGGAGATGCTTCCACTGCCATTGGATCCACAAGACTTGGCACCCACCAGCCTCTGACATTCCTGCATTCTGCGGCATTGCATGGGACTGCGTGAGTCTGAAGACTACTTCTGGACCAGTATCAGACTTCTGGACTTGGGCTGACTGCATAGTTACTTCTTGATATAAAGCTCGTTCTTACACAGACATGAGAGTCACTGGATTTGTTTCTCCAGTCAACCTGGCCTAACACAAGACCTCAGGAGGAAGCAGCCAGGGGCTGAGACTCAGAGGTGCCCAGGGCCTCTTTCTGTGGATACATGCTTCACTCTCCAGGCAGAAGCAGGCCCCACACCATGACAGGAACATGCCCCAGCACTTCCTCCAGGGCCGCATCCTCTACAAGTCACTCGCTGGGCTAGTTTCCCCCTTGCTCCTTATAATTCTTAGACAGGTTTGTCTACTGCGGTTGCCTATGACGGAAAGGAGAAATGAATTCCAAACACCTCTGGGGTTTGACCATCTGAGTCCAGCTGAGGCGGAAGCATGTGAGCTCTGGACTCTCTGTCCAGTGCTCTTCCTCCTCTTCCTCCAGCAGCTCCCCCAGAGAAGGCCTCGTTCCTTATCAGCAGATGAAACCAATTGGGTCCCTGGATGTGCGTCATCAGCCTCTGAGGGCAGAAGAAAGGTGCCAAGCGGGGAGAAATAGGTGAGAGTCCTGTTAGGAAACAATGCTGTGTCTGGCTGGAATAGTACCTGATCCTCGTGTCAGACAGGACGCAAGCCATGGAGACAGGGCTGAAGCTGAGGCTGCCACTCAAGGGAGCAGATCTCCAAGAGGGCACCC
Source organism: Echinops telfairi (assembly GCF_000313985.2). Taxonomy (NCBI): domain Eukaryota; kingdom Metazoa; phylum Chordata; class Mammalia; order Afrosoricida; family Tenrecidae; genus Echinops; species Echinops telfairi. The sequence goes on from NW_022103968.1 coordinate 16,355,945, forward strand.
CTGGGAAGGATGAGGAGGTGGGGAGGGCCACTGGCATGCATTCCCACCGTCTTTCTCTGGACTCTGGGTAAATATCCTTTCAGCTGATTCCACCGCCAACCTGCAGCCTTCGCCGAGGCGCTGAGGTGGAGGCCCTCCCCCCGAAATGGGGTGAGCTGATCTGAGCCATTTGGGTTGGTGTTTCAGGACAGGAGAAGTGCTCGCTGAAAAATGGAAGTGAGCTCACTGTCCATTGACCAGGGCAGCACATTCAGGCAACAGAATGCTATACAGCAAGAAAGAGGGGACGCGGTCCAGCTCCAGGGCCCAGCATGGACGGACGACCCTCAGTGTGTTCTCAGTGGGTCAGTTGAGAACATGGATTCTTGGGGATGGATTTTAAAAGCCTTCCTAAGCTCGACACGACTCAGCAACAGAGCAACCCTTAGATTTCACTTCTCTCCCCACAGGGAGGCTTCACATGGAACTTCTCTCCTTTGTGAGGGGTGAGAAGAAAGCAAACTGCCACGAGTTGATTCCAACTCATAGCGACCCTGACAGGACGGAGGAGGAACTGCCCCCTTGGTGTATCTGAGGCTACAGATCTTTCCGGGAGCAGAAAGCCTCATCTTTGCCCGGAGGAGCAGCTAGTGGGCTCAAACCACTGAACTTGCAGTCAGACAGCAGCCCACACCTGGCTCCCTCGGCCACCAGGGCTCCTGTGGGTGGGAGGGGTGATCAGAAAAGAAAGGCTGAATGACATGGTGCTACAGGAACGAAGCCAGACACAAACGACCACCTGTTGCAGGAACCCCTGTCTAGGGCATCTCCAGACAAGGCCAGGCTACGGAGAGAGAAAGCAGAAGGGTGCTGCCTGGGGCGGGGCGTGGGAGCAGCAAGCGAACAGAAGGGACCTTTTGGGTGTGACAAAACGTTCTAAAAATGGACAGCGGTGAAAGTTGCCCAACCCGGTACATTTTCTAAACATCGTCGATTTGGGTGGGCCCTTCAAACAAGTGAATTCTGCGGCTTCTAAATTCGACTTTGATAGAGCTCTTTTGAGAAAGAGGAAGAAAGGCCTGGGAGCCTGACCGAGCAGCGCAGATCCGAGTCTGGGGGCACAGCACCCACACTTCAGGAGGTTGCGCTAAGCCTCTGTGTCCCAATCTGTAAAAGGGAGCCGCTCTCGGGGCTTTGGAAGGACCCCTGGATACTTCCAGGCAAGATGACGACCTGGCCAAGCAAACATGCCACACAATCTCTCTTCCACAAAGCCACGCTCACTGCCACTGCATCTTTGCCGGTTCCCCATGGCCCACAGGACAGGGGTGACCTGCCCAGGGAGTCTGAAACTGCACCTCCTCACGGAAGTAGAAAGCCCCACCTTTCTCCCACGGAGAGGCCAGTGCTTTTGAACGGACTTTGGGGTTAGCAGCGCACTGCGTATCCACGACACCACCCGGGCCTTGTGAATAGACCTGGAGGCAAACGTCTGGATCCCTGAATCTCTGACGAAGGAGGTGGAAAGCTAAGGGGGCTGAACCCCAACAGTACAAGAGACGGTCTGAGGCGGGCTGAGTCATCCCTGGTGCCCACCACTCCCTGGCACACGGAGTGGTCTCAGGCCCACGTTTGAGTGTTTGGGAGCAACTGTAAAACCATCTTCAGCGTAGCAGACGCCCCAGCCTGGCCTGGCCGTGCCAGATCAGGACTCGTTTGAAACCAGCAGGCGGTAATAGAAAGGGTTCTCAGGTGGGACCCACACACTTGTGCTGAGGCAAACCCCCTACCCGGTGCCCATAGAGGCTGTCACTGCACTGGGGTTACTGGGGCTGGCTTAGAGGTTTCCCTCTCTGTGCCTTTTGTGTTCCCTTCAGTTGGGTTTGGTTGGTTTGAGAAACCACCAGAGATTTACAATTCCTACTCTTCCACAGCCCTCTGGAGTCCAGAAGACTCGCTACCCTCCAATCTCACACACCCACGGCTGCACCCCTACGCCATGCACCAGAGCAGGACCTTGATATCCCAGGCTGGTGATGGAAAACGAGTGAACTGTGAACTCCGGCCTGGGTTTTCTTTTCTTTTAAAAAAATTATTTTCATTTACTTAATTATTGTTATCATTTCAGGTTGGTTTATTTTGCGTTTTCTTTGAGTGCTTGTTTGTTGGTTCAGCAGTCTGCTTATGTTTTTGCTGTTTCATGTTTGTCTTATTTTATTAGCACTTCATCCAGGTGGCCTACAATTCAATAATCCAATCCTATCAAGAAGAGTTGTACAATTAGCACCACATTCATATATCATTTTCTTTTTATTTTATTTTTAATCAAATGGTCCCACACGTCCAGCCATCCCCATACCACCAACAGCTGCACCTGGTGGGCCAGGACCAACACCCAGTCCAGACCCATCAACAAACAGACCAAACACGATGATGTCTCCAGACAATGACAGCTCCTGAGAGGAACACGATAGAATGGCACAGCACGTGACCGACGCCCAGAACCAAAAGTCTCCTGAGGAATAGAAGGCAGCGGAACCCCCAGCAAGGAATTCCGAAAAATGATGCTTTTAGGGCCTTTGGATGGAGAGAGAAGGTTTGAGAAGCATGGGAGGGGTGGGCATGGAGACACTATAGAAGAACTCAGAAAAAGACGTCAAGAGCAGTCTGACAAGACAAATGAAACATTTTAAACCGCAGAAGAGCAGCAGAGAGAAATCCAGAAAATCCCTACGACAAGGGGCCCTGGGGTTGCTGTGGGTTAGGCACTCACCTCCAGGCTGGTGGTTCAAACACACTAACTGCTCTATGGGGGGGAAATGAGGCTGTCTACTCCTGAAAGGTTTATAGTCTTGGAAACCCTGTATTGGGTCGCTCTGAGTCAGACTCTGCTGGATGGAAGTGGGTTTGGGGTACTGGGTCGAGGAGCCTGGGGGTGCAATAGTTCAGGGTCCTGCTGGGGGCCCAAAGGTTGGCTCTTAGAAGACATCAGCCGCTCTGCAGAAGGAAAGGCCACGTGACCTGGTGCTACAGACTACAGCCAAGGCAACCCAACGGGGCCGTTCCGCTCTGTCACAGAGAGTCGCCGTGAGCCAGAATCACTCAACAGCACCCAGGAACAAGAGGCGCAGGGTGTGGGGAGGCCAGCCAAGCCAAAACCCACTGCCATTTAGCCAGTTTGATTCCTAGCGACCCTGTGCAGGGTGTCCGAGTCTGTGAATCTTTATGGGAGAGGTGTTGTGATTTCTTCGTGTGGCGTGTGGCAGTGACCTTTCGTGAGCAGTAGTGGTGGGAGGCTCTCAAGTGGGAGGGTTTGAGAGCGATGGCTTCAGACAGGAGACAGGCAACTCTTCTTTGTCTTTCATGCCTCTGTTCAAATAGCATCTCCTTAGAGAGCCTTCCTTGACCCTGCACAGCTATTACCTAGCATGCCACAGTCTTTATTTCTTTGTGGCACTTAGGGTGAAGCCAAAGGGTTGGTCGTGCAAGTGAACCCAGCGGCCCAGAGATCTGCTGCAGAAAGGTCACAGCTTTGAAAATCCCATGGAGCAACTCTATCCTCCATCTATGGGGTCGCCAGGATTCAGAGGCATCCAGATGACAGCAGCAGCATTTACTCAAATCTCTCAGTGACCCTAAAGTTGACTTATTCATGGTCTGTCTTCAGGCTCCACTGGAAAGTAGCTTCAGGAGGCAGGGGGCCGGCCTACCAACACCATCCCTCTGGGAAGAGAATGAAGCACTGCACAAAGCAGGAGGGGCCAAAATCATAGGCATATTTTTGACCTCTTTAAATATCTTCTAGCTTTTACTATTTCCTGCTTTCTTTTCAATTGAGTTTTTTTTACTCTGGTTCATTTTGTTATTATTGTAGGTTTTTGTTTTGCTTTTGCTAGTGTTTTTCATGTCTCCAGTATATGAGAGCCAGGAGAGGTGACTGTATGGAGACAGTATGGAGACTTAGAGCTTATTGGGGATCCAGGAGGAGAGGGTGGAGGGAAATGGGGAGCTAATAACAGTGAGTACAAGAAAGAAGGAACATGTCCTAGAATTCATTATAGTGATGATGGGGCAATTCTTTTAAACATGACTGAACTATCAAAGTGTATGATATGTGAATTATAGGTGCACAACACTATTTTAAAAGTAGGACAAAGAAAAGAAATTCGGTATCATTATGATCACGGACTGGACATCCATGAACGCAACCTATGAGCCAAGCATGTTCAAAAGAAAGCTGAGTGTGACCAGCAGATTTCTTCTTGAGGCTTCTTCCCTGTGGAGAAACATTTATACTGGTAGTCAGGAGTGTTCACCACGACCACATAGCGCTCACTGCGTTCATCATTTGATCTACCGACTGCGGCGCTTCTTATCCGGGGAGCTTTGGGCGTGCATGACACTACCGGAAACGCATGCGCTGTGTTGTCTGTATCCAGGGTTACACATTTCCTTTGGGTGATGGTCATTGGCCTGTAACAGAGTCTCCAAACCGTTCTGGTTCTCAACAGGGCCTGATGTTCTGGTGGTCAGGGCAGTGAAGGGCCCAGGGATGTCAACGGCGGCCTATCTCCTACAGACACACATGCTCTCCCGTTCTCATTCTCTCTCTTCTCTCTGCTGGATACACTACCCCTCTCTTACTCTCATGCACCACACACACTGTCCCTGTCTCTGCTTCTTTGTCTCCTCTCTCTCACACACATACACTCTGTGTCTTCTCCCTCTCCCCGTGTATAACCCACTGTGCCACCAGGGCTCCCCTTCTCTGTCTCTCATCTACACTCACACATACGCACTCTCATGCACATCACACACCTTGTCCTTCTCTCGGCTTCTCTCTCTTACAGACACACACACACACACACACACACACACACTTGCACACAGTCTTCTCTTTCATAAACACACATACACTCTGTTTCTTGTCTCTTTTCTCTTGCACCCACACGAACACACTCACTCATTCACTCATAAAACCCGCAGCTCCACCCTTCAACAGAGGACTTGAGGCTGGGCGGTGATGGGACCCTTCATGAATGAAACAGACCAACTTGGGAAGACGGGGGCTGGAAACAGTCACTGGGGAAGTTAAGTAGTGAGATTAAACCGGGGACTCAGGTACAGACTAAAAAAAGCTGCAGAGAGATCA
>NW_022103968.1:16361175-16387900 GCF_000313985.2 Echinops telfairi
GGAGAAGGGGGCAATCCATTCTACTTTACAAATCCGGCTAGACCAGAGCATGTACACAGGTACAGATCAGAGCTGGAAACACAGGGAATCCAGCACAGATAAACCCCTCAAGATCAATAATGAGAGTAGTCATACCAGGAGGGGAAGGGGAAGGTAAGAGCAGAAAGGGGGAAACTGATCACAATGACCTACATATAACCCCCTCCCAGGGGGATGGACAACAGAAAAGTGGGTGAAAGGAGACATCAGTCAGTGTAAGACATGACAAAATAATAATAATTTATATTATCAAGGGTTCATGAGGTAGGGGGAGGGAAGGGAAAATGAGGAGCTGATACCAAGGGTTTAAGTAGAAAGAAAATGTTTTGAGAATAATAATGGCAACAAATGTACAAATGTGCTTGACACAATGGATGGATGAATGGATTGTGATAAGAGCTGTATAAGCCCCCAATAAAATGATTTAAAAAAAAAAGAATGAAGAAAATGTTCTAAAACTGATGTGGTGATTGTTCAACTCTTCTTGAAGTGACTTAACTATTGAATTGTATGATATGCTAATAATGCATCAATAAAATTATTCTAAATAAGAAAAAGAGGAGCTGTACGAGCCCCCAATAAAATGATTTATGTAGGCGGGAGGGGAAGGGGGGGCAAGGGCATGTTTCAGGCAGCATTTGAGAACTGGCATTTTGAGTTGTAAGCGGAGGCAGGGCGATCCACAGATTTCTATTGGAGATTGCCTATGCTTTTTTGAGGATTTGTTAATGGTTTTTTTCCCCTCTAAATTTTATTTTGCAGCTGTTGAAAACATACACAGCAAAGCAAACACCAATTCCACCATTTTTCTGCATGAGCAATAGAGTGGCACTTGTTACATCCATGGAATTGTCTACCCAGTCTCCCTCTCGCTTTCCAAGTTGCTCCTCCCTCATCAACATCAAGCCTCTGCCCCCAACTCTCCTGTCTCACCTTTTGCGTTGCTGTTGTCCCTCTGACCCCTGTAATTAAAAGACAACAATGATCAAGACACTCTTTTTTTTTTTTTTACTAAATAAAGCTAGCTGTTATTTGGGATTAGGACTTCAGGGGCTATTTTCCTTGGTTTAAAGATGGTCTCAGGCCAATTATTTCAGGAGTTCTTCCACCCTTTATGGCTCCAGAAGGTTTAGCGCCCATGAGAATTTAAAATTCTGCTCTGCAATTTCCCCCTTGTGATCAGGGTTCTTCTACTGGTGATTTTCAAGGAGTGGCGGAATGAGGAATGAGAGAGAGAGAGATCAGTTATCTGCTTTGAACAAGAACATAGTGAATCCTCCTCTCTTTAAACAGGGTGTGGGGCAGAGAGGGACCCTGAAGACTAGTCTCTATTTTCTGAACGCTGGGGCCCTTTAGGCAGAACTACAAAAAGACAGAGGCCCAGGAATGGGCTAAGGACACCTTCCAGCGACAAATCACTTGGAAACCATAAATACGTTTTCAAGGACACTCCTCCACTCACGATGCTAAAGTGTTTTTCTTTCAAACCCAAGCAAGAAAATCCCAGGGATGAAACAAACTTCGCTTATTTTAGTTTCTACTCAATTACCTGTTAATGGGAAAAATCTGGCACGCACCGTAACGAGGCCAGGATGAGATCATTGGCGGGGCCGGCACTGTCAGGGAAGGCTGCAACAAGAAGGGCATTTATCTGCCTCTCTGTAACCCCTTTCAAGCGCCCTGACAGGGAGCCGCACGGAGCAGGCGGGAGGGGAGGGACTTGGATCCCGCCCTGGCCTCCGAGGCCCTCTGGGAAAAGGAAAATTGTTGTTGGCAAGTCTGCCTGGCTCCAGAAATTGATCCAGTGCCCCCCACTTGTCCGAGCAGCAGCAGACAGAGCTAAGAATTTTGTTATAATTAAATAACAGAGTGCTGATTGGTTGCTGGAGGTGGTCTTGAAACTGGTGTTTAAAGCCGAGGAGAACAACAGTTACTATTCATAGGAAAAGCCCCGAGTCTTAAAAATCCATCTGTTTCACTCCCAATTTTAGGCCAAAAAAATGCTCACTTGCTGTCTTTAAAAATACCACCTGCTTTGCGATGTTGTATAATGTACCATTATATAAGGTGGAGGGGGTGCTGGGGAGGGCCTGGCGGGAGGGTGAGCTCAGCGAGGTAGGCCCAGCCCCTTCCAGGGGAAAACAGCCTTGGCTATGGAGTGGGCCTGGCTGGCTGCTCCAAAGGCCAAACCCTCTGCCTCCGAGGTCCAGCTCCACTTGGAGGTACCGGTTATGCCAGAACCGCCTCAGCCAGTAGCCAGGACCCCCCAGATGCTGACTCAGGGAATGAGGGTGTCCGTCCACACACTGCATACGCACCCGGACCCGCCTGCTTCAGGGAGCGCCCCATCTGAGGCTGAGTGGCTTTGATCTTGTCCCAGTGCTGTCTCCTACTGCTGGGCCAGCACTGCCTGCCGCAGACTTCTAACGGAGGGCAGAGGCTGTTCGAGGTCATCAGGGTGCTCCTGGTTCCCTCCGGAGAGAGCAGCCGCGGTTCTACCAAGGAGACCCAACCTCTCAGTCTGACCTCCCTTGGCAACTTTTCCAAGCCTGGCAGAAATCCTGGGACTCGATTTCTCCTTAAGACCCTTTCTCAACAGGCTGATGAATGGAACGGTTCTGTAGGCAAGATATGGTTGTGCTGTGGTTTGGTACTATGGAGTGAATCCTGACCCCATAGTGACCCAGCGTGACAGTGTGGCACCGCCTGTATGCCTTTTTCCTGACAGTAGTCGCTACCAGAGTGCTAGGCCTTTTCTCCCGAGGAGCTGCCGGGTGGCTTCGAACTGCCAATCTTCTGGTTGGCAGTCAAGAACTTAACCATGGCACCACCAATCTTCTGGTTGGCAGGCAAGAACTTAACCATGGCACCACCGGAGCCATCATCCTAGATTCATCTTGTTCCCACCTCTGCCACTTCTCTGCTGACCGACTGTGCACATGTCACCTTCCTCCCTCCCACGACACTAACAGGCTTAGGAGTGGATCAATCTGCCATATTTTTTCCAATTGCCTCCTATGCTGGACATCACGTAAGGAAGACCAGAGAAGAATCCGTGCCTTTGAATTAGGGTGCTGGTGAAGAATAGCCAAAGTGCATGGACATCCCAAAGAATAAACCAATCTGTCTTAGAACAAGGGTAGCCAGAAGGCTCTGAGAGGCGAGGATGGTGAGACTTCATCTCATGGACTTTGGCGACATTGTCAGGAGAGACCAGTCCCTAGAGAAGGGCATCAAGCTCGGTCAAACAGAGGGGCAGCATAAGAGAGCAAGGCCCTAGACAAGATGATTGGCACGGTGGCTGCAACGATGGGCTCAAACAGAACACTGGTGGGCACGGCACAGCCAGGCGTGTTTACTTCTGTTGTACACAGCGTCAATGGCACCCACCATCAAGGGCAGCATGACACCCTGATGAGGAAGACTCACATGGTCGGATTTGGGTGAAGAACACATGAAATCACATGTGCGGTTCCAGTTGCCTGGGAGCCCAGTAGGGTGCCTGGCACGCTGGAAGGTGCCTGCTCTGCCGCTGCTGTTCAGGAGCGACGATGCACCCATTCAATACTGGCCCATGCCCATCTCCACTCCATGACCCACGATGTGGGACAAGCCTTGGAGCCAGCCGCGGGATGAAAATTCCCCACATCATAGCAAGTCTGCAGAGAATTCAAGAGGTCCTTACCAGAAAGATCCTCAATCTAGATTGCTAGGAATCATGGCCTCTCCTCCAGCTAGACCTTGCCAGCCACCAGCCGTGTGGCCTCAGGCAAGCCATTCCTGGGGTCCCTTCTGACTCACAGAGACCCTATAGGAAAGAATGTAACTGTCCCATCGGGTTTCCCAGGAGGTCCGTTTTTGTGGAAGCAGACGGCTACCGATTTCTCCTGGAAAAGTGGCTGGTGGGTTGCCAGCTTCGACCTTTTGGTTAGCAGTTGAGTGCTTCACCATGGCGCCCACCACCAGAGCTCTTGACATCCGGTGAAAAGCCAAAAAACCCCAACCCACTGCCATTGAGTGGGTTCCACCACTGAGCAACCCGCTAGAACAGAGTCGAACTGGCCCTGAGGGTTTCCGAGACTGTCCATCTTTGGGGAGGCCAACAGCTGGGGGATTCAAGCGGTTTACATGTCGGTTGACAGCCCCACTCATACCCAGCTCCTAGGTTATCAGGGCTTCCAGAAATCAAGGGAAAGCAGCGTATTGAAAACCATTTGGAAAGGTGAGCCTGCGTGATGCCTGCTCCTTCAGCGACACAGCAGCCTGGGTCTTCATTACTTTTTGCTTCCTCCACCTGCTCAATACCACTGCTGGCATTTCGGCGGAGAGGAGGCTAGCTATGTAAGCTAGGGAAAAATCCAGAGGCCTCTGAAGGCATTGGATGGGAAGGACCATGGCGTTAGCTCTTTAGTCTACCGCGGATGGACAGGTATGTGCCCGGTGGGATCATTATGAATGGAGCTCCTTGATGCTGCGGTGTCTCTTTTCTGGCAACTCGCCTTTGTTTTTATGCTCTTCGTTTTTGGAGGGGATCGCTCGCTTTTCATTGGTTGAACTGTCCCTTCCTCTTGGTTGGGAGGTATTCGTTCCATTTCTAGACCAAGTCCCTTGCCAGATACACGGAATGCCAACATTATTGCCTACGTTGTGGCTTGCCTTCTCGCTCCTTCCATGAGCCAGGGAGAGACATTCTCAGCAGACTATGACTAAGAGGACTTCTCTTACTCGGAGAACACGGAGAACACGCGTCTGCACACATCGGCAGCTGACGTCATTCTAAAGGCTGGGATCCTGAGCGTAGTCTCCAAAATTCAGGTGAAAATCCAGGAAGTTCAACATCATCTCCTCAACATTCTGAGGAGCCCTGGTCCCGTGGTGGTTACATGTTGATCAGCAGTTGAAATCAGCAGACCCTCCATGCGAGAAAGAGGGGGACACGCTCGGAAACATGCAGGGTCCCTTCTGCCCTGTTCTTTCAGGTTGAGATGAGTCAGAATTGACTTGATGGCAGTGAGTTTAGGTGTTTTATTCAACATTCTATTAAAGGTTTTTGCCAGTACAATACACGGAAAAAATGGTGGTGTGTGTGGGCTGGGGGTAGTGGGGCATATCAAGATTTGAGGAGCCCCTGTCAAGCAAGCATCAGCCTGCAAGGTCGGCAGTTCAAACTCACTAACCCCTCTGCAGAAGAAAAATGAGACTCTGCTCTCATTCAGATTCATAAAGCCTTGGAATTTCTATAGCGGGTCCCTAGATGTTGCAATTGGCTTGCTGGCAGGGGTTTGGTTTGGGATAGCAGAAAATCCAAACGACGCTACAGCTGATATGTTGAAAGTGCTAACTGACTCAAGGGGAGGTTTTTGGATCCAAGGACAATATTCAAACTGCAACTCTATTTCTACATCTTTGCAACAAATGATTATAAACATTTAAAAATGCAGGGAGGAGATGAGCCACTCAGAATGCAGTGTAGCAACGATGAAATATACAATTTTCCTCTAGTTCTTAAATTCTTCCTCCCTCCCCACTATCATGATCCCAATTCTACCTTACATATCCGGCTGGACCGGAGGATGTACACTGGCACAGATAGGAACTGGAGATACAGGGAATCCAGGACAGATGAGCCCCCCAGGATCAGTGGTGAGAGTGGCGTTATCAGGAGGGTGGAGGGAAGGTGAGGGAGAAAGGGGGAACAGATGACAAGGTCTACATATAGCCTCCTCCCTGGGGGCCGGACAGCGGAGAAGTAGGTGAGGGAGACGTCGGATGGTGTAAGATATGATAAAATAATAATAATTTATAAATTATCAAGGGTTCAGGGGAAGGGGGAGAAAGGGGGGGGGGGAAATGGGAAAAATGAGGAGCTGACACCAAGGGCTCAAGTAGAAAGCAGGTGTTGTGAGATGATGAAGTCAACATATGTACTAATGTGCTGGTCACAAATGATGTATGTACGGATTATGAAGAGTTGTATGAGCCCCAAATAAAATGATTATAAACAAACATTTAAAAATACTTAATTTTAAAAATACCAAATACCTGAGAATAAATTTAACAAAGATATACAAAACTTGAACACGTAAAACTACAAAAAAAACATTGTTGAAAGAAATTAGGGACTACAAATGTTAGAGGAATCTATATCCATGTCCTGAAGTTAAAAGACTTTTAAAAAAAATTTGTAAGGTATTAATTCTCTCCAAGTTGAAGAGCAGAATCATCACAAACACAATAAAAATCCCAGCACGTTGCATCTGCATGTGTATGGAAATTGACAGGCTGGTTCTAAAGCTTATACGGTGCACCGAAGGGCTGAGAAAGCTATAATAATCTTGATGGAGTACACAATTGAAGGTAGCAAAGCTTATAACTAAGGTACAGTAATTAAAACAGTGTGGTATTGGTCCCCAGGTGGAAAAAGAGCTCAGTGGAATGGAACAGAGCGTCAAGAAGGGGGTCCAAAACCATACTGAATCAAATTGTACCTGGTTACCTGAGTATCCATAGAAACAAAAGATGACCCGTGACCCATAATTATGTCACACACAAAACTGGACTCCCAGGGATTGTTGACCCAAACCCCAGAGGCAAAGCAATAAAGCTTCTAGAAAAGTCGTAGAGAATTTTCTCATAAAATAAGAAGTGGGGGGAAAGATTCTCAAATGGGACTTAAATGCACGAACTATAAAACAAGTACCCTGGGGGCACAGTAGCTGGGTCCTCATATGCTGACCACTCACCAGCTGCTGACCACTCACCAGCTGACCTGCAGAGAAGGCAGGGCAGTCTGCTGCCACCACGGTTTGCAGCCTGGAAACCCTGGGGGCCAGTTCTACTCTGAGTTAGAGTCAGAATCAAGTGAACTGGAATTTTTTTTAGGGATACAATCAAACACTGGTAAATTAGAACGGATTAAAATTAAAACCATTTGCTCAAGAAACGCCTTTTAAAGCACTTCATGTACTCATTAACGAATATTTATTGAATATCTGTGAAACATCAGACTCCATTCGGAGGGAGGAACAAGATAAACATCATCCCCGCCCTCCAGAAGCTTACCTGGCAGCCTCCTTAGGAAAAGAGCTGGAGAGTAAATCGGTAAGGCATTATAAGTCAAAAGCAGTCTCTGCTGCAATTTTTGCATGACAAAAATGTAATTTTGGTACAAAGGCTGGTAGCCTACACAGCCCTGATTTGGTCTTCAGTCTGCCAGCCCACGGTCTGAGAAACGGAAGACAATGGACAGGAATCGCCTACATAAACACATCATTTCCAAGATGTGAGTGTAATGCAAATAAAGGAAGCTCTGAAGGTAATAACGGGGTGCTCTGGTGCCCCCCCAAACCCTGTCAGCTCACGGGGAGTAGAAAGGAGCTCTAGTGGGGCAGAAGGGAAGCAGTTGGCCATCTGCTGAGAAGCTGCCCCAAGGGAGAAGAGTGTGGCAGGCTGCTTCCATAAAGATTCCAATCTTGGGAACCGAACTGGGCAGTTTGAGTCTGCCCTCTGGTTGCTAGGGTCGGAATCCACTCGACAGCACCGGTTTGGTTTGGGTTTAAGCAGCTGTGGCATGGGTTGTGTGCTCCCTCCTAGCTGTGTGTGTGTGTTTCCCAACATTTCCCAGCCTCCTTTGTAGCGAGGCTGGTCTCCTAATGGTGTTCTAGTCAGGGAGTAGAACAGGGCCAGAACCTCTCGTGACCCCCAAACCAAGCACACTGCCTTCAAGTGGCTTCGGAGTCATCACTGTGGGTCAGGGCGGAACTGTCCCTTGGGCTGCCCAAGACCTTAAATCTTGATGGGAACAGGGAGCCTCGTCTTTCTTCTGCAGCATGGTTGGTGGGTGTGAGCCCTACGGGGAGCAGCCGATGCACAGCCCACTCTGCCACCAGGGCTCATGAGAAAATGTCTCAAGTGTCGTGGGTCACCATTGTTGCCCAGCCAATCTCACCTCCCGGGGACCCCCTGTACGTGGATTAGAACCGCTCCATAGATCTTTCGAGGCTGCGATCTTTGGGAAGCGGATTGCCAGGCCTGCCTTCTGAGGTGCCTCAGGTGAATTTGAACTGCCCACCTTCTGGCTGGCTGGTAACAGTAGCTGACTAATGGGCTGAGGCCAGTAGTAGGGGCTCCAGTGCTAATGGTGTTGGGGTATAAATAATACAGGAAATCCCTTAAAACGATCAGTTTAGAAGCCACAGATGGGCAGAGTAGGGAACACTCAGAAAATAACTTTTAAACACAAATTCATGAAAGTGACTAAAAATAGGAAAAGGGAAACAAAACTAAGCAAGCTTCTAGGTTCACGTGAGTTCGATTACACAAGATCCAGGGTTTGCATATCCAGAAGTACAGTGGCTGTCCCTTGCTTTTTTCTAAAGAGCAGCCTTCATTCCCAGGTTGGCCCTGAGGTCACGTGCCGTCGGTAGACTGCCCAGAACGTCAGGCAGCACACAGTCCAGTGCAAGCTCTGCCTGCCCCAAGCTTCCCTATTCCTCCTCCTCAGGGGCCTTAAGAGCAAAGACGGTGGCTTTTCCAGTTCTGTCTATGCAAGGCGATTGTCCTGGCTGGGCGATCTGTCTCGCAACTTCTTTAAGCCTCAGTTTCCCTTGCATCAACGTTGTATAAAACCCGTTTCCAGATGAGCAGCACCTCAGGAATTCGGCTGTTTCCCCCATTTAAAGACTCCATCCTGGCAGATGGTGCAGGATTGAGCTCAGAGGAAACAAACTCAAGCTGGCTCACCCAGGCTCAGGGGCTCGTGTCTACAACGGTGGCCGGTGCGGCTTGGTGCTCTGCGACCACGTGGTGAGGGAATGCTCACAATGCCCACCAAGTGTGTTCACAAAATGCTCCCTGTCAGAACCCACGCTCCAGAGTTGAGCATGGCCCTCCATCAGCACTCGGTGACAAAAGGGAGCTCAAGAGGAAGACAGGCAGGGTGCAGAGAGAGCGAGTGGCAGGGAAACTGTACTGACCCTGAAGGGGTCCGGACTATCTTCCCAGAAAGTGATGTCTCTGCTGAGACCTGATCGATGGAGGGGGGCGACCCTGGCAGGAAATGAGGAGTGGGGACCTGGGAACAGAAGAGAATCTTGCATGGAGGACCACCTGTGTTTACACTGCATGGTGCAGAGGGAGAATCTCCAGCCCAGTTCCAGAAGCCACTAGTCGTGCGACCTCGGAAAAGACACGTAACCACGTTAAGTTTCTAAATGCATTATTTAAAACAGAAAAGAAAAAAGCTGAGGGAGGGGGGCGGAAGAGAATCATACCTGCCTCAGGTAGTGTCTGGATGAAAAACAGGAATAAAACAGGAATAAAAAAATGCACCGAAGCACCTTGGTCCATCACCACAAATGGAACTATTCTTAGTCTGTTGACTGAAGGTCTTTTCTGAGGTCATTCTGGGCCGAGTGTGCAAAATAAGCCAGGGAAGGGCACCCAGAAGCACGCCTCCTCCCCACATCTCCGAAACACAAAGCAGAGCAAAAGCAAAACAAGAGAAAGAAATGCTTGTTTTCTACAACGGATCTAGCTTGAGCCAAGCCTAGTGTCGGAGGAGCTTTACTGGAGGGTCAAAAGGCAAGGCTAGAAAGAACCCTGACCCTGTCGACATGAACATTGTCAACACTCATTAAAATCCATCCTTTGAAAGGCATGCAATGAGTCTAAAAGCTAAGGTACAGATGTCCTAGATAAGTCGAACCATGTACTATATATATATATATATATATACACTATATATATAGTATATATATATCCATCCAATCCCAGGCTATGGGAGAAATGAATTCAAAGGGGATCCTTAGGAAGATCTCCCCTGTAGCCCAGGACTGAAGGTATTCATCTCACTCTCATGCCAGGGCAGTGCCAAAGGATCTGGGTTCTACTGACCGCAAGACACCCCCCCACCCCCTGCCCCATATAAACCTTGATGTGAATCCCCTTGTAATTTCCTAAGACTTCTTGCACAGCGGTTCAGCTCTAGAGACAAGGTTTCCACTTGACCCTTTCACATCAACGGTCCTCCAACGGCCACATTCGAGTTCCTTACCTCTCAATACTAAGACTTAAATCCTGTCTGCTGGAGCCTGGGAAAGGGACGGGCAGGGCATATCAGAGCCCCGAAACTGTGCTGTAAGGCAGCCAGGGGGACGGCGGGGGTCCAGTGGGAGAATTCTTGCCTTCCATGCAGGAGACCTGGGCTCAATCCCTAGAGCACTTCATGCGTGGCCGCCATCTGTCTGTCAGGGGCGGCTTGGGTGTTGCTATGATGCTGGACAGGTTTCATGGAGCGTCCACACCGAGGTGGACTAGGAAGGAAGGATTCAGTGACCTAATTCCAAAATCCGGCCACTGAGAACCTGCCGGACCACAATCAGGGATTCGATTGCGGGGATGGCACGGGACTGCGCAGTCTGTTGGGCCTTGGGTCAGGAGCTCCCTCAACTGCGCGCTAAGTTCAGAAGGAAACATCCACAGTTGGATAATAAGGAGAAACGTGTGCACCCAGATTTGGACTTTAGGTCAGTCATCTTGTTGCAAATGGCACGTTGTACGAGCCAGACATACGCTGGTGATGCCAAGTGGACACCAAGGTCTGCAAAGTGGGGTGCAACCCCTGCAGGGAGTTCAGGGCCACTTTTTCATTTCTAAGCCATTACCTCCAATCCATACACTCATCCAGGGGTCCAGCACCAGCAGGGAGATGGATGTCTTTCTCTTGTGGGGTCAATCCAGTTACCCTTGGAGAGCAAATTCCCATCACAGAAACAAGCGACCAGCCTGTATGTGCACATACTAAGTTGCTTTTATTAATCCAGACCGGCATGCTACAGATACTGTACAGAGTGAACATTTATTCATTACAAAAATGGCTTCCAAACCATTAAAAATGAAATTGGAATAAGAGCATAAAACGGAACGGTAACATCACAACTGTTAGGAAACATTCAAAGTATTCACACAAAAAAAATGTTATAGTTAGCATCTTAATAAACCAGAGGGAAATCAGAGACAGTTTTACAATCGCTTCATGTCAACTACAATGGCACTGAATGAACAGGTCTCAGCTTTATACAGCATTTTGCAACATCAACATGCCTAGGATTTTTTTTTTGTCTTTTTTTGTCTTTTAAAGTACGCTCCCTACTTGTATGTAAAATGTGTACATAGAAGCGGCAGCTGGTTTTTCCTTTCAAACAGTAATCTAACGTACAGAATTTGGGCCCTAACGGGTTTTTACCTCTTCATTTAAAATGCTTTCCGGACAATCTGCTACCAAGCACATCTTGTTATAGGTGACATTAAAACTACATACAAATCTATCTATGTAACATCACAGCAAAACATGATGAACAAAAATTACAGCCTCAAAAAGGGGGAGAAAGCTAAAGTCACTGAGAATTTTGGCACATCAAAGTTTTTGCACACGGCCAGTCCATGTGTAATGGCGCAGGGCGTTGAACTGCAAGTTCGAAGGGGTGAGACGGGGACACCCTGGAGAGTCCCCACGGTTTCTCAGACAGCGTCGCTAAAATTCCCTCACTGATTTTTCAAGTCTTAATGATACGTAATGGCTTTTAAAGCAACTTGTATTAATGCTACTGATTCTTGAATGCAATTATCAATGTCCATTTGGTGGCATTCCGAGTTTCATACAGCCAAAAAAAAAAAGGAGGGGTAGGAGGGGAACAAAAATATATATACACATTTTATATATAAACTTAAAAACCTTGTACAAATGAGTCATTATATATAGGATGCTTACGCTAAGAGGGGGGGACTCTTTACAGTTTTAAGAAAAAGGAGAACATATATTTGAAAAGGGACAACATACAGTTACGACAAGCAATCCCTAAAGCAATAAATACTACTGATCGGTCCAACAAGGTTGTGATTCCATTCACTGCTGAGTAGCCCCCCCCCACCCCCCTGGAAAAGAACACCACCATGGAACAAGGTAATATTAACACATTTTTAACCCTTTGTTTCTGTACATTTAAACAATAACAAGTAACATCACAATAAAAGTTGTTTCACACAGGAGGAGAGAGAGAGAGAAAGAAAAAAGGAGGGGAAAAAACAAAAAAGTAATGGCACTGCATTCATCGTGCCCGTGTGGTTCAAAAAAACGAGGTTTACAATGATTGGTTCGCAAGCTCGTATTTAATACAAGTAAGACAGAAGTAGCCCCTGCTGGGGGGCTGCTTCCCAATTGCTTCTTCGTCTTTGTGGGTTGTTTTTTTTTTTTCTTTTTTCTTTTTTAACCAGTCTTTTTAAACTAAGCTATTAGAACTACATAACAGTTATGTATATATATTTATATATTTATATATATTTTTAAACGCTACAAAGACTTTAAACAGCGGTTGATAAAAATTTTGGTAGAATCATGAGGTGCTTCTCTCATCTACAATATTTAAAAGGAGCCGTTGAAATAAGGATGGGTCAAATATTGACCAATGAACTCGATAAACATCAACTCATGTAGCCACGTGGCATGAAAACCAAAGGGTATCCCCCCAAAAAAAGAAAAACAAAAACAAAACGACCACCCAACCAAACAAGGATCTTTCAGGGTGGGAGGGGGAAGAGAAGGGGGAAATCAAAGAGAAGGCCATCGGGACACGGGGACAAGCCAGCAGGATGGAGCACGGAGCCAAAGCTATTCTAGAGACTTGGTGACCAGGGAGAGCGGCTGGGGCTGGGTCCCGGCCAGCGCGCTGTGGGAATGTACCGAAGAAGTCGACGGCTGTGTGAGAGACGAGGGGACGCCGGCCGGCTGCAGCGAGGCGGGGGGCAGGTCCAGGGCCCCGTTGGGGCAAAGGGCTGGGGCCTTGCCGTGGGCGGCCTCGGCGAGCAGGAGGGTGGGCGGCGGAGGCATCATGGACAGGTGGGCCAGGGGGTCGGGCTTCAGGGACAGCGAGAGAGGCTGGGTCTGCTCAGTCTGCGCCTTGGCGTCGTGGGGAGGGGAGCCTAGCAGGTTGGGGGAGGGGGGAGGCGAGTCTAGTAAGCTTCCATCTGAAGAGGGTGAGCTGAGGCAGCCGCCTTCACCTTGTATGTAGCGAACGCACTTTTTTTTTCTCCTAGAAACAGGGGAAAAGAGGGGCGGGTGAATGCTGGGCAGAGACGCCAGGGGAGAGAGCCGGTGACTGCTCAGAGCCAGCGGCCACCACCTGGCAGGGGGGCCCCCAGGGAGGCGGCACACCGGGTGTCAGGCAAGCTTAAAGTCGCACCGGGGTGCTCGCTCAGCCGGACTGCTCTGGCCAGCCAGCCAAGAGTCCAGGACTGCCTCTGTCCTCCCACAGACCCACCTCGGTCCAGAGCTAAGTCACATGTGAGCCATGTGCCTACTTGCCAAGGAGTGGCCTTGTCCACACTGAAATTCGGGACAAAGCCAGTGGTTTCTCTTTTGGCTCAGAAATGGCAGCCCTGTCCAGCACAGTGTCCATCCCCCCTTTCCCACCACAGCCCTCCCCCCTGAGAGAGACATAGAGTGTGCGTATGGGTGTGTGTGTGCATGAGCCTGAGTGTATGTGAGCATGCAAGACAGAGAGCTCTGCCCCTAGGTACATCGGGCAGAGTTCTCAAAGTGCTGCTGTTGAGCCCACATGGCTGAAGGTAGCACTAATAAAAGGCTTCCCAGTTGTAACCCAGCACCACAGAGGCCACCTCCAGCCACTGCCACCACCCCCACCGCCACCGCCGCCACCGCCACCGCCACCACCACCTCCACCACCTCCACCACCGCCAGGCTGCCGGTGCCCGGAGAGCTCTGGGGTTGGTCTGTTAAGAACCACACCAAATCAAGAGAGGTCAGAATCAGGGGAGAGGAGCAGGGGTGGGGAGAAACAAAACCAAAAGGAAATAAACTTAAAAAACAAAAACCAAAAGCAACCGAATAAACAAAACAAAGTCACCAAAAAACGGGTCAAAGAGGATCAACGGAGGTAGGGGGAGAAGAAGAAAAACAGAAAACGATGCAAAGGAACAAGAATAACTGGTTGTATGGCCTGCAGGTTGTGGATTCAATTAAGATTTCGACTTGATTTTTTTTTATTTTGGGGGGTTCCCATCCCGCATCCCAGAGGGGAAAGCTTGGAAGGAGAGAAGGTGAGGCCGGGGATAGAGGGGTGGGGTCCTTGGTCCTTGGCAGGGCCTTGGACGTTGTCAGTTATGGCAAGGAGGGTGGAGATGGGGGGAAGGGGGGGATGGTAGTCCAAACCCATCAGAGGGGGTGATGACCAAGAGGACTCACCAGGTAACTGGAGCCTGGACCCTCCTTCTGGGCAGGGGGTGGGGGTGGGGTGGGAACCTTAATTTTTAAACTGCAGACTCAAGTGTTGCCCTGTACCTGAAACCGCCATCTCCCCTCTTCTGCCATCCTCTATGCAGAAGACAGAAGTAAGAATCTGAGAGCATCCTGCTGGCTTGCCATCCAAGAATGAGGTTGGGGCTATCCACTAGAGGTACCGTGCTACCACAGACCCCAGTTCGACAGGAAGCTATGGGCCAGGAAGGCAATCCTTGAGAGTGGCCCTACCGATGGCAGATACCGGGGACTTGTGGGTCTAAGGAGCCCTAATGCCGTCCCAACCACGGCTGGTAACACTCCGTCGAAAACCTAGAGCTTTCAGCCACTGCAAAGCCCCCACCAGCTTGCTTGGGGGAAGGGCCACAGCTGTTGGACAACATCCCTGGCCTCTGAAAGGACAGGGGCATTGAGTACCTCAGCGCTCTAGGCTCATGCTCCTTGCTGCGTGGTGGTGGCAGGGGGGTGGGGAGGGGCTCAGCAAGATGGCAGAGGGAGGGAAGAAGAGGAGGAGGTGGAAGGGCACATGCTCAGTCCTTCTCCCTCCCAGAGGCGGAGACCCCTCAGGCGAGGCCCTTGTGGCCCATGCATCTCCTCCAGGCCGGAAGGGACTTGGGGGCGGGGGGACAGTGCAATTTGGCGAGGTCCCTGTCTTTCCTTGGAGGATGAAGGAGGCTGTAGGGTTCTGTGCCCAGCCCAGAATCCCAGGGAAATTAAGCCTCTCTGAGTTTTGAACCACCCTATCCTGCAGATCAAGACATGCTTGGAGACTAAGCTGTCCATGCAATTTACAAAATGGGAGAAGCAAGGGGGTGGGGGTGTAAGCAAGGGGGTGTAAGCAAGGGGGTGGGGCACGGATAAAACAGGAGTCAGAAGGGAAAGAAAGGAGGGGTTGGGGTGGGATGGACACATCAGGGAGAGCAAGGGGGTGACACCAAGCAGCATTCCATGCTATATTAGGGCAGAGTGGAAGGATGGGGAGAGCAACTTGGTGGGCTCAAAACAGAATCTTGTTAAACTGTCCTCAAATGTCAAACAAAATTAGAAAACCCCGTGGCCGCAAGCTGGGAGCTCTGATTGTCTGGGAGCGGGCCTGGCACGCTCTGGGCCCTCCCGCCCTTCTTGTGCCATGGCAGTTTCCATGCCATGGGAATGCGTGGAGCGCGGGGAACACAGGCACGAAGACTGGGGGATACAATGACGGTTCTTCCAACGGGCAGCTGAGTAGAGGCAGTTGGCGCCCACACTCACTCTGGTCAGCCACAAAATGCCTCAGTGTTTGCTCTTTTTCTTGCTCCCGTTCTTTTGTGAAGTTTGTCCTACAGGTTTAGGGTTTAGCATCAGGCTAGGCCTGGCAGTCCAGGAGAGAAGGGGCGGGTAATCAGCTGTATCCACGCCAACCCATTAACTCCAACTTGGCTCTCTCTAGAGCCCGAGGGCTGGCCCTCTTCAGCACCGACCTACACAGAGCTTTGAACATGGCTGTGCTGCATTCATCGATGCCTGTGTCACTAAACCACGAGTCCTTCCTGAGCATCCTGTGCTGGAAGAACACCCTCAAAAGTGCACACAGCGGTGGCTGCTACTCAAGTCTACAAGTCACCCCAACTCCCTTTCTCAGGGGTCTCTGGACACTGGGGACATTCAACTGATGCTGATGCGTGTGGGGAGTGGCAAGGTCCTGGCAGCCTCCTGCCTTCACCCTCGGCCTCAAATCGGTACATTAGAAAAATCACGCTGTGAAATTCACGAAGCAGCAGTTACAAAGGCTGTTTTCTGTGTTATGTGGGCTGTGCCCAAGGGCTGTGTTTCGGTCAACCTTAGAAAACGCCACGCCTACTGCCATGGGTCGATTCCAACTCCAAGCGATCACCTAGATAGGGTTTCTGAGACTGTAATTCTCTAAGGATGCCAACAGCCTCATCTTTCTTCCACGGAGCAGCTGGTGGGTATGAACCACCAATCTTGCAGTTAGCAAGCAGCGATCAACGCTTACCCGGCTCCTTAATGTTAGAAAGGGCTCGAGGTCGAGTCTGACTTGTGGCAACGACTTCTGAACAGAACAGGGCTTTCTAACCCCGCCCCTTACGCCCACAATTAAAGTACACAGAAGAGGCTGCAGGCGCAGCTTGCAGTGCGAAGCACAGCCCCCTGCCCATGTATAACCCAGGAGAAGGCCCTCTACGGGGCCCTGCCTGGGACCACTCCTGGTGGCTGGGCATCTTCTCAACAACCCCTGACACAACAACATCACTGTCTGGCTAGGGTCAGGGGGCGTTCTGTCAACCTTGGCCAAGCATGCTGCTACTGAGTTGATTCACAGAGATCCTAGAGGACCCAAGCAGAACTGAACCATCGGGTTTTCAAGGCTGCCACATCTTTCTCGGGCGGAACGACGAAGGGTGGGTGGGTTTGAACTGTGGACCTATCGGTCTGCGTCCGAGCGCCTCACCAAAGCTTGCTTTTTCTGGGCTAGACATTAATCAACGCCCACCGCCTCTCATCGAAGTGATGATGAAGCGCCAGTACATTTTACTGCCAAGACCCCTGGACTGCACCAGAGAGCATTTGTCCCTTCCGCCAGCTCTGCGATCTCACAGCGTCACTGGCTGCTTCTGGGTAAATTCCTTTTCTGATGGGCGTTTGTCTAAGGCTCCATCCCTCTCCTCCTTGGTCCCCATGGGCAAAGGGTCCTCTATTGATAAGGGTCCCCTCAGTAATAAAGCCGCCTAGGTCCTCTGGCCCCTAAACATGGGGTCACTTGAGGCACGTCACCACTCTCTCGTACCAGCATCAGAGCAGGGGAAAGAGACACAGGAGACTTGTGGGCATGCGCGTGATGTGATGGACATCTGGTCTAGAGTCTAAACACGGAGTACATGGTAGAGGCATGGAGGAGTGGGAAACGTGACGAGGGAGGCACTACAAACAGGGAGGCATGTTTGGGGTGGGGTGGGGTGGGGGGTGTTTGAGATACCTACCATCATAATATTCCAAATTCAAAGACTGCTTGTATCAGAACAAAGAAACAACAAATTTAACCAAAGGTGGTCATTAAAAGAAAGGAAATGCGACAAGAACTAGTAGGCGCCCCTCCACCATGAAGGAAGTCCCTACAGTTCTGCCCTGAAATGACAAGCCTGCTGGCAGAACACGGCTCTTTAATTTGGACTCTTCTGGGCTTTCTCTGGTTCCTTTTGGTACCAAGACCGTATCCGTTTATAATACCCACAGACTTGTGAAAATTCTGCCAGCCGGGCAACACTGCTTGCAGCCCTTTTAGCTGGTGCATGCCGTTCAATGCCACGCTTCTTTTCAGCACTGTAAAACCATGTCAGCTAGCCAAGCTCCGCTGTGCACGGGACAGGTGGTTTTAAAACGCAAAACAAAACCAGAAACAAAACGACAACGAAAAACAGAACGGAACAAAACAAAAGAAGCCTGCCCCAGAATACGTCTCCGAGTGCTGAGACTCCAAGTCCGTGGGAGCCATCACTGCCAAGTTTTAGCCTGTTGCAGCCTTTGGGCGTGGTGGCCCTACCTGCTCAGGTTCCATGCCACCAAAATGGTCCTAAGGCCGGCCTTTCCCAACTAAAAGGGACATGCCTGCCCCTGTGGGGGAAGGTGTCTGGTCTCAAGTCTGCCACCAGGGACACGTAATTTGTTAAAGAGCAAGGGGTGCGGGGAGGGCGAGAGAGAGTGGGGAGCGGGCATGGCATAACATTAGCAGGGGCATTTGGGACGAGGAGGATTATTAGGCATTGATGTCAGGATGTCAGTGGGGAAGTAGAAGGGAAAGAGGTCAAAAGTAGATCGCCACACTAAAGGTACCAGAAGGACAGAAGCTGTGATTTTTCCTTTCCCCCAAGGCCTGACAGTGGTAATATACCTGCAGGGTTTGCACCATAAAGTCTGTCGGTCAAGCCCGAACAGTGCCCGACACTTCTTTGGAGTATTTGCATCTGTTAGCATAAGGTAAACACAAAAAAATACAACACAATGGTGGGTCGAGCTCAGGCGGCGTCATCTTAGCTACCAGCGGTTACCTCGGTGGCCTCTGGTTATCTTCCCTTACCAAGTACATGAAAGCAGAGGGCTGCTGCGAGTCCAAAGGAAAAATAAATAACAAAACAATAAAACACAAAAGGAAAACAACAACCAAAAAACAATGAAAAACAAATTTAAAAAAAAGAGAGAGAGAAAAATAGAGAGAGAAAGAGAGAGAAAGGGAGAGGGAGAGGTGACATTCTTTGCTTCTATACCTAGGCCAACACTGAGCCCCCCCACCCAGGCTGTCCTGGGGCAGGGGCTTGGCAGGCAACATTTCCCTGGGAAGGGGTCCCCTGGGGCTTGCGGACCCGAGGAGGTACAGTGAGGCTGTTTTACAGTGGCATTTTGGCTAGCAGCAGCGGGGAGGGCAAGCACATCCCTCAGAGCCCAGCACGCTCGGCAGTGAGTGCCCCTCTCCCTCGGGACTCCTACGATCCACACACAGCTACAAAGCAACAGGACAGAGAAGGGGTGGGGAAAGGACCCAATAAACCAGCTGCAAACCAGCACAGCGAATCTGGGAAATCTATACACACCTGCAAGGGCCGCACCAGTTATTCTGTTGATCAAGGCCAAAGCGCGCTCGGCATTTCTTAGGAGCGCTCAGGTCTGAATGAGTTCAAGAGAGAAGCCAGCAAAGGAAGAGGGAGTGGGAGAGAGAGAGGAGGAGGAGGAGGAGGAGGAGGAGGAGAGAGGGGGAGGGAGAGAGGGAGGGGAGGAGAGAGAGATACAAATAAGAAAAAAAATAAATAAATAAAAAAGGGAATAAATCAATGACCTGGTTACTAATGGCAAAATATTGACTTTCCATTAAAAAACAAAACCAAAAACGTTCTTTCATTAAAAAAAAAAAAAAAAAAGTAGAAAAATCACATTTCGTATCCAACTCGTGAAATTAGCTGTTGCAAATAAAGCTGCAGTATCCCTTCTACGAGGACTGTCTCTCAGATTCGGTTTGAGGCGATAAAGAGAAGTTCCGAAACCGAAGAACTAATTCTTAAGTCATCTTTTCCCTCTATTTTTTTTTTAAGAGTTTTGCTCTCCTTTTTTTTTTTTTTTTAAATTTTCCTCAAAATTGTATCTTTTTGTTTGGTTGGTTTTAAATTCTTAAAGAAGAAAATAAGGCAAAGGAGGGGATTAAGTTTGTAACATGCTCTTTTCTTCTCAGAGTGTAACAAGTTTAAAACGGAATAATTAAACAAAAACACAACTACAAATGAAACAAAATGAAATAAAACAGAAAGAAAGAAATAAAGAAAAGGGTTGTGGTGTTGGGATATTGCAGCTTTGGGGGCGTCCATCATTACATTCCCTATTTACTGATTCTCATTAATATTAAGAGAGGAATAGAGAAAGGTATAAAAAAGGCTGTGTGAATGAGCGGCTAAGGGTTAGTTGGAAGCTCATGGCAGCATTTACGGCAGCACAGTCAATAAAGTGCTAGTGGGTTGCAAGTTATAAGCAGAAAAGCAAAAGGAAGAAAACAAATGAAAAGTAAAAAAAAAAATTAAAGGCAAAGAAAGGAAAAAATAATCCATGCTTGCGTGAGAAAACTTAGTGGGAGTGATGGAAAATGCCATTAGATTAAGGAGGTTTTATTAATGAATTCCTTCCTTTTTTTTTTTTTTTTTTGGTAAACCAGTCTCTTTTAAAGAAATACTGCATATTCAATTTGCACAGTTAGTTTGAGTCTAAATCACTGTTGTGACTGCTTAAACAACTGTTATGGGAAAGATAAACAAACAAAAGTTAAATTTAAAAAACGAAAAACAAAAACAACAAGAAAAGCAACTGAAAAAAAATTCTACTGAAACATATGAAACCGGGTAGATGGTCATTTTATAGAGAATGTTCAGATGTTATACGTATTTTCAGCGTTAATAAAACGAGAATGGCAAGGAAAAATTAAAGAACACTTTATCAACTATTGTAATGACTCAAAATGACATGAGCACCTGTAATCGGAGGAAGCGAAAGGCAAGGATTTAGGAAACATTCGCTGTGTTCTGAAAAAAAAGAACAAATTATACAAAGCCTTCAAAATGGTTGGTTTGTGTTTGCTTGTAAAAACTTGGCCTTCTTTCTCCAAGGGACCGCTGAGATTGCCTATGCAGTATTTCTAATTTCTCCTCAGAGAATGACAAACCTCCTTAATTTAAAATGGGTGCAATTTACCACTGTAAAGGCATGCATCAGAACATTCGACAACAGCCCAGTTAAGATCAAACACTCACACACTCCTCCCCGAGCCCCCTCCTCAGCCCACCTCCACACATACAACACAGTCAGCAGACTGACTATTCACCCGCCTAGGCAAGCCTCTGGCCCTCCAGGAGCGGGCTTTGCCGTAATTTAAAAACACATTCCACTAGGATTACAATGTGCTTTTCATGCAACAATGGATGTTACTAGCTTTAAAAGGGCAGTCACGAAGCAATTAATTAAAAGGCATAAACAAAGAGGCTGGCTAAGATGGGCTTCCCCCCACAACGTCCTGGCCTTGGATTCCCCCCCTACCCCCCCAGAGAGAAGCCTAACATAAAAGTGGTCCTTAGCTACTGCTCCCGTCTCCCCACAGATGGATGCTCCCAACGTACCATTGGTCTCTCCAGGCTGCTTGTCCCTTTTCCTCTTTTTCTTCTTCCCCTAGAAGGAACGGACGAAACACGGGGCATTATTTCAAGAAACAGCGAGGGGAGCAGGGGCCTGGGGTACACCTGGTAGAAGGCAGGAGGTGGAAGCGATTGCTGTCCCCTTCCAAATCCGTTCCTTTCAGAACTCCAGCCACCCTTCGGATTCAATGCTGCCGGACTGGATATCCACTCCGTTGGAGGAGAAGGGGACTGAGGTGGTAAAGGAAGGACCCACGTCCGCCCTGAACCTGCCTCCGAGCAGGTTATTTTGGAAATAAGTGAAGGAAGATTGGGGGAATGAGGGGTTGGAAGCAGCTCAAGAAGTCTGGATGGTGGTGCCTTGCCCTGCATGGATCTCACGGAGACCCATCATCGTTACTAAGGACAATTCAGTCAGAGTTTCGCGGAAAGCTAAAGCATGGCCCTCGGTGTTAAGGGGCTGCAAAGGAGAACGAGATGCCCACCAGAAAAGAGACCCGAAGCACCGCGGGCGGACTTCTCAAAAAGAGGGGGTAGCTCTCTCCACCCCAGAAGAGGAGGCCGGCACTCTGATAAATGGCCAAGGCGGCCAGTCGGTTAAAGCGCTGCCCTAAAGAGGTTGGCAGTTGGACCCACCCCGTGGTTCTGTGTAAGAAAGAGGCCGGAGATGTATGTCGAGGAGATGGCAGCCAGGAACTGATCTGCTTGAGCATGTGGGGGTCACTGGAAGGTCACCCACCATCATGTTCAAGGGCCCTGGCAGTGTCGTGGTTACACGCTGGGCTACTAACTGCAAGGTCGGCAGTTTGAAACCACCAGCTGCTCCTCGGAAGAAAGCCAGGGCTTTCTACCCATGAAGAGCGAGTTTCAGAAACTTACAGGGGGAAGTTCTGCCCCGTCCTTTGGGGTTGATCGGAGTCAACATCGACTCAATGGCAGTGAGTTTGGAGGGCATTTTGAAAACCATCACCCCCATAACGGCCAAACAGAAATCCTTGTACAAATACACCCCCAGAGTCCCAGCACCACCAAGTCCGCAGCGCGGCAAGTCTGACTCCTGTACCTCAGACTATTCTCCGAGGGGGCAATGTGCGTGTGCTGTCACTCTTGCAAGAGAGAACGTTTCTGTGGCCCTGACTGGAATTACGGGGTCCTGGTAGCACTGTTGAGTCAGTGCTGGGCTGCTAACTGTAAGGGGGGAGGTTTAAACCCATCAGCTGCTGTGCAGGAGAGAAAGGAGGCAGCCTGCTCCCCGAAAGACTTGCAAAGCCTTGGAAACCCTCTATTGGGTTGCTCTGAACCAGAATCTCCCCGGTGGCAGTGGTAGCACTTACGGAACACATAACGTCATTACTGAATTCTGCTTTTCCACAAACTTTATAAAGCCCGCCCCCTCATCCCCATCCCCACCCCACCCATACGTTAAAAAGTTCAGTGGCGAATCAAATGGAGAGAGTGCAATTTTTCTACTCACTTTTCAAAGGTCCTTTCATTTAAGCACACACAACAGCCCTACACACCAGGCATTGCCCCATTCTGGTTTTTCACAGGCATGGAGCTAGCATGGACTTGGGCAAGGCGGGTGCTTGTCACCGCTTCGCCACACTGCCTGCATGGTGGCTCATGTCTCACTGTGGGTGAAGGAAGGAGGGCGTTGTTCAGCTTCTGCAACCACACCCTCCTGCGGCAAGAGCCCTGACAACCTCAGCACCTGAGCATTAGCATCACCAACAAAAGGATGAGCTTCAGAGTGTCCTTTGTCTTTGGCTATCAAAAGACCAGGGACCTGGGGTCCCCCGGCATCAACTCTGGACGACAGAGGGACAGGGAGGGGACAAGGAGAACACTTGAGACTCACTTAGCATGGCGGCTCAGGGGTGGGAGTCTTGACCTCCACCCTCAGCCAGCGCAGTGCCCCTCTCATCCGCCAGCTGAGGCTCAGTGTTGCCAGGATGTGGCACAAGTTTCAGTGGGGCTTCCAGACGGAGATGAGCTTGGCAGCAAGGCCGGGCACCTCTCCTTTAGAATGCCGCCCACGACTGTGCACTGCAGCTCCATGGGGGCCAAGTCTGCAGCAGCTGGGGAGGAGGAGCGCCTCTGGGCACAGAAGCCATGGACCCTTAGCTCCATGGAAGGGCCCGGGAGCCAGGGACGTCCGAGAAAATGCCCTTCTCTTGGGGCACCAGGTCAGTGCCACACAGGGAGTTTATTCTGAGTTTCAGGTCAGTCCTGCTATTGGAATCATTTTTGATCCCTCAGTCTACAAAGGCTTTTTAAAAAGGAGGCAATGCCCACTGGGCTGAGGCACCCCATCTCTGTGCCTCGCCCACGCTAGAGCAACAAGTCACTGGCTGTCCTGGGACCAGGCTGCAGGGACTGTTCCATTGACTTCAGAGCCTCACTCCACCGGGTGGGATGGTTCCCATGTCCAGGGGTGTGTGCGCGTGCGCACACGCAAAAGGACAGCTCCCAGTCCTCTCTGGCACTGTGCTGGCCCGTTATCTATCTCTTACGGTACATGCAGGAAGGCGGTACATGTACATCTTCACTGAAAACCCCTCAGTGAAGATGTACAACTGAGAGGTTGGTGCTGGAGAGAATTCTCATGGAGACCACTGTTTCCCATAGTGGGCGATCCTGACCCTGGAAAGATCGGGGGGTGGGGGTGGGGGCTGAGCAGCAAAAGCTGATTCCCACACCTTACACTTGCAACAATGGGCTACAAGACAAAAGCTTTACATCACAAGAGCTGTGCTTTGGGAGATATATAGATCTCCTGCGCTTTGGATCAAAAGATTCCAGAGGACAAGGCTGTGTGTTCCTAGGAGAAAGAAAGGAAGACAGCCGGTCCACGCTTCCTGAAGAGGGCGAGGGGTCTCCGGAAGAGGATCCGTCCTCGGTCTTGTCAAAGGTAGCAAAAGGAACAGCGTATTGATGGAGGAAAGAGAACAGGAGAGGAGGAGACGGACTCAGATATACGAGTAAGCCCGGTTCTATATCCTTGACCGAATTTAGAAGAGCTGGAAAATCCATTCCTGCCCCCAAAACAGCGCCAGAGGATAGGTCTCGTCAGAGTATCAGAATGGTTTCCTTTTGTTGTAGAACGGGCCGACGGTGACCGTTTCTGCTGAATTTGGCAACAACACGGGGTCTTCACACTGGACCCCCTTTGGGGAGCAGTGCGAGCATCCCTGGAAGCACTGGATTCTAGTTTCCCTAAGGCAGCAATACAATGATGGTGTCATCACTACTAGACTGGAAAACTGGTGGCATTAAAGAAGTTCCCTCAGCAAGCTCTCTGTGGGAGAGCCTCTCAGAATTTATGGATCACCCCAGTCATTCCTAGAAAACTCCCAGGTCAAGGGAGTTAATGAGAAATGCCCACGAGCCCTACCACAGTCAAGTTCACGGGCGCTCCAAGGCTCCACTGTTCCTGGGACAGGGAAGACGAGGGGGAGAGAGGCAGGGGGAGGGAGAGACACCATGCCCACGTGCTCTTGCTCACGTGCCATGGCTCCTCAGAGAGGAATCTGGCCATTGCTTTTACAGGAGATAAAGGTCCCCCCACCCACCCTTTTGCCTTTTGGTTGTCCTAAACCCAGATCTACCTCTAAGCTTTCTCATCTCATCAAGCACGCCCGTGTCATACCAACCCATTTTCCCAACGTAGAACTCGGCTCACATCATTTCAACTGCCTTACGGGCTGTTTGAAATCAGAACGACCTGACACAAAGAGCCTCGGGCATTATTTGCTTGGAATGGCTCCCAGCACAGCATTCTTCTGGAGCAATCACAAAGTCAGCCTTGCACGCCTGTGAAGATTCTATCTCACGCTCAACTCCTTGCACCTTGCCCCACTGTGGAGGCTACACCCTAGGTGTGCTGGCGGTGTGCGCCCTGTGCGGCTGGACCTACTAAAGAGGTGAACCTTCTAGAGTGGCTTGGCTCCTCTCTGGGACACCATTCTAGATCATTCGCAGACTGGGTCGGTGGCAGGTAGAAGCTGGAGAGGACCGAAGCTGGACATGCGCAAACTAGCTGTCGGGCAATGGGATGGTTAGGTGTGCCTAGAACAGGGGGCTTGTTGACTGCTAGGAAGCACAGACCTACGCATCTCCTTTCAACGCCAGAACAGACACCTCCACTGCACACAGCTGGGAGTCAATGGAATGGGTCCCAGGCAGTTAAGACCTTTAAGTGTCCGTAGCCACCAAGGGCTCTCACCAGAGAAAATGTCCTCTTCATGAAATGCCATCACTGCTCCCCAGAGGGGTCCAGTCTAGAAACAAGCAGCTGAAGATGGTGGGAGCTAGAGGATGTGCAGGTGCGGTGATGAGGATGTGGGGGTCATGCCCATGTCCTCATCAGCTGTTCCCTGTGCTCACCTACACACCGCAGAACAGACTACCATGCATATGCTTCTGGCCAGAAGAATCCAATGGAAGGAGATTGGAACTAGCCTCTCAGAATCGGCAGAGGCAGCTTGAGCATCTGTGCAGGTGTTTCGTGACTTCCTGATGAACAGGAAGTTCTTGAAGAGGGAGACACAGGTGCTTGGTTTCCCTCTTGAGCCTCCGGAGTCCTTGCACAAGTTCGCCACCATTAATCGCCATTAATCAATTCGTAGGTCCCAGCCCATGTGCATGGAGAGCATCAGCACGGATGACGTCAAGAGGGGAGTCGGGTGGGACTGGCAGAGGTGTCACCCGGATGCACCATGACACCACCGGGGAGGGGAAGGTGGTCAGCAACCTTAAGACCAGTGTGTTCCTGAGTGGGTGAGTGGATGGTAAAACCACTTCTGAACACCCAACCCAACCCAACCCAACGTAACCCAACCCAATCCAATGCACTGCCATCAAGTTGATTCCAACTTATACAGGACAGAGTAGAACTGCCCCTCTGGGTTTCTGAGACGGTAAGGCTTTCCCGGAGCAGACAGCCTCATCTTTCACCCAAGGAACAGCTGGTGGGTTCAAACTCCTGGCCTTGCAATTGGCAGCCCAACGTGTCAACCTGCAGTGCAACCAAGGATCCTCTCTTAACACCCAGCGCCATGAAATAAATTATCAAGTAGCATAAGAAGCATTTTATCCATCTAGAAAGCAGAGAGCGTTTAGAACCAGAGAGGCTACTGGGCAAGATGCAGAGCAAGTGACCATAGTGGGATGTCAACAAAGTAGACACATGCTGCGGCCCACACAGAAAGCAAAAAATATATGCATCACTTAACACACCTATGTCCCAACCTGCCAGCCTGTCCTGCCAAGGGATAGCTTCCACTGGCTACTCTCAGGGAGATTCCCAGCAGGACCCTTTGCGAAGGACACAGGCTTCCCACTTCTACTGAAGCAGTGTCCAGTGGATCGAGTTTCACTCTTCCCTCTTAGAGATAAAGGCCCGGCTGGAAGCCCTCTGAGGAATCAAACCCTCCTGCTCCCTTCCTACCCACACTGGTCTTCCCTGCAAGGCCAACCCACACGGCAGGGGAGCTCTCGGGTAGGGCTAGGCTGGGGCTCATGAGCCCCACTGAGCAATTCGTGGAGGCAGGGTTCTCAAAGATATAGACAAGCACGTGTCCAACTGAACTGAATACACTGCCATCGAGGCGATTCTGCCTTACAGTAACCCTATAGGACGGGGCAGAACTGCGCCTGTGGGTTTCTCCTTACAGTAACCCTATAGGACGGGGCAGAACTGCTCCTGTGG
>NW_022103968.1:16388381-16400503 GCF_000313985.2 Echinops telfairi
CTGTGGTTTTCTCCTTACAGTAACCCTATAGGACGGGGCAGAACTGCGCCTGTGGGTTTCTCCTTACAGTAACCCTATAGGACGGGGCAGAACTGTTCCTGTGGTTTTCTGAAGCTGTCAATCTTTATGCGCCAGAACGCCTTTATCTTTCTCCTGCAGAATATCTGGTGAGCTACAACTGCCCACCTGTGGTTGGCAGACCAACCCATAACCCTTGAAATACCACCAGGGCGCCTGCCGTCAAACACGAGTGGACAGCCCCGACATGGACCACATTGGTCTAGGGCTAGAACCTAGAACGCCCGTCGCCTCCCAACACGCCCGCCTCCAACCCCCCCTGAAGAATGGTGGCCATCCTGAAGAGAGCCACACCGGAGGCCAAGCCAGGACATCCAGTCCTGCGCTTGGCTGAGATGAGCACCACCGAGAACTAGCCAGGCCCCCTGCTTCTGGGGACTGAGGCCCCCTGGAGGTCATCGTGCCCCTTGTCCGCCCGGCCCATATCGCATTTGTACAGACCAGTGGGGAGAGGAGCGACCCACTTACATAGTTATCCCTCGCGGACCAGCCAGGGTACAGCTGCATGTGCAGTTGCCGCTCCTTTCGGGCCAGCTCGTAGTATTTCGCCTGCTCTTCCCTGGACAGGGCGTGCCACTGCGAGAGGGGGAGAGAATGCAGACTGTCAGCCACAGGGCCAGGGCGGGCATCACAGCCTATCTTTGGCGAGGCAAGGCCATCCACGAAATGCTATCCCCTGCGGATGCTGACAATTTGGCAGGTTCCGGCACTAAAGGCTTGGGGATCTGCTTCCCGAAGGTCCCAAGCCACTCCGACTCGCTGGGCTCAGCGCTAACCTGGGATTGCTAAGAGTCAGAACTGCCTAGAGAGGGCTGGGGGCGGCGGGGGTGGGAATGCTGGGACAGGCATGTGCGCGGTCATTCAGGTTGCCTTACTGCATGTAGGGGTGCAAGGGGCTCGAGCTGAGCGGGACGGGTCTGTTATGTCTGGAGTAAGGTGGGGGCTGGGAGGGTTCTCCAGACACGTGGGGTCAGGGCCGCCGGGGTTCCCGTCCTCTCCTCCGCGGCAGTGGGCCTACCCTCCGCCCGAGGATCTGGTTGATGGCCGCGCTCTCTTTCAATGTGCACTCGGCTACGACCTTGGCCCGCATCTCCTTCATGTACAACATGAACGCGTTCAGGGGCTTCTTTATGTGGGGCTTCTTCTTCTCTTCCTCCTTTTTGGAGTCCTGATGCTTTCTGGGGAGAGACAGAACAGACACAGCCCCGTCAAGGGCCACCCACTCCTGCAGCGGAGAGCCCTCGCTTGGCTTCTCACCCCTAAACCTTGGCGCCCCCGGCTGGATCCAAAAGCCCACTTCTTTTGCTTTCCTCGACCCGGGGAAAATCGAACCACAAAAAACACAACGAAACAAAACTCGCTGCCATCGAATGAGTCATTGCTGGCGCAGTGACCCCAGAAGGCAGGGGGGAGCTGCCTCCCCGTGAGTGCCTGAGATGGCACCTCTTGATGGGAGTAGAGAGCCAGGTCTTTCTCCCTTGGCACGGCTCGTGGTTTCGCACGCCTGACCTTGCAGGTAGCAGCCTGGGACATCACCCACGATGCCTCCAGAGCCCCTTAGGAAGGGCACAACAACAGACAGACAGACAGACTGGAAGGTGGGGAGAGAAAGCTTTTGAAATCACTTCCTCAAGGTTCAGCAAATAGACCATGTTCCCAGGCTGGCGGGGGCGCAGAGGGGAGAAGCCTGCGACTAGATCCTCCACGTAAAGATGCGCCTCTCATTCCTTCAAAACAAATACTCCAACCGTTCTATTACGGTGTGTGGGCTAGGGCAGGAGCTGACATCCCACCCCACCAAAACACAGAGGGGGCAAAGGGCCTTCTGATCCACCCTGCAGTGGACACTATCTAGAAACTCTGCCATAGCCCATGTTCTCCCTCTGGACGGAATCCCAGGCCCCAGCAAGGCTGGGTGTTGGCGGAATTCCACTCCAGTCAGGTCGACTGGAGGCACAGGGACACCGTCCTGAGGCCACAGATGCCAGCCCTTCAGAACGGCCGCACTTACGAGCTGTGTAGTGAGCCGACGTCACTCTGAGAGGATTCCTGCTTGACTGTTGGCGTGACGATGGCCGGGTGGGGGATGCCGGTTGTGTGCAGCGTATGATGGGGTGGGACCATATGGGGTGGGAACCTAGAAGCGAGAAAGCTGTGTAAATGGTCAGAATAAAAAAGAATGAATGGGGAGGGAGGTGCACACACGAGTAACAAAATAACCACAGCACGCGACACACAGGAAAGCCACCCGAGTCACATGGAACCTGTCAGGCTTAATTAGTGAGGAATTAAACATGAGGATCCTCATGATGTCATCCAGGTGATCATCCTCTTCATGAGTTTTAATGACGCGGGACATGAGGGGTCTTTTGGGAAACATCTTTAGGGAAGACCCATTCTGCTGATGTCCTGGGCTGGGAAAGTGGGCTGCAGACCACATACAGGTCCTGACAGGCTCTTTCTCTCCCAGCCATTATTCATGGCCCAAAGAAGTCCATGTCCCAAGCTCCAATTTGCTCCAGAATGAAAGGAGAAACCTTTTGTTGTATATTGACAGCTAAATAAAATATTAACGCGGCTGACGTATACACAGATTTTTGACAAAGCTGGGCAGGCCTCATTAGGACTCATTCTGCTGATGCGGGTGATCCAATTTTTATTTTTCTTCAGCTGCTGGGTCCCCCGCCCCCCCAACGTTGACAGGGGTGGAGGGTGAGATGTTAAGACGGGGGGCATTCTGGCTCTCATTGTGAGCCACTGATGTTTTTTAATAAGTTTGTGTCCTCTTATGAAAGAAGGCCTCCTCTCCCTACCCACCGCCTCCCCGGAAAAAGGGCAGGGCTTGTATGTACAAAAATAATGACACTTTATGTTCCAACTTGCATGACTTTTGTTGCTCAACCATTCTTGGTTTTCGGGATCATCTGTGCTCCAGCAAGTTGCCTCTGTGTTAGAAAGCCTTCTCAGTGATTGTGAAAATGAATGGGAGGTCCAGAAAAATCAAGTTTGTTTTCTAGTCCAGCACTGGTTGGTTTTACGAAACTTCTTTGGAAAACCCACTTCCGGCCTCCCGAACAGGCATTTCTCGGCCACGGACATTGGCCAGGACTTAAAGGGCTCGTTTCATGGCCTCTCCACCCATCTGCACACTAGTCAGTGGACCCGCAAAGGAATGTTCCCTTTTTTGATCCGCTTTGGAATCATAGTGGGTTAGAGAATCACTCTCTTAATCTAACTTAACACTCTGGAGGAGAAAAGCAGAGTGTGTGTGTGGCGTGGGGTGAGGGGGGTGGGGCACAGAAGGCAGAATCCTAAGAGACAGGAAGATGGCCAACTCCTGGGCCACCCTGTCAGGTGACACCCGAGAGCTGGCTGCGCACCTGCCTGGGTGAAGTGGGGGAGGGGCGGTGCAGACGCCAGTACTTGAGATGCTTCCTTCATCAGCCCCTACCCTGAGCAGCCCAACATGGGATCCCAGCAACAAATACCCTGCTCTAAGGAGAGTGGATTCCGGGGATGTTTGGGGTGTCTTGATATCCTACTGAATCCCTGAACCTCATTGCGGGCTGTGCATGGGAACCCGGGGAGGGTTTTATCAAGAGAGTTATTTCTAAGGGATCCTGCATTGATTGACAAGGCTCTACCCATGAGTGGCAGAGAGCAATGACCATCTCATCCATACTGTCTAAATATGTAACCCGTGTTTATCTGGAAAATGAATTTTAAGAGGGCCTGGCGCAATAGGCACAGATCGACAGCAGAAATACTGGCAAAGAAAGCTGAGTTTTAAAGGGTGCACAGCAACCCCCGATGCTGACTCATCTCTAGAGGCTCCTCGCTGCCTTGAAAGCAAAAGCCCATGTGTGAACCACGACATCTGGCTGACAAGAAGTTATGCGTTGTGCGGGGTGATGGTAGTATTTCGGTAATGTCAATAAAGAAATGTACCTTTTATAAAAAACCAAAAAGCAAATGTTCAAACTTTGGTAGTCTTGTTGTATTTTAATAATAAGCAAGGAAGTCCATGGAGGGTGCCCAACCTCCCCGAAGAAAGATGAGTCACACAAGCCCTTTTCATCCCCCTCCTCACCCCCAAATAAGGAAAAAGCTCCCAGAGGCACTGGGGTTTCTGGGTGACCCTATTTGTTCCCTTTCCTCTAAGGCCCAGGAGGAAGCAGAAGTTATGAGCACATCCATACTCCTGGAAGCCCTGTACACAGCAGTGAGTGGAAGGGTGGTACTGACCGTACATTGTAAAGGCGTCGCATTCCCCAAATGCATAGGTTCCCTATTCTGCAGAACGAGGCTGACTATGTGTCAGACAGGGGGGCAATGGGGGAGGGAGCAGGCGAAGATGAGAGAGGCAAGGGCACTGCGTGTATGTGTGGGAGCACGGGGGTACCCCGGCACCAGAGAGATGCCATGGGTCAAGTCCAATTTGGAGTGGGGAGAAATCCTAAGTGCAACCACCCGATCTGACCCATTTGCTTCCAACTTCCTATGCCCCCACCTGCCTTCCTACACCTGACACCAGGGGTAGCAGAGGGATGGACCGGGCGGGGCAAGGCAGGTGGGTGTGGGCTGTGCGCGTACCTTCGCTGGAAGAAATTTCCTTTCCACAGACAACTATTTCCCCAAATGCACTAAACACCCTAAAAATTCTAAGCAGCTCATTAGCTACCCCCGTCTGCTTTCATGGCTCCCAGCCAGAATATAATGATGAACCTTTACTTGTTAAGGATAACTAATTTTTGTTTCTGGCTGTCTCTGGGGTGCTTCTCTCACTCACTCTCACTTTCCCTCACGGTTGACACGTTTCTGTTAACTGCATGTCATCGGCCGGCCTTGATTTTATGCACAAGCGGCAGCAGGATGCATTTTCCCATGCAGCAATCCGGGCGCCGACTTGCATCGGCTTTGTCATTATTTCCCCCCTTGCACTTGTAACATTTCATCTCTTCCTGCCTTATTTTTTGTGAGTCACGGTGCACCCACATTATGGTTTATACATGATCTCGCTCCCTTTGAAGCCGGCAGATTTCAGAGCCTGCTCTCGTCAGGAGAAGCGCCTCGCACCAATTTAGCAGGCTGAGGGCCCCGAGCTCCAACATCTCAATCTAAAGGGGGTCACAGGGTGGCACAAGTGAGTGTCAGCAAGAGCTGTTTAATTGCCAATCTAGGCTTCTCCATGGTGTTTAAAGTATAATGACCCATCACTTAATTCTGAGAAGTCCTGGCCCCGTTGCTGAATAGAATGAATATCAAAGGGTGCTCTGGAACGGGGCAAGCAGCCGACATTTCCTGTAACTGCCATAAGTATAATAGACCTATACTTCTGTGGCCCCATTACCACAATAATGTATTTAATTTGCTGTGTACGCTTTTTAACGTGCTACCTTTCATAAGGCCTACCTGGGGGAATCGGCGGCCTCCCTCTGTACCTCACCTCTCCTCCCATCATCCCCTTCCCACCTACCAATCAATGACTCACCTCCTAATGACCATTCAATCGATTAAGCTAAACCCCAGCCCCTATTTCTGCAAACACTTCAGCGCGTCTTAGCCTCTGAAATCCACCAAACGTGCAAAGCAGGCTGACAGAGGCTGGGACGGAGGGGAAGGTACATGGCCAGGTAGCAGCCACTCCGCTGCCCTGCCCTGCCCTGCTCCTGGGAGACCTCTCACTCATTTCCAGGCTTTTGCAAGGTGGGGAGGACATTACTTCCGGCCTGGCCCCACCTAGCCAATCCTGGTGTGGATTTTGAAGTGTGGATGGCTGACTGCACGTGGGGAATCGTCCTTACAGAAACTCCATGGAGACGGGACGGCCGCAGCTACAATAGAGGCAACAGCTGGTTCTTATGAACAAATGAGATTCTCACGATGGCGCCCTGAAAATCACTCGTCATAAGAAAGACAAACGGACCATCCGGCTTCCCAACTCTTTCCCTGGACTTGGACTTCCCATGCTGGCCACAGAGCATGGGGGAGGGGGCCCGGGGCAGCGGCTTCACCATGTAATGCATGCTAATTTAATTACAGGCCATCATCAAAATGGATTAGTTGCTTCAGCCCATCAGGAAAGTCTAAACCTCCACCGATTTAATTAACTGGACTGAAAATCAGATGAACAGAAGATAAAACTATCATTAGGAGCAATTAGTGACTACTTAAACATACCGCTGCCAACCAGCTTGTAAATAAACGAGCAGTCCCCGAAAAATTAGCCAAGATGAATCAGAGCTAGGAAATAGAGAGTTTGGTGACAAGAAAGGTATATGTGAGTATGTGTACACTGTGGTGTGGGGTGTGTGTGTCTGTGTGTGTGTGTGTGTGTGTGTGTGTGGCTAAGCACCAGCATATCTGGAGATCTATGCACATTTGCTTATTTTTAAAATGTGTGCAACATTTTAGAGGCTTTCCTTTCATTTAAAATTTTTTCAGAGATTGACAGCTACAAAAGCCAATCGTGGTAGCCAACAAGCCCATGTGACTCACAGGCACTAGACTGAGCTGAGGTGTGATGAAGGGGCAAAAAGAAAGATAAACTCTCACAGAAAGATACAACACAAGCTCAACTATGTAATTTGGGTACTTTGGGAACAAAGCATGTATTATTGAAAATAACATTAAATGGCTAGATTTTGGGGTATATAATACCAACAAATGTTTTTTATTGTTATTATTTTTTAATCCTTTTATCGGGGGCTCTTACAGCTCTTCTCATCATCCATCCATCTATTGTGTCAAGCACCTTTGTACCTATGTTGCCATCATCATTTTCAAAACATTTTATCTCCCATTTCTTGGTTACTCAAAATTAAAATGCAAATCTAACATTGCATTTCTAGTACACACAATCCTTTGTGGGGGAGCTGGGGGTGCGTGCGTTATCCTTTTCCTAATTGCCTTTGAAGAGTCTGACCAACAGCCTTTTCTCAAACTCTTCTCTGTATGATAATGAAATGATTTCCACCCTCCCTTTTCCTACCCAGTCTAGGGCAGCAGAGACTAAAGACGTTAAAACAAAGCTCTGCACGTCCGACTGCTTGCTCGTCTCCTTCAGGCTCAATAGAAAGCACACATCTAGAAAAGAATTCCGGCGACATGTGCGCCAATATGCTTGAAACAACTGATGTATGGGTTGTTGTAAGAGCCCCCAATAACATGATCTTTTAATAATAATAAACATATAGATATATATAAATTAAAAATTGCTCAATCCAATCGCTGCAAAAATGAGACCGCTAAAGTCCTCATAGGGCCTACCTTGGAAGCCCAGGGCAATGAAGGCTTTGGCAGTACTCTGGGAGAGAAAGAGCCCATGGCACACGACTTACACTGCCGGTCCTGCCGGTCCTGGTGACCAAACCGGCGAGGCTCTGGAGAACATCCCCAGAAGGTACCCATTGACTTTGGTGGAAGGTGCCGGTTTCTGCAACTCACCTGGACATGGAAGCATTGACGGTGAGAGCCGTTGGGTAGGGGTGCCTGAATCCTCCTGTCGTGATTGGATACACGGGCTGACCTTGCCTACAAGGAGGGGTGGGGAGTGGGGGGGGTGAAAAGTGAGAGTGTGCAAACACGGGTGGGGGTGGGGAGAAGAGGAAGAGGAAGAGAAGGGGGGGGAAGTTCTCTCCGCACACACAGTAAGCTTTATTCTCATTTGATCAGAACAAAAATCTTGGGGATTGTACAGGAGGGATCAAAGGGAAGAAACACAGAACAATTTGAATGCCATAAATCTGATAGGAATGGCTAATTAAATTTTATAACCTCTGCTTATGTCAATAGAGACCCTCTCCCCAAGCTGAAACTAGGTGTTTTGTTGTAATAATTAAAGGCGAAGTCTCGCCTGCTTTAATGGAGCCATCACACTAATTGAGGGCTACACCATCCAAAGGAAAACAATAATGAATGTAAATTTATACCAAAATAAAGTACAGTGAATCAAAGGACTTCAGTTACGCTTTGGGCCTCCTTCGGTATTTAGATCTTGGTGAGAAAACATTAAATTAACAGAGCTTAATTTGTAGCCTTTTGTCAAATTAACAAGTGTTGACAAGAGTTACCAGGGGGGAGAGTCCCCAAGAAGAATTGTGGGTAACCAATAGACAATCACACCTCATTACAATAATTAAAAAATACAGCAACATGCAAAATAGCATCCTCATGAAAGACATGCAACTTTTCCTGACAGAGGGCTGTCTGAGTTGGCCATCCCTTTTTATCTAGCCTTCAAACCTCGCCCCTGTCAGCTGAGTGGTGGAAGTGATGACCGAGGAAGAGGCGAGACGAGGCCTGTCCGATTGAAAAAGAAATCGGGAAAAGGCTCGCGTGCCTACTTCGTGCACAAAAACTGACCAGGCGCCTCCCCCTTGAGGGTTGGTGTTGGTATCCCATCAGGTTAATGTACAGCCAGAACGGGTTTGTCCTGTTTTCATGGTTTTTAGTTTGTTTGGGATGGTTTCTGAAAGCCACTGGAGAAACCAGGATAGACTTGGAAGCAGAGGACTCCGAAATGCTATCCTTGACGGCACGGAAATGTCTTTGCTCAAGATATGTACTTTAGGGGTTTTACCAGGATTTAGGGGTTAAAAAAAAAAGCACCCCCCACCCACCCAAAAGTCTGACAGGATTCAACAAATCGTTCTGTGTCCCCCACCCAGAGGGTAAAGATCATTGATAAACATGGAGAAATACATCCACAAAACACTCCATCACAAAATACGTATCTCTCTCTCTCACACATGTACTGTATCCATGTACGTTTATAGACCTCTCTACTCTTGTTTGTAAACAGCATGTTTTAAGTTATCTAAGGCCAGTCAGATGGAGCTTTAAAAAGGAGACACGAGGTAAAAGACAGTGGGATTATGTGGGCACTGCTGGACATGGACAGGAGGCAGAGACATCGAGAACCACCCGCCAGCCCCCCCACCCCACCCCCGGTGTTGCGGGGGCAGGTCCCTCCCCACCTTTCATAGTTAGGTAAAAACATTCCATGTGCAAAGAATTTTACAGACAGGCTGGTTCACTCGCATGGAGTTTCTTAGCAGAAAACACTGTTGTGGTCACTCTTGGGAGTGAGGGTCAAGATGAGGGTCTAGGAGAGGCCTCTCCAATCCCATCCTGGATTTCAAACCTCTGCCCCCCATGCATGCAAATCCTAAAAGGGGTGACTTGGCTGCCTTGTCCAGTGTGAGAACACCATCCCTTTTGGTTGCTAAAAATGACGGGAGGGCTCTAGACATCAGCAGAAGAGCAGTGACCAGCTTCGTTGGACAGAAATCCTCAGAGCCTGCTGAAATTCCCAAAGTATGGCTGGGGCACCTTTGTCCAAAGAGGAGAAGCTGGAGCCTCTGAGACTACTGGAGTCAGAAGACTAAGCACCAGTAGCCTTTCCCCTACAAAGCCCATCTGAACCATCTGAATGACTGATACGCTTGCTTCCCCACAGGACAGCATAGCACCCACACCCACCCCCTCCTCACCCCCATCTTCCACCGCACACACATCCATGCACAGACTAAATAATAAGCATGCCCATGTAAAACCAAAAAGGAAATTAAAAAATGGAACTCCTTACTGTGGTACTAACCATCCTAGCGGATGGGGGATTTGTCCTACGGTGCCAGGAGACAGCGGGTAATACGGGGATATGTCTGGAGGGTGTGGAGGCCGTGGGATTCCTGAGGAGAAGAAGCCATATTTTAGGTACAATGATGAAGAGGCGGGAAGAGAAACGGTCAGGGATGGGAAAGGGGGAAGGGAGACAGCTCTTCTGTAACTTCCAGCACTAGGTGCCTTTCATCATTATGCACCTAAGAGTTTCAAGAACTTCCAACTCATCTCTCCACCGCTTCTGTGTGCAAACAAGATCCCAAACCAGGTGAGCTCATTCCAGGTGGACTGTTACACTGAGTGGCACGGGACAGAATCAGAGAACACCCGCTTGGGTTCTCTCTGCCAGTGCCATGGCTGGGTGCATTTGAAAAAAAAAATTTTTTTTAAGTTAAGCGTTTGGACCATAGTAGGTGATCAGCTAATTGCAATTCCCTTTTCCCTCCCAATGTCTCAATTCTCACCCTTTATGTTCCAAGGACTTAGCGACCTGCAGTGTGACTCCTCGAATTTCTGACCTACTTGTTGAGCTAGTCTCTGTCTTCTCAAAGGTGACTCTTGCCTTCTTTTAAAAATAAGCAAATAAAGGCTCACTCCCTTGGAAGGCCTTCCCTTCCCTTGCCTTAGAAGAGGGTAGTAGGGCAATGCACCAAGTGCATTTGGCATTTTATCCAGAATGGAACAGGAATGAAAGGACAGGGGATGTTGGAGGCTCAGTGTGCTTGATTCTAGAATGACCTAGTACTTTGCCGAGAGGCAGAGGCAGAGCCCGCTGTTGAATGAGCCCTACCTGGGCAATGAAATCACCACAAGGCATACTTGAGTGAATTCTGAAGGCCAAGAAGGCTCTCTCTCCTCTCCTCTTCTCTCTCTCTCACACACCTCCCTAGCTACCCCTGACCCCCACCCCTACCTCCATCTCAGGGGCCATACCCAGTGGTCCCCTCTGAGAGAGCAAGAAGCTCCAGGCAATGCCCACAGAGAGGGGTGGTCCCCATGGTACACATGGGAAGCAAAATAAACACCGTGAGCAGCGAATTGAAGGGAGGGAGGGGCCTGTTCCCGGATGGAAAGGCCTCCATATTTTTTTTTTAATGCCTTCAGGAAGCTTTTAATCTGTAAATGAAGCCTCCCTGGGTGCCGTTCATTCCCAGCAGGCCTTGCTCTCTCTCCATCCCAAAAACCAAGCAGCCTAAGTGGCTCGGCCCGTACACCCAGCCATTGGCACACTTGAAAGAATGTGCGCAGGGGAAAGGTAAACAGTGCACAGACGTTAATCATATGTTTTACGATAACTGTTTCAAGCCTATTCCCTGTACTACCATTATTTAAATGAGACACCGATGTGACCAGCCCTCCCCTGCTCCCCCACCCCCACCACCCACAGGCTGTCCAACAGCAAAGCTAAGTCCCCAACAAGTACAAAGGGGGCTCAGGGAGCAGCGAGGCTGGTGAAAACCAGCTAATGGGAGCCTGCATTCAGGGGCAGCCTTAGTGGGCAGCCTACCTCAACCCCAAACCAAACGATTCCCTGTGGAAAAGTAGCACGGAATCGCCATCTTCGTCCATCCTGCTAGTTACCTGGCTGCAATTCCTTAGCCAATTCCCTGCGTGGCTGAAAACACACCCCACCCCACCCCCATGCCCACCCCGCTCCATCCACGCTCTTCAACTGCCCCCCACTAGGAGCTGTGGTGGTCAGCTCCCTCTAGACGTGACAGCAGGGCGGGGGCGGGGTGGGGGCACATTGCCATGCACCTTGACCGTCCTCTGCTTCTTGGGGAAAAAACGAGGAGGGACACATGCAAAAGCAGAGGATCAAGTGGCAACTGGACACTGAGATGGACTGCTTATTCTGGGCGCTGGCACTCGCATCTCTGACATGGGC
This sequence comes from Echinops telfairi, assembly GCF_000313985.2. Lineage (NCBI taxonomy): Eukaryota > Metazoa > Chordata > Mammalia > Afrosoricida > Tenrecidae > Echinops > Echinops telfairi. The sequence continues at coordinate 16,399,972 of NW_022103968.1, forward strand.
TGGAGAAGACTCAGCATCTTACTAGGGGCTGGGGGTGGGGGTGCAGGGGAGGAAAGCAAATGGCATCCTCGAAGAAAATGTAGAGCCCAGAGGTGTGGCTTCTGGGGGTGGCCCTCGCAGGTCACTGTCATGTGACTCCCTTCATCTGTAAAGGAACCAGGGCCCCAGGGCTGAGAGCATGCCCATGGAAGCCTCTAGAACAATGGTTCTCCACCTTCCTCATGCCACCACCCTTTCATACAGTTCCTCATGTTGTGGTGACCCCCCCCCAATCGGGAAATTATTTCCGTTGCTACTTCATCACTGTCATTTTGCTCCTGTTATGAATCGTCACGTAAATATCTGCTACGCAGGATGTATTAGGCGGCCCCTGTGAAAGCAACCTTCAACCCCCAAAGGGGTTGGAACCCACAGGTTGAGAACCGCTGCTCTAGAACTACAATACCTCCCAAGTCTAACTTCTGGTCTGGGAGTTGTGAGCCACTCCTGGACAGCACTGGGTGCTGTGCTTCCGAGCGGACAACCCCCCCCC
>NW_022103968.1:16400717-16403506 GCF_000313985.2 Echinops telfairi
ACCGGTTAGGACTTTTCCATAGGGAGGGCACCCAGCCTCTCACTAGGCTCTGTCCTCCCCACACCCTATGGAGAGCTCCTGCTCACACCCAGGAGAGAAACGGGAGACCCTCCCACGCCCACCGCTCAGCAGCTCCCCAGGGACACCCAAACCCACGGCCTACCTGTTTTGGGGTCTACGTCGGCTGGTAAATGTGGCGGTGGGTTTCCTGGGGTGAAGTGTTCATTGCTGTACGTGATAAGAGGCGTGAGGGGGTGTACATGGTGAGGGTGCTGCACAACCGGCACTTTGTTCGACTGTTGGGAAAACAGAGAAGGCCGCCATCAGGTCTGGACTCTCCCAGGTGCATTCAATGTCCCGCACCCCCTCCTTTAGAACGGACAAGCGGCTTCCACCACGTGGTCCTCCCCGGTGAACCTGGCTTTGACCAGGCCTTCCACAATGCCAACCCATCATAGTATCCAGGAGGTGGCATGGTTCCCATCTCTGGCTACGTCAGAAGCTGGGCACTGACTCCAGTCTCCCAAGCCTATTGGGTTCCTGTGTGGTGGGACCTCCTGCCCCAGGGGCACCAGCCAGACCTCAAGGGAATGGGGTGACTGGTTAAGCCCTCATTTATAGGAAACCTGGTGTCGGGCCCATAGCCAATCTGCGCCTGCTTGTCCAAGGCCTGCCACCCCTAGCTGCCCACTCCTCAGAAAAGCAGGAATGCTCAGACTTGTGGCTTTTCATCTCTCCCTCTGCCCCCCACCCCCGCCCCCACCCCCGGAGCTGTGGGGCTCGGAGCGAGAACTTTACCAGAAAGTGCAACACAGGCCGGCTGGGCAGGCACCTGTATGCTTCATGCAGATTACAGCGGGCGGAATCATTAGGAATTTCATTAGGAAGTCATGGGGGACTGCCAATAAATTAGCTGAACGATGATGAATTGGGCTAATAAAAGGTATACATTTGAGAAATGGGTAGTTCTACAAAACCAAGAGCAGGCGCTTTTATGTTGGGGAGGGGGGCAGGGGGAGAGAAGCAAGGGCGGCGGGGTGGGGGTGGGCAATGGAAGCAGGGAAGGGAGCACATTTTCATATTTTTCTAGGAGTCATGACCAGGCCCAGTTATATGGTTCTCCTCGCTTTCCCGCAACCCACTCGTGGCCCCCCTCCACGCTGCAACTTAGCCCAGCAAGATCACAAAGAAGAAATTAAGCTGAAAGAAGTGAACTACTGGGCCACTTACTGCGAGTAATCCAATTGCAGAAAAACCTATTCCCAATAGAGGATTTTCACTAAAATCCTACAACAGGGACATTTAACCAGATTAGGTACCAGAGAAGATAAAGAGGCGAGGATTTGATGATGAATGGATTAGAGTCAAGTTTCATTTTAGAACGCGTCTTCATTTCCTTTTACTACTTTTGGGAAGGCACACTTGCATTAACATCAAGGGGAAGGAATTGCATTAGGAGAAAAGCAGCACACTGGCAGTGCTGCCCACTAGCACCTCCCGAGCTTAGGGACCACTGAGTCGGGATCTTCATTGGATTTCTTCTTGCCTTTTTTTTGGTTCCTTTCCTAAAGGGGAAGGCATGGGTCCAGTACAGGACGAGCGTGTCTTTCCACGTGAAGTGTGGTGGTGGCATCGTTAAGAGGGGCCTTTTCACGTTGCTCCTGGGTAGGCTTGCAAAGAAAAATACGCCCTGACTCGATGTTACAGGAAACAAAAAGCTACAAAAATAGAGGAGCACCCTTCCAGCAGCAAGGTCTGTAACTCTGGGAGAATGAGACCCGTTAGTTCAGCGGTTCTCAACCTGTGGGTGGTGACCCCTTGGAGGTGGGGGGTGGGGGTTCTGAAAGACCCTTTTCACAGGGGTCGCCCGATTTTTAACAGGAGCAAAATGACAGTGATGAAGTAGCAACGAAAATAATTTTATGGTTGGGGGGTCACCACCACATGAGGAACTGTATGAAAGGGTTGGCACATGAGGAAGGTTGAGAACCGCTGAGTCAGTTGGAACCAACTTGACGGCAACCAACCATGGCACTGGCTCACCTACCACCCGGGCTCCGTTGGGTGTGGTGGAGTCCACTGTCCACTCGCAGAGCCCTCACGTGCCACGGGAGAACCCCCGGAGGCAGGCTTGATGGGTACAGATCACCAGGTCTTTGTTCCGTGGAGCGGTTCCTGGGTTTGAGCTGCTGAACCTTTTGGCCAGCAGACAGGCACTCAAAGGTGGTGCCGCCAAGGCTCCTTGTAGCATCGTCGTATTTAAAAGCTGCCGAAGCTGAGCAGGGCTTCAGGAGCCAGTGACACTCCCTGGGCGGGCAACCATCAAGGGCTGGCCAAGGCCAGGGACAACCGAGAGGAGAGCCATTTGAGAATGAAGAAGCAGGTCCTCATGTCTGCCAGGAAGGAGAAAGGACAGGGACAGAGATCGAAAGAGAGACACACCCAGTGGAGTCAAGAGTAGTCGGAAAAAGCAACTAGGATCGCCACTGCCCTCCAGAAACTTCCATTTGGTGGGGAAGCTTCCCCACCCGTGTTGACATGAAATGAAGCAAACCAGCCCTGCGCAGTTGTGAAAGAAGCATGGCATCAAGGAACAAGAAATCATGTCACTGTAAAGGTGGGTGAGTGCAGAGCGGAGACTCAGAGTCCATCCGTATGGCAACTGAACACCCCCTTGCTGGGGGGTTGTGGGGAGGAGACGAGCCAATCAGGGTGCAGGGTAGCAACGATGAAACATATAACTTTCTTCTAGTTCTTAAATGCTTCCTCCCCCCCACTATCATGATCCC
>NW_022103968.1:16403606-16416106 GCF_000313985.2 Echinops telfairi
TCCTCCCCCCCACTATCATGATCCCAATTCTGCCTTGCAAATCTGGCTAGACCAGAGGATGTACAGATAGCAACTGGAAACACAGGGAATCCAGGATAGATGACTACCTCAGGACCAGTGGTGAGAGGGTCGATGCCTGGAGGGTGAAGGGAATGTGGGGTAGAAGGGGGGAACCAATTACAAGAATCTAAGTATAGCCTCCTCCCTGGGGGATGAACAGCAGAGAAGAGGGCAGAGGGAGACGTTGAACAGTGTAACTTATGACAAAACTATAATAATTTATGAATTAGGAAGGGTTCATGAGGGAGTGGAGAGTGGGGAGGGAGGGGGGAAATGAGCAATGGATACTAAGGGCTAAAGTAGAAGGCAAATGTTTTGAGAATGAGGGCAACAAATGTACATATGTGCTTGATAAAATGGGTGTATGTATGCATGGACTGTGATAAGAACTGTATGAGCCACCAATAAAAAAATAATAATAAAAAAGCATGGAAATAGTGGAGCCGTGGGAAGAGCCACGCCTAGCCCAGCGAGCGAGAAGGTCGGGTGGAAGGTTTTTTGAGCAGAGAGACTGCCACAATGGAAGGAAGCAGAGTAGGGAGATGAGGGGTGATGGGCAGCGCGACTTCAGTTCACAACCCTGCTAAGCCACGCATGTGTCAGCAGGGCTCCTTGTAGCCTCATGGTATTTAAACTATTAACAGCTTTGGGACGCTGTTCATAAATGCGGATGCCCAGTCCCTGGTGTTGGGAACTCTCTCAGAAGGGACCTCATTCAGTAGGTCTGGGCTCCAGGCGTAAGCACTGCGGGTCTGGCCTTCAAGCACCGTGAGTGCCTGACCCGTTCAACTAGGACAGCTAGAGAACCCCCAGGGCAGAGACTCACCTGGACACAGGTGAGGCCAGAGACTCGACTTCTAACCAGGAGTAAAGCTCTAGACTTTAGAGAACACGTGAAGAGGGAGGTTTTGCCCAGGCCCAATAGCTCTTGGCAAGCACGGGAGCAGTGGCTTATTATAGCTATCTTCACCACAGGGAGAGGAGGTCAGAATGGTATGGTTCTACCTGTAGTGCAACCGCAAAAATCCCAGCTATCTCCCAAGGAAGACGGCTCAGAAAAGGCCAAGAAAGCCAGCTCAGGAAAGGCAAGGACATGAAATCTCCTCTTCTGCTTGTTTGGCAAAGGATGAAAACCTAAAAGCCAGCAAACGTACTGCCATCTGCTCACACTGAGCCTCCCGGACAGAGATGAACTGCTCCTTTGGGTTTCTGAGACTTTACATCTTTATGGAAGCAGACAACCTCGTCTTTCTCTATGGAAGTGAGTGGTGGATTCAAACTGCTAACTTTGTAGGTAGCAGCTCCGTGAGCAACTCACTCCATCACCAGAGCTGCTCAGGATGAAGACCGTGTGCGGGTAATTATGAAGTCCAATGGGTATGGGACTTAAAAGTAACCTTTCCTCTTTCTCTTAGATAACCAGTGAAACTGACTGTAGCAGCTACCTGTAGGTGACTGTTCTGACTACAGATCCCTGCAGGGTCCAGGTTGGCCCACTAGTTTTCTCGGATTCCACAGGCGCTCTGTGACTTTGGGGGTGAGATGTTTCAGGCGTAGCCTGGGAGCTCAAATAGGACATCTTTCTTCTGGTCTTGATTCCATGGCAGCCAAGCAGGTCCCCATAAGACAGCCTAACTATACCCCTCCACATTGACTAGCTCCCAGGCAGTGAGTGAGCAGGGATGTCGTCAGATCTGCAGAAGCCAGGATCTACTGAGTCACAGCTCTATCCCACCTGCCCTGCCTTACTCATCTCTGGGGTGGCTTTCACGGTTGGAGGAGGATGTTTTTCTACATCACATCAGGCCTAAAGGAAGCTATGCAGATACGTGCCTTGGTCCCACTGTATTTAAGTTTCTTCAGGAAAAAGATGGTGTCTTCTAGAGCGTTGTGTCCCCTGCAATGTCCAGTCTCTGGGAATCTCATAAAAGAACCACCAAATGGCAAGTGCACACATTAGAAGCCGATCACACAGACTCCTTGTGATAGAGGACTATGCTCTGTAAATCCAATCTCCTTGGAATTACAGTGCATTCTGCGTGGTCCTTCAGCAACCAGCCAGCCCTTCACCCTCACAGCCATCATCTCCATTACAACTGGGGCATAAGAGGGGTGTGGGTGACAGCAAGGAAGGTGAGGGTTCAAATTCTATTCCGCCAGTCTAGTGGCGGGACCTCCCTTTGGCTTCTGCTTCTGTCTCTGTGCACTGGGATGAGAATGGTGTCTACGTTCACAGGGTCATTGTGAAAATCAAGGGTGGTGTGCACATAGGGTGGTCGGCACAGTCCCTGGCACAAAAACCATGGAACAATAAACGATGTAACACAGCAGATACTACGGATGAGACTAACTACTCACCCATCCAGTCTTCTTGAGCTCACGAGCCAACGTCACGCCTTACTTCAAGTGTAAAGCATCTTACTCATTCGTCAAATGTAAGGCTACTCACTCGGTAGCGGTGTGGGACAAGAAGGTGGTGGCTTGTTGTGTCCCTCTTTCCTCACACACCCGTCTGAGAAACCGGGTATGTAATGAATGATAATTTAATCCCTCTGTCGACAAAACTCATCAACCTAGCATGCTAACGAGTAGCAGAGCTAACAATGACACCAGAAGAGGGGAGCTGTACCACGCTCTTCCAGACCCCGCGAGAGCTGAGGGAGATGAAGCCCCAAACCATGCAAATAGAAAAGGGTCCTTCGACTTTGGCCCCTGCCCTTGGAGCGGGTCCCCCGTCTTCAAAGGGGTCTTTAAGGGTGGAGTTCAAGACCCATGTTGCCCTTAAGACGATTCCAGGGCTGTGAGCAGCGCTTGTTTCATTTATTTATTTTAATAGAAGTGTTAAGAAGTTGGGGGAAAGATAAGAACGTGGCAACCAGAGATGTAGCCGCGGACTATAAGCAGAAGCCACTGCACTTAGGCGGGAGGGGGTCGGTGGAAAAGTGTCTACCACCTTTCCAGAGACAACCGCAGCACAAAACTACTTACCCAAACCCATGTCTCCCAAACTCCCTGGGGGTACAAAACCAATACCATCAAGGAGGGCCATAGTGGTTGTGGGAAGCTTCAAGCCTAAATTGCTGGCGCGTAACTTTTTATGAACATGACCAAAAATGCCATCTGCTCTCCCCCAAACAGCAAGCATCCTTAGGTCAGTCCACCCCCTTGAGGGGATGTGACTCAGAGGTCAGTAGACAACTACCATCAGCAGCACCTGAGACACACCCCCAGAGGCCACCTGGGGGGCTCTGTCCTGATGCTGTGAGGGTGGGACCTGAGAGACAAAACTGACCACGGCAGCATTGGCAGCACTAGAGTCAACGCCAGTGTAGGTCACAGTCACTCCCACCGAATGGACTGCTTATACCAGCTGTGCCCTGTACTCGCTTCTGGGTTGTTGAGGGTGGGCCATTTGTTCTTCTATTCAATCCTCACCAAGAGAAGGCATCAGGTCCTTGGGGTGAGTGAAGACATTTGGCCCAGGTCACATGTCCTGAGGAAGTGGTGTTTGCGGGCCTACAAGCCTCACCTGCCTGCCACCACAGCCTAGTGATAGCCGGGGTGGCTCACGCTGGACTGAGGGTCACAGCCAGGCTGATAAAGAGATGCACTCTGATGCCACTAGCCTGGGCCAACATTCCCATCTGGACACAGATGTTTCCCAACTCTTAAACGGGAACCAGTGCTTAACAACCCTCTACCACCCCAACCCCTAGTGGTCACTGCAGCTTGGACCCCGTTTAGGCAAACAATGGGCCTGAGTCTCCTGTCAACCCAAAACTTGGGAGGGGCAGCTACAGCTCTCTGCCCCTGCCAGGGACGCCCTCGCCAAGGGGCCCCAAGCATTAGTAGCAGGGTCTCGACAGCATTTTGTCAGTAAGGGAGGCGGCAGGGAAAGGACATTTAATGGGGTGTTTCTGCTTTGCAGAAGGTAATAATCAGAGCCCAGCAGGAATCTGAGGATCAAAATACATTGTACGCATCAGTTCCGGGCTAGCAAGGAAGGAAAGAAGTCAGCTCAGAAATGAACCCATCAAATGAAGAAAAAACAATGCCTCTTTAAAAGGCACCGAAGTCTGTCTCTGCCTTTAGAACACCCTGGCTGTGAGCTTCCTACCTGTAGAAACAACTGTTTCCCAAAGCAAAGCCTTCCTCGGGCTCCGTTCATTAAACTCTGAGGGTTTGGGGCACTGAATGGTTAAATTATAAAGAAAAGACCCTTTAACAATGCTCGGGAGAGGGTGGAGGAGGTGGGGGGATTGTCCCTTGACCTCTCAAGAACCCTTTCCGCACCGTATTCTGCAACTTGGCTGTGCCACCCTCATCGCCAAGCGTCCACACACCCGTCCAAAGGCTGGTCTTCATTTAGGGCTTGGCAAGCGAGAGATGGATGAAGGCACTTCGCCATCGGGCCCCACCCCCTGTGCTAGCCCGAACAGCCCCCCAGAACTGTGGGTAACCTAAGGGGAAAGAAAGCCCGCCATTCACCTCGCAACCTATTAATCAACAGCTGCTGAAAACAAACAGAGCCATTGCTGGGCGGGGTGGGGGGGTGGGGGTGATGCGCGACCTGCTGGGGCCCCTCGTCACCACTCCCCTATTACCCTCCCTTTCTGAGTGAGGAAAATGGGGCCAGAGAGGGTCTTGGAGCCCAGCACAATAACACGGAGCAGCACAGTGCAGCGTTGATCAGTCCACTTCCCTGGCGGGGCTGGACAAGGAAGGGCTCCAAGGACCAGCCCTCTAGGGTCTGCATTCGGCATCAGGAAGGACCCCGTGTGCTCCGGGCTGGCAGGAAGGGGGTTACAGTTCACCTCCACCCACTTTCCAGATGCTGTCCCTTAGCACGCGCTGAGGCCAATGGCAACTGGGAGACCTTAATAGATGCTTCACGTCACCGGCACCATGGGGGGCTGGTGAAGAGGAGGGGTTGGGGATGAAGAAGGGGCGGGTCCTTACCCAGCCAACAACACTTTGGTGACCGAACTAAACCAGTTTTTTTTTCCCTCCCCCTGACTATGAACCAGGGGGTGGTAGAACAGTCAGGGGAGACAGCTTCTGGCCCCCACAGCCTGTCAACCCTAATGATTCGCAGCCACGTCTCCAGTTGGTGGGGTGATCACCTTAAGGCCCCGGAAACAGATCCACTCTTCTGGAGGCCAGTCTGCACAGCCCTGCCTTTCCCCACCCATTTGGTGACTACCTTATAGATGCGGGGCAAGGGCGGCAGGTGGGCTTGTGCACCCTTGGCCAGGTAGGGTTGGTTCTCCTTCCCCCTTGCCTCGCTACCAACAGAAGCTCAGTGGCTTCCCAGGAACATCTTTCAAAACCCAGTGCCACCGAGGCAAGTCTGACCCACTGCGACCCCATAGGACAGAGGAGACCTGCCCGCTGGCATTCCAACCCCGGTCTAAGGTTGCTCCGCTCTCAGGCCTCATCGCAGCGGGTGGCAAGCACCCTGTTTCTTTGACAGGACTGTCAGGGCTGGCATCCACAGCACCCTCTGCTGAGGGTGCTAAGGAAGAGGAAGGAGGTTTCCCAGGGCTTGGGTTTTCCTGGGAGAAGTGAAGTGGTTGGAGAGAGAAGGCCTGCCTGCGAGGCATGACCAGGCAGCACCAGCACCGCTCCCGGGGCCCTGTGTCACCCAGCCCAAGTTGTCCAGAATGGACTTCACTTACCCCCAGAGCCGGGCTTCTACAACCCCAGCACCCGGCATAGAGGGTGTGGGCTATTTCCTGTACAACTGATCAGGGGCTGACTTTTCACTCGCTCGCCTCTCTAGAACCAGACCCATGGAGGCAGCAAGCGGAGGGCAGGAGAAGATGCTCCGGGCTGTCTACTAAACTCTGCCCACTTACACAGCTGTTCCAGTTCTTTCAGGGAAATGACTGACCAGGGAGGACGGAGAGAGGGAAAACGTACACTCAGTTCCCATCCAAATTCTCTCTCTCTCTCTCTCTCTCACCATCTTAATTAAGCCCTTACTCTTTTTTCCTTCTTTTAAACCCCCCTCCCCCCGCCCCCCAACTGCCCTTTCTATAACCTAACAGCCCAGCTGGTAACCCACCAAGCCGTCTGCCAATTGCTCATTCAGGGCCAGTTTCGGCTCTTCAATAATGACCTCCTGTTAATCTCCAAAAGAGAACGGGGCGAGGGCAGGGTGTAGCCGGAGAGGGGCGGGAGGGTTGGAGGCGGGGGCTGGGGTGGGAAAATCGGGAACCAGCTCTGGGTGCTGGGCTTCAAGGCCATCCCCCTTCAAGACCCCAGCAGAGCGGAGATGCCGGGCTCCTGGGCAGAACGTTCCTTCCACAGAATGCATTTCCGCTCTTCCGGGGCAGTTCCTTTCTAAAAAAGCGCCCCCCACTGTGCAGCTCCGGTGCGGGAGCTAAAGTTTCAGCCAACCCAGGCCGGGATCACCCTGCGTGTGTGAGTTCCCGGGTTCCCTCCTGCCAGCCTCCCCCAAGCAGTGGGACACTGCATGCCAGAGTCTCCACCAGGGAGGGCAGTGAGGGGGGCGCACAGGGGTCCTCTGCCCGTTCTAATCCCCCACCAGGTCTCAAAGATGCAGAAACCACCACTTGGCCTAAGTTAAGTCCTCAGGAATGTGCATCCTGCGGCCTCCCGCGTTCTCTGCTGCTGGGACTGGATCTCCTTCAGTGTCCCCGGCTGCAGACAACGTTTGGGAAGGAAGAGGAGAAGGCTGTTCCCAAGAAAATTGTCTTTTCAAGAAGAGGCAGAAATGGCTCTAACCTGGTTCCAAGCGAAGGCCATCCAAAAGCTCTACATCAAAACAGCTGCTCAGAAATAACACTAATAATTTCTAGGCCACCTCTCCCTTAAACACAGCCACCCCACACTGAGGGGCCCCTGTCTGCAGTGAAAGGGGAGCCCACCCATTCTGATCCCCAGGAGGTTTTTAGTTGTGGCTGCTACATCCCGGGGGCTTCAAAGACCTGGCAAACAAATTCTGATACCACCTTTGGAATATATTTACTACAATGAAAAGCCACACAGAGCTGCCCTGTTTTTTCCCCCGACCCACCCTGTGATGAACTTCGGGAGCTAGCGTGGATTGGAAAAACGAAGGGCGAAAAGAAGAAAAAAATCAAGCAGGCTGCAAGGAATCTATACATGCCCAAGAACCAGCTCTTTCCTCAGAGGCCAGATGAATGTTCGAGAAAAAGACCGGGTACATCAGAACAGAGGATGCATGCAGGACTGAGCAAAGGCGGACCCAGCTGAAACGCCGCCGCCCTGCAGCACTGTGTCCGGATAATGTCCCGAGCACAGGCATCCTTTAGGGAGCAGCTAGAGACCCCACAGCTCTGAGAGCTGGGGGGTCCTGCAGGATGGAGCAAGCAGGGGGAAGCACCCTTCCCTCCCTCAGAGGGCACGCTGTCTGGTTGGAAGTTTCGAGCTAACAAGGGAATGACCCGAAGTTCAATGTGGCAAAACCAAACCAAAACCAACCAAATACCCAAACCCGCCCCCAAACACCCCTCTCCAATGTGTACAAGAAGGATGCCATCTGGAGGGAATGTCAGGATTTCGTCACCTTCCAAAATATTGCAGAGGGAAAGAATTCGTCAGCCAGCACCCCCCTCTTCAACCCTTACCCACCCACCCCCACCCACCCCGCCCCAGCCACCAACCCCAAACCACAAAGGGGACCTTTCCCTAAGAATACAAAGCTCAGGCTGCTTCCAGAAAATGCCGATAGGGCAGCCTGTTGCGACGATACAAAGATCATAATATCTGTATCGTTGGCGTCGGGAATTTGTCATTTCAAAGCAACTCCTTTCTCATAGCACATCAACAACAGAGGCTGACCGCCACCAACGCAGCAGGGCTGCTATTAAGTAACCCCAGTAATTTGAGTAAACAAAGATCTGGAACCTGTTAGAAGTCTCCCAGGGAGGAGCAGCTGCCCAGGGCAAGGAGTCTGCGGCAGCGGCAGCGAGACTTCCCGCTCGCACACAGCGCCAGCTCGCCAGCCGGCTTCCCGACGGATGGTCACAGGGCGACTGGGCAGGACTAGAAAGTTGCACACAACCACAGGGAAGCCAGAGCTCAGGCCTCCGTTCCCTTCTGCTCGGCGACCGACCGCACAGTCTCCCTCTGCATCTTAATCTGGGGCCCACGGGCTGGGTGGCAAATGTGACCCGACTCCAGCTCGTTTTTTTTCTGTCCTTCTCTCCAGAAATCTGGCTCCTTGCGGCTGACCAAACCCCCGCAAAGGTGTCTGGAGTCTGGCCATTCAACATACATAAGAGCCATGTATTTAGAACTGCAGATAGACACAGAGAGAAATCAGAAAAGGAATAACGAAAGGAAGGAAGGAATTTGTCAATCAGATTTAAAAGAATACCCCTAAAACAGGTGTTTGGTTTTGGGTGTTTTTTTTTGGAGGTGGGGTGGGGATACAAAGATCTGACCCATCAGAGCATAACGTACCCAGGGCCCGAAACTGGCATTTTTAAAGGGCCCTCCTCCTTCGCCCTTCACCATGAGCAGGACCCAGGGCCGTCAGCAGCCTCCTGCTTGGCTTTCCAAGCACCGCGAGTGGAACTGCAGCCCGGCTGGCCCGGTCGGCCATCGACACTCAGAGACTGGTCGGCACGGATACTTAAAGACCAAGGGGGGCGAGGTGGCAGCAAGTGAGCATTCAATACGAAGCCCCAAACCACACCGTTTACGACGAGCCTTGCTACAGGGAAAAGTCTTTTGCTCAAAAAACCCCCCAAAAGTCTCAAGTTTCAAAAGCACACTCTTCTAGGAGGCAATGCCAGATTTCTTTCTCTCCCCTCCAACTGGGCCCACCCTGGTAGGGACAGAAAAAACATTACTTATTGGAAGAAACCCCAAGTCCCACCACCCCTTTTTTAAATACTCCAGCCCCACCCCCCCACCCCAATCTGGAGTTGCTAAGGAACTGTCAGGACCTTGATGAAAGCCAAGTTTCTCTCCTCCTCTCCATCCTTTTTTAACCCCTTCCACCTCCACCCCCACCCCCAGAAAACAACAAACAAAACAATGACCACAAAAACCCCCACTGTGAGAGGAAGCCTGAGCTGACCACTTTTAGGTGGTTGGTAGTTTATTTTTCCTTCCTACTGTCTGCATTTGAAAACAGCGAAAAAGCAAAGCACAGAAGATTCAATGGCCAAGACGCATCGGAGTGTTTGTGCATGCGAACACACTCACTCACTCACTCACTCACTCACTCACTCACTCACTCACTCACTCACTCACTCTGCTACTCACCCAGCAATTCAAATTGAGGTGCCAACTGCCCAACTGCTGGAAAAGAGAGAACCCAGGAGCCACGGGGCCTCCCTTCCCACTCAACTCTTCCATTCCCACTAAGACTGCATCCCTCGGGTACATAACAGCTTTGAGTTTCCTTCTCTCCACCTTCAAAAAAACTTTCTCTGTAACTTTAAGAGGAATGGGTCAGCCTTTTTTTTTCTTCCCTCCTCCCTGACTGCTTTTCCCACTTTCCCTTTTGCTCCTGTGGTCCCTTCTATCTTTCACTTCAAGTGAAAGAAGAGCTGGGAAAGGGCATCTTGGAAAAGTAGAGACAGCTCCTAACAGTGAGACTGGTCTACCCCCAAGGGTCCAGTCCTCATTCAGACTCACCTAGATTTTTGTCTAATTCTTCACCTGTACCACATCCCATAAGAAGAAAGGGCGGGGCAAGGGGGTTCTACCCTAAAAATGTTGTTAGTTGTAGGCTAAATTAAAAATATATATATATATAACCAGAAAAAAAAAAAAGACTTTCAGCACCCACTCTTTACCATTATGGGATCCTTGAAGGGGGGGGTGAAACCCATTTCCCCCAGCCAACTCAGGGCACCCTAGCCAAGTCCCCTTCCCTCACCTGTTTGTTACCTTGGGAGGCAGGGACAGAGCTACCACTAAGAGTCACAAAGAAATGACATTTGGCCATGAGGGAAAATGATCAACCAGGTGCAGGAGGCAGGCACTTTATCTGCAAGATTGTCAAATCCCTCAAAACAAATTTCTTAGGGAGAGGGCTGTGTTGGGAGGGGGTAGGAAGGAGTGGAGGGTGAGAAGAGGACATTTTTTCTTGTCACAGTGACACGATGACACTCGGTTGGGCCTCGCCTGCCACACACGTACACACACCCCTCTTTTCCTTGCACAGTGACCGTGTCTTCGAGATTCTCCACGGAGGGCTCTAGAAGCAGAAGACTGGAGACTTCTCAGGTGCACTGGCGTTCTGCTAGTCAGGCTGCTACCTGACAGCACTGTGACTGTGAGAAGCTTTCTCCAGAAACAGAAAAGAGGGGGGTGGGGGGGTGGAAAGAAGTGAGGGGGGGTGGTCCAACCAGAGAAGAGGCACAAAAATGCAGAGGCCCAGCGGAATCCCACAAACCTGACTTACTTTTCGGGGGGCGCCTCTTATAGGATCCGGGGCCAAATACATTTGTGGGGGTGCCACACAGGAGGGATGAAAGGCACAAAGAAAGTTGCAGACGGCTCCTGCAGCCCATTCACCTTTCCAGTCCCTTCCAGGCTGCTCCCCACACCCCCCACACCCCACCCCCTGCCTGCCGCTAGGGAGCCAGGAGCAAGACCAGTTTGCAAAGACTTGGTGATGGGATGCCCAGGAGAGGTTTTCCATCCACCCACCAAACGGACTGTGGAGCTGTGCGTGCGTCTCCAAGCCCACAGGGCTGCTTTCAGGGAGATGGTCTTTAAGCAATCTGTTAACACACAGGACAAGTTAATCACCTCTGTGCCACCCCAAAAAAAAGACAGATCGAAAAGGCAGAAAGATTTTTTTTTTTAAGTGAGAAGTCCTCATTTTCATCTTCTCTTGTTGTTGTTTTTTTGAAAAATCCTTCTCTCTGGTTCCTCTTTCTGGACTTAGCCGGCCTTCCTGTGTGTGAGTGTCAGGCTCCAATCATAAAGGCCCTTAGTACCAAAACAAAACCCTGCCATTTCCCTTTACATGGCAGGGACAAAGGCAGGGAGCCTCCAGTTTGACAAGTAGAAACCCCCAACCACACAGCCACCTAATTGCCTCCCCTCCCTCTATTCACCGGGACCACCACACTCCCAAGGTGCCTTTGTCACTCAGGCAATTTCCTAAGTAAACGGCAAGTTCTCCCCCTGACGGACAGCTCCCAATCACTTCGCAACAATAACTGGAAAGTTGCAGCCACCGGACAGGCACTTTCTGGCATTCTCTAAAAGACCAGGAGGAAACAGCAACAGGAGCAGGCACATTCCAGAAAGCTCCCCACGACCCCCCGCACTCGCCCCTTCTTTCCTCATAAAGACAGAAAATAGCTTGAATTTCTGCAAACGAAATCCTCCCTAAGGAGCCTGGTGGCTCAACGACGAAGCGCTTGGCTGCAAACAGCCAGGTCTAGGGTTCAAACGCACCAGGGGCTCTTTGCTGGGAGAATAATTGGAGCAGTTTGCTTCCAGAAAGGCGTACTGCCTGGGAAACTTCGTATGGAGGGTATTTCTCTCCTGTCCTATCCAAGTCTCTGAGATCTGCAGCCTGGCAGTAGGATGTGGGGAGTGGGACATTCCTCCTCAGAAAACTGCGGCTGGAAAGCTGCTTGTTTCAGCACTCAGGCTGAGGCTGCCTCTCCTCCCCCACTCCCACCCACGAACTTGCCAATTTGTCAGAAGCACACGCTCAGATCGTCTCCATCAAATATTAAAAGGTGATCAGATGCTGCAAAGGTCTGCAAGATGAAAAAATGCGAACCCGCAAAACTTAAGTCTCTTAGCCTGAAATTTCCAATCTATGGTCAGCACAGCAGCCTGCACCACCGCCCTCTACCTTTCGCTTCAGCAAAAGTTTTGTAGTTTTGTTTTTGTGGCTGTAAATAAAACAAAGTTTTTGAGATGGGAGGAAGGAGAAATCCGCATTGGAGGAATATATATATTTTAAAGTAGTAGCTGCAGGCAGCTTTACCGAAATATTTGGGGATGGAGAGGAAGGAAAGAGGGTGGGGCATTTGTGATTTTTAACTTTGAGGATGGAAAAACCCCCTTCCTCCCAACTATTCACTTCCGAGTTAAATAACAATAACAATAAATGTTTCCATGGTTACAGGTGAAGAAAGTTCGGAATAAAAAGGTATTGTCATCTCTTTTTCGTTGTATTTTCTTTGCCCCCCCCCCTCCCAATAAGAGGGAGGGGAAAAGAAGAAATATGTTCCATCGGGCATCTTACCAGTCAAAACGCGTCAATCTGAAAGTTACTGCAAAGTGACAGGGAACATCGCAAAGGCTGGGGCAGGGAGCATGCAACAGCACTGGATGAGCAAGGACATGGCCCGGTGGATGCTATGCAGGGAGGATGCTCTGGGATGCAGCCAGGCTCTGCACACGCTCGCCAGCTCGCCCGCCCGCCCGCCAGCCCGGGGCCGCTTACCATCTAGAGCGGGTTG
>NW_022103968.1:16418606-16424439 GCF_000313985.2 Echinops telfairi
TATCTTCGAGATGATACTTCTACCCCCCTTTTGCGTATTTTAAATGCAGTAAAAGGGGGAGAACTAAGAGGGATAAAATGACAGATGTGATGGTTAATCTACCCAATGAATCGTGGGGGTCTAGGTAAAGCTGAAATGGCCACTGAGCTAATCTACGACACCCACTGACCACCCGACTGGCCTTCTAATACCATTATCAACCCTTAGATGAACATTCTAAATTAGAGTTTTGTTCGAAAAGGGTGTGAACCTGACCCTGGATGCTGGGAAGCCTGTGCGCTCGATCTACAGATGGCAAAGTTCTTATTTAAAGGGTGGTGGGGGGATTTTAACGGGTCTACTTTCTCGTGATTTGCATCTTTGAACTCCTGCAAAAATAACCGCTGATGTCGCCGTGTCTGCCATGCTCCCCACGATGCGGTCCCCGTCCTGTAGGAAGGACCCAAACAAGGAGACCGCTGGAAACAAAGCAAACGGCCAAGCGTACACACACACAAACATTCCACCTTGGCCCAACTTTTCTTCCCTGGTTCACGTTCTCTACCAGCTCCCCCAACGTGAGCATCTGTTTGCTCTCCGTTCAACACAGCTTTCGAGCGCGTGATGCAACTAGATCCTTTTTCAGGGTGCAGAGACTTGGGACAAAATCTTTTAAAGGACAAGAGATAGATAGAGCCTAGCAAAGTAAGAGGGGCACCCATTGGTTTGCACACTCATCCTCTTTTGCTACAAAGGAGAACAGGAACTGGGTAGCTAAGACGTCTCCTGAACAGCTCTTTTTATATTAATTTATTAAGTGAATCAAAATGGCCTCGCCTCAAAGGATTACTGCTCCGGTATTACGCGTGTAAGATCTCCCCAATGCCATTTAAAAGAAAGGAGGAAAAATAAGATAAACGCTCATCATCGCCCCTTACGAGATCAACCTACGTTTCCAAGCTCCCTTCATTAAAACCAGCAAAACTTGTACCTTTTCCACCCACATCACCCAATAAAACCTACAGTGGTCCTTATGCAGAAACAGCCACCCCCCTCCCCTTGATTTTCGCAAATCATGTGCATCTGTTCCACATGCACTTATATGAGCGCGCACCCACACGTGTACGTGTGAATACAGTGGGAGGTCAACATGAAGCGCCCCCGGCTTCCCGTGCCTGGCCAAAGCAGCTTTCGTGGCCTGGCCATCTTCATCTGCATCTGTGTGCTTGGTCCGGGAGCTGTTGACAGCCAGCTCTCTCAGTCTCTCTCTCTCTCTCATTTTCTGTCTCTCTCAGCCTCCCCAGCACGACTGCATCAGCACTAGTATCAAATTAACTCTCCGACTTTGAAACTTATTGATCTGCTATTAAGACACCAGTGAACTTGATGAAATGCGTGCTGTAGGTGCAGTCATGACTTCAAAGTCTAGCACAGCCACATAAAGCAAACGCCTTTGATCCTAACTCCGATCTACTGAGAGTTTAAAGCCCAGTTCTCCCTAAGCTGCCCTTCACACTCGTCATGTCTGATGTCGTACCAACTAGTGACTTGATAATGTTAATAATGCAAATTCTACAAATGATTTTTACAATGGTGAAATTAATTATATGAATTGGTGCTTCTTTCAATAGGGGTTGCTGCCCTTCTCTTCTCGCTGGAACTTAAGCACCAGAGCAACTTGTATGCGTAGGGAAAAGGTGCCCGCCTTATAAGGGCCCCGCTTTATAACCTGCCCTCCCCTTACCATTTTGTACCTGAAACAAAACCAATTTACCAGAATTGCTTCCAACAGTCTTCCCCTATGACTCTTCTTTCCTACTAAATACCTACTGGTAGATCCAAGTTGCCCCCTTTTTTACCTATGATTCCTATGTTTTTATGATGGGTCAACACAAAGCCTTTATTTCTGCGGCCAGGTTGGTTTTCAAAGGTTTATCACCCACACAGTATACATTTGTAGTGTTTCATATTGCTTTTTTATTTCTTTCCTTCCTCCTCTCAAATTTTTTTTCATGGCATTATTTTAAATGCTAAGTACACAAGGAGCAGACTGCACCACACAAATTCTGTGGTCTATAAAACCTTGAGATGTGTCCCTGCAAAGCGTCACTCAGCCCATCTATCTAGCCCGTGAAAGAATTACTCTGACAATTCGACAACCATTTTTTAAATAAGTTCCTTCGAGAGAATACTTTGAACCAATATTTAAAATGTTCCAACTTCACATTCACTCTCACAGAGAAGATGAGCCACAGTAATCTTATTCCATTGAGAAAGTTGGCATCTAGACATTATGAAAGGGTATTACATTCCAGGTTTAGAAAGAAGGAGAATCTTGAATGTAAATCAGAGGAGGAAAATTTAAGCCGAATTGCATCTTGGTAACTCCAGTAAGAAACAGTATCTGAGAACAAACACATTGCCAAGAGGTTATTCTTTGTGGTTAACTTTGGAGAGAAGGCTATCAGCAGTGCAGAATAATAAACATCAGCACTAATAGGATTCTTTTTGTTACGTAATGCTTGTGTTGTTGTTGTTGTTGTTGCTGCTGCTGCTGCTCTGAATCCATTTCTTAGAGGGCGGAACTAAGGAGTTGCCAAATAAATGTATTTTCCTCAGTCAATTTGACCAAGCTTTCTCCGGCTTCCCAATGCCAGTACTGAACCTCTAAGGGTGAAAAAACTAATGAAGTTTAAAAGGACCTTAGGTTTTAATACTTGCCTTCAATCTAGGTTTTGGGTTTTCTTCTTCTTTCCCCCCTCTTTAATGGCAACCCAAATTCATTTGTTTTCCAATTGTACTCCCTAATAAAATTTAGGTAGACGTCAACTTGGCACTTGTGTCTTCTCTCCTCTCCCCCCACCCCCCCAATGTTGATACTCACTTAACCTACTTGCAATTCTAAAGAAGTCAACACTTGATTGTGACAATGTTCAAAAGCATTTCCTCTGCCACTAGCACAGTAAAAAAAAAAAACTTTCACCAATTAGTGCAGGAAAAAGGGAGGAAAAGCCACAGTGCTGGCGCTCAAAGAGCCAGGCCTTGCGGCAAATCTGTCATGTCGAGAGGATTGATCAACAGGACGGCAATTTCTAATGGCATGTTGTCACGAGAAGTCAGCCACAGGGAGCCACCTGCTCTGCTCCTCGTAGACAGCTAGGAGGGCTGGGAAGGAAGACGGGGAGAGGGAGAGAAGAGGAGGAAGACTCCATTCCAAGTCCTGCCAGTTCCCTTTTGCTAACAATTTTGGTAAAGGTATATGATTTTTCATTCCGTTGAACTATGTCAAGTCTCCAATCATATTACCCTACCCTTCCTCGAAGATTATAGCGGCTTGAAGGCGGACTCTTTTACCACCGTCCCTCCCATCCCAGCCCACACACTCCCTATTTTCGGGAGGGATTGGCAGGTACACCTTTATGGCATCAAGGCTCCCTCCTCCTCCCTGTTGCCAGCCAACAGTCCTTAGATCAGAAGACATCTATTATGGCTTTGAATCAACAAAGAGTACCCTGAAATCCAAGTTTGGAAGACTCAGGGGGATGAGCAAGACCCCCCTGGCACCACCAGGGCCATTTCAGAGGGGCGCCAGCTGGATGGTTGGTGACTGCGCTTGGCCTCATGCTTCCTGGGGCTCTGTCAAGAAATCGTTCGGCACTCGGGCTTTGCAGGCTATCATCGAATCCACTATCACCTCATTTGCCATCCGTACCCTCGGGTGGAAGCACTGCTAATAGTCTGTTTTATGGTCATATCCTTCCTTGTGCTGGCTATCACTTAATAGTCCCTCAAACTGACCCTTGACAACCAAGATGCTCGGCCTCTGGACACCTGACTGGAAGGCATTCTTTGCGTGGTACCCAACACTGATCACCAAGAAGTTCCTTCCTCTTTCAAGTGCCCTACCTACATGGCTTCCTATCATTATCTTATCATTCACACGACATCATTGTTCCGCGAACCACGAAGCTACTGGGGGCCAACACTGGATCACAATGGTTAAAAACCAGCTTTGCCTACACCTGATCTTCAAGGGTGCTGATGTGGTGGGGTCTCCACAAAAGCCCAGCGACACAAAGACCGTCATCACCAACTCCAGGCCGATGGTCCAAAATATCATTGTGACCTGCTGGACCGAGTTAATCTCCACACTTGAAACGCTCGCAAACAGACGCACCCCGCAGTCGACTGGAACACAAGGAAAAAGTCAAATAAAAGTTAAAGAACTTTTAAGTTCGTGGAAACCAAACCACACTTGACATGCAAATCACGTCCTGTAACCTTTCATTGGCGGAGCCTCTGGTCTCATCAGTCGATGAAATTCTCAGCCCGCGGCAACAGCTTAGCCGAGGGACACAGACCAATGAGAAAATATTCATTGTGTTAGCATTTCAAATGGCGAGAAAGGAGGACGAAGCGCTAACTGCCCGTGGAATTAATTGGATATTCCAAGAATAATGTCTCTTACGGAAGATCCTTGGAGGCCGAGCGCTGGTAGAGACCACATTTTGTGCAGCGCCTTCAAAAGGGGACCGCTTGGGGGTACTGGACATATTAGGGTTTTAGCGCATTTCCCTAAAGGCCAGGAAATAATCAGATGCACTGAACCAAACTCAACTAATCCAATCCATAATTATACGCACAAATCCAATAAACTTTGCCACATTACTGGAAAATTAAACTATTATATTGAAACCTTCAATAACATTTTAAACCACTGGCACCACTACCACCGCCGCCACCTTTATGTGGCAACATGGCTAAAGCGTTTTTTTTGGGGGGGTGGGGGTGGTCAATAACTTTATTCTGTTTTGCTTGCAACTGAAAGCCTCCAGTTACACTCAAGTGCTGATCTCAGTGCCAACACCGTGTTTATTCGGGAATGGATTTGCGTTTCGGCTGTCTTGCACGTAACCCAAGCGTCTGCCATGACCCCGACCCATATTAGTATATCTTTCCTGAAGACACATCTTAATCTAGCCTTTTTCAGACTCTTTTGCTTTCAAACCCAAAACAGCATAAAAAATAAGCATTGTTGGTAGCGCTGGGGGCCTGAACTAAGGCCCTGGCAGGGTCCAAAGCAGGAGCCCCTGGATAAACAGCTGCTGCGGAAACGAAATAACCATCGGAGACCAAAAGGTAAGGGGGGGAAAAATGAGATTAGGAACCTTCCCAAATGTTCCATCTCTCCTATCGACCACTGGCCTAGCGTGAGGTGTCAATTTTGACTCCAAAGAGAGCCCACGAATTCGCAGCGGCCCCATTATGCGGTCTCTGGTCTCATTGTAAATTCTGTCAACGAAGTCAATCTTATTAACTTCCGCACTGGTTCACACATGACATTTTCTTCAATTTTCTTGCTGACATCAAAAACATCAATTAGCAGCCCGAAAATAGGAAGGAACGAATGACAGCGCCTGATAACGTCGACTATTTGAAGCCAAGGGTAAATCTATTCTCCAGTTCTGAATGCGTTCATTACAATTGCATTTTCAAAGAAGACCTCCAAATAGCAAAGAGAATTAAATTTATCGTCTAGAAATGCCTAGAAATTGTTTTTTTTAATCCTATGTCTATCTCTCGATCCCAGAGCGTAATACAAAGTATCGCAATTGAGTTTTATGATAACATGCCACAACTTTAATAGAAAGTTTATAAAATATGCAGCCTGGACCACACTTACTATCAAATAGCAAATACAAGGCTGGGGGGGGGAGGAAGGGGGAGGGATCCTCTCCATCCACCCACCAAGCCCCAACAGATTGCAGCTTTGCCTGATAGGGCCCCATCCATTTCCCGGGGCTGGTACTGGGTTCAAGGGAATGGAACGCAAGCACACAAACATGCCCCCCCC
>NW_022103968.1:16424539-16467844 GCF_000313985.2 Echinops telfairi
CACCCCCGCAATAGGATGACTAGTTAGCTGAGCTGTTTAAAAAAGGTGAAAGGCAAGTCAGTGACAGTCAACCCAAGAGTTTTTCATGGTCAACAACCAACCCGGCATATCCATATTAAAAGATAATTTCCTTTTACATTCTATCTCCTCTCCTAGTCTTTAGTTTTCCAACACAATCGCCACTCCCGCACTGACCAACTGAAGACGGAAGCCTGTCCGGACCAACAGTGGTCAGAGGCACAAGAACAAACAATTCATTCATCTGTGCACCTGATTATCACCCACTTTGCTCTTGCTGACTTTACCTCCCCAAAGCAAAGAAATAAATAACAGAAATGTCAACTGTGCTCCAGAGATGGGGGGTGGTAAATGTAACCAAGTTACTCCAACAGGCCCATCTGCTGAGAGGACCCAAAAAACCTGGAAGAGGCTAATAATGAACGCAGGGAGCCAGCGCACCAAAAAAGTTGATTTTGTGGTCTTTTGTTTTCCTAGTCTTACAAGAAATGCTTGTATTTATTTTATTATTTATGTCCGGAGAGAGGGAGGGAGGGGGTGCGGGGCAAGTGGGCGAACGTGTGTGTGTCCGCCTGGCGAGGCGGCCTTTGGAGCCGTCTCCCCGGGAGGGAGGCGCTGTGTCCTCCGGGCCACCGCCTTGGCTAGAATGAGCAGACACCCTGCTAAACAGATCGCATTCCTGCGGCCCATTGATTTTTTGATCTTTTGACATTTTTTAGTTGCTTCCATTCCCTCCCTTGTCTTTTCTTCAATGTCACAAAAGACGAAAATGTCTAAACAATTGAGGGTAGAGATATCTATTAGCTGTCAGACAGCTGTTTTTCCCGGCACCGACTAAAGCGTGCTCCGTGCAGAATGCTCAGAACTGGTAAGATGACAAATTATATCATTCCGACCCCCCTCTCCTTTAAATAGGGATAATCATATTCCGATAGCCTGCCTTCTCCTAGCCAACCAAAAAACATGCTATGAGGGAAGACAAAAAGAATCTTCCCTGTAATTTCTGCTAGGCTCGGCGCTGTACTTGTTTGGGGAGGAGAGAGAAAAGGAACATCCCTTCAAGGAACAAGCAAGCATGGTTTTAGGTTTGCAGCATCTCCATCTGAGGGACAACATCTCCTCCTGATTATTCTCCCCCAAGAGCTGCCTCGATCCTGCAAGTACCACATTAATAAAAGAAACAATTTGTTCTATTTAGGGATGAAAGACTGCGGAAGAAGGAGCCCATGTCCCCAAGTTATTTGTTTTCCCCTGAAGACAAGCACAGCCATTCGTTCAAAGCCGTGAAATGGTAGATTTGAAATACAGCCAACCTCCACTTCCCAACACCAAAAGTCTGAAACTTATCATTCGCATTCAATAATGCCCTGACAGGAATGCTTTTAAAAAAAAAAAAAAGGAAGAAAGGAAAGTAGGTTTCAAACGGGTTCTCTTTGCTTGCAACCCGACTGCTATAAACACGTTGTATATCTATGAATTCAAAGTTAAAACGCAGAACACACTCTGGCTGCGCTTCTTCAAAACCAATAATCAACGATTTACGGACAAGGAGGCTAAAATGGATCAACTTTACATTTACATTTGAGGAATTAATGATTTTCTTTTAAGGAACCAGTGTGTGCAGAGCCTAAATTCCCAACATCTATTTTTGTATGTCATCTAAAAAATGGAAAAAAGGTTTAGCTTAAAAATCTATTACCTTGAACGCTATTGCACAAGGCAATGATTTTTCATGTTTAAAAAAAAATAGATACCCAAATGTAAGTAATAGGCCAAGGGGGGGAAAGATACTACAAAAATTCATTTTTAATTTAGAGTAATGACCTCAGAATCCCATGAACAACGATTCTGGAAATAAGCCACAGAGCCTGCAGGTTTCCTCTCTGTATTTTCAGTTCTACTTTATTGTCAGGGGTTCCTACTTGGCACTTAAGATCTACATGTTTATTTTTCCTTTCCTGTTTCCAACTTCGCTTTTAAGAGAGAATAAATATTTTAAGATACTGGTGCATGCTGGCCATCTGACAGCACCAGGGAAAACATTAATGATGTGTAATATTCCGATTGTTATGTGATAACAAATTCAAATTCGGGGGCAGGGGGCTTTTAAGAATTGTCTGAAACAGGCTGGCAAGTCTTAAAGAGTCTCAAACCCATGCTTTTCAAATACAGGTTCAAACCGACAAGTACAGAACACAATGATAAGCTCCACAAGGGGAAGGGGAGAGGGGAGAAGATAGCAAATTGGACATTTCAGCAAGCTTGTTCAAGGTATGCTCGGCAAACATACCCCCATGCAATTGTTCTCCTGCTTGGACAAACATCTCGGCCTCTCGTCGGCTTCATCCACCTGCATTTCGCCCGGTGGAGCAGGTATAGCCACAGGCTCACAACGTGTTAGTCAAGCAGGAGCAAACTTCCTGAAATCATTCCACAATGATGGAAGCCAGGTAAACTGTAAGTAAGGAGATACATAGAGAAATGTTCTTTTGAATCTGTTTTTCGGGGTGGGAGGTGATTTGAGTAGGATAAGTTTATGAGATAAAAAAAAAAAAAAATTACGCCAGCACAGACCACTTAAGAGGGGAGGGTAGCAGATAGATCACGGCTGCAGGTGCGCGCGCAAACACGGGCGTGCGCGCACAACTGACCACAGGTTGCGGGCGGGATGGTCGGTAGTTGTGGTGTTTTAAACCGTACGCTGTCCTTGAAACGGAGGCCGCACACAGCTCCATTAGATACCGATCCACTGCTCTTGATCTATTATTTACAAAGAAAAACCCTTCACTGCTTAAGTGCCCCCTTCTACTCCAGCCTTCCATTTCAACCGCATCAAACAACCTGGTGGGGGGAAACACAGACACAACAACTTGTGTTCATCAAACAGCGGTCCCTGGGAATCAACATTCTATTTGGATGGGGAGGGGGGAGAATATTTTTTTTTCCCCTTAAAGAGACTATCCTGAAGACGGGCTATGCCGGTGAAATGACAGCACACAGGAGAGAGGGTCGCGTGTGAAAGCGGATCGTCATCGTTGCAAAGCTAACATGAGGGTTTGTAATCCTTCGACGAGAATTTCGATTTGAAAAGAATGGGGGTGTGTTTGGGGTTTGCTTTTGCGGAGTGAAGACCAGATGTACCTCGAGGAGGTGAGAAGAGTGTTTTCAAAATGTATCATTTGGTGAGGAATTCTTTCATGATCAAGCCCTGCTCCGTGAGTCAGGCCGCATTCGTTCTAATTAGTAAGCTCAGATCTCACCTTCGTGCTGAACTTTAAACTCTCTGAAGCCAATTAAAAACTATTTAAGTGAATATTAAAAGGGATTCCTGTGATCATTCCTGACATGAGAAAAAACACGCTTCTCAGCCACCAAAAAAAAAAAAAAGGGGTTTACACAGCAGGCCTACATTTTGCAAAATATTTGAATTGAGGTCTGCATTTAAACTGCCTATTGCCCTTCTTCGATTCTGCTATCCAATGCTCTTCCTCCAGCTGCGGGATCATTTCTTGTTCAAGAATATCTGCTGCCAACGTAGTTTTAACTGCAATTAGAACTGTTTCATTATTCAGCGCTCTGCAATTCTCAACTGTTTGCCATAGCTTCCGGGATGGTGCCCATTTCCCCCTACTATTGTGATGGCCCGTTTGAATCGGGCCGCTAAGGATGTGCAACAATGTTAAGTTGGGGATGGGGGTGGAAGAAAAAAAACCACACACAAACACACACACGTTTCTCAGCGGTTTCAAATTGATAAGGTAAAAAGCCTGTGACGGCTACAGCCAGCATTACCTTAAACACATACCCTTTTCTCTTTGAGTCTAAGCCTTGAAATCGCTTTCTGAGAGCTAATAAATTATTCTGTTTGCTTATGAAATTAAATGCTCCCATGCAAAGCTGTTACAATTAACACCACTAAATGTGTTAGGTTACACCAAAGAAATCCTCCCAGTATAATTATATCAATGAGTCATTTAACTCACATATATTAATTCAATTTATCTTCATTTTGAACTGTGTGGACTGATGGATTGTCATCATTAGAAATGACAACACTCGAATGCAGAGGAGAAACACAGACCTGATAATGCCCTGCTGCCTCGCCAGACCACACACCACTGCCTCAGCTCAGGGCGAGCAGCTACCACAGTCTCCACTCAGAGCCCCTAAGTCAGCGCTTCTGACCATATGAAATAAAATCAGTTGGAGTCCCCAGCACCTACAGACCAGGGCCAAAGGAAAGTCCTACACACAATCACAGTGGCAGTGAGTTCCTTGGACAAGGACCTTCCTGTATTTGATGAGAAAGGGGGGTGGGGGGGGGCCGCGCAGAAGCGGAGGAGAAGAACCACTCTCTTTCCAGACACTGCTTGGGGAAATGCTACACGACAAATGCCATCTCTCCCAATCATGCAACGGAATGATGGGCCTATAAGGCAACTGAAATAACAATGGGGCCACAGCAAACATATCACCCGAGCCGGCTTAGCGGGGGATCCTGTACTCAAGTAAAACGTTACCCAGGCAAAGCAATTCCAGGGTAGTTCGCCAGGATTTCCTCTGGAAACTGGCAGGATTAGAGAGGTCGTTATTAAGGTATTAAGACTGATGAGGCCGCATTTGACCTGTAAAGACTGATGGGCAAATCAGTCCCACGCCGACGGTCAGTGTCCAACGGTCAGTGTCCGTTCTAACAACTGAAACCCGGGTGGGAAAGCAGGGCTGCAAGACGGCCGTTCGCACCTGAGTCTCGGAAGCCTGGTGCTGTTCTGGTGGGCTGTCTCCGAACATCTCGATTTTCACTCAACGTTTGGGCCTCTCTCCCGCTCAGATTTAAGGAGACACTCAAGGGATCGTAAATCCTTCAATACCAACCCTCCGGGATTCCAGGATTTCAGACACCCATCATGTCAATCATTCATTTAACTTGAGAGGTTTATAAATTCAGACAGCAGAGAACAAAGGAAAAAAATAATTTTTCTACATGCTGGTGGGGAAAAAGAAGAGCCACACACTTTGAGGGACCGGGGAGAGGGATGTTGAAGGGGAGGGCTTTTCAAAAAGTCCATAGGTGAAAATGGAATTGAGAGGTCGTGGAATTTTTCTATGAACTTTTTCCAAACCTCACCCTCCCCCAATGGGCCCCACCCCAGCCCCCAGACAGAAGGCTCACAATTCCTAAAGGGAGCAAAACCCAAACTCAATGCCATCAAACCGATTCACAACTCACAGCAGCCCAAGGCTATCAATCTTTAAAGACACAGTCTCCTCTTCTCTGACAGGGGCTTGAACCCCCAACCTTCAGGTTAGCAATCTGAGGCTTTACCTGGCCATTCAGCCAGGGTTCCTAAAGGGAAGGAGGCAAAGGCTGGTGTAAAGAAAACGCTGTCCTGCTGCCAGGCTGCAGGGCATGCAGAGTCCCTCAAGAAGGTCTGCCCAGAGACCTGGCCAGACAGCTGGGCCCAGGCCAGCCCTCCTGTGGGTCAGGTCTGCATCACCACTGAGCAGATCCAGGGTACCTAGGAGGCAAACAATAAGCACATCCAGTCGCTTTAGATGTTAAAAAAGTCACAATTGGGTCAACATTACACTATTTCTAAACAGCCAGCTTTTTTTGGGGGGGCGGGGGCAGGGGTTACACCTAGCTGCTCATTTCAGGATGAATACTCTACATCCTCCTTTTGAAAAATGGGGACTTAGGAACCCACAAACTGAGAATTCCACTGACTTGGCAAGGCAGTCCTAGTGGGGCGGGGGTGGGGGGTGGGGAGTGGGGGTGTTTTTCAGTTATAGAACCAGAACATTGTCACGGCCAGCCCCTAGGATGTTGGGAGGTTTGCTTTTCAGAGAACGACGCTGGGTTTCTGTTAGGAGCGAGAACCAAAATGCGCAAGTAACTTGGAATGGCCCCCCAAAAAACCCTAATAAAACAAAAAAAGAAAGAAAGAAACACAATAGCAATGTATAAATGATGTGTTTTACATAATTGATGTATGGATTGTGATAAGAGTTGTATGAGCCCCCAATAAAATGATTTAAAAGAAAAGGGAATCATTTGATAAATACCAGTGACAACTATCAACCCACCAGAAAAGTAAACAATGGGAAATACCTTCTATGGGGGGGGGGGGGATAGAAGTGTTCCCTCAAATCTATAAACATCAGCCATAAGGCACTTTCCGTTATCACCTGGTATGCTTAAAACCTTGGTGGCCCTGCTGGGTAAGCACTGGACTGATGGTACTGTTCGCCTCAAGATGAACGGTTCAAACCCACCAGCCACTCCTCGGGAGAACGATGAAGTGGGATGCTCCCTTCAAGAAGTGCACCTTTGGAAACCGCAGGGAGGCTGCTGACTCAGTGGCAGTGGCGACGGTGGGATCGCACCCTTGCTCGTCTCTGGTGAACAACAAGGTACCCGTCTGTGACATCAGAGGGGCAGTGGCAAGGCTGGACCGCACGACCCTGGTTCTGAACCCCTTGGGTTTCACGAACAAATAAATGATGTGGTGACTTTGAACTTTGGCTTTTTGAGGGAAGTCCAGGTGCTGCTGGGAAAGGACACCCAAAGGCATTGATTTCAAGTCCCGGAGGGAGTGTGGGGCCCTGCGGTGCCCTTCACAACATGTGCGCTCTCTGAGAATCTAGGAGGGATGGCAGGACCCAGGAGAGGAGACTAAGAGAGGCAGGTTCCCTGTGACGTAGCAGTCATGACTTCACCCGTGGCCCAGAGTGGTGCTGGATGCCAAGGAAGAAAGGTGTGTGTGTGTGTGTGTGTGTGTGTGTGTACACGCACACGCCCAACCCTCTCTTTACAGACTGTTTCTACAGACAAGGCAGCCTCTCTCTTCCCTAAGCTCCTTGTAAACACACCCAGAGGCTAACACACCAGGGGAACATCCAATGGACAATAAAGGGAAATTAGATTATGTCATGCCTCCACCATAGCAGCGCCCACTGGCTCTCCCAGGGAGAGTCTTGCCAAGGCTGCCGCCGAGGCATGAAGTGGGAGCGTGCTCCCACTCGGCGCAGATGGAACGCATGTAGCAATCGCCTGCCCAAGCAGACTGTGAAACCGGTTTTGAGTGCCACCAGCGTCTTAGCAGAAGTCTGGGACAGCGGTGTTGTTTTTCCAAAACCATCTTGTTTTTGTCTAGCGCCTTCTCTTCAAAGACGCTTGGAGGCGACCACGGAGGCCTTGTCATCACATGCAGTCTTACAGGACAGCAGTCCTACCTAGTTCACAGGCAGAAAAGCAAATCATGCTCAGACTGTTTAGGTCACAGGTGGTGGGGCTGCACGTCCAGCCCCCAGGCTGGATAAGGCCGAGAAATCGCCCATGCCTACTGACATCGCACGCCTCACCTAGGAGCTCCAGCCAACACATGAGGAGTTGACCAGTGTGGCCCCTGAGTGAGGATATAAATGTCCAAAAGGGCCTTGGCAGAAAAAAGGTTCCCCATCCCCTGATGAGACGAGCCAGTTCGAGATGAGCTGCTTAGCCGTTTGTTTCAGCCAATGTGGAGGAGGAATCCCGGCTGATGCCGTGAGCCTGGGAGGACCTTCCTGCCAGGTGTCTACATTCACTCACACACGAATCCGGAGCTGGAGCCTGGTTCATGCCTGGCCCTATTTTTGACAGCAGGAAATCTCTCTCCGAACCAAAGAACGATCCCTGCCCTCGGGGAAGTTAAAGTCTAGAGAGGGCGATGATGATCTCTAACTGCCCAAGAGCAAGCCTGAAACCCTGGTGGCATCATTTACTGGCAGGTCAATTAAGCTCAAACAGAATCCAGTCTGGTGACTACCCAGCCCACGGTTCAACTCGCTTTAATTGCTCTATGTCGTGAAAGGTATAGGAACGCTTGTGGTCTCTGCTGGGGGAAGGGGAAGGCACACGTTTTTAAATTGAGACTTAAAACCCAACAAAACAATCCCACCAATTACCACACCATGCAATCAAAGTGTTTTGAGGAGAGTAGCTCTTCCCGCGGGAGGGGGTAGAAGGTTTATAAGTTTGGACCACATGGTGCTAACGGCTATGTCTTACCTGCCACCCTAAACGCGGGCCGGGTGACTATTTCACTGACTCGCGGTTTGTTTGCTCAAGAAGAAGGGTAGCAAGAAAGGCCCTTGGCAAGATGGACCGACACCGTGGCTGTCGTGATGGGTTCGAACGTAAGGACAGTTGTGAAGCTGACGCAGGACCAGGCAATGTTTTGTTCAGTTGAACACTAGGTCATTAGGAGTTGAAACCAACTCCATTTTCCAGGGCACGTGTGTTAGACAGGGTTCTCTAGAAAAACAAAACCAGGACACTTAGAATTTTAGATAGATTAGATAGATAGATAGATAGATAGATAGATAGATAGATAGATAGATAGATAATGAAGAAATAAGCAGCTAATTCATCCACAGAGGGCTCAGTTCAACTCACTTCCGTGAGACAGTTAATAGACTGGCAGTCCTTCAACTCACGAGGGCTGCTGGGTGCAAGTCAAGGAAGCAGACAGCTGAGTCTTCTGTAAAGCAATACAGGCAGTCCAGCCACAGGGAGCAAATAGCAGGGCAGGTCAAACAGTCAGCCAGATGACAGGGTCCTACAGTCCCCAGCTCAAGTTATGTATACACCAGCAGTGTGACGACGCAGGTCTCGAAGGAAGCTCAAACTATAGCGACACGGTCCACGGGGTGGGTGTCCTACATAGTGTAGCTCGCAAGTCGATGCAGAGAACTAGCCGCACACTGGTCGGATCATCAGAGAGCAAGAGACAGAAAGGCGGGACTCGCCAAGCCATTTATCTCTTTGCCCTTCACTTAAACCTTATTAATCCCACATGTGTGTACTGGCCAGGTTGGTACAATAAACCTACCTAACACAACACCTAACTATTCAGTTGGACAAATTAGCCCATGCTTGGGAGCCGAAATATTCTTGCCACTCCAGGAGATTTCATGACTCTCAATGAATACGAAAACTTGTCTCTTTCTTCTCTGGTTCAACTAACGTGTGGATTTGCTGGTGTGCTCGCTACTTAATCTCATGGCGTTTATAAACTACAGTAGCTTAAACGCCGAGCGGGTGCACTAAAACCTTTGTCAGTCTCCCTCCAACTATACATCAGATACACATACCTGCTCTAGATTCTAGAATCTACTGTGCCCAGAGATTCAACACTGCTCATTGCTATAATTTGGAGGCAAATATAGCTTGGAAAGAGGACAGCTTCCCTGACCGAGCTATGGCGTAACGATGAACCTATGCAACCAACTGAATGTCTGTTTCTGGAGGATTTAAAAATTCACATTCCTTTCTATTTAAAACACCCCCATTGAAATCTCTTTAAAAAAAAAACAAAAACCAAAAAACGAAACCCCAAATCATCACCTTGCACAACACTCAAGCATCACAAAATATTTCAGGGAAAAATGACAAATTAGACATTTAATCTTTAAAGACATGGGTCCTGAAATGGATTTTGGTTTGCTTCATTGTTCAGACGAAACTGTTTTAGAACCGATGACAACTAAAAAATTCATTATTACCCGAAACGACGCTTGATTTCAAAAGATGGAGGACTTCACTCAGACATTACGGGGGGAAAAACAATCTGTACAGGTTGATTTTGCCAATACAGGATCTACTCTCCAGAGGCGCCACTGCATGTGCTGAAATGAAGCTAATACTGATGGTACACTATTCTCTTGCTGCTTTTCCCACGGCACTTTCAAAGCTAATGTCAACGGCGTGGAAAGATGACTGGTTATAGTGCCCCATCCAGCAACAGCCCCTTTCGAAAGCTGCTTCAGAGATCTAGAAAACACGACACACTCTGATGCAGACCCACTGTTTAATTAGAATAGAAAAAGTATCAGAGAGACGAGCGAACAGAGCAACAGGAACGATGATCGTGTTTCGTACACACAGTGGGCCCCACTGCACCACAGCCTTTCCCCCCACCCGGCGCCACCAGGGAGCCATATGGTACGTCCTTGGACACTGGTGGGACCCCCCTTCAAGTCGTCTCTAGCCTTTTATTGCCTTTCAGAGGATCTCATTCAAGCCCCACACTTAGAGGGTGCTGAGAAGATGGACGCCTTATTTTTGTAGATGGTCAACTTGAGGGCAACGTGGAAAGTGGTCTAGGTGAGACTGGAACCCAGGTCTTCTGGCTTCGACCCATTCTCTTCCGGTCCCAGGGCCAGATTCCCTTCAGAGGTCCGCGGTGGGAAACACTGGGGTGACCGATGTGCATGCTAGAAACAGATTCCTCCTTGAGCCCCATGTATCACCTCAGTTGTTGTGGATGGTGTCAGCGCGCACGTGTGTGTGTGTGTGTGGGGGGGGTGCCCACATGTCCACATCACTGTGGGGGCGGGGATTGTAGCGGTCCTCTTTACTAATCGAGGGCACAGTTGGCAGGTATGTTGGCACAATTCGTACAGATAAAGCTTCAATAGCCTAGCTGTCTTCTGATTTTTAAATAAACACAGGCTGAATGCTATAATTAAGATCAGAAGTGCCCCGGGAAGACCATATGGTGAACAGGAAGTTAAATAAAAAAGCAGCTGGCTGGGAGTTGGGAAAGTGTTTCTGCTAAAGGTAGAAGGAATACATTTTAAAATAAAGTACTTTTTAACTTTGCTGCCCGCAAGAGAACCATCATCTCCCTTCAGGAGCCATGGCTGGGGCGCCAGTCATGGGAAGAAATGGCGCAGAGGCCTGGGCGTGCGGAGGAGAGGCTTGGGCGTGCGGAGGAGAGGCCTGGCGCTCAGCGGCTCACTGAGGGGACTGTGTGTCCCCTGTGGAGGGCCGCCCCCCACTGACCTCAGCCAACCTCTCGGGTAGGGGGGTGGGATGGGAGTGTTCCCTGGGGATTGATCAGGCAAGCCTTGCAAAGCTGATGAGTGCAGTGGTCCCACTGATGCCTGGAGGTCCTGGAGTCTAGCTCCTTTTTTAATAGTCAGAAGACAATGGCATCTCTATGCCCACAATGGCTGCAGTGTGAGCCCCTCCCCGCCTTCCATGACCCCATTCAATCCCCCACCATGAGCAACTGCCCCAGGTTTAATGGTCTGTATGAGGAGAGCACCCAGGCACAAAAGGAGGTGTCTCCAGGTTCAATGAACATTTAGCAGCCATTCAGTCAGTCAGGAACAAAAGATACCCCCCCTCACCCCCCTGCCACTCACCTCCTCCGCCAGGCAGAGGCTTTAAGTCCCCCAAAGCCACTACCACCACCACCACCCCAAGTCTTTCTGCTGAGGGGGGGGGGGGCAGGACCCCACACTGTGTTAGGATCATTGTGCAAACACGGTTCCTGGTGGTTTTTTACCTTCAACCAAAGACATCTGCCTAAAAATGGGACTCTTTTGTCCCATAAGAGGAAGCTTGGGGGTGGGGCACAGACAAGAAGAAGGAAAAAGGCGCCCACGGAAAGGGGTGGGGGGAGGGCAGGCCAGTAGACAGAGCTTCAGTTGTACTCTGGAATCTTTATTAGAAAAGTAGCCCACCTCCTTCTTGACTTTAAATGTTTATTAGGGTTCACTGCTATTTTTATTAAGGAACCCCATGTTGACTTTGCAAGGCTGCTTCAATTATTCAACTACCCACATCAGCAACACCCCCCCAAGGGCAGGCTACTCAACACAACATGCATTCCCAAGGCCCGAAAGCACTGCTGCCCTAATTAAGGGCCCCTTGATGCCCTTACCTTGGATTTCTACAGCAAGGCTTTGGGTAACGGTCTGAAGGGTCAGAATTTGCGAGCTGGTCCCTAACACTCCCCCCACTCCGGCCTGGTCACCTTACAGTGTTTACACAAAGCCCTAAGACTCCAAACGGCACACCTCCCACACAGAGGGACCCACCCACCCCTCTACCTAGCTGCCGAGTTGGATTAATCATACCCAGAGGAGCCCATTCCCAACCAAGCCTTCCAGTTTTGGCAGGCCTTGCTCAGCTGGCATTCCAGGCCTGGCATAACATTACATAATGAGAGCTTCGCTCCCTTCCTTGGGCAGCAAGTCAAAACAAACTTGCTGAACTCGACCCGGGACACCAGCTAGTTGCCCGGTGACAGGACCGGAGAGCACCCGGGACCGGACAGGGCAGAGTAGCGCTCAGCAGAAGCAGACCATGGCCCGGGAATGCACTGGGCTCCTTCTCACCATGGTCAGCCTTGACCTCTTGGAGAGGCCGTACACTAGACACTGCCTAGGTTTGAACCACATCCTGTTGGTAACGAGCTTGTTTTCTTTCACACGTTGCTATCGTTTGAGATTTTGACGAAGGTCCAGAAACCATTGAGTCTCCGGGGAAAGAGTCCAGGTGATAGCCCTCCTCAAAAGGAGCCCTGGTGGTGTCGTGGGTCATGCACCGGGCTGCTACTCACAAGGTCGGCAGTTTGAAACCACCAGCCACTCCTCAGGAGAATGAGAAAACTTTCTACTCCTGTAAAGACTGACTGTGGTGGAAACCCACCAGTGGCAGTTCTACCTGCCCTATAGGGTCTGCCTGGGTGCCAGTGAGTTCAGTTTGGGGTTGACAGGATGGCAAGTGGTGGGCATGACACCAGAGGGCAGTTTCCTACCAGTGTCTAGCTGTCCATTCATCACTGGCAGGGCTCCTATGAAGAGCAAGATTGGATTTTCTATGGATTATTTGCTACATCACAAATCCTGCTCAAAAGTTTCCAATATTGGCTTATGCATGAATTCCAGCTCACTGTTTCCTAGTGAACCTTTTGCAGCGATGACTACTAATCTGTCCCCACTGCCAACACAAACCTCCCGATTGTCACACATCAACACCCGGGCCATCCGACAAAATCGGGATTTCAAGTGGAAAATAAGTAGATTCACACTGAACACAGGGAATTTCACACAGCAACGAATTCGGAATGTGCAGGGCATGCACAGCGCTTCCCACCAACGGGTCACAACAAACAGCACTGCTTCTTGAATCCGAGGGGGCACTGTGTGGGGCAGGAAGAGTGAAAGACGTCAAGAGGTCTGGATTTGAATCCTCTAACACCATGCGGGTCCATAGCTACACAACTTGACACCTGCCACTTTCCTTCTCTCTAACCCGCCGTTTTCCTTAGGGATAAAGTGCAGGGCTGGGCAGGGCAGGTAGGTGTAAATTGTCAAGCAACTTTCAAGGGTCTATCAATCCGCCCACCGCCAACCACGGTGAGCAAATGACTCTCAAGGGGTTAACTGCTCAAGGGATTGTTCAGATTTCTATCTTCGGGTCTTGTGGGTCCTTTTCTCTGACCTTGAGTTACTTCCCTTGACTTGTGTTGCAAGTTCAGGGTAAAGGGAAGACCTCGGTCTGGTTATGTCGACCTTACCAAGGACCTCCTGCCCGACTGGCAACATTCAATTCGCTATTTATTATCCCACGTTTGTTGTCAGGGGCTGTCCACTTTATGTCACACCCTGGTGACCCTAATAGGCAGGGGAAGGCTGCTCCAGGGGGTTTTCTGGGCTGGCATTGTTACTGGGCAGGGCATCAGGGGTTTTCTCCCAGAATGTGGGGGTTGGATTGGAACCACCAACCTTGTGGTCAAAAGAGGAATGCCTAACCATTGGGCCACAGGGGCTCCTTATTCACTACTCATTCACTACCCCATCTCCTTATACACAGGACTGCTGCGGCTAACTTCCCTAGATCATCTATTTTTAAATTCTGGAGACAACAATATTTTCTTAATAAATCAGGATCCTAATTACCGACATTAATTACAGGGGCGAACCCTGAGCACTGTTTGCCCCGAATCGAAAGAGCCCCAGCTTAACGAGCTTGGAGCGTTCCTCTGCTCTCCCTCCCGTGTCAGGAGCTGGCAGGCTCCAAGACTAGAGCCTTCTGCTGACGCAAAACGACCCTGAACAGGACCACGACCAGAAAGAGACTCTGTTCAGCCCAGCACAGAGGGCATCCCTGATCCCAGTGCTCTGGAGACAAGCTCCTCCAAAGACACCCAGAAAGTAGGAGGGGCTCCAGGTGGGCGAGACCTCCCTGGGGACCCAGCAAAGGCCCACCCCATGAAGGCCGAGGCACGTACGACCTGCAAGGCTTACCCTTGTCCCCTCGGCAAGCCAGAGCCTGGCATACCACGCGGGGCACAGAAACGTCAGCCCCAGGGGACGGAGTAGACCCAAGGGCTGGTGCCCCGTCACTCTGGAAGTCACCAGGCTTTGTATTTCCATCTTCTTTGTCCCGAAGTAGATAAAGGGAGACTAGAAACCTTGCCAACGCCATCAACGAAATGTGCCGTTGTCAGCTACTCTCATAATCTTGACCACACCTACTTTTTGGTCCCGACAAGGCTTGGGCAGCAGGGCAAGGCTTCGGTGAGGAGTTTGGGGTCTGAGTAAGCAGGGCCTGAAAGATCTACGTGGGCCCCCAGGCTTCACTCTATAATTTCAAGTCTCCCTTTAATCCTCACTTGCCAAGCGAATGAGATGGTCAACTTTTAAGACTGGCCCGGGGACCAAGTCCTCCAACCGCCAAAGTGCATAGTAGAACCACCGTGCCTGGGTTATCAGCCGATGTTACAAAAGATGCAGGCACGTCTCCAGGCTTGTCGGAGTTCGTTCATGCAGAGGTATTCGAGATTCAGCTGCCTGGGTAACTTAGCGCCTATCTTTTTAGGCTATCCAAGTCCTTAGGGCGCCATAGCCTTTGCATTAGGGAACCCTGGTGGTGCAGTGGTGACACGGTGGGCTGCCAAGCACAAGTCAGCAGTTCAAACCCACCAGCGGCTCCGCTGGAGAAAGGCTTGGCTTTGGGAAACCCACAGCGGCAGCTCTACTCTGTTGGGCAGGGTTGCTATGAGTCGGAATTAACTGGAGGGGCAGTGAGTCTGGCTTGGGGAGCCTTTGGATTCAAATGACAGGATGCCGAAGCTATGACATCACCAAAACGCTACTCTGATGGCACTGCTCGGAAACGGAGAAGGCAGAGGCTGGGAGAGAGTCGGCTCAGGGGTAGAATCTCTCTCCTCTTCTGAGACTCCCCCCACCCCCACCCCCACCCCAGCGTGCTTCTCCATGCTCCTCCCTGGTGTCCAGATGACACCCATTAAAGCCAGGCGCTGCTCCACAAGAGCTCTTGGCCTCCGGCGAGAAGAATAGCATCCAAAATGTGCTTGCCAAGAG
Organism: Echinops telfairi; assembly: GCF_000313985.2. Classification (NCBI taxonomy): domain Eukaryota; kingdom Metazoa; phylum Chordata; class Mammalia; order Afrosoricida; family Tenrecidae; genus Echinops; species Echinops telfairi. The sequence goes on from NW_022103968.1 coordinate 16,439,723, forward strand.
CCCGTATATTTAAACAAGTCAGGATGGCAGGAGGAAGCTGCCTGGGCGTCATCAGAGAGAAGAAGTCAGAGGCTGTGTAGTTTTAAGTGGGCCACACCTGCAGTCATGCCTCGGACAGGGCTGAGGCTCCCTACCCACCCTGCTGCCAAGAGCAATGGAAAGCATGGCTGGACCAAATGTCCACCTTCCGTCAAGGCTCTACAGGGCGGTGCGTGGGGGGGTGGGAGTCAGAAGAGGGGGCATTATTTAAGGGCGCATCCAACTTGATAGAAGAACTTCAGCTCTGACCATGGTCCATCCTTGTTCTGAGGAGGATGGGAAGAGGGAAGGGAGGGGGCACAATTGGGGTAGGGATACAATATGGTCTTGCAGAATCAAAACCCCTCATTGGATGGACTCGTGCCTCTTGACCTGGAGAAAATAATATGCCAGGCCTGCTCCTGCCTCAGGGGTGCATGCCATACCATGGAGGCTGTTGAGATGACAAAGGCTCCTCCTCTTCCTCCTCCTCCTCCTCCTCCAGAAGCCCACATCATGAGTCCTGGAAGGCGGCCGAGAGGACCACACAGGATGGAGTCCATGCGGCACGCTCCCAGCACTCACGCCCACACTCACCCAAGACATACCATGAATAAGTCTACAAAAATGTGGGTTTCTTCTCACCACCATCTTGCGCCTAACCCCTCCCCCACCGTTGGCAACCACCACGCACAGGATTCTGCTCCGAATTCAGGCGACGGACGGGAGCAGGTGACAAGCGAGGGACCCCCAGCACACCTCCACATCCAAAGCTCCCTCTCACCACTGGACCCTGCTTCCCATCAAGCTCTGTAAAAGCCACATCTTAACTATCCTAACCAAGTGACCTAATTTTTCTTCTTCTCCACATTTGCGGGATCCAAGTGATTCTTTACTGTGGGTGGTAACAAGAGTCTTAACTGTTTCTAATTATTTAAAAAACAGAACCACACACACAAAACAAAAGTCTATGCTGCCAATAGCCCAGAGACCGAAGCCGCAGCTTCCGGCAATAAAGATTTTTCCTCCCGACCAGCATGCAGAGTATCTGGAGATCATGTGTGGCCAGCTCCGAGCATCTCCCACATGGGCCGGGCCCGTCTGCCTCGGGGTTAGGGTTGTGGGCGGGGGTCCTACCTTTCTTTGAAAGCACTGGGCAACCCCACCCTTCAGGCCTCACTGCTACCCAATCCCTCTCCAGTGGAGCCTCGAGCAAGGGACGTAAGAGATGGAGGGCACGTCGGCAGCATGGTTGCCATCTCTTTAAAACTGGGCGATCATTCTTACTTCCTGGGAGGATTCAAAGGGTTGAGACACGAAAAGTTGATACCCCATTCAATAAGCGGAGCGGGGTACCCGGGAAAACACAAAGCCAAACTCACCGCCATGGAGTCGATTTCAACTCATAGCGACCCTACTGGGCAGGGCAGGACTGGCCCTGTGAGTTTCAGAGAGTCTAACTTTTTACATGAGTAGAAAGCCTCCTCTTTTACTTGCCGAGCGGCTGGTGGTTTCAAACTGCTGGTCCTGGTGCTTAGCGGGCCAACACGCCACCACTACATCACCAGGGCTCCTGTGGTAAACAGGAAGTGCTCAATGGAGGTTACCAGTCAACCCCAACCCACAGCCACCATGCCCATTCCCACGCACAGCCAACCTGCAAAACAGCCTAGAACTGCCTAGACTTTAACCCCTCGCCGGAGCACATGGCCGCCAAGCCTTTCTCCTACCGAGCAGCTCCTGGCTTTGCACTGCTGGTCTTGTGGTCAGCAGCTAGGGGTGGGTGGGGGGGGGGACACACCGTCAATCAATGTTAGCGAAGAGCTTCTTTACAAAGCAGGTTGCGACCACATTGACTTCTCTCGTGGTGGGGAAGGGGAGGGGCTGAAATGAGAATACTGAGGAAACATGTAATCCAATGGCTTCCACTCAATGCTGGTGACATTAATATGAAGCCCAGTCGTTCCCCGGCCAGGGACGGGGCTTGCAATTCTCCCCTTCCGAACCAAAGCGGTGGCTTTTTAACCACATTACGTTGCTGTGATTGTTACCTGCCGTCAAGTTGGCCCTGTCGGTGTCGCAACCCCATAGACGGTAGACTGAAACAGTGCTTGGTCCTGAACCATCTTCTGATGGGCTGCAGATGGACACAATGTGACCCAGAAGTTTTCCATTGGCTGGCTTTCAGGGGACAATCACCAGGCCATTGTGCCTAGTCTGTCTCAGTCTAAAAGCTCCCAACCTGTTCAGGATCACAACATGTGAATGGGCACTGGCAGAAGAGACAGATGTATCATGGTCACACACGACCCTCATGGGTCAGGACGTGAACAGGGGCTCCTTCATCAAAGGCTGAGAAGTCTACCACAACCCCTACCCATTACTGGTGGGGAAGAGTAAAGAACATTAAAACCCTCGGTAATTAATACACAATAGCAAATGTTGACAGATTCGTGCCAGGGTTCTTACAGACACCAACTAATTCATTCCAAGGCAGGTACAATCATTTCCCCACTTCAGAGATGGAAACACGTGGGCTTCGACAGGTCCTGGTCATTCAGCGAGCCAATGACAAAGCTAGAAATCATCACCCCTCCATTAAGGAGGCTTCCCAGTAGTTATAACCAATTACCAATGTTACTCTCTCCTCTGGCAGGATGTGTTATCCCAGGAGTGCTTGCAAGAACCAGGACTTTGTGTCCGAAAGGATGGACAGGCACACAGACATCACGACGGGAGGTCTGTCCACCCAAGACCCAGGATGAAGAAGCAAACATGGGAGAAGTGGGGAGAACTTCTTTCAGCTAAGTCTGAACCTCTAGTCTAACCGACATGCTGTCATGGAGTCCGTTCAGACGCACGGGCACCTGCACCTGCACTCTCAGGACATGAAAAGAATCCAGTAGCAACCTCATGGAGCGCGGTTGGTGCAGTGGGTGACGTGTGGGGCAGCCCAGACCTTCTCCCGGGGAGAGAGATGAAGCTGTGTGTTCCCATGAAGACCTGCACACAGTCTCAGAAATGCCAGGGTGGGGGGCAGTTCGACCTGTCCTCTTGGGTCATCACAAGTCGGAATCCACTGGGTGGCGGTGGTTTTGTGCATTGCCACCTCTACCCGGCGGCCTTCAGTTTCTACCCAGCTGGTTGAGCATGCCCAGAGAGGGCAACTGGTTTCCCTGCACTGTCGTGTGGCTTCGTGTTCGTGGAATCCTCAGCTGGGAGGATGAGGGATGTGCTCGCCGTGTTTTCCCAATACAAACAGTCAGCACTTTCATCTGTAAGTGCCCCTAGCATGCCATCTGCCACCCCAATAAGGAAGGGGGGGAACCCCCTTCTCCTGTCGGTGTTTATCGAAGCAGTGTCGTGTTTCTGGTGACAACCAGGTAGAGGGCAGGTGTTTGGGGGGTGGCGGGTGGCGGGTGGCTACAGGGGGGAAGGGCTGCTCATTTTGTACGCTCCACTAGGAGCAGCTTCCAGAGAATTGCGACACACTCGGGGCCCCAGGGGGACAGCTGCTCCACAGGAGAAAACAATGCCACCACTGACCCTTTCGGGCACCGCCATCCGTCCGTTCAAAGTGCAAAAAGGCAACTTGTTTGGTAGTGGCTCATCTGCCTGCCTCGGTACCTAAGCTTGGGGTGGGGAGTGTGCACGCGTGCGTGTGTGCGTGAGTGTAAACGGAAGCCATTCTTCTCTCACCCACCTAGGTATTCATGCCTGGGATAGGTGGGGGCATAAAGAGAGATGACACCATTGCCCTCACCTGAAGGACTTTTCTCTACCAGAAACCAGTTGCCAACCAACCCAACAGGTGGTTCTCATTAAAGTCCCTCCTTTCAGCCAAATCCCAGCGCCCCGACTCTGCCACACTGTCCAAGAGATGAGAGAGGCCTTCAACTAGGAAGAGAGACAGGCAGACAGGTGCACAGACAGGGCCGTCAGGTACCTTGCAGAAGGCAGTGAATTGCTTCTTTGCTCCCTCCATTCCCCATCCCTCCAGGTTTTGTTTTCTGCACGGGGCCACTGCTCCCCCTTTCCAACTGGCTGACATGGCAGGTCTCCAAGTAATGACAGAGACAGGAGTGAGACGGCACAAGCATTCCCACATGTCTAATCAGGGTAACCGTGCTGGGCAGCGCTCACAGCAGAAGCACCCTTCCCCACTCGCTCAAGGGTGACACTCTGAGCTGGGGGACCTGCAAAGTCACAGCCAGGACCACACCCACACCTGGTGCCTGCTGTTCTCCTGATGAAAGCGCTCTGCTCAGAAGCCGTGTCAGCCACACGGCAGCCCGGGCCTCCGCAGCACAGGGCAGCCGATGGGAATGTGGCGATGACAGGCAGGCACACCAAGCACACCGAGTTCTCTCTCTCAGCCGTGGCTTCAGTAGGGTCCTGGGCCGTAAGGACAATGGATGAGCCGAGTGGGTCAAGAAAGACAAAGGTAAAGCACCCACCACCCTGGATGACCTAACTGGGCTTCCAGAATACCACAAGCAACCTAACAACGAACACCCCAAGGCCTCGCTGCCTACAGGGCCTGCCATCGCTGGCTACCTGCTCATTTCATTTCCCTTTGCCTGCTGCTGTCAGTAGGAGCCCGGGGTGCAACGGTTACCCGTCGGGCTGCGATCCACAAGATCGGCAGTTCCAAACCACCAGAGCTGCCCCAGGGGAGGAAGACGGAGCTCTCTGCTCCACCCTTGAAGAGGTGGTCTTGGCATTCCCAGGCGCAGTCCTGCCCGCCCTGTCTTTTCACTACGCGACGGCATCGACTCCAGGGCAGGGAGTGCGGGTTCGGTGTTTCCTCGGGTTCTTTGACCACTGACTTAACATCCAGCAAATGAGGCGTCTGAGCCCGGTTTTCTCCCTAGTGCAGGGGGAAGCCGGGAGACCCAGGAAAAGAGAGAATTGCTCACCGTGACGGAGCCGTCACCTTGGCGTGGAGGAGAGCAATCACGTCAATGCTACCTTACAAACAGCGAGAATGAAAATGATAGCAAAGGGTTGCCCAGGACGCAGGCCAGGTGGCGAAATTGCTCTGCGCCGTGATGGGCGTATGACTTTAAGCTGCTGGCGTGCTTAGGGGCCATCGAGTCAGTTTGGACGCACAGCGGAAGGCAACGCCGCCCGGTCCTGCTCCAGGCTCACGACCGCTCCGGTCTTGAGCTCAGAGCTGTAGCCACTGGGTCTCTCCATCTCCTTAAGGGAGGACCTTCCTATTTTCCATAACCCTGCTCCTTTCCCAGGCCCGCTGTCCTTTCCCAGGGTCGGGCTTCTCCTGGTAACATGTCCCAAGTATGTGAGACAGAAATTTGCCAGCCAGCCATCCATGCTATGGTTTCACGCATATGTTAAACCCCAGAGAACTGTACATCAAGGAGTCAGTGTTATTGTGTAATGGGTGTTTCACAGGTAGATATATTAAATCTGCTTCAAAAAAGAAGCCAGGTGCTCACACCTAGAGTTTTACGGACACAAACAGACTCTGAGTCCTGAAAACATGCAGTGACATGTGATACACGAAGCCAAACGACAAGGGATCTAGCCCAGCGGGAGGCTGGTTGGAAAACGTGTGGTCCGACCGGATGCAGGTTAAAATAAATAAACAACTCCCTGCTATGGGGTCAGTACTGCCGCGTAGTCCCCTAGTGGCCAGGGTAGACCTGCCCCCGAGACCTCAGCTGTCTGTGGGAGGAGAAAGCCCCGTGTTTCTCCCACCACAGTGGAAGGGGACAGAGAAAAACAAATAGCCTCTCCCTTCAGAAGCAAACAAACCCCTTCTCCACACCTGCGCCCCAGGAGCTTTGAGTGGCTGCTCAAGGCACTTGTTCCTGTTGGCCAACTCAGGGAAGGGGCACAAAGCTCACCCCACCTTTCTTTGAAGTCGGCACCCCATTTTTACCCTCAATCGAAACGCTGGTGGTTGGAACCTACCTAGAAGCACCACGGAAGCAAGGCCTGGTGATCTGCCTCCGTGAAGACGGCAGCCCAGGGCAGCCCATGGGGCAGCTGTCCCCCATGAGGCACGGGGGTCTCCGTGAGTCAGGCCTGACCGAGCAGGCAATGGGGCCTGGTCTGCCCTCTGGAACTACATATGTGCATGTCCGGAGGCCTGAGAAGATTCCAGAAGGCATGCCGCTTCCCTCTCACCCACCCTTCGCCTGCGTTCTCGCAAATGGTGGGAAGCAGAAAGAAAGCGGTCGGAGGGACAGAGCTGTGAACAGACAGTGGGAACTCCCCACCCCCGGTCATCCTGAGTTCCCTACAGTTTCAGGGCGTCGGGTGTGCCAACCCTGCAGGGGAAGCATGAACTTCTCACTTGCCACTGGGTGCTGGCAAAACACAGAACCCAGCAGGGAGGGGCTGGGGGTAGCGGGGCAGTACACATTGATGGAGGACCTCCGTGATGGTCTCTCCTGGCCTGGGCCCCGGCCCTGCAGATCTCCCTCAATCCAACAGCGTTTCCCACCAGATCTGTTTTCCTAAATGGCCAGAGGCTACCGCCAGGGCATGGGGCTGAGCCATAGGGGTGGAGGCAAGGCTTGTCAGAGCAAGTGGCCGATCAGTCGGTCGGTCGGGTAGGGAACAGTCAAGTGAGCCGGCTGTCTCCTTCAGTCACCCCATGCCTCCAGCTCCCGACTCTCACTTCCTCCTTTGCCTCTTCCTCATCCTCAGCCCCCACCCCAGGAGAAGGAGCTGGCATTTCACAAATAGAAGCTCCCATGGTGAGCACAAGCACTCATCTTTCACAGAGAGCAGTGCCTGTCACAGCACCAACGGCTGGCTGGTACATCAGCTAGGGGTGGCAGGGCTGCAGGGGCATGTGTGGGCACCCCGAGACTCACACATGTGTCCCCAAAGCAGCCTCCTTCCGAGTTTCCAGGCCAGGCAATGATCGAGAAAAACAGCCTTGGAAAAGCCAGCCAAAACATGCCACGCCTACCATCCTGTTCCCCTCCAGAACAGAATGATGACATTTTAAACAAACCTGACCGCAGAGAGGCCTGTGATGGCCTCTCAGAAATGCGACAGAGAGGGGTGTAGGGTGAAGGCCAAGGGATGACATAACTCCTAGTATCATCTCGTGTTAGAGGAGCAGCTGATACAATGACCACCCTTCAAATACAGTACCCTGGGCTGGCTCTGCTAAGGATGGGTAAAGAACTGAGACTGTCATCCCCTTGGCGTCCCCTAGCAACCCCTGTCCTTAATGAGAGCGGGTATGTAACACTGCAGCATCTGAGCTGCAAGATGACTCCTCCGTGTGCCTAAACCCCCACCATGTGCCACGCTGCTGTTAGTGAAGGGGCTGATCACCAGAAAGTGTGAGATCATGGGGACAAAGACAGACAGACTGACCGACGCTCATGGCCACCCGGTCTATTTCCCGGTCCTGGCCCAGTCCATAAATCGCTGCACCACCGGGCGCTGCTGTGCTTGAAGCAAAACCACCTGGCCTCTCCACGCACTGATCGGGTTATTTCACGGGAGGGTGCTGTAGGGTCTCCAGGAGCCCTGGGTTACTGGTGTAGTGGGCTACCCTACCCATTAGGCTGCTAGCCTCAAGGTCATCAGTTCAAACCCACCAGCTGTTCCTTGGGAGAAGGATGAGGCTTTCTACGCCTGTAAAGATTTACGGGAACCCACAAGGGCAGTTCTGCCCTGTGCTAGAGGGCAGTGTGAGTAGGAATCGACTCGATGGGTTTTGACGGGACGGCCATGCATTGGACAGACTCCAAAGCGACTAGAAGGCGAAAGAACGGGAATCCTGAGGAGTGCAAATGCGAATGTGGTTGGCTATTACCCAAGCGGTCGGAGGTGCAAGAACACGCAGGAATACCTCAAGAGAAAGGCCAGGTGATGGACTTCCAGTAAACTAACCACTGAAACCCCCAAGCGTCCAGTTCCACTCTGACGCGGGCTTACACAATGCACTGTGTGGCTGCGAGCATGCCACGCATCCCAGGCCCACGTCCTTTCCAGCAATGACCTCTGTCCCACAGGATGCCCAGGAACCACCAGACTCAGAGTGAGTGGGGGACAGGGAGGCATCCAGGCGGATGACAGCAGCTGTGACGTCAGCCAGGGTATCAGAATCCAGGGCTGTCCACACCCTAAAGGATGGGCTGTCCGGGACACCTTCCCAGCCTTAGCCTGCCCGTCCTGGCGAGGTACCAGCGTCAGAGGACGGGGGAGAAGGATGAAGACCTAAAAGAGCTCTCACTCAGCCTGTCTTTTCTGTCCAAGGAATGGCAAACAAGGTGGGGGCTCCCACTCCACAGCTGGTGATGGTGCACAGCGACTGGACTCACTGCCACTGAACCCGTGCCGACCCATAGTGACCCGCAGGACAGGGTAGATGCCCTGTGGTTTCCGAGACTGTAACTCCTTACAGGAGTAGAAAGACCAGTCTTTCTCCCCCGGAGCAGGTGGTGGTTTCAAAGTGCTGACCTGCTGTTAGCAGCCCAACTCGTAACCAATACACCACCCTGGAACATGTAGAAACTCCAATACAGGCACCATTGATACTGCTGCAGCGGTTAACACCGCAAGGAAGCTCCAGGCACCCATTTGGCTTAGAAGAAGTCTGCAATTAGTTTGAGAGCAGAAGAGGCGGAAAGGGAAAGGCCGAAGTAAAGGATGTGGGTGGGCAGTGCCCGTGGTCTGGGTCCAATTACTAACCTACAGGCTGGTGGGTCAGGCACACCCAACGGTGCTGCGGAGGAAAGACCTCCTAGCCAAGAGAAGCCTGGGGGGGATAGGGGCGAAGGGGGATGCCCGCTCCACCCGGCCACACCTGGGGCGGCTGTGAATCAGAGTTTAGGTTAGTTCCCACTCCAGTGAAACCGCTGGTCCGTTTGCACGGCACTGCGCCACTGCAAGGAGCTTGATGGTGCAGGAGATTGCACACACAGAACTGTGAGCCCAACGGTGGCGCCAACAGGCCCTCTGAGGGAGGATGAGGAGGCCCCCTGCTCCCTTAGATTCGGTCTCGGAAGCCCACGGAGAGGTTCCCCTCTCCCCTGTCGAGTGGCTGTGAGTTGAAATGGACTTGAAGGGAGTGGATATGTGTGTTGAGCTATCGGACGGCATTCTGGAAGGTTCTCAAGGCCTTTGGTCGGCATACTTTGCCACACGGCAACTACATGAGATGCAGCAGCAATGTGCAGCTTTGGAAATGGCCTCATGGTGGCCCCAGATGCCTAGCGGGCCACCCGATTCAGGAATGGAAGACCTTCAGAGGTTTCAGGGAGCGCCCTCAGGGCACAGCCAAGTGTTCCAAGAAGCGGCCAATATGCAGGAAACAAGGGCACAGGCAATGAGACCCATCTACCATCCTTTCAACCATGTTTGCAGAGGGCTGGGAGGGACGCATCCGCCCATCAACTGTGTCCTTTGGGATGTCAAGTATTTTAGTGTTGCTCACCCCAGCCCTGGTGGCATAGTGGTTACTCGCTGGGCTGCTAACTGCAAGGTCAGCAGTTCAAAACCACAAGCCACTTCTCACGAGAAAAGTCAGGACTTTCTAATCCCATAAGCATTACAATTCCAGAAACTCAATGGGGCAGTTCTACCCTGTCCCACGTGAGTCGGCATTGACTCAAGGACAGTGAGTTTTGGAGGGGGAGAGAGAGAGAGAGAGAGAGAGAGTTCTCCCTAGCTATTATACGACTTTAGTGACCAGAGGAGTTGGGAACGGACTTCAAAATCCTAGTTGAGCAGAATGAAGAATTCTAATGGAGTCTCAGCGCAGAGCAACGCAGCCAGCCGAGTGGCTCTCTGTTTTCCCTACAGTAACGTACGTGGAGAAATCAAGTCGGCAGGAAATGAAGCAATCTCTCTATTCCTTTCACATGACTGGCAAGCAAAGAGAACATGTTGCCCGTGGCACCCTGCTTTTTAGAAATCAGACAGGGCACAAGCCGCAGCCATTTATAGGATGTGGTCTAATAAACGGAAGCCCAGTTTCATATCCTCCCACCAGCGCGGCGCACTCCCGCCTCGGGGAGTGGCTTTGCAAGGTTAGCACAAGTTTCCTTTCCCCCAATGTAAAGGTTGAGAGGTTAATGAGCACGTGGCAGCTGCCGCCTGCCCCCGCCCGAGGACCGCACATCCATCCACACGCGCTCGAAACCAAGAAAGAGCTGCGCACGGACGCCGGCGCTTCAAGGCGCTCAACACCGGCAATAGGGTCGGTCAACCGAAAAATCTGCAAGCACGGGAGCCTCATCTTGCTAGTTGCCAGCCACCACCGAAGAAGATGAAGAAGCCCTGAGGAGGAAGAAGAGAAGGCGGTAGACAAGGAACTTCGACACCATCCAAGAAAAAAAGTCTGCTTGAAAGTATTTCCATGAAAACTGTGTCGATTAGGCAATTGCAGGAAGCAGGGGGAGGGAGAGGAGAATGAAAGGGGGGGGGGGGTCACACACACCTTTCTTCTTATCTGAACACTTTTATGCCCTGGGTCCCACCCTGTCATTGTCACTGCAGAGCAGGTTAATAGCCGCAATGTAAGGACTTTGTGTGGTTAGCCTTTAAATGGACCTGAATAGCTAACTAGAGTGAGGTGACTCAGCCCTGCTGCCCTGGTGGGTGTTGACTTTCTTAGTCATATTTACCCAACTGGTCTCCCAGCCCACAGGCCAGAGGAGAGGCCTAACAAGCGCGGAGCTCAAGCTGAACTGTCAGGGGAGCGAGAAGGAGGGGGCGGCGGGATGCTCAGTGGGGCAGGAGCAGACATAGTATCCCGGATCTGATCCCTGTAAAGCAAAAGTGGGCCTTGTTCTTGTCAGGTGCTGCTCAGTTCGTTCTGACTCAGCGACCTGGTGTACAAGGGAACGGAGCACTGCGGGTCCTGCGCCATCCTCACGCGCATTCTTAAGTTTGAGCGTGCCGATGATGCACACCAGCTCTGTGAGCAGCTTCCTCCCAGCTCTGGAAGGGTCGGTCGCGGTGGCTCAGTGAGATCAAACATGGCTCCTTTAACAAGTGGAAGGTGACTGGGTGGAAGGTTCCGGGGACCATGGGCTACTCCCATGGTGCCCGGCTACGAGACTGTCGGCAAATTGCTTCATCCCGGGGCCTCAGTTACCTTACCTGTAAAATGGCGGTAGTCACCGCACCTCCTTCTAAGAAAGGTGGTGATGTCTTACGGAGTTTATGGAGGCAAACAGCTCCTCGCTGGGCCTGTGCTACAGCCAGCACTGTGTTCAGGGCCGTTCTGGAATCAGTGTTTCCAGAGAGCCTGGGGAGTATACCCAGTGAAGGGGTTGCCCATGCCCATGCCACAGATAAAGCCAGGCATCGAGGTGAGGCGGCACCTTGCTCAGCAGGGAGTCCTCCTGGACGCACCGTCACGTGGCTTCCACAGGGCTCTGGCCCCACCCATGCCCCCCAAAGTCTAAGGATCATGAGGGTTACTGATCTAACACCCAGGGAAACCTAGCAGGAAGAGTAACTGGACTGGCCCATCCCCGACCTGCTCTCAATCTGGGTCTAGCACCCAGAGTCCTGTGGGTGCCCGTGTATCTGCTTTCCCTTCCCTGATAGAGAAACTGAGGCACCAAGCGGTTGAGTCATTCGCCCCAAATTCAGAGCCCTCCAGTGGTGCCTCTGTGTCTAGCCGACTCACAGTTAAGATTGACACCCAATCATGGAAATGTGGCGCCTGGGCCCCTCCCCAGGAAACGTGGCCTCTGGGCCCCTCCCATTGTCCCCAGTCTGCGGACAAGGCTGAGCAATGAAGGCAGTCCCGGCACCGAGAAGCAGATTGGCGCCGGGAGAATCTAGGGTTATAAGGACGAAATCATCTGTTTCAGTTTCTTCCTGCCCCAAGCAGGTGCCAGGTCTCCGCTATCTAGCGTCTACCTCTGACCCAAGATGAATGAGCCATGACAACTTCCCTGGCCCCGGAGGAGGAAGAGCTAAGTTCACCATGATGTTCTGGGGATAGAAGCCCCAGCCAACGCTTATTACAGGCCAGCCAGGAAGGACTGAGGCAAAGGGGGCCCAGCTCCTGCAGAGAAGTCGGGGCCTCGTTGCTCTCTGATGGAGGCCAGAGGTAGGACCTTCCAGGCCCATGTAACACAGGTGTGAGCAGAGCCTGAAGCCAGAAGAGAACAGAGAAGTTCAAAGGACCCCTAACCACTCTTAGCTTTACTCATGTCTAAATGGTCAGAAGATTTCTACAAGACTTGTATGCTTGAAATTTAGGCCAAAAACAGACGGCCTGGAAATTGTATCAGGTGGAGAGATCATATGTAGGCCCCCAAGTCCAATGTTGTTAAGCGTTTTTTAAAGACCATGCACATGAATAACTGAAAACACATCCCAATGAACAGAGATTTCTCATCAATGAGGAAAAGCATGATGTCTACACACATTTCTATGTACATGTCTACATGTTCAAGTTCTCTTGAACAGCCATTTAATACTCTGTCAATGAAAGCAAACGTTTAAAAATGATTTAGTCCACCTCTTCTCTCTCGAAAGACGTTCCAACGATATAGGAGGTTACCCGTTAGACTGCGAACCACAAGGTCTGCAGTTTGAAACTACCCGACGATCCTTGGGAGAAAGAGGAGGCTTTCTATTCCTGTAAAGATCTACAGCCCCCAAAACTCTGAGAGGCAGTTCTGCTGTATATATCATAGGTCACTATGACAACAGTGAGTTTGGGTTTGGAACTTCCTCTCTCTCCGGTGTGCCTATCCAGTCTCTTTCTGTCACAAGAACTGCATTTTCAGTCCCTGTAACCCTAACACAAAGCTGGGCACCTAACACATAGTCAACTCAAAACTCGTTGACATCGAATCAATGAGGACTCACGGTGACCCAATCAGACAGAGTAGAAATGCCTCTGTGGGTTTGGGTTTCCAAGGCTGTAACTCTTTACGGGAGTAGAAAGCCAGATCTTTCTCTTGTAGAAAGAATGGCTGGTGGTTTTGAACTGCTGACTTTGTGGTTAGTGGCCAATGCCTAAGCCACTACATTACTAGGGTCCATAACACAATATTTAAAAATTAAATTGAAAAGTCAGACAAACTCACTGCCATCAAATCAATACTGACTCATGGCAAGCCTATAGGACTTAGGCCTATAGTTCTAGGCCTATAGCCTAGAACTGCCCCAGTGGGTTTCTATAGACTTCAACTACACAGGAGTAGAAAGCCTCATCTTTGTCCTGAGTAGCAGTTGGTGGTTTCAAACTACCAACTTTGGGGTGGGCAGCCCAATATATAACCACCAGGGCTCCTCCGAGTCGGTAGTAGAAAGACAGTAAATGTTTGTCAAAGACAGAGGTTTTACTATAGGTTCTTAAACAAGTGCTTTTCTTTAAAAAAGAAAGAGAGAGAGAGAAGCTAGCTAGCATTGGTACTACTAAATCATTTGCTGTTTTACATCTAAGGAGTTACTTTAAGATGTTCTACCTGCATGGACTTTATGGCTCTCCTGAAGATAAAAGCATGTTCTAGATGCTCTTTATTCTTCAAGACTACTAATTTGAAGAGAGCTGTCACTCCCAGCACTGAGCAGTGTGGGGTATTGACTTGCTATTGAATTCTTTAAAGGAAATTAACAATATTTCCTGTCCTTAGAGAGCAACATCTAGGAGAGATGCCATCGCCCATGCCCGGAGTAGGTGTCACCATACAGAGAAGGTTTGCCTGGCACCCTGGCGTTCAAAAGCACATCTCCCAAGTCCACAATTCCCAGCAACGGAGGCCAAGTTGTGGCTCCAACTTCTCCACTAGACGCTGTGAAGAGCCCCTGGAAATGTCTTTCCCAGGAAGGAGGCTGGGGTGCGGGGGTGGGACTCAAGTCCGCGGGGACAGCACGTCCTTCGTGGTTCTCACGGAAAGCACATGTGACGGTGGCTCGTGCAACCTCCACTGGGAGCCAGGCACCTGGGAGCCACAGGGTGCCACCCTCCACCCTCGCCACCTTGTAAAAAGGCCTTTTTATGGCTATCATTTCCCTATCAGTGGTCAGTTGCTCAGACATCGGGGCACCGGTGTTCACACTGAGGAGGGCTGAGGGGCCATGGCGGACGGGCCCTGCCCTGGCGGAGGTAAACTTTGGAAGGGTGGTTCTGTGCCCCAGCTAGTTCGTCTCATACCGTCATTCTGCTCCGAGACCTACCTCCAAACACCAGGGCTCCCCAACCTTTTGTAAGGAGTGGCTCCTTTTCATGTCCCTGAAGACTTGAGAGCTGACAGTGAAGTCTGAGGGGGGGTAGAAGTGCTGACAGTCAGGTCCCTGCGTGCAGCAAGGGAGGGGGCCCTGCTGCCAGGAAGAGAGGGGAACAGAGTGAGGCGTGGGCGCGAGGTCAACGTGGCCCCCCGCCTGACTGACGCCATACCCCACACTTGTCTAACGAGGCCTGTGGTGCCCGACAGGAACCCCGAACTCATCTACCACCCTGCACGCTCTCGTGCCCCAGTGGACATGGATGCCCCTTCCCAGAACTTTTCTGGCTAGAGTTCTCCCCGGCTCTCTCAACTTACCTTACCGAAGCTTCTAGAAGCAGGAACCTTAGGAATCTGCTAGCATCTCTCCCTTACCAAACTGCAACTACAGGAGGCTCTAACCAGCAGTGGAGCTGCATAGGGACCTGCCCAGCACCCATTTCCCCCCGCCCCACTAAGCAACTCGGTCCACATCTGGGTGCTCAAGGACTCTGAGTTGGATTGGACTTCAAGCTAAGCGGAACCATCTCTCAGAGTGGCTGCAGTTCACCCCCAGCCGACTTGGTTTGGGGCTCCCTGTGGGCCTATGTGTGGTGTCTCCCTGGCCCTCACAACCACCCTGTGAGGTAGGTGTTGTGTGCCCATTTTACAGAGGAGGAAAAGAACTCAGAGAAGCTAAGGAGCATGCCCAAGGTCACACAGCCAGTAAATGGCAGGGGACAATACAGGCCAGATCTCAGTGGGCCGTACAGGTGGTTACTACTATGAGTCTCATCCTGTCTGCTCAGGTGTTGAGTGAGGCGCTATAAACTGGGTTGAAAATTCAGGGTAGAGAACAGACCGGGGGTCAGATGGACTATTTCACAACAAATAGCTAGTAGTCTTCATGGTCTCTTTAAAAAAATAAATAAACAAACCCCCTGGCTTTTATGTATGTATGCACACATCTACACATTGATATACACACAAAAAGAGAACTCTCTCTTCTTCTCCACAAACTTGAAAAATGTATCTTTTTGTGCGGGAAAAATCCTGGAAACAATGTTGTTTCATCCTGTTTAACCCTGAGTAATAGAATTTAGGATTGAGAGCATGAGATTAGGAATGATACCCCTTAATCTTCGGTTCTGATGGTCCCCCCTAAATAGCAACCTAGGCATCTTGAGGCATAGAGGATTCTGGAAACAGGCAGTCAGGGCAGCCGGGCAGAACTCTAAGGTTAGGTTCTCAGCCCATTCAAAGAACCACTTACACATTCCCATGGACCCTGGTCCTCCCTGGGTCTCCAGGCTCGCCGGCTACAGCAAAGTAGCCTCTGCTCAAGTAGGGACCGCCCTGCAGACCAAACGGCACCACTCCAGGGGCTTGCTGACCCTGTGGCTAGACTTGGAAAGCCACCATGGTCGGAAGTCCAGAGGTCTGTCCCCAGAAAGAGCAGCCCGAGAAGAAGGCTCCCCCTACCCCCACCCCCATCTCTCCCTGCCTCTGTTCATCTGTAAACAGGAGCGTGAGTCAACAGGCACATAGGAGTCCACTGGAGAGCTCAGCCCAACTTTACAGCGAAGGCAAACCGTCTGTCTCCTTGTCACAGCCCTGACTCATCTCGCTGTCTCCCACCAGAGGTGACCTGGTTTACCTTCCCGTTGCTTCTGGGAGGAACCCAGCAACACGGGGAGTTCATCTTTGTCTGCTAACACAGTGCTGAAAGTGAAGACGGAATTTCCCGAGGGGGCGTTTGAGGGGACAGAGGCCTTAAAGGTTACCAGAGAGCACATGTCATCTCTACTATCTCCCCTAGGTCCTCTGGACTCACGCGTTGACACGAGACATGGCTTATGAGATGTGAAAGGCGCATGTGCACGGACAGACAAACACACATAGCCCTCTACACATAGCGCTCTTCTCCCACAGCTGCGAGGCTCAGAGCTAAATTTGCAGGCTGTTTCTGCCAACCATTTAGGAACTACTACTAGCTTTGAATGCGTAGGCTTCTTAATCTTATCGCCGTCTATCTTAGGGCTTACCCCAATTTTCTCTCCATTCTCATTTCCTTTCACGGTGTTAACATCTGCCTTCTGGCTTTCTCCAGAAGCAATGCCTATCTGTGACAAAAATTACTTGCTGCCAAGATTTCAAGAGGTGCGTTTCTAATTCGAACAGTGACCTTATATGACGGTAAACTGTCCACAGAGGACAGGTAGAAAGAGGCTCACGGGCGCCTTGGTGGCTCAGCGCCTGAAGACAGGGTGTGTTGACGATGTCTGGATTGCATGATGGGAATCACCAGTCAAGATGGCCCAGTCACTAAGTCCAGCCAAATGTGTGCATTCCCCTGTCGCGTCTTAATGAGCTTCCAGCCCTTGACTAGGGAGTGGAACAGTTCTCAAGGCCTAGAGCCATTAGGACAGTGTGGCGGCCATGTGGCTACAGCAGGCCTAACAAAGCAAGGTGGTTGGAAATGCCAGCAGGTGCTAAAGACCTAGTTGAGGTTCATCAACAGGCCTCACATCCATGTCAAGACCCAGTGGCAGCACTGTTGGGCGTTTCCATGCTAACTTATGACGTGGAAGAAGCCATGGGTACGTGGATCGGTGCTGGTGAATGACTTCTCCGTGGCGGCTAGTTTGGGGAGATCATTGAGAAGGCCCGTTTCTTCCTGCCGGAGACTTTGGGTCCCCAACCCCTCCCAGCATCGGCATTAACCTGTTGGCAGATACATACAACACGACCCCAGAAGCAACTAAAAGGTGGACAGTGCATCTGATGCAAAATGCAAGATTGGACGCCCAGGCCGATTCTAAGTACGGTCTGGTGAGGAGTCGTCCTGCAGTCTCACCCGTCGGCAAGAGATGGAAGACACCACAGAGCCTTCCGCGGGGAAGCCCCGTGGTGGCTGTGAACAAGGAGAAGGCACTTCGTCCAAACAGTAAGCCAGAGGCTCGAACCGGGTCACACGAGCCTCTGGCTTCTACTGAAGAACCTTTTTCTTTTTTAAGATGAAAAAGCTAAAGGATAGATGCAGCGATAAAACCATGAATCGGACATACATTTTTAGCAGCAACTAATGAAGTAACCATTTTGGAGAAGTGGAATAATGCTGTGTCGTATTTTTCAAAAAGTAATGAAGTTAGTATAATAGTGTGGGCCCACAAATCGCATTGCAAAAGACAAACTGCCCAGCCAGGAAAAAATACAAAAATAAATATAAGTAAGGAAGTGTAGATGGAAAACCGTTTTCGTTTTAATTTTTTTAATTCTCAAAATACTACCATTGGTATCATAAAGGTTTTTATATGAAATCATGTTTTTCAGACTTAAAATTTTGGTCATATCTTTGGGGTACGGGTTTTGTCCCCCACAGCAGGGATGACAGGGCTTTGGGGGGAGGGAAGTCTCTGATGGAAATCAAACTTCCCTCATCCAATTTGCTCTTTATAACCAACTTTTAACCCTAAGTTCTGGGTGTAAAAGAAGCTGCCCAAGACTCCACAGCTAATCTAGACCTGACACTAAACCCCTAACTTTAAAAACTAGAAAACCAGGGGCTGAGGCTCAACGAATTTTCTATTGGAGGAAGAAATCTTTCTTAGCAAGGGAGACTGGCAAAGGCCATTCCTGATGGAAGCAAAAGAGCCAAATGACAAATGAATTTTACCTTTTTGTACTGGTTGAACTGGAAGGGCAAAATCCTTCTCTGTCTGTCTGTCTGTCTCACCCATGCGTCCATGTACAAAGAACACTGAATAACAACGACAGAAGCCACGTGCCCATCTGTAACCCTGAAGGAAGGATCTAGGGCTTCAGAGGGCAAGCAGATATGGTTTAAAGCCCATCAACAATCCCCACGGGAGGTGACTTTGATGCCTTCGTTTGAAACAGGAAGCCCAGATGCCCAACAATGTCTGGAGGACCAGACAGGCTACCTTCCATATTGTTTTTAAGGTGAACCAGGTCTGCCTCACACCAGGATGTCTTCACTGATACGACACAGCACCATGTTTGGGCGACTCTACTTGGAAACCGCGAGGGTGTGCGTGCGTGCAAGGGTAGGCACAGAAAGCATGTGTGTGCACACCTGGATGTGTGGTCACAGGTAGGTGGAGCTGTCAAAGTTAGAGGGCAAAGCCCTACAGACAATGTCCTGAATGAATGGCACATCACCCAGCCACCCAGCTCAGAGTTGGCAAGGGGTGAAATGAAATTGCCAAGCCTTCCAACAAAGCAAAGCCAAACCAACTACAGCTCGTGGTGACCCCAAGTGTGTCTGAGTAGGAGAAATGCCCTCCGCGGGGTTGGCAATCACAGTGATCTTCCAGTAGAGCAGGCCGCCTTTCTTCTGAGGCCTCTCTAAGTAAAGCTCAACTGCCAACCTTTGTCAGCTAGTAGCTGAGTGACTATGTACGCTGCCCCGTGCCCAATCAAAACCAAACTCAACTGCGTCGAGTACACTCCAACCCTACAGGACTGGAAAAAAAACCCTAGGGGTTGCTTAGACAGTAACTCTTTACAGAAGTAGAAAGCCTCGTTTTTCTCCTGCAGAGCGGCTGGTGGGTTCAAACTGCTAGCTTTGCAACTACCAGACCAACGCGTAATCCACTGCCCCACCAGGGCTTCCTTCCTCTCAGAAGCTACAGAGATAAAGTTTATCCTGCTCTTAAAGGAACTCAACTCAGAGAGAAAGGAACAAGGACAGAGCCAAACCAAACCAAGCTCACTGCCATGGCGTTGATGCTGACTCAGAGCAACGCTATAGGACAGGCTAGAACTGCCCCTGGGGGGGTCCCGAGACTAACTCTTCACAGGAGTAGACAGCTCCCCCAAGAGATCACAGTGGCAAAATACAATGAACCCAAAAGGTGCTAATGTCTAGACCCTATTTGTGTTTTCTTTTACAAACCACTGTTCACCCTCTCCTGACAGCAACAGCCCCGCTCACTGGTTGTGTGGCCCTAGGTTTCTGGAGCACATGAGGGGGCAAGCTGCCTTCTACGGCCCCTGTCTAGTGAAAGTAGCCCACCAAAGTGCCCAAGGTATAGATGCAATGTGCCTGAGTTTCTAGGCAGGGACCACGCTTCAGTAAGGGGCGGAGTCACCTTCAAAGCAGTGACCAAGGCATGCCAACAATTTCTTGCACCAGATAAAAGCTCTACCTCATCCGGGATGGAAAAAAAAACATTAAATAAATCATGGAGAAGAAATGAAAAAAACCTTCTAGGGATAAGACATCATGATTGGTAATTTGCAGCACCGTTTCATAGCGTGTCTATTGGTTGAAAGAAATGCTTACAAAGGTCAACTTGTTGTGTTTTTATTTCCCTGGAGGTGGTGAAAATATCACCTGTGGGACATCGGAGCACCCTGGTGACACAGTGGTTACGTACTGAGTTTCCAAATGCAAGATGAGCAGTTCAAAACCACCATCCATTTGGAGGTCAAAAATGGGGCTTTCTACCCCTGTAAAAGGTTACAGTCTCAGAGATTCTCAGAGGCAGTTTTACTCTGTGCTCTAAGGTCCCTCCGAGTTGCCGTTGACTTGATGGTGGGGCACTGAGAAACAGCCCACTTCAGGTTTGGGATCAAGTGAACGGGGTAGTCTCTCCAGACATGCAAAGTGCTGGTCACTTACACAGAGAACAGCGGTGGAGTCACATCGTCAAGCACAGAATGTAATGACTGCCCCATGCTACTCTACCCAGCAATGACTGCCCTGCAGGACCCTCCATAGGGCAGAAGGTCCGGTCCAGGACCCCAGGATGCAGAAAGCTTGATGGATCCCAGTGATAAAAGATGCTACTCTATTAACAAGGCTTGGGCTAAAAGGTGGTTGGTCCCTTGTCCTCAGCTGAGCCCACAAAAAGGAACGGGGGCTCGTGTTCCGCCGCTGTCCACCATGAACAGGCAGAATTGAGGGACCAAGCGGGGAAACAGGGTCTACCTTGGACTTGGGATGTGTATCAGGAGATCCTCAAGCCAGTCGATCTCTTACAAAGGAACAGTGAGTGGCCAGCAATGGAAGTGAGAGCCTGGGAGTGCCTGAGACTCTAGCTAGCCTTCTTGACACAGATTGCTGTTCTCTGAAAAAGATAGCCGTGCTGAGACAGACAGCATCTTCCGCCCCTATCAATGGGGATCAGATGTTTAAAAATGCAAATAACAGGTTTCTCAAACAGCCCTGGAATTCTTCCTGGAAATGTTTTCATAATTCGCATCTTGTTAGCCACAGGAGCCCCAATTACACGTTCTCTATTCTCATTTCTACTAACCAATTATTAACATTAGATAATAACATACTATTTTCTGCTAATGTGTTTCCTGACAACTTCAAACTCCAGAGGGTCTTCTTGGTGCAATAACTGAATAATTACGCCAAGAAGGGCTAATTTATGAGAAAATGTTATTTGAGCCTTCTTGGGTGTTTATGAAAACAAACCATTGGGGCTGAGATGTACTACAGACACAAACTCAGCTGCATGCAAACATGTTAAATTGAGTGGGGTTTTTTTGTTTGTTTTTTTAAGTTCTCTCCAGATTTTATGAAAGGAGGAAATCACATTGGAAGAATATGAATAGTTAAGTCCAATGGACTTCCTTCCCCAAGGGGGCCAATGTTGACATCTTCTTTTTCAGAATGGGGCGGTACACCAGAATTTGGGGGGTATGTTTGCCAGCTGTTGTCACCAACACCCCTGGTTCCAATTGAGCTAATGCTAATCAGACCACTGGGCAACCCGCTCGGTTAGCGCTGGGCACATGTCTGAGACAGCCCTGCGGGATCCTGCCCTGTGCCACCGTGAGGGCTAGAAGGCCACCTGGGGGTGAGGTGGAGAGAATGGTGTGTGTGTGTGTGTGTGTGTGTGTGTGTGTGTGTGTGTGTGATGTGTATACGAAAGAGCTTTATATACAAGAGAATTTAATATTGAGAAAACATCCCAGCCCAGTCCAGATCAAGTCCTTAAGTCCAATATTAGCTCATGTCTAATACCAATCTATAAATACCTCTTCAGACTCATGCAACACATGCAATGATACTGAATGCAGGAAGATCACAGGCCAGTGAGTGGAAAGTCTTGTGGATCCAGCGGCAATATAAGCATCTCAGTGCTCCTCCAGCTCAGAGCACTAGTGTAGCTCCATGTGTCTTGTCAGCTGCAATGTCTCCCAGGGAGTGAGCATGTGTCCAACCTCTAGCAAGCTTCCAAATGAGGTCATCGAGCTGCACCCCGATTGACAGGCTAAACTGCACCCCTTCGTTCTTAAGTCTCAAATTGACAAAAGATTATGTAACTACCACACTCTGCATGTTTGTGCACGTGAGCATGCACCCGTGCGTGAATGCATGCGTTCTATGCAGAGTAGGCAACAGAGTCCACAAAAGAGAACTGCAGGGTGAATGCCATCTTGCTCCATTTCTTCCCACTACAGCAAGCAAGTGGGCCTAGTGGCCAGAGTGTGTGTGTTTGTGTGTGTTGGAAGGGGGGGATCATTTCTAGCTTTCAGGGTTCTCTTGAAAGACTGCTGAGGGGAGGCTCTGCTCCTTAAACTGACAATCATCTTGCCGGTGCCTTGGAGGGAGTGCTGACTCAGCGCAGCCCCACAGACACACAGCGGAGGGCACGTGGCTGGGTCCTGTGCCAGCCTCACCAGTCCTCGCTGGCTGTGAGCCCACTGTTGCAGCCATTGTGCCCATGCAGCTCCAGAGGATGTTCTTCACTGACTCCACTTGATCCAGGAGCCCTAGTGCCATAATGGGTATGTGCCCAGTTGCTAACCACCAGGTCAGTACTTTAAAACCCCGGGTTGCTCCGTGGGGAAAAGATGCAGCCGTCTACGCCCAAGAAGAGGCGACCGTGTCAGGAAGGCACAGGGGCAGGTCTAGATGCCCTCTCAGGTTGCTCGGAGTAGGCACTGACTTGACCGCAGTGAGTTTGGGTTTGAAGTCAGTCTACTTTGCCAACCTTCATGCCCTTCTACAGAGGTTACCTCTCATACACTGGGGTTCTCCACCTTCCTCATGCCGTGACCCTTCACGTGGTTCCTCGTGTTGTGGTGACCCCCCAACCATAAAATTATTTTTGTTGCTACTTCCTGTCATTTTGCTGCTGTGATGAATCAGGCGACCCCTGTGAAAGGGTTGCTCGACCCCCAACGGGGTCACGACTCACAGGTTGAGAACCGCGCTCTAATATATTCAGCATACCTGCCCCCTTCACCCCCAATCAAAAAAAAAAAATTCTAATCTCAGCAAAGCACGCAGGGAACATGACTGATGCCACAAACAGCCCTGTCGGGAGCGGTGTGACTAGAACTGATTACACAGCAGGTGGCTTGGGCTGGGTCCACCCTGGGGAGAAGCTGCTTTCCGGGACGTTTGCCGAGGTCCGAGCAGCAGGGCCCATTTGGACGGCGTAAACGGTTCTCTTTCTGGACAGTAAACACATGGTGAGCAATCCCTAGAGTCCTGACTTAATGTTCAGACAGAGCTCGCCAGGCCTTTCTTCCTGGTCACCCTTCGTCTGCAGCCCGGATGAAACCTGTTTAGGAGCACAGCAACACTCAGGTCTCCATCGACTGGCGGGTGGTGGCTGCCCTCGGGGCACACGGTCCAGGAACGGAAACCCAGGCCTCCCGCATACAAGGCCAGACTTCTGCCACGGGGCCAGCTGACACCCCCTGAAACATGTAAGAGCAGCCATAGAAGGAAACAGCCAACTAACCAATAAACAGCATACAACTCCACAAGCTGGAAAGCCCTGTATCGGACCATGACCTGGATGCTGCCATCTGACCAGTGGCCACGGCTTCAAGGACTAACTTCAGAAGAAAAGAAAGCCAACAGGCCAGGCTCGAGACACAGATCATTTCTTTCTGCCTTAGCCCGCCAAGAGAAAGAGTTACCAGCACCCGTTCTTCGTTTTCACAGTTTGAAAATCTGATGCTTCCAAGAGATCATGAAGCCCGAAGTTCTCGCTATCTGAACTCCAGTTCTACGTCCAGTCTGGCTGGCCAGGCACGTGGCTTTTGAAATAAGTGGACCCAGAAATCTTTGCCCCTACTAGCCAAGGCCACAAGAATGTCTAACTTCCAATAAGAGAGAGTTCTGAAAATAAAAGATTTTGTAAAATTTAGAGATTTAAAAATAAAAACAAATACCTCGCTGCTGTTGTGGATTCCAACTCCTACAGACCTTATGGGGCAGTTTAGAACTGCCCCTTTGGGTTTCTGAGGCTACAGATCTTTATAAGAGCAGATCTCCCCTACCTCCACCCCCAGAAGTGGCTAGAGGGTTTGAACTGCTGACCTCATGTAAACCACTATACCAAGTGTGTGGGGGGGGTCCCCTTAAAACAAATATAGACTATTTAATCATCTTTAAATTCTAAAGTTTACCATCAATTGATGGATAACAAAATATGATCTATATGTACCATAATGGATACACAAATGCAGGCCATTGAACCGTATTCGGCAACAGAGAACAGAATGAAGTGCTGATGCGTGCTTCCACCAGGATAAGCCTTAAAAAGCATCATGGTAATCATAGCTCGGCTACATAGGATATATATACACACATGGCAGTATTAGCAAGAAGATGGAAAACATCCAAATGCCTATCGGGAGAGAGAGGATAAGGAAACTCTGGTAGATGCCCACAATAGAATATCATGCATCACTGAAAAACAATGGTGGAACCATGAAGCACCATGACAGAAATTTCGCCTTGCTCGGATCTACAATCAGTGCTCATGGAAGCACAAAGAGATGACAGGAGCATCTCATGAGGCCCATCTGCTGCACAAGACCTCGTTGAAATGTTGAAAAGCAGGAATGTGACTCAGGAACAAGGGGCACCTGACCCAAGCCACGGCATTTTCAATCGCCTCATTTGCAACTGCTATTTGGACACTGAATAAGGAAGACCCAAGATGAATCCACACATTTGCATAACGGTGCAGGACCAGATCGGGAAAGTGCCAAGGAACTGCCAAGAGAGCGACCAATCCTGTCTTGGAAGAAGTGTGGTCAGAATGCTCCTTGGAAGCAATGACAGCGAGACTTCACCTCGTGTTCTTTGGGCATCAGCAAGAGAGACTAGTCCCTGGACAAGAACGGCGTGCTTGGGACAGTGGAGGGGCAGCGAGAAAGAGAGGAAGGCTCTCCACCACATGGACGGACACAGTGACCGCAGCAATGAGCTCACACAGAAGAGCAACTGAGAGGACGGCGCAGGACGGGGCAGTGCTTCATTCTGTTGTCGGCATGAACCAACTCCACAGCACCTACAATCACAACAAGTGCCAACAGTGTAAGATGCCATTGACATGAAGTGTTCAGAATAGAGAAGTCCGGAAGACAAAGCAAGCAGGGGTGGCTGCCAGCGCTGGGCTGATTGCGAACAGGCACAGGGTCTATTTTCTGGGTGAAGAAAATATTCTAAAATTGATGGTGGTGATGGCTGTACAACTCTGGATAACTCCCCCTGCGCTCCCTCTTCCGCAAAATCAGTGAATTGTACATCATAAGCAGGTGACTCGTCCAGAAAGTCAATCAACTTAGTAAGAGTCATTCTGCATTTAAACCGTCCTGTCACCGCCTCCCCCCTTCCTCTCTGTCTCCCGGGGCTCCACTGGAATCCAAATCCATTTTATTTGAGAGGAACAAACACAACAGCTCAGGGCCACAGGCAGGACCAGACCCACGAATCTCACTTCACAGGAAGCAGAGGTCTGGAGAATGCCTGCTTCCTTTCCACGAGCTGGCCAGGCTTCCGCAGGTCCCGCGGAGTGTAAATGAGGAGGAACAGGGTGGCCAGATCACAGGCCCTAGCAGTGAGGGAGTGGTCACCAGATGTTGGGGAAGTGGGCGTAGCTAGGCCATACAGATGCTCCCGCAGGGAAACCAGGACACGGGGCCTGTGGCCCTCTCCACAGCGCAATCCTCCAGGGCACAGAAGTCAGATGAAACAATTTAGCTTAATAATAATAATAATAATAGTTTTTAAAACCTGCAGGGAGGGGGGAAGAGCCAGCTCGGTAGATACAATCGAGTGGGGATGAAAATGCACCCAATTAGCTGTGTCCATATAATTTTCACATCAAACATCTTGTGCTCCCAGTGGCAACTAATGGCACAGCTTGTAGGGGGGTTTCCCAAGTTTTCAAGAGCCCTGACAGCCCCTTCAATGAAGCCATTTCATAGAACAGAAGGTTAAAGCGAGAGCCACAAACACTTGCTTTTCTTAATTTACACCTTGCATTGGCTTCCCTGGCAATGTCAGGGAGGAGCCAGTTAAAATGCAGGATGGGATGCTTGTAAGACTCGACACGGGCAAACAGAACACGAATCCTAGAGGGCCTTCCCGGACTACACCCACGTGCGCGCACCACCGACACCAACACCGGCACACGCACCACGGCAGGGAGTGTGGCGGGCTGTTTTCTTTACACTCGCTTTACACAAAAAATTGCCTGTTGGGTGAGAGGAAAACTAGGCACCAGGAAAATATCAGCTATGGGCTTGGTATACTCTCGGCTACTGAGGAGGACCCTCCGTCCACCTCTGGGACACAGCAAACAAAGTGCACCTCGAGGGGTCAGCGGCCCTCGGCACCCACCTCTCTGTAGGATGAGAAGCTACAAGCTTCTACATCACACATCTGTGCACAAAAACAGGAGAGAGAATATTCTAGCAAACCACTGAAATACGTTTAAGCCAATGAAGTGCAGTAGGAGAAAAAGAAAAAAGAGACCAGGACCATTTAAGATGTGCATTCACGAGTTGAGGGGCCTTCCATTTTTAAGCAGACTCTGTTCTCACTGTCTTCTGTTCCCGAGTTTCTGGAAGGAGGGAGGGAGGGAAGCTGGGTAAACCGCAGGACACTTAACGCAGGGTTTCTCCGGCCCAGTGCCGGGGACCTAAGTGGTCTGGAAGTTCTTCCCAGTGGGTGGGCTGTGTCATCCAGGCACACCAAGTCACATGCTCACCCCATGCCACAGGCTCGGTCGGCAGCATCTCTAGCCTTCCCCCACTAGATGACAGTAGCACCCCCTGCCCAACCATGGTGACCAAAAATATCTCCAGACACTGTGAAGTGTTTCCCACACGCCGCATCAACTGGTCTGAGAATTCCCCTATGACCTGGACTGGGGGGCCCTTTGGAAAGGTGCCCAGCTCACAGCAGCAACTGTAGGACCCAAAGTCTTACAATCCAGGCTCCCTCCATGGGACAGGCCTGGGATTTCAATAAAATACAGCAGGTCTGTAACTGTCCCTGCAGCCCCCGAGTGAGGGGCCAAGTGCCAAGTACTTGGGGCATGTAATTCAGAGGGACCAGTCCTTGGGAAAGGACGTCACACTTGGTAAAGTGGAAGAGCAGCAAAAAAGCAGCTCCTCAGGAGACAGACTGACGCGGTGGCTGCAACAAGAGGCTTGAATCTCAGAACAATCGTAAGGACAGCGCAGGGTCAGGCCCTGCTCCGTGCTGTGGTGCAAAGGGTCTCAGTGAATCGGGACCACGTCCACGGCACCCGGCATGCCACCCCAGAGGACAGGGAGGGTCCAGGCTGCTGTCTTTCTTGGGCTTTCTCCCATGGAGGCCTTAGGTGGATTCTAACTGCAGGTAGCCACTGTACCCTTATGGTTCCGTTAGCTGTGTTTAAACAACAGCGGAACCTCACTGCCATCCAGTCAACGAACCCCTGTTGTTTCTGAGGGTATAAATCCCTTGGGAAGTGGAAAGCCTCATCTTTCCCCCAAGGAGTGACTGGGGGTTCAACCCACCAACCTTCTGGTTAGCAGCCCACCACTTACCCCACACTCAGCCAGCAGGGCTTCTTCCTGATGCTTAAAAACCAAATTCACTGGCACTGATCCAATTCTGACCCATAGTGACCACCTAGGACAAACCAGAACTGCCCGTGTGGGTTTCCAAGACTAATTAACTATGGAAGTCGAACGCCTCACCTTTCTCCTGAGGACCGGCTGATGGTTTCAAACTGGTGACCTTGTGGTGAAGCAGGTCAATGCATAACCACTACACTACCAGGGCTCCTTAAAACTATCCAGCTTTCAAAGTCTACTATTCTAGAGTCACCCCAGCCACTCAAAGTCCCACGTTACTTGTCCCTTTTTTGGATTGGAGGGAAGGTTGGTGGCAGTGAGTTGGCAAAATGGTATTATTGTTGTCTCTGACCTTAAAGAAAGAGTCCCAGGTACAAAATGACACACTGAGCACCAGTTTTGCCCACAAACCCAGGATGTCCTGAATAAGGCGAGTAGGAGAATCTGAGAGGACCCCGATGATGTCTGTGCTCAGGGAGGGGAGGTGGTGACCTCAAAACCCTCGCTGATCCACCGACTGTGCCCACCCCCCACCACCAAGGATCTGCAAGGTGCTCCACTGTTGACCAGCCAAGGCCAGCTGATCAGCTATGACAAGAGTCCACATTAGCACCGGACACGGGATGGACAATCTCTGGCCCAGGTTGAGACCCCAGTCCCTCTTTTCTCAAGAGGAGAAATGCAATCATGTGTTGTCATCCCTGGGGTGTGGTTTGTTTTCAGGGCACTGGTGCCAAGGGCTGCTGCCAACCACTCCCGCCGGGAGCCGTCCTGGTCACAGAATAGGAGGCTGGCCGAGGAGCCCCACCGTCTGGGCCAGGTGACTCACAGCCACGGCTGGCAGGTGGGAGAGCTGGTGAGAATAAAAGAGGGAACGGGAGCTCCAAAGGGAAGAGGCAAATCTTTCCTCTAACTCCCCTGGGTCACCTACACCTTGGCTTTCGGGGTTCACGATATGGATCAGGGATCAGCAAATGGTCCTTTGTCTGCGGAAGCCCAGCGGAAAGCGGGCATGGGCACCTGCACCCCGCAGTCAGTGTTCTAGCTGTGTCTGAGAAGCAGAGACTTGGCCGGT
>NW_022103968.1:16467952-16511854 GCF_000313985.2 Echinops telfairi
GAATAACATCGTTGCTCTAGCTGCGGGCCCAGGTTCACCACACAGCACCTGATACTTCCCCGGCGGTGAAACCTCAGGGGCCACGCCCTTCACGCTTTCACCTGAAAGCCGAATGCTGTCGGCCAATCCCACCCCCAGTGTCACAGAGCTCCTCGGGTCTTTTTGGCCGCCGTTGTCATGCCGGCAGAAAATGGCCAGGCCTTCCTTCCACATGGCCGCTGGGTGGGCCCAAAGCACCAAGCTCTTGGTTGGGAACTAAGCACACACCATGCGCAACCCCAGGGGCCTTTAGGCGAACCCATCGCCAAGAGATCTGTTTCCATTCCTGGAGAGGCAAGCTGTCCCTTTGGGCTGTCATCTCTGAGGAGCGGAGCACCAGGCCCTTTGTCCCTGGGGCCTCTGCGTGGGATCAAGCCATCAATTAGCGGTTGGGACAATTGATTGGAACCTTTCTTTTTCTCGAGATGGAAAGGGTCTCAGACCGATGCCGACGTCTACCTCCTGGGTGTCCGGTACACCGAGACGCTGCTTCTTTTACTCCCACAAAAGAACGATGAGCAGACGGCAGCAGCCCCCATGCTCTGAACACCCCACCAAGCCACCTTGCCTCAAAGGAAGTCTTCTCATATGATTATATGTTGGGCTAACTGCAAGGTCAGCAGTTCAAATCCACCAGCTGCTCCTCAGGAGAAAGACAGGGCTTTCTACTTCCGTAAAGAGTTTACCGTCTTGGAAACCCACAAGGGCAGTTTGGCTGTCATATAGAGGCTTTCTGAATCATCCGGCAGGATGGAGAAGTGGGATAGGAAGTCACTGCAAACCAAGAGTCAGTGTCTCTTTCAGGGACTGTGAGAAACATCTGAAAACAGAAAGCAGTGACAGTGAATGTGGTCTGCCACTGAGCTGGACGTTCAAAAATGGTGAAGGCAGTCACATTTTTGGTGAGTGTGTCTCAGCACAATAACATACTGATGACAAAGTCCCTGTGCTCTGTGCCAGAAGCCAATCACAAAAGACCAGGCATGGAATGATTCCACTTATATAAAACATCCAGGTCAAGCCCATCTATGGAGACAGGCAGCCCATTCTTGGCAGGAGGGAAAGGGGGCCGAGTAGGGACATGTGGGTACCGAGGATGGTGGAGATGACAGACATATTCTAAAACTGGCTTTCACGATGGCTGTCCAATTCTGTGAACACACGAAAAACTATCCCACTGTACACTTTACATAGGTGAAGTGCAGGATGCATTAAGTTACTCTACAATGACTTAAATATTGACAGGACTTAAATAACATATTATTTAAATCATATTTATAAGTTCCCTGTTTGGACCACGGCAAAACAAGGGAACTTTCAACCTCCTCTGGTGTGACTGGTTGCTGTGGCATCAAATCCAACTCATGGTGACCACGTGGGTTCTGGCTCTAAGTATCAGACATCTCCTGGGTCCTGGGGTAGAAACTGTCTGTTTGGCTACTAACCTAAACATGGGTTGCTGGAACCCGCCCAGTAGTGCTGTGGGCAACATCTGATGGCATGCTTCTCGAAAGCCTGCCGTCCAGGAAGCCCAAAGGAGCAGTTCTGTAACACATGGGGTTGCTGTGCTGCCGTCAGGTGCCTTCGAGTCAGTTCCAACCCACAGTGACGCCGTGCACAACAGAAGGAAACACTGCCCGGTCCTGCGCCGCCCTCACCATGGTCCCTGTGCTTGAGCCCATGGTTGCAGCCACTGTGTCACCCATCTCGTCGAGGGTCTTCCTCTACTTGAGTGCCCCTCTCCTCTACGGAGCATGATGTCCTTTCTCCAGGGACTGGCCCCCTCCTGATGACATGTCCAAAGTCTATAAGGCGAAGTCATGCCATCCTTGCCTCTAAGGAGCACGCTGGCTAGATGTACTGCTTCCAAGACAGGGTCGCTGTGAGTCAGGGGCCATTAATTCAACAGCATCAGTTGGGGTGGTTTTTGTGTTATAGTTGTTGATTGGCGTTCTTTGGGGCTGGGGGTGGATAAGGGGCTTTTCCCTAGTCTCTGAGTGGGGCACAGCGCCCTGGCAGTCTTTTTCCCTAGTCTCACAGCCTATCAACAAACAGCCTATTGTGCGCAGTCCCCTCTGCAGAGGAGTCTGTTCTATGGAGATCTACAACCTCAGAAACCCAAGGGAGCAGTTTCTCTCTGTCCTACAGGGTGTCCGTGAGTCAGAATCGGCTCGACAGCACTGGGTTGGGTTTGGAGTTGGCTTGCGCTAAAAGCCCTGGATCCCTTAAAGGCACCCTGGTGGTGTAGTGCATTACAAGTCGGGCTGCTAACAACAAGACCTGCAGTTCAAAACCACCAGCCACTCCGTGGGAGAGAGATGAGAACCTATCTCTGTCCATAAAGAGTTCGTCTTGGAAACACAGGAGGCAGTTCTACCCTGTCCTTCAGGGTCACCTTGAGTCAGCATGGGCTTGGGAACAGTGAGTTTGATGTGGCTTGTGCCCCGTAAGACCCACCTCCATGTCTATGCCCAGCACCCAGGATCACTCACCAGGCCTTCTGGGTAATCACCTGTCAGGTGAGCCAGTCTTCAGCTAAATCCATCGCTGGGTAAGGGCCCCAGAGTGGCACAAC
Organism: Echinops telfairi; assembly: GCF_000313985.2. Classification (NCBI taxonomy): domain Eukaryota; kingdom Metazoa; phylum Chordata; class Mammalia; order Afrosoricida; family Tenrecidae; genus Echinops; species Echinops telfairi. The sequence goes on from NW_022103968.1 coordinate 16,470,567, forward strand.
AGGGGTATAATCACACAGAGCAGGGAGGCCACAAGCCCTTTCTGCACGAAAAGTGTTGTGTTTGGTGCCATCAGGGCACTGTGGCCGGCACAGGGAGTTAAGGAGTTAAGGATCATGGGCGAGGTTCTATTTTCACGTGGAGCAAATGGTCTCCCAAGACTGCATCTCCCGGTGAAGTTAATAAGGCACTTAATCATCAAACATAAATAAATAACTGTATGTAGGACTCGGAGACTTTCACTGAAGTCCATAAAGTTATTATTAAATGTCGCGGAGGAAGATGTGTACCCAGTTAAAGAAGTTCTTAAAGGGCATCCAGAGTTTAGAAGGAGAGGAATCGAGGGGTGAGTCTTCTTCCCAGAGATTACAAGGCTCTCTGCACGTGTTCTCTTCAGAAGATGTGAAATCAGTGACTCTCTAGGTTCTGAGCTACTAGGGACCCCCCCCCCAAAAAAAATGATCATCTGTAACCTGTTTTGTGTAGTTTTTCTTTCTGTTGTTTCTTTTTCACCCATAATGGTCATCATAACAGGCCAAAGCTTGCACAGGATTCCACTCAAGTTTCTGAGAGGCTAAGATCAGGTCTCAGCCCAGCACTTGTCCCTGTCAGTCCTGGAATTTCACTTCCAGAACGTTGGAAGACTGGGGGACCATGAACGCTTAATTCTATCAAAAGCCTGGCACAATTTCTCAAGGAACCTAATAGAAAAGATATTCTGTTTCTCAGGAGCTTAACAAGAGAGCCTTGGCAACAGAGAAAAATGATGTCTGAGTATTTCGGGGATGGAGATGAGGCACAAGAGGTTTGTGGATAATAAAATCACTTCCAACCCAAACTGACCCACATTTGGAAGTCCAGATCCAATTAATCTGACATTAGTCAATTCTGTGCTGCAGTCCAAGCATTTGGAAATTTACTTAGGGCTGAGCATTCCCAGAAACCCCTTCTGCCAGGGGTCTGCACTTCGTTCCTTTGTGTGACAACCTTCCTGTCCAGAACCCCAGCCCTCCTGGAGCCTATCCGAAAGGCTCTTAACGGGTGGATTTGCTTCAAGGTCCCCCAAGTATATATCATTGTCCGACTCACATAGTATGTTAATAACCATGGGCTATTATGTTGATTTATTCAAAACCGCTCACAGCAGAAATGCATATACTTTGGGGCTGTTCTTCAACTGCATGTTCAAATGCATCACACTTAGAGTGAGGTTAATGTGGTGCCTATTCTTCCCCGTAGAATACACAAGACCAGCAGTACATTAAATGCTCCAATATCGCCCTTCTGATGAAGCCTCTGTATTCATTGTTCCCATTCACGCTTCAGCCCAGTCCACCCCCCCTACCCGCCCCCTGGCTGGGAGATGGGCTGAGGAGAGGCTGGAATGCAGGTATATTCCTGATGATGCTGTGGGTGTGAAGAATCAAGAGTTTTGCAGCAACCTAGCCTCATCATCTGTCAATACCAGAAATAATGCCCCACCTACCCCCCCCACAAAAAAAAGGAAAGAAAAAGACAGAGAGAACTCAGAACTGCAGAATCCTCATTAATAGAATCCCACAAAATTGGTCTGCGAGTGCTGGGCTCAAACAGGAGATGCTGGCCAAGTCATGAGGCGCAATTGGGCCAGAGAGCAGCACTCAGAAACCCAGGCCCATCCTACACCCATTTAGGATCATAAGTGGGTTTGGAAGCTTCTCAGATGGTGTCTTTGCGCATCTCAGAACTCCAAGAAGCACAACTTTTGCCCAAATTATGTATGTGCCCAGGAGGATCACCTCCATGGCAGCCTCGCATTGTCTGGGCAGGTTTTGCACTCCTGAAATGCTGGAACGGACCCTGGAATTTACGATTGACACATGGCATACTAGCGTTTCTGGTCTCCCTGACGACTAAATTACAGGGCTTACTGCCGGGGGTGCTCCAGAATCAAGAAAATGAGGTGTTGCAGGCAGTTACTCCTCTTGCCCCTTATATCATGGGGTTTTCTAAGCGCTTACAAACCACATCACCAGAGTTATCACAGATGCCTATCCCTGCAAAAGCAGCAACAGGGCAGTGCTTGCCTGCCAGTCCAAAGGTGGGTGTTCAAACCGAGCCAGCCGCTCTGGGGAACAAAGGCCTGGTGACCTGCTGCCATCAATTTCAGAGCCACAGAGACACTGCAGGCGACTCCCCTCTCTCACAGAGTCAACTTGATGGCCCCCAACTACAACATTCACCAACACAAACACCACACATTGTAAGGGGCTCTAGGTCCACACAACATGCACCTTGCCTGGTCCACCTTGTCTCACAATAGCACTCATTCCTGCCTACAGCCCAGGACCTGGCAGCAGGTCGGCCTCTTTCATTTCCCCAAGATGACACCAAGCAAAAGGCTGCCAAGTCAGGGTGAGTGCCCAGAGTCCAGGGCTCTTTGCCACCAGGCTACATGGCCCTGCCCTCTTCCAAAGCTATGGATCCCCTGCCAGCCCTCCCCACTCCTGGAAGATGGGGAGAGAGGAAAGCGTCCTAATCATTAAAACAAGGCCACACAGCCTTGCATGAGGAGCTGGTCCTTTGTCTAGCACACAAGGCCCAGCGAGAGAAAGCTGAGGCTGGCTAGAACCATAAAGACTTACTGCCTGAGAATCCCTACAGAAGGTCGCCATGAGTCAGAATCACCTTGATGGCAGTGGGTTGACTTGGTTTTGGTCCCTAAATTGCAAGACGTCCCTGGATGGTGCAAACAGATAAGCACTTGACCAGGAGGCCGAAAGGTGGGTGACTTGAACCCCAAGCACCTTGGGGGACAAACCCAGTGACCTATTTCTGAAAGGCCAACAGCTTTCAAACCTCAAGGAGCAGCTCTACCCTGCATGCATAGGGCTCAAGGAGAGATCCTGGTCTTATGGGGTGGAGGAGCTCTAGTGGCAAAGTGGTCATGCATTGGGCTGCTAACCACGAGGTCCTGAGTTTGAAACCACCAGCCGTTCCCAAAGAATAATACAAGGGTTTCAGCTTTCGTAAGGGTTTCAGTCTCGGAAACCCACCTGGCAGTTCTACCCTGTCCCATAGGGTCTCTATGAGTTAGGATCGACTCAATGGCAGTGGATTTGGTACGGAGTTCAGGGGTGGTGGGCGGCACAAAAGACCAGGACCCCAAGTGGCACTCAAGGTAAAAACGTGTGTGCCCTCCCCTTTTTGTCCCACGGGTATCTGGCACCCCATCTCCATTGACACAAAAAGTTGCATGAATGGGCTTCTATCTCTGCCCTCGACGTCTCCATTGGCAAAGACCTCCTGGATAGAACGCTTCCTACTCCTCAGTGCAGGGCTGCCAATGGAAAGGCTGGTGCTTTGAACCCACCCAGGGCTCTGCGCAGGAGAAAGACCTAGTGATGGCCTCGACCACCCTATGGGTCAGTTCTCCTTGGTCACAGGTCAGTCACTTGACCCTACCTCACAACAGCCACAACCAACCGGAGGTCTCTTCCAAAGGGGCACTGGGCCCACCTCCAGTGGCTGGGCTGGAAAGAAAGGGGCGTTCAGGTAGGCCCCACCAACCACCCTGTCCAGCCCGGGGCTTCAGACCCAGGAGCGGAGCAGGGAGCTGGAGTGCCCAGTGAGGGGCAGGGACAACACTCTCCTGTCTGTAATATGGATCCCTCTTGCCATACTTTATGCAAAGCCTTCTGGCCCTGGATGCCTGCAGGGCGCAAGCAGGACTTTCATTAACAGCCAGGACGGCCACACCATTCCCATGGTGGGCCTGCCACGTGACCAGGACTGGCTAGATCAGTGGTTCTCAACCTGTGGGTCGCGACCGCTTTGGGGAACGAACGAATGACCCTTTCACAGGGGTCACCTATTCATGACAGTAGCAAAATGGCAGTGATGAAGTAGCACCGAAAATAATTCTATGGTTGGGGGTTGGGGGGGCGGTGTTCACCACAACAGGAGGAATTGTATGAAAGGGTCTCGGCATTAGGAAGGTTGAGAACCACTGGGCTACCTGCTAATCCTTCTGCTGGAAATCTGCTGGCCTGCCCGGAGCCGGAAAGAAACCTCACTGCGAGGGCTGGGGACATTTTCCCAGGCCCTTGGCCGCCTCATTAGAGCTTGCCTTATTTGGGGAAAAAAGAAAGCTGGCTGGGGGACCCGGGGCAGTTCTATAACGCCGTGGACTGGCAACTTCTGTGGAACCGAAAAGAAAAAGTTTCACACGAGGGTACTTAGGGCATCGCCGCTGGGTGTTGCCAGCCTGGCGACAGTGCGGGCCGGGCAGAGTCTTCACCAGGGCCAGGCGGATGCGGTGGGGGCAGGGCTCTAGAACAATCCCAGCCCAAGTGTGCAGATACCGCAGAATAACCCGCATACACTTGTCGGCTAACAGTGCTACAGGTAGGCAGGCATACTCATGTCATTTAGTTAATGTTCTTCAACGCGCATGCTTACTTGGATTTCATGCGATTTATTACGTTTTCCATCTGGCCAGCAGAAAGGGGGGAAAATAGAAGCAGATGTGAACCGACCCCCATGTAAGTGTTCGTCCACCTCCCGCAGAGCCGGGGGGCCAGCTGGCAAGGGCCTCCAGGAGGGCAAAGAGGGCCGCTGGGCAAGGCCCCTTCCTCCCTCCCGCCACCGAGGAGGCCCATCCTCACAGGTGGGAGGGTGCCCGAGTCGGCACACGCCACAAAGCTTGGAAGTGAGTCCAGCAGGCTCGGGTCACACACACACTACATGACAGGGAACCCCACTCCCAAACCAGGCCCCCTCCCCAACTGCCACCAAACCCATTCATCCCCATGGTGATCCGTAGGACAGACTAGAATGTCCCCATGTGGTTTTCAAGGCTGTACGTAAGGAATTCTTAGTGGAAGTCTCACCCTGCAGCGTAACTGGTAGATTTGAACCAGCAACCTTCTGAGGAGCTGTCAAATACTGAACCCACTGTGCCAACAGGACTCCTTGGCAGAGGCCAGCCTTACCGATTTCCGGAGTCTGGAAGCCTTTTAGACCCTGGGACCTCCCTGATGGCATATAATCCACCCCTTCTTCCAATAGCACAGGTGCACATCACACACCTAGGCACACAGCCGCACCTCCACTCTGCCCTCCCTCACCCCTCTCCTGCCCAACCCCCCACGATTCCAGCTTCTCTGATCACAGTCTGTCTTCTTGTCCCAGTCCTCCCCACACCCCACCACTGGCCCTTCAGTCCAAGATTGACCAAATCTCTGGCACATTTCCTCCACTCCTTCCCACCACCCCCCTTTTTTTGCTTGGCTATTTTATTATTTTTCCCTCCTATCCAGAGAAGAGGAGGACCGGGAGGGCAGGGGGGAGGACATGGATGAGGACAGGATGAGGGAGGGGGGCGGGGGGAGAGCAAACAGGGGTGCTCTAAAGTAGCAGCATCGCAGCTTCCGTTACCAGAATCAAAACAATGTCACATCCAAGTCACAGGGCTTTTATCCATGCACCTTAGTCCAAACAGGATCCTGATCTCCTCCCTCCCTCTCTCCTGGGGCCCCGAAACGATGTCATGCCTCGGGGGCATCACAACCCAGTCGCCCATGAAACATGGCACCTTGGCATGCTACGGCTGCCATGTTTGAGAACCTGGGCGGAAGCAAAGAGTATGTATGCTTTTAGGCTCGACATAAAAGCAGCCATAGAGTTGGGTTTGGGGCCCCAGAGCCAATGGCTGTCAGAGAGTAAGTTCATTAGTAAAACAAGCGTGAACCTACAGAAACACTCCAGTACTGCTCTTCCTGGGCTATGCAGACAAGAAGGGGGTAGGGTGGGGTGGGGGCTCAGGAGCTGAGGGCCATTTCTTGAGGCTGGGCGTGAGTAAGGCCACCCCCAGAGAGGTGACAGAGGAGCAATCAAACTTTACAACAAAAATACACAGTCCTATCTGTTCCAATTCAAAGTCCTCTGGTCCAAAGTTCACTCAGTGATTTGTTTATCTGGATGTAAGAGGCGAAGGCGTATGCATGGCCCCCAGTCAAGTATTGCTGGTATACATGTAGCTATAAACACACAGTCTATCCCTCCCCACCAAGGGCCCACCCCCTCACTCATTCACTTTAAATTTGCGGCTCTTACGTTTAAGGGGAAAGCACCGCGTTCAATTCATTATTTAAAGTCTTTGGTAGTAAAAAGCCCAAAATGAAACCCTCACTCATTCATTAAAAGTCCAGCATGGCCTGAGGGCTGGAGCCTCCAGGGGAATTGTAGTCAACCACAACGCCGTGACCTCCAGGTTCAACTCCTCGCCCAACTTCTACAACAGAGCCGCTATTAAAATGCCTAATGGGGCCTTAATTGGGTTGATTTTTACCTAGGTGGCAAAAACTGAACAATGCACCCTACAAAGACTCAAACTTTCTCTCAGCCATTATCTGCGCCTACCCTCTCCTGTACCCGGCCCCCCACCCCTGCACAAAGGAGGCAGGGACCAAAGGGGAGGAACCGTGTCACAGCCATGAACACACACACACACACACACACACACAAGGGGGAAGAAAGTAGGCAGAGAAAAAGAAATCCTTATGCATTAGGAGCATGTTGAATTGTATTCCTGCTGGCTCATACTCGGGCCAAGGCTTGGGGGAAAGTGGGGTGTGATCCATTTTCTTCTGGCTTAGCATATGGGTGTGGGGGGTAGGGGTAGGGCCTCAGAAAGTTTGTGGGGGAAAATTCTATTATCATCTCACTTTTTCCACAACATACTGGAATCCCCTTCATATATGTAATTTTGTGAGCACTTGTGAATAAGAAGAGGAAGTGAGAAATAACCTGAAGTTAAAGAGCGTCCCACTTGATGTGGGTGGGGGTGGGGTGCTGGTTGATGAGTGGTGATAGCGGCAGCGGCAGTCGTGGTAGTGGTGGGTGATGAGTGGTAAGGTGGTGGTGGTGGGTGGAGTTGGTGAGTGGTGGTGGATGGTATTAAGTGGATGGTGTCGGTAAGTGGTTTAAGTGATGATGGTAGTGGTGGAGGTGGGGGTTTGGAAGAAACAAGCAAGGAGGGAGGGAAGCCTTTCAGGGTGTAACAAGAACAACAGTAGGGGGTCAGGCAGAGAGCATAGTTTGAGAAGGACCCTCCGGGAGATGGCTCCAAGGTCCAGCCTTGGGGGCATCCATAACCCACCCCACCCACCCCAACTGCCTGGTGCAATATCTTCTCTAACATCTCATTTCTTCCATGGAGAAGCAGGACGAATGTTTCTGTCAAGGGAACGCTATGTCTGTTTGGAATTGTGTGTCCTGCCAAAATACAAAGGATGTTGTGAAGTCTTAGCCCTCAGACCTGTTCACCATGGCCTTGCTCGGAAAGAGGGTCTTTGAAGATGCTACCCATTAACGTGAGTTCATGCTGAAGTGGAGTGGGTCTTCATCCTATGACCAATGTCCTTCTAAAAGAGAGGGACAGACAGAGAGACACACAGGGTAAAAGGTGGCCATGTGAAGAAGCATCAACAAGCCAAGAGTGGTCAAGGAACGAGTCGCCCGTGGCTAGAAGAAAAGGCATGAAGTAAGCTTCTCCCAGAGTTCTCAGAAGGAATCAAGAGGGCTCATGCCAAGATTTAGCCTTGCCGATAGCACACTTCAGCCCTTTAAAGCCATCCTTCATTCTGTCCCTTGGTTATGGCAGCCCTAGGAAACTAAGACGATGTCTAAACTCTTTCAGTCACGACTTCCAGGGAAACGTTTGCTCTCCACGCCATCCTAACCCTAAGAAAACATTTACTAGGAGAAAGCTCCTGGCGTTTGGAGAACAGCAAAATAAAGAGCTGGAGATGGTGGTGTTCAGCCCTTTCCCCGTATTTCTTCATGCCATGCCTTCAAGGCTCTCCACACTTCTAAGTCACTGAAGAGACTCTTTTAGAAGCACCTTCTGGTCCTTAAGAAGGAAGAGGCTAAGGACACCAATTCTCAAGAGGGCAAGGTCTGCTGCCCCAAACTCTTAACCTGCTGGTGGGTACAAGAGCCAGTGGCACTGGGCATTCCATTCCTCAGGACCGTCAATCATACGGTTAGTTTCAGTGGAGAATCAACAGTAGTGGTGTGTGTGTGTGTGTGTGTGTGTGTGTGTGTGTGTGTGTACACACAAATACTTAATCCACAGCCCTGTCATTTCAATGGAAGAGCACACAATACTAAGAACACAAATACCTGATAGTGGGGGCACTTGCCCCATGACTATCAGCACACCTGCTACAAACACATGGAAATCTGGGCATCAGGGGAACGCTGAGAGTCTACAAGACGCGCTAGAGGCAATGCCTCACTGGTAGAACAGGCATGTTAGAAGCCCAAGTGCTTTCCCCTTCAAGGAAGGAGGCGGACACAGAAAACAGCCAATGTTACCGGAACAGCCTCTCCCGGAGAAGGAGAAGCAGGTCCCTACAGGTCACTGGCCTCAGCACTCCTGCCGCTGTCCCCTGGGAAATGACCAAAAGCACAAGTCTCTGCTCCTGCATCATGGATGAGATGGGTGACAACAGCCAGCAACCAGCTTCAGGAAATTGCCTCCCAAGAGTCACTCACCTTGTTCCTGAAAGGAGCCACGAGGTTGAAGACTGGACTCGGGTGATAGGGTGGAGGAGGCATGCACAGAAATGACAACCTTGAATAATGCCTCGGTCAAGGGTTGTCCTTGTTAGTTGCCGAGTCAGTTGCCATCTGGGTGGCCCCACATCCAACAGAAGGGAGCACTACCCAGACGGCCTGCGCTGTCATCGCCATCCTTGGGATGCTCCAGTCTGCTGGGGTGGCCACACCATATTCTTAGTGCCTTCCAACCTAGCAGACTCGGCTTCCCGCCCACCATACTGGACAGCGTGTTGCTGTGAACCACAGGGTTTCCATTGGCGAACTGGCACGAGTACAGCACCAGGCTTTTCTTTCTGGCCTTAGTCTGGGAGCTCCTCTGAAACCTATCCCCCAGGCGTGACTCAGCCGGTGCTTGAAATACCAGCAGCATCACTTCCAGCATGGTAGCAACATGCAATCCAACAGCATGACACACAGTCGTCCTTCAAGGAAAGGGTTCACATGTGTCAAGCTTGATGATGATGCCAGGATATCATGAACCTCTGCGATAACCAAGGGGCACACAGTCTAACACCCAAAACACAAACCACCCAACCCACAGCCATCAGGGCGATTCCGAGTCACCGTGGCCCTATCTACACAGGGCTAACGAGACCACCCATCATTAAAGGGGCAGCTGGTCTCGACCATCTTCCTCCCTTGGAGTAGCTGATAGGTTTGAACCGCCAACCTTGAGGTGAGCAGCCCACTGTCTAACCCACAGTGCCACCAGGGTTCCTGGAGACCAGCAGGCTCCTCGATAAATGGTGTGAGCTCCGGCCTAGACAGGCCCTCTGCTGTGTCTTTGAGAGTGCTGGGCTTCCCTATCCGAGGGCGGCTGACCCATCTTCTCCAGCAGGCACCCTGCATTGCCAGAGCAACACCCCTGAGCCATTCCCCACCCTCCTTGGGCAAGGATACTCTTCCCTATGTATTTTTAGGCATCTCAAAATTGCACAGCATACCCATTTATGCTTCTGCATCTAGAAACCCAGTCTTTTGGGGGAAAAACATGCTCTTTTTGGCTTGGCTGGGGAGTTTGCCACAGCCTGTAATTTGCACTAAGGAAGTGATTTCCTGTCTGACAGGAAACAGGAGCTAGGGCTGACTTTGGCGGCCTCCAAAGCTCTGACTTAAAAGCTAAAAGGGAGACGGAAAGAGAGAGAGAGAGACAGACTAGAGTTCTCCCAGAAGAAGACAACGATTTATCAGGGAGTTGGAACTGGTGTCTTCCAAGACTGGGCAGCGTTCCCCGACCCCTCTGTATTCAAACAAGTGTATCTAGCCAGCAGCCCGGGTGCGTTCTGTCCTGAAGGAGAAAGCTGGCCTCTGCTTGTCTAACACCACAGTCCTTTCAGCGCTTCTAAGGACATCATTACCAGCAGAGTTCTGAACTTTGCCCAGATAAAGGCCGATAGACCCGGCTCCGCTGTTTGTCTCTCTCATCCGCGAAAGGCAAGTGTGAATAGCGTTTGGGCTCTTTTGTACCGGCTCTCTCCCTGAGAAACTTTCTTCCCCACTCCCTGCCCTTCCTTTATCAACAAGGTTTTTGTTTTGTTTTTAATGGATAGTAGAACACATTTTTGTTCTATAAAATTCCAATCACCGGAATTTTTATTTTATTCTACCGGGACCTTGTTTCTTTTTAAAGGTGCAAACACACCGAAAGGATTATCAGCCAAAAATGGAAAACAGGGTCAAAGGCATCAGGAATCAATACTTCCTCCCCTGAAAGTCACTGTCCCAGCCACAGAAGGGTGGAGGAGAGGGGGCGGGGGTCACCTACATCCCTGCAATCTTTTAAAACCAGACTGTATGGGAGGTATAGAGTCAGATTTTAAAAAGAAAATTGACCTGATTTCCCTTCAACCCTCCCCTGCAGGGGTGGGGGTGGGGGAGGCGGCAAACAAAAACATTACACCCAGGACCATGTCTCTGAATAGCAGATCCTTCAGAAGGAAATAAGGGCCCCTATTCCTACCATTTAGTGACGTGGTTAATAGTCCCTAAGTTAAAATTTGCGAGAGAGTGAGAGCATGGGAGTGCCTGCACATACACTCCCACTTTCCGCCTGGAAGCAATCCCCCCTAGCCAGCTTTGGGTAGTAAATGGTTAATACTTGGCTCTCCCGGCTGCCTTGAAAACCAAGGAAACAATTGAGACATTGTCCAGTGAACAAGACTCCCCGGGACTGACATTTTTGTTTATGTCCCAGTTCTCAGCCTGTCAATTTCCACTAGGCACGTTAGTGCCTGACCCGCACCAATACAGTCCGCGCGACCTGAAACGGCTCCGCTTCATTTATTTTATTAAAGCCTTCTTCGGTGTCTGTTTCTGATTCAAACGCCAACCCTCCCCACCCCCGCCTGCTCCCCAGAAAGTTGCCTCCTAACTGAGGCTCTGTTGCAATTCCTTCTTGGAATGCATTGCCAAGAAAAGTAACAAAATATTTTTGAATACCAATGTTTGTCTGGTTTTGCCCCCCCCAAAAAAAAGGTGGGGGTGGGGTGAGCAGCATGGAGAAGTGAACCAATCACCCAGTCTGAATGCCTCGTGTTTTCAACAGCATCTCGGAAACCTTCCTCTGGCGACTGAGACCCGTGCGTGGATGCGCGCACACGTGGTGAGCTCACATGCATGTTCCAGGCACTTGGGAAACATGTGGAAACCCACAGGCACACCTGCTACACCTCAAATTCGGGTTCAAAGACAAAACAACAACAAAAGGAGGGAACATCAATATTTACCCACCCACCAGAACCACTTGCCTGCCTAACTGTAGGTGTCACCGGCCTCGTGGGTCTGCCCCATCCCAGGAATGCCTCCTCTCCCCTCCAACACACCCCCTCTTTGGGGAGTGGGAGCTGCGTTGGGGACCCTGCTTAGGACACCTTATCTCCGTGAGGAGCAGTAGTTAGCACCACTTCCAGTTTGCGGAGTCCGCGTAAACGAAATCACAACCCACGTGGCAGCTACAGAACGCTACGGCACATGGCACTGTGCACGGAGTTAACGGCTGCATTAGATCAAACCATGTCACTCTGAGCCTGGAGGTCTCTTTCCCACTGTCCCGAACCCACCTCTCTGTCGTGTGTGTGTGTGTGTGTGTGTGTGTGTGTGTGTGTGTAAGTGGAGACAGGCAGGCGCCTGCACATGCGCATGTACACACACACACACTCCCCAAAACCTCAAACCTGGAACTTTTACAGAACGGGGACACGTCACTTGAGCACTTGGGGGCCACGGGGCTCTGACCCCTTCTTCCCCTGGGAGCTAAGGCGCTCTTTTGACCAGCAGACATCTAAGGAGGCAGCGGGCTTGGGGGCACTAGCTGGACCCCACTACCATCAGGGAGCGCATTGCTTGCCCTCGATTCTCAAGGGCCTTGCCTACCACCAACAGTATGAAAGCTGTCTGTACCTTCCTTTTCCTCCTCATTGTCTCCCAGAAAAAGCATCTGGCCATCGCCCCATTCTTTGTTTAGAACCAAGGATTCTCCACCCACCTTTGTATCTCCCTGCAGAGCCAAAAGGGCCTCTTCAGCCCCTTTCAGCCTCCTCAGCCTCCCCAGGCTCTGGCTAAAGGGTGCTACTTTAATGGCATATTTGAATGTGACCAGCCATTCTCTTCCACTTCCTAAAAGGAAGCCCTGTTGGCCCAGCAAGAGTTATGACTGCACCAAGGCTGAAGGTCAGACGGAATCCCTAGGGCCAAAAGTTAAGATTGTAACAGTTACCGTCACCCCGTTCTTCCCCGCTTGAGAGCCCTAAAGAACCACGGCGTGGCACATGCCAGGCCTTAACGTAATGCCTTCCTGCCAGCCTGAAGCTCCCATGTTCTCTAAGAGTGTCCTTCTAGAGTCTAACAGCCCTGGCACCTCTCCGCACTCAGGTCTCAGTTTACATACCACCTTGGGGGCAGTCGGGAAAACGCCACCCCGCCAAGAAGAGCCCCCATCCCAGGGCCCTGCTCCGTCCCACCGTGAGCAGCCGAGTTCGGCTTTGATTCGGCGGCCCCGTGTGTTCCCGTGTAGACCTGGCCCACAGGGCTTCCTACCAGGTAATCTTCAGAGGCACAGCCCACCTGGCCTTGCGCCCACAGTGCCACTGGCTGGGCTCACAACCTCTGACCTTTCTATGCACTTCCAAGCGCTTAACCACTGTGCCACCAGGCTGCTTTATCGGCTCCATATGGACGATGCAGTGCGTGGTCATGGCGAGTCTGGTTAGAGAGACCCTACAGTCGGAGCGGAACTGTGCCCTGAAGGTTTCTATCAGCCACCCCTACTAACCTCTGAACTGGCCTTCCTCTCAGCTGGTAAGGGAGCCAAGTGGACAAGAGCGTGTCCACTACACCGCTTCCGGTTTGCAAGAAGCCACTGCCGTGCCCTCTTTGCTTTAGACTGTCCGTCTCTCTGGAATGGGAGTAACGGTTATAATACCCCAAATGGTGGCACAGATTCAAGTCACACACATGGAATAACATATGTGGGATCTCACAGGCAATCCCTATCAAACATGTTTATGACTATCATTTATTGTGCTCTATCACCAGCTTTTCATACTATTATTTTAATGTTCTTGGTCTCTAGGCCACTCCCTCTCAAACAGAAGGGTAGCCCCAAGAGGGCACCCAGTTTCTCTGGGGCACGGTGTTGTCCTGGGCACTTTCCTCATCCCCCCAAAAAGAAAAAGAACCTGACTGCCACTGAGTCAATGCTGGCTCATAGCCACCCTAAAGGACAGCGCTGGCTAGACGGGATCTCTGCGGGAGTAGAAAGCCTTGTCTTTCTCCCTTGGAGCGGCTGGTGGATTCGAACTGCTGACCTTGTGATTAGCAGCCCAAATTCAAAACTATTACACCACCAGAGCTCCTCATAGGTACTACTTAAATATCTGTTTGGAGCAGCAGGAAGAAAGGAGCAAACCAAATCCAGACATCATTCGAAGGGTCCTGGTGGTGCAGTAGTTTAAGCACCCGACTGCTAACCAGAGGTCCACAGTTCAACCCCACCAGCTGTTCTTCAGGAAAAAAATAGGGCCCCGTCTGCTTGCATGACGATTTACAGCCTCTGGGGCATTCTACCCTGCCCTGTAGAGCCTCATGTATTGGAATCAACGCGATGGCGGTGGGTTTGGTTGACTCGACACCTCTGTGTATGGCTGTAGCCTCCAGACATACTTAAGCTGGATCACGCCTCAGTCCTGGCTCAGTCCCTGGGGCACATGTGACGACTCACCAAAAGGTTGCTGGCTTAAAGCCCCAGAGGTGCTGCAGAATAAGGGTTTGGCAAATTACTTCTCGAAGAGCATCGTCACGGGAAACCCTCTAAGCGTAGCTGAGACTCTGCCACACAGAGGTGGCTATGAATCGGAACTGATGCCCCAGCCAGGCCCTGGATGGCTGGCTTACCCACAGCAAGTCCCCTCTCCCCGATCTAAACGGACAAAGACCAACAAAAAGCCCTTCAGTGGTTACGAGAGAGCGGAGTCCTCAGGCACCCCAAGGGCAGACAACTTGTAAGGCTTGGCTCCCAAGCCCCCACACTCCCTGGGGGACATGGAGTCCAGGGGAGGTTTGGAAGGGGCTGGTCTGCAGAGGCCCAAGACAGGGGCCATGCCCAAGAAACAGCCGGCCCCAAACTACCCCCTGGGCATCCTCCCCTGGCCTTGCCCATCCCAAAGTGATGGTGCTTTTCCAAGAAGCACATGAGTCATGTCAGACGCAAAACCATTTTAAAAGTATACTTTGTTTTAAAAAGGAGAAAAAAAAGCCTGGGCTACAGCACATTTATTAATTATGCTATGGATTAGGGATCAAAGTGGCAGAAATCTCAGTGCACTCAAAATAAATGGCTTTTGTGGTTACCTAAACCCTCAGAGTCCCCTGGAATGTGACTGCTCCAACCGCCCACCCCCTTCCATAAGTTGTGGGGGGCGGGGGGTGTGACTCAGCATCAGAGCGGCACGAGGCAGTCATTTGGCCGTTTACAGTTCGGGGACATGAAATATGGACCGAGCCTTCTCAAGGGCCCTCCTGGCGCTCCAGGGTTTCTAGGGTCGAATCTCTAAGGCCTCCCTCCTCTTCTTGCTGCCCTCCCCCCTCACCCTCTCTTCCTCTCCAATTAGGCTCCAATTTTTAAAATAACACAGAAGATTTGTGTGCGTTCCAGACAAATGCCGAGTAACTTTGAAGAAGGCAATGGGGTAGAGTCTTAAGCATACGAGCTTTGTGGTTGGAAAGATCGGGATTTGCATCTCGGCTGCTTTGCTGCTTGCCTCCTAAGTTATTCGACTGCTTTCAGCTCTGGCTTTCTTATCTCTAAAATGGGGATAAAGCGCCCTGTTACATAGAGACTGTTGGCAAGATTGATCACACACACACACACACACACACACACACACACGCACACACGGCTTCTGTCCCGCAGGCAGTACCTTCCCGGGTGTGAGCTTATTTATTGCTTCAAGTGTCCCAGATACGGACCCGGCTCACACTATCTGCATCTCACTCCAAGTTGTTTTGCATCAAAATTAAAATCCCAGTTTAAAAACCAATCCCCTGAAAAAAGAAAAAAAAAACCAATCCCCTGGCTTATCTGCCTAGCAAATAAAATAGAAATAAAACTAGCAAATAAAAAGGGAAAGTAACTTCCTTGGATGTGGCCGTGAAGATGACAGAGCAAATCCAGAGTTCCTGCTACTGAACTTGGGCGGCAAAGGCACAGCGGACAAAGACCGGTGAGTTTTGGACACCATCATATGTAAAACTTCTTGACAATAAAATAATCCATCCAGAAACGTTCCAAAAGTGACAGGCTGGGAGAGAGTAGTCTCAGAACTCATGAACCAAGAGCTTCTGGTTTAGTAGTTGATCTGCTTAACCACTGCGCCAGGAGGGCTTTGCCCAGATATCACTAAGATCGCATGCAGAGGAGCAAACCAATCAGTGGAGACCCTCAGCCGCCACCATTAACATAGAAATGCAAATTATAACGTTCTATTTGCATACCCATCAAGTGAACAAAAATTTAAACTTTGCTCTAAAAGTGTGTTGGTAAGAATGGGGGTAAATGGAGTATCTATATTCTGGTGATTGAAGTACCAATGCACCTGCTCCCTCAGGAGAACTTGGCAATACCGGGTGAATCAAAGTTGCAGATCAAAACCCATGGATGCCCCACATATTCCCCCTGCGGTCATGCACGCTAGAGAAACTCTTACAAACATGCCTTTAGGCCTGTGCCCACATCAGCAAGCCCCATGATGGTGACCATAGCATAATCTGTGATCTTTAAAACCTAGCAACACCCCAACCATAGGTGCAGAAATGCACACACTGTGGTTTACCCATGCACGAGAATCCTTTGCAGTAGTTAAAATGGGTGAATGAATTTCCATGCATGAACATGGACAAAATGCAAACGCAAGATGGACTTTTTGAAAGGTGTAGAATATAGAAACATGAAACCACACACCTAAATTTAAATCACTGAAATTATAACTCTGTGTGTGTGTGTGTGTGTGTGTGTGTGTGTGTGTACACATGTAGTTGCTGTGTGCTGTTGATGCTGACTCACGGTGATCAGGCACCACTGAATACAAGTGCCCCATCAGGTTTGTGGAAGCACATCCCCCGGTCTTTCTCCTGAGGACTCACTGGGGTATTAGAACCACCAACCTGCTGGTGAGCTGGCCAAAGGCTTAACTGTTGCACTACCTGTGTGTGTGCTGTGGTGTGTGTAGAGGGATAAAAACCTGGGCTATAGACCCCCAAATCATGACCGCAATAATTTCCTAGGAGGAAAGGTCATCAGGGACTAGCGTGAAGGAAACATGGTCTTGGTTTTTGTTCATTTAAATATAGA
Source organism: Echinops telfairi (assembly GCF_000313985.2). Classification (NCBI taxonomy): domain Eukaryota; kingdom Metazoa; phylum Chordata; class Mammalia; order Afrosoricida; family Tenrecidae; genus Echinops; species Echinops telfairi. The sequence continues at coordinate 16,487,018 of NW_022103968.1, forward strand.
AAGAACAATAACTACTTGGTATTTTACTTATGAGACAGATCCATAAATGTGTTCTGTCATTTCTGGGGGGTGGGGGTGCTGGGGGTGGTGTTTAAAGAGCTGGAGAACACTCCATCTCACCTGCCCTCAGAGTAAAATGCAACAGATATTCTGAACATCTAAATCACCAGATGTTCAAGGTCATTGATCCCAACTTCAACCTCTCTCACCCAAAGGGCCCCTACTATTTAAAACTCCAAAGTTATACAAAAGACAAATTAGAGACTTAAAGCTCATAGCACTACATGGTTGATGAAGTGAGGAAAACCATCCGCGAAAGTTCTCCAACCCAGTGTCACTTGCCAGACAGACCTGTAATCTACCCACAGGTTTTTGCTTGCACACACCCACCCTGAGTCACCCAACATTAAAACCTGCCACCAAGTTGATGCCAACTCCTAGCCAGCCAACAGGACCAAGTGGAATGGCCCCATGGGGCTCCAAGACTGTGAATCCTTATGGAAACAGACTGCCACACCTGGCTTCCACTGAGGACTGGCTGTGGGTGCCAGCTTTCCGTGAGCAGCCCAGTGTTGGAAATACCACATCACCTGGGCTTGTTCCCGGGAGGTACGGTTGCATTAAGTGGAAGGTGCATCCCGATGCAAGTTTTCGTTGCCTGGCTAAGCGGTCATTCATACATTTCCCCCCTAGACACCCGCAATGCTTTGTTTCCTCAATGGGAACCAAGAGCATCACAAAGGAATGAGAGCTCTTAAAGCCACAAAAACCAAAGGTCTGGGCCACGGGTGCTCCCCGGCACTGCTGGACAGGGTTCTGAAAAAGGTAACCCCCACAGTGGTGACCTCACAAAGCCAGACACAGGGCTCACACAGGTATAGACCCTCAAGCAGCCATTCTCAACCTGTGGGTCGCAACCCCTTTTGGGCTCGAATGACCCTTTCACAGGGGTCACCCGATTCATAACAGTAGCAAAATTACAGTTATGAAGAAGCAGCGAAAATAATTTTATGGTGGGGGGGTCACCACCACATGCAGAACTGTCTGAAAGAGTCGCGGCATGAGGAAGGTGGAGAACCACTGTCCTAGAGGAATACAAGGTGTGACACAAACAGATGTGTGCACACCCACGTCCATGAAGCACAAGAGTAAAAAAGATGGGCCCAAGACAAGGGCCCATCATTGGGTGAATGGAAAAACAAGTCACCCCACAGACAGACTGTTCCAGAAAAGCGATCAACTTGTAAAAAATCTCACAACACGAATGAATCTAAAAAATATTATGCCGAGTGAAATTAATCACAAAAGGGCAGATAATGTATGTGAGCACTTGTAATCTTAAAAAAAAAAGTCAAGAAGGGGTTTGCACACAAAAACAAACATCCTTTGATGATTACCAAGGATGGGAGTAGTGGGCAGGGGAACTGGCCAACTGGCAGGCAGACGTGCAGGGGGACGGGGGAGGGAAAGGCAATGAACTAGAGAGTGTCAGCACACTGTGACAAGGCAAAGGACAACAAGCACCGGGAGGGACGCAACAGCAATAAATACAACACTACATGCACAAGCCTGCAGCTGCAACCGTCAATATTCGCTGGTGAGTGTACAGAGACAGGTATGCCCGCCGAACAAGCCCGGGGCACAGGAGCACAGCCCAGCATGTACAGGTTTGTCAGGGGACCTTTGTGTAGACGGATTCGTGTGTGCTGCAGGTATACCCACTTACAGAGGAAAGCACACAGGGGGCAGTTGGGAAACCGTCTCAGCCAGAACCACCGCGAAGGAAGGAGCCGCAGCCTGGAGAAACATCTAGCTCAATGGGTTTAGATAAGCTTCTCTGTTCCACTTCAGTCAGCAGTCACGAGAGCAGGCGTCCTCCAACTACGGCCCGTGGGCCACGTGCGGCCCGCCGAGGACATTGATCCAGCCCGCCGGGTGTTTTTGCTCCGTTTGGGTTTTTTTACTTCAAAATAAGATATATGCAGCGTGCATAGGAATTTGTTCACAGTTTTTTTAAAACCATAGTCCGGCCCTCCAACGGGTCTGAGGGACAGTGAACTGGCCCACTGTTTAAAAAGTTTGAGGACCCCTGAACTAGAGTCTTAAAAACTTGCCCCCACCACCACCACCACCAAAAAACCCCAAAAACCTTGCAACCAGCCCACTAAGATACAATTAGTCATCTCTTCCCACCTGGAGCAAAGAGGAGCACAGAAAATCAAAGGCGCATGGAAACAATTAGCCCAAAGGGCTTATGGACTACAAGAACCACAGCCTCCACTAGCCTGAGACCAGAACTAGGTGGTGCCCAGCTACCACTACTGACTGCCCTGATTGGGATCACAATAGAAGATCCTTGGGGGTGGGGGGTGGGGGCGCAAAGACATAGGGGCAAAAAATTCAAAGCAACAAAAAATAAACCTGACTTTCAGATCTGGTAGAAACTGGTGGAACCCTCAAGCCTGCCCTCCTGAAACACCTTCAAACCTGGAATTCAACCCACTGTCAGAGATCACCCATTAGCCAATGGAGAGATGGGCATACAATCACCACCTCCCTTTCCCCCCTGCCCCCCAGCAACATGCTGCTCAGAATATTCAACACTACCAGACAAAAAGCACACCATTTGTCCAAAACATCGCTCTGGAAGCGGGAAAGGAGGGCAAGCGGAGACAAGGGACCCAGGGAGGGAGGGGGCAGCAGGCTGTTATATTGACTGGATTGCGATTACAGCCAGCAAGCAAAATGCACATGCACTGTGTGTTGACTGGGAACCTAATACAACCACAAGACAGCGCTACAGCAAACAAAGGAATGACAGGCCCAGGCAGTCCCTGGGATGGCCTGTCTGGTATCTGGGCCCTGTGTGCTCCCAATGAAGCCTAAGCAAGAGCAGGGGTTCAGGTGCCAGCCGTGTGAGTGTAGGCACCGCATCCCACCTCCATTAGACAGGACAGTGTTGTTTAGCTGTTATCCAGTCAGCCCTAACCCATGGCGACTCCATGCACGATGAAAGGAAACGTGGCGGGTCCTCCCCTACTTCCCAGCTCGATTCCAAAGTGTGGGGCACAGGGCTTTCACCACTGGCCGGCTTTTCAGTGGGCAGCCGGGCGTTTCCTCCCAGGTCGTCTCGGTTTGCAGGTTCCCTTGAAAACTGTTCAGCAGAGGAAGCCTCCCTGACAAACAGGAAGTGGCTGCACACGAAGTGCACGGGCCGGGACTCAAACCCAGGTCTCTCCAGCACAGAAGGCGAGAATTCTACCACTGAACCATCATCAAATTGGGATCCTAAGAGTAGCGACCCACTCTGGGGAGGATGAAACGTGGCCACTGGAGTGACATGGTGCCTGCCAGCATCTAGCACGGGGACAGGGCAGGCCTCACGCCCTTAGCTGGCAGCCCTGTGGGGCCTAAGACCCCAAGACCGTGTATGGTTGAAAGTTTCTGGCTTCTTGTCTCACCTCTGGGATCACATACCTGCACCCTAAAGGATTCACACACACACACACACACACACACACACATACACACACACACACACACACACACTCACTCTCCACCCTTGTTCCACACATCCAGTGGGCTACACTTTGCCAATTCAAAACCCTTGGAGGAAATCCACACAGGCAACCAGACACCAGAACACTTATCCAAACCCAACCTTGCTGGCCTCCGAACGTGGCGCTGGCCAACCTTGGCCATGTCCCCATGCCAGTGGCCCTCCCTCCCTCCCCCTGGACCAAGTCTTCTCTGCCCGCTCACTTATTCCACACAGTCGCCCAGTGCTCAGTCCTGTGCCAAGCTCACACTAGCTTCACCGTGAGTCCTTACTGCCTCTCAATAGGTGGTGGTTTCCGATCAAGCTCTGAAACGTGGCGATGAGATGGTGGTCAAGAGCCAGGCTTGAGTTTCCCAGCACTGCTGAACTCCCGTGTGGTCAACGAGGACAACAGTCACCGTGGGTGTGTACTGCCAACCCCAGCCACCTCCCTGCCCCAGCCAAAAAAAAAAGTCAACCGATAAATATGGAGTTGCTTTATTTCTTTTTTGAAAAAACAAACAAACAAAAATTAAACAAAAAGTCTACCCTTCCCCAAACCCAGGTTAGGCTAACATGAAAGTGAGTACCCTCTTTAGACACATCTTGCTTACCTCTTTTGCACCTTTACATTGTGGGGGAGGGGTGGGGATAAATGTGGTCATCACACCTAAAATCAGGGTATTTGGGGCTTCCTGCCCTCTCCCCGTACCTGTCAGAAATAAAACTGTGTACACTGCCAACATTCACAGAAGTGATATGCAGAAAGGGACGCAGGTCAACCTGGCCCACAGGTCATGTCTTGCAAGACACAACAACCGGGGTGCAGGAAGTCATGGACTATGGGAGGAGCAAGGTTGAAACAGGCAAGACTGCAGGCCCAGGCCTCACCCCGGCTTTGTGTCCTCGGGCCCATCCTCACCCCCGGACTGAACAAGACCATGGAGCATACTCTTCTCTGCAGCCCCTTCATCGAGAGGGGCTTTCAGTGGTAAGTCAATAGGAATCCTGGTGACCCAACATCTCAATGCACCCTTCGCCAGGATGTGAGTAAATCCAGAGGGGGCCTCAACTGCTGACACTTTGCCAAAAAAGGTTGACTGTGACCCCCAAATGCCAGCTGCAACCCCTCTAGCTGGCCTTTCTCTCGCCCCTGCACCCTCCACCATGCATCTTTCCCCCAGTGCCAAGCAGTTCCTGCCCGGCCTGGAATCTGGGATCAAAACTTGCCACGTGTTCCAAGTCCTTGGGCCAGCCCTTCCAGCCTTTGGAGTTGCGGGACCTTTTCAAGGTGTGTGTGTTTGAAAGGAAAAACAGAGCACACCTCACAAGGGAAAGTTGTCATCATCGCTAAGACAAACAAACATCTATCCACTCAGTCTGTCGCCAATTATCCATGCTACGAAAGCCTTGCTTCCAAAACAATGCAAGTGTTAGCACACGCTGGAGCCCTGAGGTGACGGGGCACCACTGTTGATGGGCGTTGTCATCTGGGGTCATCACACTTCTCCACCTGAAGGGCAGGGTCTGCTCCCAGGCCTACCCTGGCTGCACCTCCATCCGGACAGAAGTCGGGTCAGAACGTCTCAGAGCAGAAGAGTGAGTAGATTCAGAAGGAGCTAGCAAAGAGAATGGTGAGAAGCTAAAAATACGGAAATGAGCAGCTCATGAAAAGACCCGACGTTCTTTTCCCAAACTCACAGACCCCGGAAGCCAGCCATGGAAATTCCTCTTTGCACACAAGATGCTCTCTGGAAACCATCAGTGGGAGAAGCTAGTATGGATGGTCGGACTCACTTAAAGCAACTCTCAGGCCAGCACAAGGAAGTCTTCCGGTCTGACCTGCCCCAGGCCAGCCCCTCCTTAAGTTGTTGAAGCGGCCATTCAGGCTCCAGCATTCTTTAAGGAACAACAATTTGAAAAATCGAAAGAGACTGCTCCTTTTGGATTAAAAACCTAAAGGTGACTGTAACGGTTAGAACTCCAAGTGACAGAAACCCGTCCCAAGCTAGCTTGGGCTATTGACTTTCCAACTGGCCAGTCTAGTACTAGAGCCGGCCACCGAGAATTAAAGAAATACCCACTCCCCCCCACCCGGTTCATCCGAATCTGGGCCTTCTGCCCAGCTTGGTTCCTCTCTTCTATTATTGCCACGCTTTTTAAACCCGATTTCCTCCCTCCATCCCTCAAGGCTGGTTTCCCCACCAAGTTACAATCGGGGAGACATAGTTCTTGTAGAATCACATATCACTGAGCCTGGCCCAACTTCAGGAGCCATGAAGTCAAAGGTAGGATACAAAGGCAGGTCCGTTCTACCACATCCCACGTGATGGACCAGCCCAGAGGCATGGGCTAGTTAAGCTTTCCCTTCCTCCGCCACACTGTGGCTCCACTCTAGCACCTGGCAGCATGGACCACATCTCTGGGATAGAAGCAGGCAGCCGTGCCCCTGGAGAGGGAAGGACTAGAGGCCTTTGCCCCAGTGAGCTTGGATACATCATGACCCCATCTCAATTCGAGCCTGTTAAACCATCTGGGTGATGCACTTAACCCTGCCCAGATCCGCCCGCTACGCAGGCTCGGGTTGGAAAACAGATTGCGTCATGCTGCTGCTCTGAGTCTCCAGAAACCTCACATTTCAGGCAGGCTACGGCTAGACAAACAGACGGACAGACAGACACACACTTTTAGGGAAGTACAGAGCACAGAAGGAGCCCAGACGTACTCGGAGTCCCACCCAGGGGACACTGGAGACCCTGAAACATCCTACTACACTAGCAGGGCTTTGAAGAGGTGGGGTTTCTCAGCCAACGTGCATGACGGTGGCCTCTTAGACTTCTCCCAGAGCCCACGCAGAACACTCAGTCTGGCCTCGCCCTATAATTGACTCTTAAGCTCACTGCTCCGAGCCCCTGCATCTCCAAGTCCCCTCCCTCTTCAATCAGGTGGTGGGGCAAACTGTCTGTCAACTACTCTGGGACCTATAGAGACAAGAACCTGTCCTCTAGAGCAGTGGTGCTCAACCTGTGGGTCGCGACCCCTTTGGGGGCTGAATGACCCTTTCACAGGGTCGCCCGATTCATCACAGGAGCCAAATGACAGGAAGTAGCAATGAAAATAATGTTATTATTGGGGGCCACTACAACCTGAGGAACTGTATGAAAGGGTCATGACATTAGGGAGGTTGAGAACCATTGCTCTCGTCATTTAAGATGTGCGGTTTCAATGATCTTAGGTTCCCAAAGACCATGTGACATGTTTGGATGAGTGGAGGAGCTAAGAGTGGAAGACAGAGACGAGTTACAAAGGAGGGGAGCCAGAGTCCGTGAAGAGGTAGTGGCCCAGCTGGACCCCAGAGCTTTACAGTAGAGGCGATATAACAAATTTGGATTCCACGCCATAAACAGGTGGGTTAAGGGCTGACAGAGGCCCCTGAGTGGCACAAACATTTGCACCTGGCTATTGACAGAATGGTTGGAGGTTCAAATCTACCCAGAAGCGTGCAGGATGACTAGCCTGATAATCTACTTCGCTAAGATGACAACCATTGAAAATTCTAAGACGCACTCTGAAACCTGCAGGGGCACCAAGGGTCAGGCTTGGCCCCATGTGAGTGGACAGGACAGGTCAATGGGTTGAATGTGGGATGGAAGGTGGGAGGGAGGCAGGAATCCGGGGTGAATTCCACAGCTGTGGTCCTAAACAAAGGGTAAAAGCTGCAGCACTTTACGATGCTGTCGCACACTGGGCAGAGAGGGCGTGGTGGTGGGCAGGAAGGCGGAAATGAAGCATTTGGGTTTGGACGTGCTCACGTCCCCGCGTCTGTCTGGCTCTCAAAGGGAAGGAGTCTGGGACTCTGGGCAGAACTTGAGGAGGTTGGAGCAAGGACCCGGATAACCCTGTAAATATGTCCAATTCCTGACTGCGAAGCCCTGGGCGACTCATTCAGCTCCCGGATTCTTACATTCTTCTGTGCATTTGCTACCAGTCACCATCGACTCGATGGCAATGAGTTTGGGGGTTCCCCCCTCCGCTTGGTTTATGTCCAAAACTAGGAGTCCCTGGGTGGCGCAAACACTTAATACACTATCTTAGCAGCTGCTAACCGAAAGGCTGGCAGCTCAGAGCCACTTGGAGGCACCTCCTAAGAAAGGCCTGGTGGTTTCCCCCTCTGCCCTCCCCGCCTAAAAAGGAGGATCACCACTGAAGACCCTCAGGAGTTCTAACTCAGACACACACACACACACACACACACACACACACACGCTCTTACACACACACACAAAAACGCTCTTACACACACACAAAAACAAATGTGCTGCCACCGAGTCCGTTCTGCCTCATATGGGCCCTGAAGGACACGGAGAACTGGCCCTGTGAGTTTGAGACACACACATTTCGCGAGAACAGAAAGTCTGGTCTTTCTCCTGTGCAGCGGCTGGTGGGTTTGAACTGACGGCCCCACACACCACCAGGGTTCCTATCACACACGAGTCCAAATCGCCCATAACTGATATCATTTTTAATATGCAGAACGGGCGTAAGGACAAACTTCCATAGCCAGCCTTTAAACAACCCCATGGTGCACAGACACTGAGGGGTATGCACGGACGCTCCAGGGTCCCTCCATATATGCGCCCTGGGGCAATTCTGAAATCCTGTTGTTTTCTCCTTCTGCATTAATTTACTGAATGACTGGGATGAAAATCTGACCTGCGTGCCATAAACAAGCCAAACACGAAGTAAGTTTGCATCACCATCGTGGTTGTGAATACACCCATTTCCCATATTCAACAGTCAAGTCCTGGATGGACTTGTGAAGCCCCCAGTCACCCCATCCCTGGATCCCTAAGGGAGAATCGCGTTTAAAGGTGAGCGGGAGATGGAAGGAAGCCCCGTGACAGCCTGACCTTCTGGAACAGTTTTCAAGCTGCGTTCCAGATACACACGGCTGGAGCGATCCGACACGCCTGGCTGTGAGCTGGAATGTATATGGGCAGACTATCAAGTTACTAGCAAACCAGGCCCATGGTCACAACCCCAAACTATGTTTCCCCCAAACATGCCACCACATCAGGTAGAAAGCAGGGGCGTGTACACGTTCTGTGTCAACCAAGAAGAGTCCGAACACCCCATCCGTTCCAAATGAAATCAACTCCAGGGCCACCCGGGCAGAAACGTGTGTCCTGCTACATTAACCAGGCGACACCAATAGGAAGGAGGGGGGCCACATGCTAAGAAATAAGCCATAGGGCACGCCTGGCTTCGGGGTACTGACAACCCTGTTGGGGACACAAATCCCATAGAGTCAATCAGCAGGCAATCGACCACAAGCAGGCAAGGATGGATGCCAATGAAGACTGGTTTTATTCGCTGGAAAGACAAACAGTCAAAACTGGGAGGTTAGCTCCGTGGAGACCCACGTGAATGTAAAACAGGCTCCCACGCTGGGAGAACGGGAAAACTCTCTGGAGGGTGTTCCCACCCTGGAAGATGCGGAGAAGAGGCCTGCCATCCAGCTTGCTCTACAACGGCTTGGAGCTCCCAGCACACGTCAAGATCCTGCACTGAGAAACCAACATACCCAGGCCTACTTGTACCCAGGTCTCCCGGCGCCTCTTCAGAAGAAACACTTTCCTTCCCCCAGTCACCTTATGAACACTCAGCGAAGCAAGTACAGCAAACACCAGCTGCAAGCTGCCAAAGACAGCTTTTCCCCAACACAAAAGGCCAGGGCCATGAGCCGACGTGAGCCTGCCAGCCAGCCAACCCTGCGTCCCGTGGACTGTCTTAAGCTCAGAGACACGTGCCATCTCACTTCAAAAACGGTCTGTTTCCCCAGAAATTTCACCCAGGGTTACACACAGCATCAAATCAGTCACCTCTGGATCCACAATGTGCAATTAAAACAGAGATACTATGGATGGATGGATGGATGGATGGATGGATGGATGGATGGATGGATGGATGGATATAAATATATACATACATTCTTATTTGGAGGTGTAAGTAGAGACCCCCAAAACCCCTGGCTATTGAGCCTATTTCAACTCACAGTGACCTTACACAACAATGTAGAACTGCCCCCAGAGGGTTTCTAAGCCCGTAACTGGTATGAAAGCAGATGGCCCCATCTCTCTCCTGAGGAACAGCCACTGGGTGTGCACCAACCTTTCAGTGAGCAGGCAAGCACTTCAACAGACCCCAGATCTCTGGAAGGGCCCGAAAAGCGCTAGCTAAAAAGCAAGGGGCTAAAGTAACCTAAAGCATGTGAGAATTCTTCTGTCAATTGTTGAAAATGAAGACGCGTGTGTCTGTAATACAGGGATACTATCGGCTGACTTGCAAACTTACTAACCAACTTGGCAAAGGAAGGCCAGGATGGTTGCCCACCTCAGAGTGAAGTCCATGTCCCAGAATTGTACAAGCAGAAACTGTTGAGTTGTGTGTTGTATGGTCGGTTGATGCACTCTCAACCACAGAATTTTAAAACTTGTGTATGTGTGTGTTGCATGTGTGTCTTTGCATAAACTCATATGCATATTGACCTATGAAAAAACAATCATTGTATTAGCCTATTTTGAAGGTCAAAGGCCTTGAGGCGGTTGACTTGGATGAGCTGGGTTCGTTTTGGGGGGGCACAGTGAAAGAAGGGTACCTCTCCTTCATTTCTCCCAACTCAAAAACCCAACGCACTGCCATCAGATCGAGCCCAACTCCCAGTGACATGGTAGAACTCTCCCTTTGAGTTCCCAAGACTGTCACCTTATACAGGTGTAGAAAGCCTCAACTCTCTCCCGAAGAGTCGGTTGGCGCTTTCAAAATGCTGGTTAGCAGCTCAGCTCATGACTCACTAAACCACCAGGGCTCCCCAATTCATTTCTCCTGAGACATTAACGTAGTTATTACCATGTGGAGTCTAACTCACACACTGATGATAATTGGAAACGCGGAGATCTTTACAGGGAACTAGATAACATCATTCCCCGTCACCTTTGTTCCCCGGGATCTACCCTAACAGAGTAGAACAGGGGCAGGGACAGTGTCTATGCACCAAGATGTCCCTCACAGGCTATTTAGATCAGCAGTAACAAAAGGAGAGCATCTCATGGCCCAGCAATACAGCATCCATTTAAAAAACTAGGATACAATCATATTATAGACTGATTGATGCGGCCATTAAGTATCCCTAAGAATTTCAATGACATGGGAAAGTGTTTATTAACTACAGTGATTTCCGATTTAAATAAAAACAAGGTCAAATACATTAAGAACAAATACAAATGTTAGAGGGGGGAATGTCTAGAAGAAAATATACCAAATAATTCATCATGTAATCTCTGTGCAGGAGATGACAGCCTCCCCCCCCAAAAAAAAAACACCTGTCTACCATAAGCACAGCTACATGTAAAAATCAAGTTCACTCACTTCATAGGTTAAGTTTTCGTTTTTTGTTTCTTAAATTAAAAGTTAGCAAATCTTATTCTTGGATAGATTATCAATCACTAAAGACTGGAAAGAAGCCCTGGTGATGTAGTAAGTTACTGGTTACACTGTAAACCACAAGGTTGGTAGTTCAAAACCCCCAGCTACTCTGAGGGAGAAAGAGAAGGCTGCCCACTGCCAATAAAGAGTTAGTCTCAGAAACCAGAGAGGCAGTTCTAGTCTATTCCAAAGGGTTGCTATGAATCAGCATGGACTCAGAGGAAGTGAGTGAGTGAAAGGTTGGAAGGAGTCCTGGTGGGTTATATGCTGGGCTGCTAACCACCAGGTCGGCAATTCAAACCCACCAATTGCTCCTCAAGAGAAAGATAAGGCTTTCTACTCTCGGAGATTGACAGGCTCAGAAACTCGCAGAGGCAGTTCTACTCTGTCCTACAGGGTTGTGATGAGTTGGAGTCGACACCATGGCAGTTGACTTTGACAGACTGACATTTCAACGGAAGGTGAATTTGAAGAGGAGATTCGCTGTGTTTCAAGTATTCAAGATGGGTACTTTGCAAGAGTGGCAAACCCAAAACCTCCAGTGGAGGAGCAAGCTCTAGGGAAAGGGAGTCAGCTCTGTCTGAAGCCGACATGGTACCCAAAGGAAAGGACACAGAAGTGCCCAGGTGGGTCCCAGACCACAGACAACTCCCGGAGAGAGCTGGGCAAGGGGACATGGGATGTGAAGGTTGGGACTCCCTGGGCTTCTCAGATGAAGGGGAAGACAGCTTGTTACACAAAGGAAACATCTCGCACCACAGCACCGCGGTGGTTAACTGCCAAGCAAGGAATCCAAACCTCAAGAAATTCGGGATTCCTTGCCAGGGGTAGTCTCTGGGAAGAGAAGGTACCAAAAGCACTGGGAGCCATGCTGGCATATGCACAACCAACCAGCATGCTCTTGTTACGCTCATTCACCCTTGAGTTCGCGTCCTTCCTATCTCTCCGACACTGCTTCCCGCATCGCATGGTAAGCAACAGCTAACATTTTCAAAATCAGTGGATGAATCAATGGTAAGCCCCAACCCAAGTGCAAGACTCGACTACGTTTACTTAGCAAAGTTTTGGGGAAGAAAAGGGGAAGTCCTTCCCCTTAAAGCAATCTCAGTAAACATACATGTAACAATCAATATCCCTCCTAAGGAGCCCATGAGAAGTTTGAAAGACTGCCCTGTTTCATGACAGGTTGGGAGGTTGAACCTAGGTGTCTTGGTATCTCGAAGGAGACCAGCTCTTCCAGCCACCCCCGCTCCTCCTCCTCTGCTAGTCTGTTCCATCTACGCCCCCCCCCCCACTTCCTCCATACCAGTATCTAGTCCAATCCCATGTTCCCTCCAGACCACTCCTCCCATCGGGTCACTTCTACCATCTCCACTGCCAGCAGCTTAATACAAGTGACCTTAATGCCAAAGCCCTCCTTGAATTTCCATGGTGATGAGGGGACAAATCCTTACCCATCGCCCTACCCCGAGCCACTCTCCCCACAATACGTTTTTACCTTTGACTAGAATGTTCTTTCTTACACCCTACCTCCTCTCCCATACTTCAACTGGAAAAGGCCCTTCAAATCTCTTTTATAAATGCTATTTTCTCAGGGGGCTGCCTTGAGGGGCAATTGTGCTCCCCCTTGTCAATGTCTCACCTGGGATCAAGACACCCTGATCACACCCTGCCTGCACTCCTTCCTGGCTCCTGGGGTCCTGCTGGGGTCCACAAAATGCCCATTAGGCTCCAATGGAGAGGAGGAAAACACTAGCCCACGGAAAGGGGCCCACACCTCACTGAATGACCAAGAGAAGGCTCTCCGGGTAGGGTGCTGGGGGGAGAGGTGCGCATGCACATATATGTTCATTCGGAAGAGGTTTCTCCCCGCAAACGCTTCAGCCACGAAAGTGCAGGGTAAGGCTCACCACGACCTCTGTGCTTGCTCGGCTTGGCGGCTCCTTGGTGTGTTGCGCTCCTTCGGCATTTAAGCAATAACAACAACACAAAGTGCAGCCCGCCATTCGGGTGGGCTTTGTTCCTCGGGAATCGGGCCGCTTTCTCATCTTCCACACCTCGGTGCTCATTACCGCACTACAAACCCACCCCAAGGTAAAACTCCACGCAGGCTTCAAAGGGAAGCCCCCAAGATAAAGTCGCAGGAACTTTTGAAGCTCTGTGCTGTTTTCTAAGATCTGCGCCATACCAAAATACCGCCATTTGGGGGTACAGATTTGTTGGGGTTTTGTTATTGCTGCTGCATACAAAGGAAGCTAAATGAAAGTCTTTGTCTCGCACAGGCACCTGGGGTGGTATCGGGGGAGGCGCCCCCTTCGCCCCACAGCGTGCTGGGCCCGCAGCACGGGCGCCCCCACCACCCGCTGCACCGCTCCGCTGTGCTCGTTTTTTAAGAGGATAAAAGGGCCAAGAGTAGTAAGAAGCGTGGATTTACGAACACTAGAGAGAAAAATGAACCTGTTATCTGAATCAGGAGAGTGGGGAGAGGGGAGGAGGCTACCGCGATGTAGGGGGTTGTGGCTTTGAGACCCTGGGGACCATGAAATAAGGTGGGGAGGCGGGCAGACAGCGTGCGTGCAGGAATGCTGACCAGGAAGTTCAGAAGTTCCCGTCCTGGCAGAAAGGCTCGGAAGAAAGGGTTGGCAACCGACCTGCGGCAAAGCGGTCCCCATGAGGAAGCTTCATAAGGTGTTATCACCTTGGCAGAGGCTGGTAGGGGCAGAGAGAGGGGCACAAAAGGCTGGGTCATTGCATAAGCCCCTCCCCCCAGTTTCTTGGGGAGTGGTCTCCCCCTTCCCTCCCTCCTCTGAACAAGCCGCATGCTGGAGCAGCAGCCAGGGCTTGGCGAGGCTTTTATAAATGTTTTCTTGTTCACCTCTTCGATACATTTGACTCCGCTTGTGAGAGAGCAGGGATTTCTTTATAACGCGCAAACGACTCCCCACCCCACAGGAGATGGAGTGGGGGGGGGACTCCATTACAATATGCCCACAAATGTGTGAGACCGGCTTCCACACTGGGCCTGCCGGCTTGGTGCTTAAGACCATGCCCCAATGGGTATTGGGGAAAAGGTCGACTCTCCCCACCATGTACTAGTTTAAAACCTCTATTCACCGAGCCCTTCTCTGCTTCCCAAGCAAGGTCCCAGAAGGAATTATGCAATCGCCAGGCCCGAAAGTTACAATAAACCCAAGTTTCGGAGAAATTAGGAAGCAATCTTTAGTGTCACAATTGTTTTGAACCGCACCTGATGAAACGATGTGGGGTGACCCTCACGCTTCGTGGAAGAGCACAGAACGTGCAGCGGGGCCTGAGTGTCTGAAGCAACACCAGCCACCCAATGGTGAAGCTGAGCCTGAACCGGGCCCATGTGGGCGGGTACAGGACCCCGAGACGGAGATCAGCCGTGATTCCGGGCATTCCACGTGCCCACTTGGCGTCAGTAGACACATTAGGTCACCATAAACTGTAGCCCCCAATGCATGCCCCCTCTTCCCCCAAGCCCTCCCTACCAGATGCAACAAGACGCTCAGCCTGCCTTCCACCTCATGTTCCCACCACCTCCCTCTATTAACTCCTCCTCCCCAAGGACCCTCTCTCAGCCTGTGATGTCAGATGGAGGTGGTAGAATGATCAGTCACAGGGCTAACTCAGAACCAAAGTCACCAACCAGCTGCCACCAGCATTCAGCTCCCCGGCCCTGCCCCCGCCCACCACCTCTATGCAGTGACCATAATTCAGTCTCCCTCAAGCAAGATAGCAACAAATGGGCCTAGTATTGTCACTAGCCGTGGCTCCTTTGGACAAGAGTCTCCAGCCCCAGGGTGGCACGTGCTGCCGAGTGATTGGTATGGCAAGCATGCCTTCCATCCATTGGCAGAGGGAAGGCGAACAGAAGCCACGTCACTGCGCTCTTGGCCAAAGTGCACGCTGGCTCTGGAAAAAGTCTCTCCAGATCAGGAGCTTCTACCCTCGAAGACAAGGTCTCAGAACCGAAATAGGGGCAACTGTCCTTGTTGGGATTGGAGGGAGGGGGATGAAATTTAAGGTAAGAGTCCACCATGACCTCTTCCATGGGGTAAAGGTCATCAGCATGGGACCCCTGGAGTTCCATGCCACACACACGAGGGGTCTTCCACTCTTAGTACACTCAGGATCCGAACGTTCTCCCCACAGCCAGAGAGAGGAAAGAGGTTCCCACCCAAGCCGCCCACCATTTTAAAGACAGCATCCTCTTTTCTGTGGCTGGATTGTGCGGATTGTCCCACCGGGCATTCCCAAGAGCAGAGAATTGAATCCCAAAGCCTGAGCCACGTGTGTAATCCAGGGAGCCAGGAAAAGTTAAATGGGCCACCTGGATTTCTGCACACTGTGAAAATATCCACTTTTATACAGAAAAACTGCACCAGAACCCCAAGCCAGCTCTTTCTTTTTTTAATCTCCCCAAACACACACACACAAGCCAGCAATTTGTTAGCACCTATACCACTGCCCCTACTGATGTCTCCATTCGTAGAAGCAAAAGTGGAATCCACTACAAAAACTGACTTCCAGCCCCCTAAGAGGAGAACAGACTGCGAGGCCTGGAAGAGGTATGGGGAACTGGATCCTGTCCTTGCTCGGGCTACTGACTCTGTGTGTGACATTGGGCAATTCACTTGGCATCTCTGGGCCTCAGTTTCCTTTTCTGAGAGCAGGGTGGGCCTGCGAGATTTCCCGTCCTGAAATCTCGTCATTAGAGGAACATGTATAATTGGGGACTTGAGGGAAGGAGGGCGTTTCTGGCCAATGCCAACTCTATTTCTACCTGCCGCACATCATAATAGAACATTTTCACAAGTGATACCTCCAAATGTGCTTTTATGGAGATAAAATGTTTTGTTTTATATACACAGAGAGAGAGACACCCATGTTTATATTTGTCTCTGTACACATACATAGAAACTGAACTTTCACAAAACAGAGTGCACATAATTCACTAAATAATATAGATCCAATTAGAGTGCTATAACATAGAGAGGAAATTAGCCTGAATCTTGACACAATGTGTCTTAAGATTTTTCTACATAATTATGTTACCATCTTTAAATATATGAAAAAGAGGCAAGCTATCGTCAGATAACATTTTTGTGGTATTTGAATTAAAAATGCATGAATTGTTACATGCTATGCAGAATTCTACTTGCCACAGATTCATTAGGGGAAAAAAAGGTGTCTCTCATTAATTATTTCTAAAGTATGAAGTCCAGCTCATGATATAAACATATAGAAGGGAATATTCTAGTATGGATGAGTTATCTTCAAAAGAGGTTAATTTATAAAATTTCCCTTTCAGAGCCCACCAAATCCTAAGAAAGTGCATTAAAAATATATGCAGACACACACTTTATGTTGGAGTCTCTTAGTACTAAAAACAAATGTTGCCTCTCCCAAAATTCACACATTTTCTAAGTCAAAGCCATGAATAAACAGATTACATTTTAAGGCAAGCCTTTCCAAGTTCATTTCTACTCTAGGTTTTGAATCAGTTAGCCTACCCCTAACCCACCCACCCCCAAATAAAATCTAATGTTCTTAGTTTTTGCACTTTTTACTGTTGATTTTCCAACAAATATTAAGGTAAATTGTAGGGAGCCATTCGCATTGACAAGCTTCAAGTGCAGAGTTCCCTTTTTGAGTTTTCGGGTCCCCTCCTCCCCATCCTTTCCTTCCCCCCTAAGTGGCTTTTTCAGGTACTGTTTTGTGTGGCACTTTTGGGAGTGGGGTAAATATTTTAACATCATCCATAGTCTCCTCAAATCATGGTGACTTTGGGCCCCACAAGACTAGATTCGATTCGTGGCAACGGGGTATAGGTAATGTTCAGAGACTTTCAGGGTCACTTAAGGTCTCTAAAATCACACAGCAGGGGCAAAAGTACCTTATAGCTATAAGCCATGTCCAAAGCACATTCCCCAAAAAAACAGAAAGAAGAGAAAAACACCAATGTTCTTAAAGATAGACTGACACACAAGGCCTGTGATGGGCAAAAACACTTTTCCTTCATCTCGGTCCCAAGAAAGGGAGTCATTGTCCTTGTGAGTTTACTTACGACAATGTGGGCTGGCGACGGAGACCGGGCATCCTTGAGGGCTTGTCTGCTCTGAAGACTCCCTGCCTGGACATCAAGCAGCGGCCATTTCATCTGCAGGTACTGAGGGGAGGGGCAGAAAGGCAAAGAATGCATTTAGAGAAGAAACGCACACCAGCCAAAACAAAAGAGGGCTGTTCAGGGCTATCACAGGCCAAGAATCTTAAAAGTGTACATATAATCTCACACACACACACACACACCCATGCACTCCAACAGGTCCTTCCTTCACAGTCACGTTCAATGTGTGTCTATCCCGTTGATCGTCTGGGCATTCAAACTAGAGAGCAATTTTAGTTAAAGGTGCTTCATGATGCTGCCTGGTCTGCAGGGAGGCAGTGGTAAGAGGAGAGGGGGAGAAGGGGAACAGGGACTATTCTTAGGAGGAAAGCAAACGGGGATCTCAATTCCAAATCTGCTTTTTGGACAAAGTGTTGACCTTGATCTTTCAGGAGCCTTCGCTCTAAAACAAGGCAACCTTCCTTTACCCAGTAGAGGCTACTTCGGGGAAAGTGAGACAGGATTTCTCATCCCGTCTTCATGGATTGAACTGTTTCCCTCACATGTGTGCCAAGGAGCCCCGGGGCTTAGTGGACTATACACACTGGCCATTCGAAAACACCAACTGCTCCAAGGGCGAGAAAAATAAGGCTTTCTACTCCTGTAAAGATATTGGAGGCTTAGAAACCCACACGAGCAGCTCTCCTCTCTCCGACCAGGTCGATGAGTCCGAATGGACCCGGTGGCAGTGAGTGGTTGAGTTAAAGTGTGTGCCAGTTGGGCTGGGACCGTGTGGTCATCCTCTGTTTAGTGACATGATCTGCTGATCCTCCAAGTTGTGGTGCCTTATAAAACCTAACCCCTACAGGTTAACGAGGCTCTATCACTGTGGTACCTGTCTTGAGTCAGAGCCTTGCAAAGCACACACCCTTAATCATGCCCCAGACTTAAGTTACACCCTTGCTGGAGTTACGCCTTTTATCTTACAAGAGATTAAAGGGCAGAAAAAGGAGCAGGGAGGAGAGGAACTTCACTAGAACGGGGAAAGAAGAGTCGATCGTCCTTTGGACCTGAGAACCTCCTAGACCTAGACCCTAGAGAAGGTTGATGCCAAGACATCGAGAAATCTATAAAGCAGGTGCTGAAGGAGACGTCAAGAACTTTCCCTAACAGCCAAGAGAGAGAAAACCTCCCCCCACCGACCTCCTTTTAGGCTCCCAGCACTGTGAGAAAATTAACTTGTTTGTTAAAGTCATCCACTAATAGTATTTCCATTCTAGCAGCACCACGTAACAAAGGCACACCCAAAAGCCTATAAAACAAGACTACTTTCCAGTAAAAGACGCACCAACAGGACACGCACGATACAATTTATACACTCATCTCGAAGCCTCTATGCAGCAGAACAATTTGTAAAGCATGCGCAGGTTTACCTCCAGGATAAAAATAAAGGTATGAGTCAATGATGTCGACCCCACCCTTCTCAAGAGTAGAAAATGAAGACATGAACACAACACGAGAAGAGCTAATTCCACAAGGATCTACATATAACCCCCTCCCAGGGGGGTGGGCAACAGGAAAGTGGGTAAAGGGAGACATCGGTCAGTGTAAGACATGGTGTTATAAATTATCAAGGGATAATGTTATAAATTATCATGGGGTGTTATAAATTATCAAGGGTTCATGACGGAGGGAGGGGGATGGGAGAAAAAATAGCTGATACCAAAGACTCAAGTAGAAAGAAAATGTTTAGAAAATGATGATGGCAACATATGTACAAATGTGTTTGACACAATGGATGGATGGATGGATTGTGATAAGAGCTGTTCGAGCCCCCAATAAATGATTTTTTTTAAAAGCAGAAACTAAACACTCAACTGATCTGACTCTCCATTCTCCAGGTAGGACAACTGAGAGGAAAGGTTTGCCCAAGTAGAGACATTTAACACATACACTAGCTATCTCGGGCTTGTGGTTTGGAATGGAGACATCACCATCCATTTTATAGAAAATCTTCAGGTGATCACGTAAAACTTAAACACAGTGCAAAGGTTTTAATAAAGATGCCAATACTAGCCCTTATGCACCCAAAGGTCAATTGATTAATGCAACAGTTAATGCATGGAAGCTGCTTGATCTTTCCAAAGACCCAAAGCAAAACAGGTGGCTTGTTTTGATATTAATTCTACAAGAAATTGTACTCAACAAGTATTAATTAGACCTTGCTTCATGGACCACTTTCTTGCTAAGCATTATGTAGAAACAAAGATGCTTGACCTCAGGGAGCTTCAACAGCAGAGCAGAGGCCAATACACACACACAGACCCTCAAGACCCAAGTAGTGAAGCCATGAAGCTACACCCAACACCTTGTGGTCAGGGTAGGCCAGGAAAGAATGGAGTATTTTTAAGGAGGAGGGACTTGGAAGAACCTTGCCTTCGAACTACCTACCAACTTACATGGCGTTCAGGGTTGAGTGCGGAGGTTGCTAACCAAAAGGTGGGCAATTTCAGCTCACAAACCAGGAGGGGGAGAAAAGGACCCAATGGTGTGCTTTCATAAAGATCGTAGATCAGTATCATTAATGAACATTTTGATCAAAGATTCTCTAGGAGAATCTTTGATCAAAATGAGGGAGTGGGTTCTTGAATGCTTCCTCCACCCCCACTATCAAGATCCCAATTCTACCTTACAAATCCAGCTGGACCGGAGGATGTACACTGGTACAGATAGGAACTGGAAACACAGGGAATCCAGGACACATGAACCTCTCAGGCCCAGTGGTGAGAGTGGTGATACAAGGAGGGTGGAGGGAAGGTGAGGGAGAAAGAGGGAACAGATTACAAGGATCTACATATAACCTCCTCCCTGGGGGAAGGACAGCGGAGAAGTGGGTGAAGGGAGATGTCGGACGGTGTAAGATATGATAAAATAATAATAATTAATAAATTATCAAAGGTTCATGGGGGAGGGAGAAGCAGGGAGGGGGGGAAATAAGGAGCTGATCCCAAGGGCTCAAGTAGAAAACAAATGTTTTAAGAATGATGAGGGAAACAAATGTACAAAAGTGCTTGACACATGGATGGATGGATGGATGGATGGATGGATGGATGGATGGATGGATGGATGGATGGATGGATTGTGATGAGTTATACGAGCCCCCAATAAAATGATTTTTTTTTAAGTATAATTTTTTTTTTTTAATGAGGGTGTGGGAGATGGTAAAGAACCAAAATTTCGAACTCTCATGAAATCCTACTGGCCGAAGGTCATCTTTAAACCTTTAACCCAAAATGCCCCCCGAAGTCTTCTTGCAGCTTAAGTAGTAAAGACTGTGGCCTTGAGCGTTATGACATCTTTCAAAGTCTATCTATATGGGGTCCAACTGACTCCAACCACCAGAAAGACATGGTAGGGACACTTCAGGGACTGGAGTTTCTGTTCATGGTGAGAAACCACGCAGAGAAGGAGCGGCAGGGCAGTCACAGAGCTCAACGGCTCCATAGCACCGAATCGCACATGCTGAAACTGGTGGATTGGTGTTATGTTCTGCTGCATACATTCTCAACACAAACAAAAGGACTGGCAACAGGAAACCCAGTGTGACACTTCTACTCTGTCTGTCACACGGGGTCGCTATGCGTTGAAATCAATTCAACTGCACAAAACCACCGCCAAGGTACAGAAAGCAGGAGCAAGTAGTAGCTTCCACCACCCCAGAAGGTCTGCCTGGAGGTCCCCTCCAGTGAGAAAACGGACTGCTAGTCCGGACTCCGTTAGGACCCTCCCACCACCCAACCAAGGTACCTTGGAGCAAATCCCTTGGTCTCTCTGAACCCCTAGTGTTTCCTCAGAACACTCAAGGGGCTGTCCTACTCTGATGAGGGTCGGGGTGAAGGGTCACTCCTAGAACTAAAGGACTTTCAGGATCCCAGGCTCCCCGAGAATAAACACCGCAGAGACCCCCAGTCATCCTTACAACCAAGTCATTTCCAGACATCAGCTTTGGGGTCATCTAAGGGTGTTTCAAATAGTTCATGGGAACATGGGTGAAGTGAGAGAGCAGTCGGTGTAAGATATGAAAACAATAATTTATAATTTATCAAGGGGTCACAAGGATGGGAGGTAGGTGTGGAGTAGAAGAGGAGCTGACACCAAGGGCTCAAAGGAAAGTAAATGTTGAGAAAATGATGATGTCATCACGTGTACAAATATTCTTGGTACAATTGATATACGGAATGTTATCAGAGCTGTAAGAGCCCCCAATAATTTTTTAAGTACATGGAGAAATGGAATTTTTCAAAGATAATGAAACTTTCCCATGAATTCTCTGAAGCCCCTTCTTATGGAACCCAGACTGAGAACCACTGAAGTAAATATTTTTGGGGTCTCCTTCCACCAAGAGGGTCATGGGAATCTATTCTTGCCCTTGCTTCCTCCCCAGTCTCACAAACCACATCAGCACATGGGCTACGCTGGTCAAAAGCATTCAACAGAGTCACTTCCTAGAAGGCAACCCAAATGAACAAAGCCACTCCCCTCTCTAGCCCATTCATCACAGTTAAACATCTGCCCTTGGGGTACCCACAGCGTGGGGGGGTGGGGGGTGCCCCTAGCAAGGATCTGCGCTTATCTGTTGGCCATCAGCAAGCCTGAGTGGCCTGCATCCTCACACCAGTTCCACAGAAATTAGGGAATATGTGCTTTGTTGCAGGTGCCCAACCTCACCCAAGAATTGTCAGTCCCAGCAGGCAATAGTAACTCAGATTTAGAACTGCTACTTTACATAAAAAGGCCATTGTTTGCCATGCCCAAGCACCGCGGGCTACCTGCCCCACATAGTTTTATGAACCTACATTTCAGCACGCAGAGTCTACAATACACATAATTTTCAATTACGCCGGGGCAGCCCAGGATCACTGCCTATATAACATTACGGGTTGGAGGAAATGAGGCTGCCCCACTGCCCAGAGAAGGCTAACGGGATCCAGATGGTGGCAAGGAGGCAGCCTGGCCCCTTTTGCCTGCAAGGACTCTTTCCTGATGACAACGTTATGCCAGCAGCTGGGTCCCCACACATCCACGCCCTAGTACCCCAAAATTTAACTGGCCATTCCAGCCAAGGAAGTGTTTTTGAGAGGAGAGAGAAATATTGTGTCAGGATTTGGAAAAGGAAGCGATTAACCTCCCCTCCAAAAGTGAGGGTCTTCCCAGGGCCCCTCATCTCCTGCAATTGGCCCTTATTAATCAGGAAAATAAATAAATAAGGGGGAGAAAAAGGAAATTAGCTGCTATTCCAGCCTAGAGGAAAAATCTTTTCCTTCCTGGAGACATTGAAAAGCAGGAAATTCTATTCTGTTGGTCCTGAAAGGAAGACCGGAAGGAGGGGGCATCTCGGGCTTACTGAAGGGCTAGGACACCAGGCACAATTTTCCAACCAGTCGACAACGGTCTTACATCCGACCCCCACTCGGGGGCGGGGTAGGATTCCCACCATCCCACTATCAAAACAACGCTGCGGCCCAGCTCGCCCAGCTCTCCGCCTCTCTGGCCGCTCGATGTGGAAATTACGAATTGCCCACCAAAAGATGAAACTTTTCAACAAATGGCAATCAAGTGGGGCCGTGGGAATTCCCACCTTGAAAACTGTTGAAAGGGAGTCTGCTCCAAAAATACGGGTATCTTGTCTTCAGTATTTCTTCCTTTGTTTAATAATAATGTTCCCATCACAGCCCATTAGGGCTTGCCCCCAAATCATATTTTATGTCTCAGAGAGCTTCATTTAAAGCTGTAGATCTCTGGGCAAAGTCCCGAAAGTCAGGCCAGCCCAAAGGGCTGAGAGGAATGAAAGAGGTTTTTAAAAGCCTGTTAAAGTGTCAGCAAGACAAAAAAGGTAAACATCTCTAACTTCACCTCCTCCACCTCTTCCCATAAAGAAGGGGGGGGGGGGGCAGAGGGGCAGATAGGACAGCTTCTACAGGACCCAGCTCCCGCAGCCCACACACAAACACCAACGCACCCATCGTTGGAGATTGGGGAGCAGACACCAACCGCACAGGATGGAGTGGAAGCACCCCGTTGTGGTTTACAAGGCAGGCCTCTGCAGAGCGGCAGCTCAGAGGGGCTGGTGGGTTTGAACCGCCAACCTTCTAACTTCCAGCCAAGTGCTTTTAAGCATGGAGCAACCAGGGCTCTGCAGCTGTGGGATTGTATTCAGATTAACCTGATAGGCTATCTTTATTCTACTATCAGTGACCAGGGCGGCAGTGAGGGACCAGCCAGGGCTCTTCTGAGAACTCTGTATGAATTTATTTTGAAAACAAACAGGAGAACTGACAGGCCGACAGTGGTGATGAGGAAGCTGCCAGGAAACCCCACATCTTGATAAAACACCAGAAGGGCTTCCCGGGACTTCCTTTCATTGACTCCGCTCAACAGCGGAGCGGGCAAGCAGAGCTGATCCTGTATTTGTTCAGGGCCGGGATTGGCACACTCTTTGGGCAAAGCACCAGAGTCAATAGCATGGGGTTTGTAGACCATATACTACCTCCGTCACAACCCCTCCATCTGCCGGGTCAGGGAATGAAAGAACATGTTTAAAAGGCCCACACAATTCAGTCAGGTTCTCTGTCTCCACTGGGCCTTCAGTCCAGACAGCTAAGGAAGACCCCTTAGGAAAGCAGATTTGGGGGTCCCAGGGGCAAACTTTGGGGTGGGTCATTACTGACACCCCTGAGTTTGAAAGGAAGAACCTGGACAAGACTCCAAGCCTTCCCTCTGGCCATGACTCCCCATCACGGAGTCCAACCACCAGACCACAATCTCACCAAAATAACTACCTGATAGCTCCTCTACTTTCCAAATTGGAAGTTGTAAAAACGCCTGAGCAATTTTGACTGGAAAGGGGCCACGTGTTCAGAAGTCCTGGGCCACCTCCCAGGAGACACTGACCACGGCCCTCCTGTCTTCAGGCCCACTCTGCCACCACTCACTCAGGCACCGCGTGCAGTTTGAGGCCCAGAGAAGTGTTCAGGTGGGACAAGGGGAAGCTATGGTGTCTGAGCAGGCTGTTCCAGTAGACACTGGCCTCTCCTGGACAACCAGGTTCGAGGGGAGCCCTAGTGGCCTACTAGTTACAACTGGGCTGCAATCCTCAAGGCCAGCAGTTCAAAACCACCAGTCACTCCGCAGGAGAAAGATGAGGCTCTCTACTTCCAGAAAGAATTACAGTCTTGGAAACCCACAGGGGCAGTTGGTTGTCCCGAGTTGAAATAGAGTTTGATTTTTAGAGGCAGCCTAGGAGGCTGAGTAGCACAGTGGATTATGTGTTGGGCTGCTAACCCAAAGGGTGGCCCTTCAAACCCGCCCATGGTTCTGCGGGAGAAAGATGAGGCTTTCTGCTTTCTGCTCCCTGACGATTCACATCCTCAGAGGTGTCGAGGGGCAGGGCTACTCGGACCTGGAGGATCGATGCATCTGAATCAACTGACTGCAGTGGGGCAGGAGGCCTAGGTGCCCTGGTAGCACAGAGTGTTAAACGGTATGCCGCTCAGGACACTCCGTGGAGCTGTTCTAGTCTGTCCAACAGAGTTGGTGTGTGCAAAATCGAGCCCACAGCAGTGGGCATACCAAGCCTATCACTCAGAAACGGGCCGACTTTTGAATGTTGAAGCCGTGTCTGCCT
>NW_022103968.1:16511982-16517349 GCF_000313985.2 Echinops telfairi
AGAAAACACGCTTTCGACCCCTTTCAGACTCAAGTTATTTGAGTAGGAAAACTCATTTGACACGAATCCAAACAGGCTGGCATCTCCCTCAGGATCCAGTGCCACTGCTCTCTCTTCCTAATTCACACATGCTGGGAAGCTGCATGGGTCACGCTTCTTAGAAAACAGAATGGCGCTCTTCTGCTTTAACCCCAAGCCCGAGGGCCTGGCACATGAAGCATCATCTACTCTTCCTCCCCTTCAGGGCATTAGTTGCCACCCTCCCAGGCACCCTCGACACAACTCTGACCATGGTGACAGACCACGACGACCACATTCACATCACAGAACACACAAGGAGAGGCCACCCAGACTGATCGCAGGTGAGAAATACCAGAAAATAGGCACCATAGCAAACCCTGTGCTAGACGCACGTTTCCCCGAAGAGCTCATCTTTCTGAGAAACTTACATATGCCAGCATGGGCGTGTGCATGTGTGCACACACCTGTGAGAAAGCAGGCTGGACCATCTCTTTCTGAATCTACTTCTTGACTCAGAAAGAAGATGAAGAATTCAGCCTATCTTTTAAGAACAAGTCATTTTACCCCTGGAGATAAGCTAAATTTATCTAACACGGTTAAAGTAGAAGACACTGTAGCAATGTGCTACTAAACCATAACAAAACCAAGAGTTTTCCAACAGTTCCCAAACCAAAAACCCAACCCTACTGCCATGAAGTCCATTCTGGCTCACAGGGACCCTAGAAAGGAAGTCCGGAGCTGTAAATCTTCATGGGAAGAGAAAGTCTCCTCTTTCTCCCACGGAAAGCCGGTGGGTTCATACTGCTGACCTTGCCGTAGAAGCCCGGCGCATTACCAACCACATCACCGAGTCTCCTATTTCCAATGGCTAGCGTTGATCAAATATACCTACACTCAGACCATTTCAGAAGCCACTTCTCTGTTGCAAAATCTGGTGAATGTTCCTGCAAGCACGGAAGGTATGGAGGCTGCTCAAACCTGGATCAGGGTATTTCCTAGGAATTGCTTTGTTTGAAGTCCACAGAGAACCTAAGAGGATATCCATTTTGCCTATAAAGCTGGACTGCCTTGAAAAAGAAATTCAGGAATGCGTGATTCCTGGCTGCATCCCTGTCGGCTGGCAGCCTTCGGGAGGCTGGTGGCTTCCAACCTAGGAGACGAACCCCATCACAGAAAACATTCCTGAAGACGGTGCCTCTTGTTTGTTTGAATGAACCCCAACAACGTAGAAACGCAACTAAAAGGAACTTGGGTGGGAGAGGAGGGGAGACACCCAAGCACAGTGTATTTAATAGGTTAATTTCTCGAGTTCCGTGGACTAATTGGCACGAGAGTTTGACGTGCGTCTCTAGAGTCAACTCTTTCCATCCAGATCCCAACATTCTAAAGGGCTCTAGTGGTAGCACCCGTCCCCTAAGAATCCATGAAGTAGCTGGGGGGGTACACTACTCGCTCAACTACTAATCCACAGGTTGAAGGTTGTAGCCCACCCAGAAGCCCCTCAGAAGAAAGACTCGGTGACCTCCTTGTGTAAAAAGCATCCATTGAAGACTCTCTGGGGGCCAGTTCTGCACTGACACAAGTCACCATGAGCCAGGATTTACCCGATGGGTGTTCAGAGTCCATAACTAACTTCACAGTAACCCGATGACATAAACCAAACCAAACTCACTGCCATTGAGTGGATTCTGACTCACAATGACCCTAGAGGTCAGGGTAGAACTGACCCAATGAATTTCTGTGACGACAGTAACTCTTGACGGGAGTAGAAGGCCTCATATTTCTCCCTCAGAGCAGCTGGTGGTTTTGAACTGGTAGCCTTGCAGTTTTCCGTCCAACTTATAGCCACTGCACCACCATGGTTCCTATCCTATGAAACAGAAGGTTATGAACATGTTCCCAAGGAAGATATTAAACTCAAGAGCACAGACAGGGACGGACCATAGTCAAGTTCACAGGTCTTCTGATTATCATGATGCCGCCAATCCAACAGCCTAACTCACTCATCACCACCCCCCACCTCTCTTCCCTATATTTCTCCATCAACGGTTAGACATCCCTGCCTGGAAGCCCACCAGGGGCTGGTGTCTCAAAGAGTATGGTAAAGTAAGGTGACCTGATTTTAACATTGGTAAAGCGGGACAAAAGCGGGACACCATTGATAAAACTCATATCCTGGCGAAATAGCCACATGGCAGCCGAAAACCATGTACCCTACCTAGCTTGTCGTGCATTCTTTCCAAAAATCGGGACTTTTTTAAAACACCGCGGGACGCAGTGTTTTAAAAAAAATTGTTAAAAATCGGGACTCTCCTGCCAAAAGTGGGACATTGGTCACCTTATGGTAAAAGGAATGTCTTCCAATGTACCCCTAGGTCATATACCATCCTTCACCATCTACCATCTCTCCCCCTCCTAAATCAAACAGGTAAGCATGAAGTCATTTTCCTCCAACAAGAGCCGTCTTCTGAGGCCACTGGTAGTAAAAGAGAAACAAATAAAAAACAGGCAAATAATGAGAATCCAATCACCAGAGCTTGGGTTCCACTGTGTTCTTTAACCCCATCAGCCAGCCACTCCGCGGCACACCCCCTCAGCTATCCCTGCATTGCCAGGTCAGAGGTGTTACAGAGAAGCCGTGACCCAGCAGCTCCCCACGCACAGCCTGGAGAGAACCTCTCCGGGGCCCTTCCTCTCACACCCACGCGGCCGCACAGGGTGGACCCATGCCATCCATCCACTCTCCCCACACAGGCCACCTTAAAGCTCTGACTGGGGCTCCTGGCAGCAGTATGGGGACAGGGCAGGAAAAGTCTGGAAACGTACTTTTCAGAACCAGCTCTGACGCCCACTGGAAAAATCCCTTTGCCTCTTCAGTGGACAACCTCTGGACCTACGTCTGCAACAAGAAGCTGGGGCAAGGGGCAAGGGGCAAGGGGCAAGGGGGTGGCTGGATTCCCACGGCACTTCCAGAGCATTTCCCCCGGTGGGGGAGAGGTGGGGGGGGGGGGAGTGTCTGAGGTGTACTGGATGCTCTCCGGCCTACAAAGCTCTCTCTGAAACAATCAATAGGCCAATAGGCTCATGGCACGGGGGCTGGCACAAAGGGATTAAGAAGAAATAAAAACCAAGGTTGGATGAATGGGGGTGACCTGGCCCTAAACTGGCTGGCATGTCACTCCTGGCCCACTCAGAAATTCCAAGGCAAAACACCTGGGATGGGGCCCAGGGGCCTCTCATTCCCTTTAACCCACCCGGTGACTCTGGTGATCAGTCACCGATTGGCATAAACAATCCGTGTGAACCTGTTACCCTTGATGGTGACTCACAGCGATCCTGTAGGGCAGGACAACTGCTCTCAGGTGTTTCTAGGCAGAAATCGTGATGGAAGCAGAGCTCTCCGGGAGCGACTGGTGGGTTTGAACCTCCAACCTTTCGGGTAACGGCTGAGAACATAACCACTCTGTCCCAGGGTTCCAGTCATCGTAAAGTGCCATCTGCATGCAAATTCAATCAGACTTCCTCAAAAACTTTCAGATCCCAAATAGATGGCCACTCCCCGCTCCTTTTAGGGAAGCTACAGCACACTGTCTCCAAACCCATGTTCTCTTACATTTTTCGGTTTTTTTAATACCCAAACTCATTTTAAACGTGAAGAAACTGCAGCAGAGAAAAGACACGTCATGTTGCACCCTAAACCTGAGAGTTACTAGGGACTCCAAATCTACAGCCTTTCACCTTTTCAAAGTTCACTCAACAGGTGAACTCTCAAATGAGATGGAGCTGCGAGGGCAGGACTGGTCCAAGCAAAGAGCAAGAGAGAAACCTCCAGGGAAGAGGCGTAGACGACCTGGGGGTGGGGTGGGGCACGTGCTAAAGGTGTAGCCCCTACAAAGGGGGCTCATGGGAAACCAGCCCCAGCATGCAGCATCTCGACTGGCCATCCAAAACCATCAGATCCTTCAGTGGGTTCCGACTCTCAGCGGCCCTGCAGGACACAGTGGACCCCGCCCCATAGGCTGTCATCTTAACAAGAGCACCGTCCCTTCTTTTCTCCCACGGTGGGTTCAAACAACCAGCCTTTAGGTTAACAGCCAAGTGCTTCACCATTGTGCCACCAGGGCTCCTGAGTGCAGAACCCACAGCCATCAAGCCAATTCCATCTCAAAGCAACCCTGTAGGACACCGCAGAGCCAGCTTGGCCCTTCTCCAGAGCCACACATTTTCCCAATAGTTTTTTAATTGGCATATAAAACACACAGCATCCAATTTGAATGGTTCACTCGTAGTAAGAAGAGTTGAGCAATTACCACCATTAGAACATTTTCTTCTTCATACTCATCGTCGTTATTGGCTTCTCATTTCTCCCCAACCCTCCCTACCATGCTCCTCGGTAATTAATCCAATGATCGTCTCTCTAGATTTACCTGTCCTGGATTTCATACACAGAAAATCATACAAAACCAAACCAAGAACCCAAAAAGTTAGCAACAACAAAATGAAGACTGTACATCTTTCCAGGCACGGACAGCCTCATCTGTCCTCTGTAAGACTAACCATCTTTCGGTCTTTAGACAGCCCCAAGAATGAGCCGCAAACCCCCTACCCACGCCAGCACCCCATCATAGGACTCTGGATTCCAAGGAAATGTCAGCTTTACCCCAACCATGCACGTCCCTGAGGCAGGGGCCAGAGTTGCTGGGAGATCTGGGAAGAAGGTAGCAAATCTCTAGTCCCCAGAAGATGCTGGGTGCCTCCCCCGCCCCTCCCCGAGCTGGTGACTAAGGCATAAGGAATGCCTGCCTCTGGCATCCAGGCAGACCAGTGACCACCAACCACTTATAACCTTTCATTTCAAAATCAACCTGTGGTCGCCACCTTCCCTCACTACTGCTTCTTGTGAAAAGCCCGGGCACAGTCCAGGGAGTTGGGGTGTTTGAGCCTCGGTACAGCATGCCGAGGAGGGCCGAGCTGGCAGGCCCAAGGCAGCCCAGAGAAGTATGGATGTCGCCAAGTACCCAGCTAGTTCTGGAACATGCTAGAACATGAATGCACCACGTCATTTGATGGGCATCACGTTCATTTATGAGACAGAAGGAAAGGGAGGGGAGGCAGACACACGCTTACACCCACCCTTGTCACACCTAGAGACCACTACCATCACCATCAGAGCCTGAAGACGAAACGGAAGAGCGTGTCAACCCACTCAGGGAAACGTAGCAAGCCCTCCAAAGCCAAGGTCTTTGGCTAGTGTTGGATCACAGAATGGGGTGCTGTAAGGACAGGAACGCCAAGTCTTCTTAAAAGACAGGATGAGGACAACCTGGATGAAAAGTACTGATGGAA
>NW_022103968.1:16517449-16536495 GCF_000313985.2 Echinops telfairi
GGGGGGGGGGGTGAGAACGACAGACTACCAGCTCTCTAGGCCCCAGGTCCAAGCCTCCCAAGGGACTTCCTTCACCACTTATTGGACTTCAGTGCATGCAGTTACAAAGGGCCGTTGAGGGAGGATTCACAGAAGTCCAAGACACCAGAGAAAAGACTGATGGTGCTCCATCCCTCCACCAGGGCAGAGGGCTTCCAAGTTTCACTTGGCTCGCCTACCACACAGACTGAGACACGCACAGCCTCGCGAGGTGCCCTTTGAGAGCTCCGGGAGCTAGCGCATAATGGGGGGCGGGGGTTGTTTTCAACACGTGCATCATCAGACCACAGCATACCCCCAAACATTCTCTCCTTGGCTGCACAGCTGGGGCCGTAGGTTCTGCTCCCCACTCCATACTCCTCCCCAACCACCCCTGCACCAACCGGCTCCCACCCTCCACCTGAACCTGTGAAAACCCTGCAGCTTGTCCTCTGGCCCCTCCGCCACCGCCACACTGCGTCACATTTGAAAGGGGCCATGGCTCAAGCCAGGCCTTCCTGTCCTTCGTTTGCTTGTCCAGCTCTCAAAGTGACAGCTACACATCCAGGACGTCCAAAGGTCAGCAGCCCCTCGGGGTTTGTTCAGTTTTGGGGGAGGGGGCCCCCGCACCCCCAAGACAGGGCGAAGATTTATGCCCTGACCTCCTGAAGGTCCCCCTGCCCTCCCCACACTGCTCACAGTCTCACAGTCTCACTGCCTGGGCCAGAAGCGGCCTGCCACTCAAGTATCATCTTGCTGTAGCAAATTGCTCCTAACCCAGGATTACGGCTCTTTCCAAATCCCTCCGAGAGAGAGCAAGGAAATAAACATTCTCTCCCAGGCCTCGGCCCGCACGTTTGCCCCGGTGGTAATCCTTGTCTGTTTGCTTCTCCTCCGAGCCTTCGTCTGGGAGGTCAGCTAGACCATCAGGGCCCCGCTTCCTTTCCAGACAGAAGCTGAATGTCTCCATTGTCCCCCGGGCCCAGGAAAGACGAAGGCAGGATTTCTGTCCAG
The DNA here is from genome assembly GCF_000313985.2 of Echinops telfairi. Lineage (NCBI taxonomy): Eukaryota > Metazoa > Chordata > Mammalia > Afrosoricida > Tenrecidae > Echinops > Echinops telfairi. The sequence continues at coordinate 16,518,482 of NW_022103968.1, forward strand.
AGGGGTGTCACACAATAGTCCCCATTGCCCACACACTTCTCCTCTGCCCTGATCCGGGTCACTCCTATCGAAGTCTATACCCCCAAATTCTCACAGCACCCGGAGCTCCAGGGGGTACTTTGTGCTTGGAAGGAGGGTGGCAAAGTCAAGCACGAAGGTGGGGAGTTACAGGTCACACTGAGGGGACCTTTGGCATTTGGGGATGGGCCTAAGTGGGGACAGAAGGGATGAGGGAGAGGGAGAAGATCCAGAAAGAAGAGGCCACGTGGGCGAGAGAATCTGCCTGTGAACCCAGCCTCCAGCTTCTTTTAATAAACTACCCGGAGATATTTCGAGCACAATCGACTCATTTGGGGAAGGAAATGCCGTTTTCTGTTCACTTCCAAAGTCTCCACCCTCCCTGTCAAACGCCAGGATATTCTGGGCACTTTAGACACAGAGGGCCGACTTGTGGTTTGTGTCTTTAATTGTATACACAAGCTGGCGGCTATATGCTAAGAAGTAAGGGGCAGAACAATGGATGTCTTCATCAAAGAGGGCAATTTGGAAGTGACAAGGATCTTGGCATTGTTGGAAGCATATACTTTCTTCCCCCAGAGAGAAAGGTCCAGAAGACACTCTCTCCAAGGACTGAGGGAGACAGCTGAAACAACCGGTGGCTGAAGACATACAAGTACCCCCCCCCACCCAGAACCCAGAGACTACGCTGAGCCCCTGTTCACCACCTCGCCCACCCACCCCCACCCCAAAGAAAAACAAGGTAAAAGCAGTTGAAGAAACGGAGATCATCACACAAGGTGTTCAGAAGTGACCGCCAGTATAATGTTCCTGCCTGGAGCTGCCCACGCTCCCTGCTGGGGGCGGGGGGGTGCTGTGTTGCACCCCTCGATGCATTTCTGTGCTCCATTTCTGTGGTTTTTGGCTTTTAAGAGAACTTGGCTTGGGAAGGAGGAAAAAAACAAAAACCACTGTGCTCATTAGTTTGTCATCAGGACAGGCAAAATCAATGCCAACAGCACCGAGTGTGGTGGTTCCCACCCCAAAGGTCTGCGCTATTAATAGCAAAAAGGGTTCCCAGGCTTCGGTGAATTTGTAATCCCAGCCTGCCCGGACCAAGGCCTGGGGTCCAGGGTTACCGAGTTCCTACAGCAGCGGACAGAGGTGGCGAGGAGGCTCAGCCTGAAAGAGGGAGGATTCTGCCTAAAGGGGGCTGAACCGGAGGCTAGAAGCTGAGTGGGCCTCTCCTTACCCAAGGTCTCCTCCTTCTGCCGGCCTGAACCCCAAGGCCAGAAGCAGCTGCCTATCTCCCAAGCGGCATCTGCTTTCAGGAGGTTTGAGAAGCAACTGGCTGAAGAGAACTCCGCTTAAACCTCGCCAGTTCAGACCCATAACCCAGCAGCACACCTGGCCACACATCTTTCTCCTCTGGGGTGGCTGGTGGTATGCAGACTACTCAGTGAGGGTGCTGCTTACGCACTGCTTCACCTGGGCCCCTAGGATAACAATGGGAGGCTACAGCTATTAGCTCCATCACAGGTGGGACATCGGTCCATGGACTACAGACCAGGCCCAGCGTCGATGACTTCTCACAGCGGGTCCTGGGGTATATGTTGATGAGCGAGCAAGCAGGGCAAAGGGCTTCCACAGTCAGGGGTTGCCCACAAGGCTGGAGGGTTTGATTCCAGCAGCTCTGAAACCCCTAAGGAGCAGAGTTCCTCTCTAACATTCCCAGGAGGGGGACTGAACCTGTGGCTACTGATGAGTGTGGACAGGGGTGGGCTGGGGGAGGGGGGGTCATCTAAGTGAATGGGCTAAGTCACAAGAAGCTGCCCAGCTCGGTGCCTGCGTGACAGACCAGAGGGACAATGACCGGCCATTGCCGATGGGAAAGGAGGAACCGTTCTGGCAGGTATTTTAAGTGTATCCCTCCTTCCTCTCAAGTTTCCTGGGAAGGCACTCTTACTTTGCCTTGAGAATTCCACTTGGTATTCCCACAGTCCTAAATGAGGGGCTGCCAAGTTAGTGAGGTCTCAAAGTCCCTGCTCAGGTACAGGTGAGGGTGCAGCCGTCCCGACCCAAAGATCCTTCCCAGTGCAGCCAGCTCGCTCCCAGACACCCAGGCACACCGAAATTCACACCACACCACCAATGGGGCAGGGGAAAGGGCTGACTCAGCTTCTTCTTTTGATGGACAGTTCATGCTGTGCCTTTAATACCACTGTGCCCGGGAAGTACCCAGGAGCCCCGTTCTTGCTTCCACAATGTCCCTTTGCTCCTTTTTCCATGGCCCACGGAGCCCCGCTGGGCTCACTGGACCAACTCCAGAGAGGAGTCAAAGCCGCAAACTCGGCAACTTGGGTTCTGCTCGGGGCCCAGAACAAGCAAGTCCCAGAGGCCGGGATCCAGAGCCAACTGCCCCCGACCCCCGCCTCGGGTTCAAGCCCTAATGCCATTCATCCAACAAAGTCTCTGGTGAATGCCTTGCTCGGGCAGAGGCTGACAGCAAAAAGAGCTGGGGTTTTTGAGAGAGGACGAGGCAGACCTAAACGCGTCAGGGGACACGCTGGCAGCTTAGTGCCTTTTTCCCCATCTGTAAAATGGGAATGTAAATAAACAGCCAGCTCTCTTTAAAGATGAAATGCTTGGCATGGTGCCTGGCACACGGCAAGCCCGGAGTCAATGCTAGTTATTATATTATTAGCTTGCTATTATATTGTTATTAACATAATCAGTATCCTAAGAAGAAAACCCTTGAAAGACTGCAAAGATTCTAAATCACCCAAAGAGCAAATCCCCAGACATGCGTCTTCCACCAGACTGACGCGGGAAATGAAGGCGTCAGGTAAATACATCAGTTGAGCAGAAGAGCATCCCTACCTAGTGCTCCTGACCCTTCCTCCCACCCCACACACTTCATCCCCCCGCGGCCTGGTTCAGTGGAATTTCTCCATTGCTACAACTGGTCTCCTCCCAGGTCACGGAAGCTAGCTGCAGGCCTAATGTTCTAGGCCAGAGCGTTTCTCTCCTCCAATTGGCGTTCAAACTGGGAGAGATTGCCTAAGTGGCTTGCAGCCCCAGCGAGTTCTGTTTCTTGCCTTTCAAGCTCTGCACACAGCACACACGAGACAAGCCAGCCCATCGAATGGGGGTGCTGGTCATGCACTTTGGGTGCAAACGGTAGCAGCTGTTCCAGGGTTACTAAGAAACTGGTCATCCAAAAGGGCTTTTTTGCAGACTGCACAACATTAAAATGACAAAGGACACACAACTGGAATGAAAACCTGCCGCTTTTCCTTCTAAGGCCACATCTTGATGTTTCTGCTTGGTGTTCCTTCTCTCTCTCTCTCTGTCTCTCTTGCTCTCGCTCTTGTGCTCGCTCTCACTCTCTCTGTCAGTAAGATTCAACAGTGGTTCTGAGCTCTCTCTAAAGAAAGGGGAGGCAGCTGGGAAAGGGGACATTCAGAGAATTCCCCCAGTGTCCCTGGCTCACCACCACCGTGAGGCAGAAAAACAAGGTTCAGCAACTTGGCACCTTCTCCTTGGGCACACTGCCAGCCACGGGGTCAGTCCAAAGACCAGTGTGGGTTTCCTCCCGCACTGACCATGTTCAAGCAAAAGTCCAGGCTCTAAATGAGCCAGGCCAGATAGGACACTGCCCAGGACAAACACGTGTGGGCAGTTCAGTTCTAAGTGTGGTTTAAAGATCGGGAAGTGGGGCTAATTCCGGTGTTTGACTCCCAGAGCACCACCTACTTCCTGAAAGACCTGGAGCCGAGGTCAGTGCCCCTCTCTGGGCCTCAGTTTCCTCTTCTATAAAACCAGGTTAACAAACAGCGCTCTCTCCTCTGTGGTGTCCTGGTAGGCAGGGCATGAGTCACTCTAACCCTCAGTTACAAGCTTTGTAAGGTAACCTGCCTCACCTCTGTGACTCCAACAGACTGTATCTTGCTCGCTGGTAACATCTGTCTGCGCCTCAGACTCATTCAACATCGGCTCCTTCCCTCTCTCCTCCTGCCCCCCAGCCCCCATCTCCTGAAAGTAAGTCCTGATTAATAAGGAGCCCTGGCAGCACTGTCGGGAAGGTGTTGGACTGCTAAGGGTGCCAGTTCAAATCCTCCAGCCGCTCCTCAGGAGAAAAATGAGGCTGTCTGCTCCTACACACAGAAACCTGTAGCACGTTGCTGTGGGTGGACTCACCTCGATGGCAGTGGGTTTGAGGGGAATAAACCTATAAAATAAAAATTTTAAAAGGTACCATCTCTTTCAGAACACCATGGTTTGGACTAAGTGAGATAATAAGCGATTTGAGAAGCCCTTAAATTGCAAAGTATTAGAACACAAGTTGTTATTAGGAAGGCACCCAGATGCCTCCGTGACACAGGGAACATGCTCTCCATTCCGTGTCGGCAGCACGACCCTCACTTCCACCAGGTGGAGCAGTGGGAGGTGGGAGAAAGATAAAAGGTCGGTGTGCAAGGTGCCGGTGTTTCCAGGCTGGGAGGGAAGATCACATGAGAGCAGGAGGGGCCCCTCCCTCTCAACGCTCCCAAAATGGCATCTACCTCCTCCTCACGGGCCTCCCCCATCCGCATGGAGACCACCACTCTGCCTTCCAACCCCACTCCCATCAATCAAAGAGGCATTTCCTAGTCCCCACCAGGCCTGCTCTGGGTGCCAGGGACCCTAAGGTGAGCAAGTAAGGCAGCCTTGCTGCCCTCAGTGACCTTGTCACCTTCCAGCCCGGAAGATCCATTCATTAAGACAGCAGCACAGTACACATACTAATTTCTAAATAGCTCACCCTAGGGCCACAGCACTTCCCACTATTTAAGAGGCTTCCACCCCCTCACCACCTATTATCCCCGCTTTCAAAGAAGGGCAAAGGTGACATCCCAGCCTGCCACTAGCTCAAAGGTCGGGAGAAAGAAGCCAGCACAAGGGTCCTGGCTGTCAAGTCTTCGCAGGCTGTAACCCCCTCCCTGGACGCCTCTCTGCTAAACTGACCAACAGCTAAGAGCGGTGGTGGGCTTGTCATCAAGGAGCACGTGTCGAACCTGGCTGAAATCCAGCCCCATTGGGGAAGCTGGAAAAAAAAGGGGGGGGGGCGGTGTCCACAGGATCTCACACACACACCTGAAAAAAAATCAATGCATCCCAACGATCATCTAGTTACGCGTAAAAGAAGACAAAAGAAGAAAAACCAAGCACGCTTCTGGAGGTGGTGGGGTTTCCTGCTTTCTAACCCATGTTCACCCCAAAGCAACCTTTTTAAAGAAAAGCCCATTTTCTAGTTGTTGTGCTGTGTGGTACACTGTCAGATCGCCTGAACTACACAGCCCATAAACGTGAGGACAGGGGTGGTTACCACACGGTTACCAGGCTTCTTGTTAATGTGTCCTGTGGGCTACAAAAAATCCAGGGGTGGACTATGTTTGCTGGAGGGCACGCCTGGAGTCAAGAGGCCAGGCCATCAGGTACGCACCCCTTCCGCTTCTAACCACCCCCATCTGTCACTGCCCTCCCACAATGCCCTGCAGTCTGAGTCCTCTTTCCAGCCTGGAAATGCATGTGGGCTGCCCCGCTGCATTCTGCAGCTCTGCCATGACCTTCTGCCTCTTACCCATGCCCAGAGCTGGAGGACCAAGATTGGTTCTACCTGTCAGAGGGTGCTGTACATGACAAAATTCCCCACAGGACAGACAGGCCTCCAAGCCACCAATGACCCTCTCTGTCACACCAAGACAAGCCCTGGGTTGCCATTGGTCCATTGGGGGGACCTTCGAAAGGTGACCCCCTTGCAGAGAGAAGACAATGGTGGCTCTCCCACGTCTGGGTGTACACGAGGCTGGCTGTGGGTGGCATGCTCCGTGCACATACCCGAACTGGCCCCTCCCCTCGTGCCCACTCTGGACGCTGCTCAGATGACCCCACTTCCTGGACTCGATCCCCTCCCAGGGCCATGTCCGGCTCAGCTCCGAGCACCGGGACTGGCACACAGAGCAAGCACGGTGGAAGGACTCTGGATGATGGGGCCCCTTGGCAGACTGCCTAGCCACAGTGACAGGGTGAGGGTCCTGGTGTGACCACCGAGAGAGGGACAACGGATACAGCCTGCGCAGCACACTGGTCTCTGGACAGCCAGCTCCTGCACCCGCCTGCTGCCAGCAGGAAACAGCCTCTCGCAATAGAGGTCACGGGGGTAATGACCCAAAGCGGCCATTTGATCGTCCACATCTGAAACGTCCTGGCAGGGCAGGGGCTGAGTGCCCAGCTGCTTAATAAAAAGGTCAGTAGCTCAGACTGACCAAAAGCTCCAGAGAAAGATGTGGCCGCCGCCTGCCATGATGGCCAAAGCCAAACTCGCTGCCCTGGGGTTGGTTCTAACTCACAGCAAGCCTGGGGAACAGGGCAGAACTGGCCTGGTGGGTTCCCCAAGACTGTAGCTCTTGAAGGGAGTAGAAAGCCTCGTCTTTCTGCCTCAGAGCAGCTGGTGGTTTCGAACTACTCGTCTTGCAGTTAGCAGCCCAATGCATAACCACAGCCCCGCCAGGGCATGCCACCCACAACCCTGTAAAGATTACAATCTTGGAAACCCTGGAATAGTCCTAGGCTGTCATAGGGTTGCTAACAGTCAGAGTCCACCCAAGGGCAATGGGTCTGGGGCTTTCTGAGGTTGTTTGTTGATGTGCCAGGCAGTTGCCTGCACTCGACCACTAACCAAAAGGCTGGTGGTCTGAACCAAGCCCTGGGTACCACAGAAGAAAGGCCTGACAATATGTGAAGATTACAGGCAAGGTCGCTATGAGTAGGAATCTGATTGAGGACAATGGGTCTTGTTTGTTTGAATGTGCCAGGCCCTGGGTCAAATGAGTCACCTAATTCCTATCATCTACACAACTCAGGGGTATAAATGCATGTGTTTATTCCACAGGGAGGGGGGATGGACCCAGGGCCAGTGAATTGTTTCATGTGGCTCTTCTAGTCAAAGTCTATGGGAAAGCATGGAAACCCTCGAACTGTGAGTAACTGCAACAGGATACACTGGGATTGCCATGCTGCTGGGTATAAAATGAGCACCTGAGATGCAGGAGGGGGAAATCTCACGACCAGCAAGGACCAGGAGTGGAGTGCACCCTATAGACCCTGAGATCCCTGCACTATGAACTTCCTTGGTCCAGGACTCTAAGGGGTGGCAGCAGCAGCAGCAGCAGATCCAGGAGTCGGAGACAGGCGGGTGGACTTCCACGCCAATCGAGTAAGTGAAGCAGAGTTCTCTGAGGCAGGAGGCTGGCTTGTGGAGTAGGGTGCCTCTGGGCACTTAACTGGGGGAGCAGGGTTCACTGACCTACAAAGTCTGAGCTGAATGCCTTTGGGTTGAGGCTTCCAGGGGAGTGGCACGCCCTCTGAGCATTGACTAGCAGCCCTGAGAAAAAACTTTTATAACAAGCCCGGACCTGTGGTGTAACCAGATATGATGGTGAGCATTGTCCGAGTTCTGAGTGGCCACTACAATGAATTCTAGATCCGGGAATTAGAGAGAGAGACAGCAAGCAGAGGATACAACAGACAGCTCAATGCCTCCGTGACTAGTAGTTTCTCGGACGGGTGCTCCCCTAACTATGGTGCTTTGAATCCAAATGTTACCCTCCCTCCCTATCTCCTGCCCTCTGACACTAAATGTCTTGGTTTGCAAAGAGGATACACTTTAGAGACCCCAAGGTCTAGGAGTCTACCTCTCTTGGGCCTTACTTTCCCCATCTGTAGAATGAGTATAACCTAATTCCACTTGCACTGCTGCTGTGAAATGTGAGACCCCATCCACAGGCACCACGTGGATTCAGGGGGGATTGGCGACCCTGTGCTGTGCCTTACAAATAAAGCCTTCAGGACTAAAACACCCACCAGGCCTCGGCTACGCTGTGTTCTTAGGAAATCCTATCTGGATGGAGACGGACCCCCTGCAGTGACCACTGGAGGTGGTCCTGATGTCCAGCCTTCTCCTGGGCTCCAGTTCAGTGGGGCACATCCAGAAAGGCCTCTGCCCCTCCAGCAAGGATCTGCCCCAAAGACCAGGGCTCAGTCTCCCCTAACTCCCCAACATCAAAACCACTGCAGGTGAGTCCATTCCAATTCACAGCGACCCTACAGGACAGAGCAGAACTGCCCATGTAGGAACCAACAGCCTCATCTTTCTCCCACTGAGCGAGGCGGGTAGCCGTCAAATGCATACCCCACTAGACCACCAGGGTGCCTCTTTCTCCCCAGTTAAGGGCCTTCCCACCACTGCAGTCAAGTGCAGCAAGGAGCTTGTGGCATGGGGCACAGCTATGTCCTCCGCGCCCCATCCCTGGGTGGCTTCTCAGTTTCCTCGTGGGTACACCACGATGGGCCGTGCCCGGAGTTCTACCTTCCACACAGGGGCCTGCCTTCCTTCAAACAGGTTCTGCTGGCTCAGGGGGAGACTCGTTCAGAGAAGTCTCCAGCATCGGAAGTTACCAATCTATGGTCCTGATGATTGATGGAAAGCTGGAACTAAACCCAGATGACGACAAAGCAGATGTATCCAACCTGGGTTTCCTCGCAACTCACCCCCCCCCCCGACTCACCCCCCAAATAAAACACTCACTGCGGTCACATCACACCGATTCTGGCTCAGAGAGAGTCTATAGGGCGGGGTGTAACTGCACCCTGGGGTTTCCAAGACTATAGTTCTTTACGGGAGCAGAAAACCCAGTGTTTCCCCAAGAAAAGGCTGGTGGTTTTGAACTGCTTACCTTGCAGTTAGCAACCTAACACACAGCCACTATGCTACCAAGGCTCCCTTGGCTTCCCTCCCCTTGGAACCAGGCTTTGAGTATTAAGGCCGCTACACTTTTATACCGCTACACTTTTATAGGGGTCAAACAGAGGAAAGTCAGGTGCTGCAACGGGGATATTGCTGCTGGAAAATGCCAGCGCTGCTTTCAGGGGGGTCAGGAGGGGGGTTCTTTTAAGCCAGTTTTGCAGGTTTCAGAACCTCGTGTGAAGAGGTACTCCCATGGTTCCTTCCCAATGGCCATGCAGTGACCGAGTAGAGAGAAGGTGTTAAAGATAGACCCGCTTCCAATTCACCGGATTTGGTGTAGGAGGCAGATGGTACTGTAGCCAAGTAGGAGGTCATCCGTCAATCTGTCCCTGTCAGAAAGGACCGGCCTGGCAGTCTTTCTCTTGGTCTGCCCTACTCCAGCACACCCGCCCCGCCAAAGGCAGATAAATAACATAACGGTCTGACGGCTGGAAACTCCGATGGGGTGAAGGGGGCGAGGGAAATCAGAGGTCCCCACTTCCTGCTCTACCTGCCTGGGCCTGCCAAAACGTTACCAAGAAATGAAAAGCTGGCACACACCCGAGGCCAAAACCTCGACCACAGCCAGGGGCGATACCCAGCCCTGTTCTCTTGGCCAGGACCCTGGGCGGTGACTGCCCCAGAGATGAGGACTGCAGACCCACCTGGCAGCGGATCGGAAGAAAGGCCTGTCCAGAGAGGTCCTTCCAGAGGACTGTGGTGGGGTAGCTGGGGGCTGGCAGGTCCATGTTGACTCAGAGCAGCCCCAGGGGGCAGAGATGTCCTCCCCGCCCTTGGTCTTCTCGGCTGAAATGTTACAAGATGGGCTCACCAGGTCTTTCTCCCTCGGAGCCATGGAGTGAGTGAGAACCACCAACCTGTCAGCAACACAGCGTTTAACAGCTGTATCACCTGGGCTCCTTCCCATAAGATGCCAAAGTCACAGCCACTCGAGTAGATTCCGATTCACCGTGAGCCTAAACAGAGTTCCCGCAGCTATAAATCGTCAAGGGAGCCGCAGAGCCTCATCTTGCTCCCTGGGAGCAGCCAGGGGGCTTGAGCCGCCGACCGTTTGGTTAGCAGTCCAACATTTACGGGACAGCACCCCGAGGCCACAGAAAAGTGGAGAGTCCAGTTCTGGCTGTGTCCATGGCTGTTGTTGTTTGTGTTTTCTCCTCTTAGATACTAATACGGCCAGACAGTTAGATTTCAGTTAAAAGCAATATGCACAACTTGGCCCGGGCAAGCTGTCAGGCATGCCCCCCGCCCCCTGCCCCCACCTGGTGGTGCTGGGTCGCACAGTCTGCTCCTGTGGGCACCCGCACCCCTCTCCCAGAACTGGGGTCTAATCCAGCAGGCCCTTTGGGCAGAAGTCCCGGCAGCAGGGGAGCACTTGGCACCAACACTGCTCGGCCCTGTGCACTCCTCCATTTCGGCCCCGACTAATAATGAATAATAATACTGTGTGCTTCCTGGTGCCTTTCATCTGGGGATTTCAAAGTGCTTCGCAAACATTAACTAATTATTCCTCACAGAATCCTCTGGCAACGGCAGGGCGGGAGGCGGGGTCTTCACAGCTGGACAAGAACCAACTTCAGAATTTCTACTGCCCAGGGATTTCAAACCCTCCCAAGGGCCATGCCACTCGCCAAGGCAGAGGGGACACAGTCACGCAGAGATGAGCAGAGGCCACCCAGAGCATTCTCTCTGGCTCCTGTCCGGTCTCAGTTCCCCCAGTGGGATGAAGAAGTGACCGGAGGCCAAGAGAGTAACTCCTGCAGCCAAGCGTCCATTCTGACGCCTGGACAGCTGCGCACAGCAGAGCGGGGCGGCTCTCCATAGATTCTGCCATGCTGACCCCCACCCCCAACCAGTAAGTGATGGCCAGGCATTTCTTCCGAGGGACCTCTGGTAGATTTGAACCTCCAAACTTTCCATTCCAAACTGAGCTCATTAACTGAATGCAGGATGACTCGGGTCTGCTTTGAAAATAACTTAAAGACCAACTTCAGGCTTTACAGAAGCAGGTCACCGACTTAACTTCTGCAGCAGCCGCTGGGTGGGTTTAGTAGCAACAAGTGCTTAGCCACTTATCCCACCCCTTCCGCCCCAGCACCCCTGAGAGCAGCTCCAGCAAATCAAAGTTCACTGCCATCGAGTCGTTTCCGACTCGGAGTGACCCTACAGGGCAGGGTGGAAACCAGCCCTCTGGGTGTCTGAGACTCTAACTCTTATGGTACCAGAACACCCTGTCTTTCTCCCACGGAGCCCTTGTGGTTTTGAACTGCCGCTCTTGTGGTTAGGGGCCCAATGTGTCATGCACCATGCCACCAGGGCTCCGTTCATAATAGCCCCACCCCCAAAAAAACACCCTCACTACCACCGAGTCAATGCTGACCCTTAACGACTCCCTGTGGCTTAAACAGAGGGTAACTGATGATGGGAGTAGAAAGCCCAGTCTCTTTCCCAAGAGCTGCTGGTGGCTCCAAACTGCCAACCTTGAGGATCGCAGCCCAATGCGTAACCAGGATGTCACCAGGGCTCCTCTTAAATAATAGCTGGGGGTGATTAAGTAATTTCTCCTCTGAGCCAAGGTACATCTGAGAATAAAAGGAGGCACAATTAATAACTGGCATAAAGTGTGCCCCAAATGACAGGCGGCTATTGTGATCTTCAGATGAAACGTCACCAGTCAGTTCAGTTACCGGGCTGAGCTCAGCACTAGGCTTCTGGACGCAACCCAGCTCCACAGAACAGGCCTATACTTCCATTCTACATAAGCATCCTTGAGCCTTGGAAATAAGTCTCACAAAAGTGCCATCAGGCAAGGTTAAACCCTCTCCTACCACCATCCACAGCCACGGGCCAATTCTCAGTCATAGGGGACCTCTCTAGGGTCCTGAGGCTGTAAATCTCTAAGGAAGCAGAGAGCCCCATCTTTCTCCAGAGGAGTGGAGGACGGCTTTGGAACACCAACCAAGCAGTTAGCAGTCCCACCTGAGCTCCCTGCAGGAGGGATGTCTACAATAAGCAAGCTGTCCATGAAGCAACGTTTTGTGAGACTTGCCGAGAGGAAATCTGATGTTTGTTACCCTGACCCAAATCACCTGAAGTTCTATGAGAGTCCTGGGTATTCCTAGATTAAGGTGACCAGACATCCCGCTTTTGGTGGGACAGTCCCGATTTTTTAACAATTTTCCCTGTATCCTGCGGCGTTTTTAAAAAGTCCCGATTTTTGGAAAGAATGCCCAACAAGCTAAGGTATACGGTTTTTGGCTGCCATGTGGCTATTTCGCCAGGATATGAGTTTTATCAATGGTGTCTCACTTTACCAATATTAAAATCTGGTCACCTTATCCTACATGGTCTTCATCTCAGGAGCCTACCTTGCTTTCCCGGCCACCTTCTCGGCCCTGCTGCTTCAGGTCACCTGTCCCTGGGCACCCTGGCTGAACTGCTAATCTCTACAACCACATGTGGCCACCGTGGGCCACTCGACATGTACTGCAGCTTTAAGTCAGGAAATACGAAATCCTCGATAGCGGTTTCCCAAACCTGTTCCCAGCTATCTTTCTGCTTGGCTCTATGAAGGGAGCAGCCAGTCCCATGAAAATGCAGAAAGGCCTGGCCCACGTCCTAACGCAAGGGGCGTGGCTGCATACGGGAACCACCTGAATGGTTCTCAGAACTATGGGGGCCCTGGCTCCCACCCTCAGACCATCTGACCCCCCACGGGTCTGGGGTATGACCTGAAGCATTGGGGTTTTCAGTTTTCCAGGCGATTCGATTACGCGTTGAGCTGCTACTTTTCAGAAGGGCGTGGGGTTAAAGCCACCAGGTGCTCCCTGGGAGCGAGATGGTTTCTGCAAAGATGATAGATAGACTTGGAAACTCTCTGGGCAACTCTACCCTACCATGTGGGCTCGCTGTGGAGTTGGGATCGGTGTGAAAGCTGTGGGTTCCAGTGACGAATGTGCAACCAAGTCTGGGGACCCCTGCTGGGAAGCAGCCCCCTGAACGTGCAGCTGTGGCTGAGGCCGCAGCAGCACTGGTGCTCGGGAGAGCCCCAGAGGATATTGCATGCACGTTGGAAGGTGAGGCCTCTTTAGCCAGCCACCATCTTTGACAGGGACACCACTGCCCGGGTCCTATTCGGATCTGAGTTGGGTGGAAAGAGGCCTGGTTGCTATGTACCATGGACTCTGCCCTGGTTTCCATCGGCCATGACTGAACAAAGCCCTGGGGACAGGCAGAAGTGGGAGCGATAGTCACATGTAACTATCCTAATACACAAGTCCCTACGCTTTGCTAAACATCAAAATCATTCTGAAAGGTCTGGGGATGTACTCTGGAAGATGATCTGCTCCCCCACATCCCCTCCTCACCTGGCCGCCCTGCCCCTGGTACTCTCACCTGGCTCCAAAAAAGACGCTGAGCGGCAAACACAGCACAGGCGTCTAGAGGACCAAACCCAAACCAAGTCCACAGCCACTGGGTCCACTCGGACCCATAACAACCCTCCAAGTGGAGCAGAGTGCTCCCTAAGGTTCTTGAGACGGTGACTCATGGCAGGCGCGGGCAGCAGCCTCATCTCCTGCAGACGGGCTGGTGGCCTTCAACTTCTGACCTTGTGATGACTGACCAGCCCAACCCCTAACCCAACACTGAAAGACTCAAGAATTGCCCCAAAGTCTCCCCAAAGCCCACTCTCTTAATGTCCAACTAGAAGGCGGGGGGAGTCCTGAAAAGACCCCCACGCACAAGAGGACGAGGTGGTCATGAAGGCACATAGCTACAGAAGGCCAAAGAACAGGAACCCGAGTCAATGGTAAATGGCCCTGACCACCCTCTTTCAAGGGCTCCCCAGTTTCCTAGAACAGCAGTGTGGTGAGACGGGTCTGGAGATGTCTTTCATCGCCCCCACCCCCCACCCCCGGGGAGACTCTAAGGTTTCTCTTAAACAAACGAAGGGTTCTGCCGGAAATGGTATATTCAATTTACCATCCTCCAAGGCACATGCACGGAGAAGCTCAACAACCTTGACAGGGGTCCTTTACAGCTTTAAACTGGCAGGCTGGCACCCCCACGTAGGTCACTCTGGCATTGGGCTCCAAGGGTCAGGATATTCGGGCACAGTTCTCTGAGCTGGGATGTGGCTGAGCAGCGTTAATGATGCCCTTCCACAGTCTGAGGGAGAAAGACCAGGCCATCTAGGAAACCCACAGGGACAGTTCTACCCTGTCAGGGTCACTGTAAGTCAGAATCTACTTGGTGGCAGTAAACTTCGCATTATTATTATTAATAATTTGTCTTGCAGTCTGACTAATGTGTGTGCATGCGCCTGCATGTGCGCACACCAAGAAATTCCAGAAGCCTGAGTGCCCCAGTGGAAAGAGATGTCTTTTCTCTTTTTTTTCTTTTTTTGAGAGATGCCTTTTCAACAAGGCCCCGAAACAGACAGGTATGACGAATGTGGTTGGGAGTCTAGCGGGCTGAAAATCTAGAACCCCAGGAGACTCGTGCCCACCTCTCTGATCAAGAGGTGCCAGAGATTTGTCAAGACTTTTCAGGTGGTAACTCCGCCCAGTGAGGGAGGTGACAGCCTATAGGCCAGCTTCACCAGCCCGCTAGAGAAGCTGTGACCCACCACCACCACCACCAGGACGCAGGTCCAGATCTGGTGGGGCAGTGTGAAACACAATCAGAATGAGTTCCAGTCTCCATAAAGCTAGAAGGTTCCAGAAGCCTGACACAGCGCCAAGTGTAGGTGGTTGCGTCAGCTCCTGGCTTGAGCAGGAACTCACCAGACCTAGCAGTTCTGCTGGCCTTGGGAAAGGAAAGAACAAGGAAGAACCAACAGGCAGCTGAAACCCCACAGGAGGGAACGGAGCGGGAACTCTTGACGTCTGCACAGAAACGGAGGGGTTAGCAGGAGTGTTTTAGGTGGCGTGCTATTAACTGAGCAGTTAGCGAAGTATATTTGTGTGTATCAAGAAACACTAACACAGCAAACCCGTGATTTTGCAATGGTACAATTTGCTACTTGTTGGAATGAGTGAACCACAGGCCAGGTCTATCAAGTCAATTACCAGACAGTCACACCAAGAACCAGCCCATGGACCACCGATTGGGGGAAGGCGGGGAAACCACGCTACAGGAGCCCAGTGGGAACACTGGCCACAGGGAGCCTCCATTCGTGGGCTTGTGGCCTCTGCAGAGGGGCAGGAGAGAGGGAGTGGAGTGGATGCCTCGTGTTGAAGTAGGGTGAGCGGGAGAGTGTGTGTGATCAAACCATTACACCACATAACATACATGAGCAGTGACCAACCGCGAGAAGAATGTAGAAGGAGTGCTGTTTTCTTTTATCATTTATTGGGGGCTTGTTAGCTCTTATCACAATCCATACATACAAACATTGTGTCAAGTACTTTGTACATTTGTTGCCATCATCATTTCAAAACATTTTCTTTCTACTTAAGCCCTTGGTATCAGCTCATTCCCCCTTGCCCTCCTCATAAACCCTTGATAATTTATCATTTTTTTCCATGTCCTTACACTGGCCGATGTCTCCCATCACCCACTTTTCTGCTGTGTGGCCCCCTGAGCGGGGGTTATATGTAGATCATTGTGATCAGTTCCCCCTTTCTAGCCCCATCTTCCCCTTCCTCTCCTGGTATCACTACTATTGGTCCTGAGGGGTTTCTCTGGCCTGGATTCCTTGTATTATGAGCTCTTATCTGTACCAGTATACATGCTCTGGTCTAGCCAGATTTGTAAGGTAGAATTGGGGGAGGAAGCATTAAAGAACTAGAGGAAAGTTGTATCTTTCATCAGTGCTATATTTCATCCTGATTGGCTCGTCTCTTCCTTGTGACCCTTCTGTAAGGGGATGTCCAATTGCCTACAGATGGGCTTTGGGTCTCCGCTCCACACTCCGCCTCATTCACACTGATATGATTTTTTTGTTCTGGGTCTTCGATGCCTGGTACCTGAGAAACCCCCCACCCCTCTTAGGTCAGAGTCTGGACAGCTTCCCTAGGGGGAGAGGAGGGCTGAAAGGATGGAGAGGAAAGGACCAGGTGAAGATGCGAAGGGCATGTGCACAGGTGGTGGGAAGGAACAGGTGGCTGAAGGCACTGAAAGGGGCAGAGGCCACCAGCAGGGTTTGCATAATGGCCTTGGGTGTCCAAGTGGACATAGCTGGACAGAGCACATTGAAAGGGAACGGATATCCAAGGAGACTCTGGGACACACACCACAAAAGCATGGGGTGGGGGTGGGGCACGCACAGGGAATAGTGAGCGGCCAAAGACAGCTACCATCCCGTGCAGTGAGCCCTCTGCCACACGGTCATGGTTTCTGATGCAGTGGCCACAGTATCGATGTTGACTTCAAGCAGTTTTCAAGGCTGGGGCCTTTCCAAGGCAGGTGGCCAAGCCTGTGACCCGAGACACCTTGGGGTGGCTTCAAACCACCAAATTTTCCCCCAGTAGGCGAGTGAATGCTAAACCATTTATTTGTGCCACCCAAGAACTCCTAGCCCATATGGTGTCGGGGCCAAAATGGGACTGGAAGACCACACAAACAGAACCTTGGATGAAAATCCAGGCAGCAGCATTCTATAAAACGGCCAACGAAGTAACAACACACCCCTGTCTGCACCGACTGCACCGACGCACCAAAGGAAGGGTCTCTGACACTTCCACTTACGTCATCATCCCCCGGGCCCCTCATTGCCTGGGCTTCGCGGAACACAACTTCTCAGAGGCGCCGGCCAAGCTGTGCACCTGCCCAGCCTTCTTTGAATTGTATCAAAAGGCAGAAACACACAGCTAACAGGAACGGTCTGCCACGCAGGCACTCAAACCGCATACCCACAACCCCAGGAATATGCTGATTACATGCTAGCATCCCCATCTTCCCGGATGCACTTAAAAAAAAATTTTATTGGGGGCCCTTCCAGCTCTTATAACAACCCATACCACACTTGTATCAATCACATTTGTACATAGGTTGCCATCATCATTTCCAAAACATTTTCTTTCTACTTGAGCCCTTGGTATCAGCTCTTTTTTTTTCTTACCTCCTCCACCCTCCCACCCTCATGAACCCTTGATAATTTACAAATTATTATTATTTTCATATCTTACACTGACCACTGTCTCCCTTCGCCCATGTTTGTCTGTGCCCATGGGGGGATGGGGGGATGGGAGTTATCTGTCTGTCATTGCAATCGGTTCCCCCTTTCTCCCCCTACTCCTCCCACCTCCCCACTACCCTCATGGTATTACCACTCCCATCACTGCTCCTGAGGGGTTTTTCTGTCCTGGATTTCGTGTGCCGAGAGCTCTTATCTGTACCCATGTACATGCTCTGGTCTAGCAAGATTTGTAAGGTAGAACTGGGGTAATGATAGTGGAGGGGAGGAAGCATTAAAGGGCTAGACTCAACCTTACTAATGCCGTGACCCTTCAATACAGTTCATGTTGTGCTGACCCGCCCCCCCCAAACATAAAAGAATTTTTGTTGCTACTTCATCACTGTCATTTTGCTACTGTTATGAATCGGGCGACCCCTGTGAAAGGGTCATTGGACCCCCAAAGGGAGCTCAACCCACTGGTTGAGAACCGCTGAGGAACGCTGTGTGCTTCATCGGTGCTATGCTGCAACCTGGCTGACTCGTCCCTTCCTGCAGCCATTCTGTGAGGGATGTCCAATTGTCTGCAGATGGGCTCCACCCCCCTTCTTCCCAGGTGCACTCTTTAGGCTTATCACCCTATCCCCTCAGCAGCCCCCCCCCCATGTGTCCCCAATTCCCCGGATCGGACGCCGGCTCTCTCATCTGACATGTAAATGAAACCCGTTCGCAGTATTAGGCTCCCTCTTCCAGCAGAGCTGGGCAGAATCACTGTTTACTTCAGCCTCGGCGGCGATGCTGCCTCGACGCAGCACAACCTTCAGTCAAGCTATTAACTTGAACGTTGAACTTCACAGCCTGGCTGTCTTCCTCAGCCACCCTTTTGATGTTACCTCCAAAGCAAAAGATCAAAGGCTCTGAGTGTGGTGAGGGGAAGTCCCAAGCTCTTAGCCGACCAACCTGTGATATATGTTAAAATCCTGGCCAAAAGAGAGCCAGCCTGAGCAGCTGAGAGGCAGAGGTAGCAAGGGAGTCTGCTCAGGAGAGGTGGGG
>NW_022103968.1:16536595-16575952 GCF_000313985.2 Echinops telfairi
GCCCAAGGAACAGGGCTGCAGATGGAATGAGGTCAACCGTGACAGAGACAAGGGAACACGGATGGTCTGCGCCCTTGAAGGTCACATCTCCTGGAAACACAGGGCTCCCCCACTCCCACTCCCGAGAAGGAACGATCATTCCACTTCCACCAGCCCACTCACCCATCCACCCACGAAAGAGTCAACTTCCATCAGGATTTCTCCTTCCCAAGGACCCCCCCATCCAGGAACCCAGCAAACTCAAGCTACGACCAACAGACAGGGGGGTTGGGGACGCGGAAACCTGGCACTGCCCCTGGCTTGCCACCAAGACCCAAAGCACGTGCGAACCAAAGCAGCGCCCCCCGGTCAGGAATGGGCCATCGGAGCCTGGGAAGAAAGTGAGCGGCTTCCTTAGGGCTGTTGTTCCGCTGCTGGGAGCGGTGGGCTTGATTCCAGCTCCCAGCGTGCCCACAGGTGAGAAGCAGAACTGCCCCAAAGGGCTTCTTCCCCAGCTGGGAGCAGATCACCAGCTGGGGGGACAGGCCAACCATTCTTCAGTTCGGGTGCTTAACCGCCTGGACACCAGGGCTCCTGGACTGTGCTTTCACCAAGACCAACCGCACTGCTATAGAGTCGATTCTGACTCAAAGCGACCTGCAGGGCAGAACAGAATGGCCCGGTGGGTGGGTGTCCAAGATGATACCCCTTTACGAGAATAGGGAGCCTCCTCTTTCTCCCACAGAGCAGCTGGTGGGTTAGAACTGCTGACCTTGCCGTTAGCACTGTGCAGCTCACTACCTCACCAGGGATCCTGGAATGTGGTACAGAGCACAGAAGCCACCCCAGGTGGGGGCCGGAGCAACCGACTTTCCCACGGCTGTGCGGCTACGAGGCTGGCGAAGGTGTGAGGACAGCCTAGGTAGAGTCAGGCATGACGGTGGAAAGGAGCACGTAGCCGGAGGTCCTACCGGGGCCGGTGAGGGCGGAGGGGTGGGCAGAGGCCACCAGGAGCTGCAGGGAACAGGATGGACTTAGGGTCCCAGACAAAGGTGTGCCCCGCTTTTCCAGCTACTATTCCTCCATGAGTGTGCAAGATGTACACACAAGATGTCTACGCAGAGCCTCCACCAGCCTGGTTACTGAGTGAGGCAGGCTGGTGAATCCACGTGCCGAGAAAACAAATCCTGGGCCACTGAAGTCAGAACTGTGGTTCCCTCTCTGAAGTGCTGTCTGTGGAGCAGCGCCGAGCGCCTGGGCAGGTGGGGAGGGATGGAATATGGCAGATTCGGGCCCTGGAGGCCTGGGTACTTTGTGGTGAAGTACATCTCAACAAACAAGGGGGAGGAGGGAGAGGGTGAAAGGAGGTGACGTCCCAACACCCCGTGGCAGGGCATGGATGAGCCAGCCTCTGGTAGACCACCGGACACAGCCCTCTGACCATGGCTAGTTCTGACCTCCAAAAAACATATAAAGGCCCAGCTTTCCATGGAGAAAAGAAACTACACGAGCTCTAACCCCTTCCCCCTTCGAGAAGCAGAAAGTTGGCTAAAGGACAAAACCAGAGCTGCTCTTGCTTGGCAACTTCTACAACAGGCGGAATGTGCCCCCATCGCCCACCCCCGAGAGATGCTGTTACCTACTGAGTTCTGATTTTATTTTTACTTTTTACAAGAAATGTCTCTTAAATAAGGAAGACCTTTAGGGCCAAATGTATCCTCACTTTCTCCAAACCCAGTCCGCTCTTTATGGATCCCTGGTAGCACAATGATTTACGTATTGAGCTGCTAACCACAAGGTCAGCAGTTCAAAACTACCAGGCACTCCTCAGGAGAAAGATGAGGCTTTCTACTCCTGTAGAGAGTTAGGGTCTCAGAACCCCACAGGGGCAGTTCAACCCTGTCCTACAAGGTCGCTCTGAGCCGGCATCAACTCAATGGCAGGGAAACAGCCCTACCTCTAGCAGCCCGCCAAGACCCCTGCCCGGTCTCTCTGACATGGTGCCTCCTGGTCCCCTCTTGCCCTGCCTCTGTGGACCCTCCGCACTGCTCTGGTTTCTCTTTTCCCAGCACATGAAACAGCCATGTTCCACACCCAGACATGGCGCCATGCAGGCAGAACATAGCGTGTGCGTGGTGGAGGGGAACTGCCAATTCCTCAACCGAGAGGCCGCTGGCAGCCACGGGGTCACATGCAACCCACCAGGGTGGGTTTTCTTCTTCCTTCCCTCTCATGCCGGGCAAGGACTCAGAGAGGGCAAAACACAAGCTTGACGCTGGCTTCCTCCTGCTTCTCTGGAGAAGCCGTGCCCCCGTCAGCAGTATGAAGAAAGGCAAACCAAGGGGGGGGGGGGGGCCATTCTGCAGCCAAGGAGGTCAGGGGACTTTAGGAACCAATGCCACAGCTGGAGGGGCATCAGAAAGTGACCACATTCCCAAAAGCCACAGTGGAGCCTAGCAGATCTCAGGACGATAAACTTCGCCCTAGCAGGAAAGGGCTTAGAATGCAACCAGTCGGCCTTAAGGTTTCCATTCCCAAGGCTTTGCTTCTTCTTCATCGTAGGTGGTGCCTCTGAAACCTGTTCAGTGTCATAGCAACACACAAGCCTCCACTGACAGGCGGTCGGAGAGGGGGGCTGTGCATGAGGTGCACTGGCCAAGGAATTGAACCCGGGGCCCCTTGCATGAAGGGCGAGCATTCTACCACTGACCCACCGCTGCCGCCTGACATCCCCTTTTCACCCAGAGGGAATGAAATCCCTTAGAGAGGATGCACCTCTTCTCAGGGGCCCTGCCAATGTTCTCCCAGCACACCAAAGCTGGGAGCCAGGTACCAGAGATGGGGGTGGGGGGCTGTGGCTCCCCATTCTCAGAGCACCGACCAAATGACTAGAAGAACCTCATCCCCTCCTTTCACCTTTGAGCTGCCAGGCCCCAAGAAAGGTCAGAGACCTAGAGTCATAAAACAGTGGCCCCCCCTCTCCTTCCTCACAACAATCTGTGGGGGTTTGGGGGAGAGGCCTGCAAGAAACTCGTGAGGAAATAGAATTAAAAGAGAGCGGAATTTTCCCATCAACTTGGTAGAAGGCCCCAGGTGCCAAGGAAGAAAACTCCCTTCAAAGATGAGAGAAGGTTTAAAAGCGGGAACAGGGCAAAGATCCACATTCACCCTGGTGCAGTGCGTGAATCTGACCTATCTTGGACATAAAAACAAAACAGAGATCCTATGGGCAGAGTAGAACTGCCCGCTTGGCTTTCCAAACCTAAAATCTTACGAGGGAAAGAACGAGTTAATATTTGTCACCTGCAGAACGGTCGCTGGGTTCTCAAACGCATAAGCCACTCTGCCACCAAGTCAGGGCTGGAAGGAGGAAAAATGCCCCCTCAGTTCCACACAGAGAAGCCTTCCTTCCAGAGGGGAATTTCTGAAGGGAGAGAATCCTGATTTCATGGAGGCCTGTGGCCATCCTGAGTTTGCACACACCTGGACCCTATCTATCCATCTCTCTCGGAACATCCCAAGGACCTTAAAGGACCACTGTCCAGTTTGGTACTTGTTCTCCAGGGCAACCAAACACCAAACAAAGCCACTGCTATCAAGTCAAGCCTGACTCACACCCACTCCAGAGGGCAGAGGAGAACTGGCCCGCAGGCTTTCTGAAACTGTGCATCCTTCTGGGAACTAGCAGTCTCGTCTTTCTCCCATAAAGCCACTGGTGGAGTTGAACCCTCTCTCCCGGGAAGCAGCTGGTGGGTTTGAACACTGGGTTGGCAGTGCAATGTTGAACACGCTGTATCACCCAGGGCTCTGGCAAGTCCACCCACCACAGCTTCCCAAAACACTAGCCTAGAGACCTCAAACATCACCTGGCCTCAGAGCCCACCCCCTTCCTCATCCCCACCCCGCCGTCCACTTCCTTGACACTTGGCTTACTTCTTGCCCTGCCCTGCAGTACTTCCAGCATCCCATTCCAGCACCTCCCAGACTCCTGGGAGCTCCTCTTCTAACGGCCTTGCATGAGACTGGGCAAATCTCTTCTCATCCACGAAGGGCAAAAGGACTGGCTGACCTTGAGCTGTCCATGTGCCCTCTGCACGCCATGTCTCTGTGCCGTCCCCACAGTTGACCAATCCCAAGTACCCAAAACGCTTCTTCCTGCTTCCCCCTGGACGGCACTGGCTGGGGTCCGTGTTACCTGTGGTCCGTATTACCTGTGCTTGGGACTCTCTAGGTGCATTCTAAGCTCCTCGAGGGTGGAGCTACCCAAAGGTGAGGTGACCCACCACTGGCTCAGGGGTGCATTTTGAGCCAAAAGAAGCAAAGCACATGGGCCTGTAGAACCCCAGGCCAAGTCTCTAAGTAGACTCACAGGCAGGTCCTCTAACTGAAGTCTCATGTTTCTCACCTATTTCAACAGGATCCTACCTTCTGAACCACTCAGGGTGGGGGGCAGCAATTCCTGGAGCTCAGTGCCTGGCACAAAGTAGGTTATCTTGATAGGTGAGTTCCACTGACCCCTCCTCCCCGGCTTATCCATGAAACATGCAGTTAGCTGCCACAAACAAGGCTAAAAATGGTCCAAACTGGGAAAGGGGGTCGGAAGAGGAATAGAGGGCAGGCATTCTTTCTGAGCCCAGAAGTAACTCCAGGAGGGACCCAAGTCAGACGGGGGAGACCATCACCAAGCCATGCTGAGGCTCTAGGGACACCCTGCCACAAAGCAGACGAGGCTGGCACCACACAGGTGGACGCAAGACAAAGGTCCTGGCCACCAAAGGGTCTCCAGGGACATGCCAGTGAGGTCCCACAAAGCGCATCAAAAAGCAGCCCCAAATCAGGACCGGATCACACATCAGCACAACAAATAATGTTTGCTCAAAGGTGGGGGGCAGGGGGGGTTCATTGGAGAAGGCAGACTGGCATGCCCAATTCTGGAGAAAAGCTTGTTTTGTGAGTGACACAATGGGGACATTGTCCCCTAAGGCTTTGCCCATCCAGAATCAGAGTGGCCCTCTGAGTCTTACATAAATCTGTTGGCTTGAAAGGGCCCCCAAATTAGTTGCTTTTTATACTGAACAGGCCATATAGGCATCAGAAGGCAGGCTTGAAGGTGGAATTCAGAGGTGAGCAAGATGTACAGACAAGCCCACTGTGGTTCAATGAGGTGTGACTGGAGAGCGTGGGGACTGCTTCTGTAAGCCCCCATCCGAAAAAAGTGGCAGAATAGGCGGAATAATGCTGATTTTTCTTCTTTTGTGTCTTATCAAATTTTCCAAATAGGAAGTCTCAAAACAAAAGCAGAAGACAATTTCCTAGGGCCACTAAATACATCAGATTAAACCTTTGCCCTGGTGAGCCTAATCAACCTTCAAGGAGCCTTTGGGAAGCTTGTTGGTGTTCCCATCAACCAACATCAGGATTTGGGACACAGGTATCCATCGCCCGCAGTGACAACAGGGTCAGCAAGTGTGGGTGTCCTTCTGCAGAAGTAGTCCAGAAACAACCCCCACCCCCTCCAAATGCTCAAGCATTGTGGTTTCTCGACCACAACCATATTGGCATTTGGGCTGGGTGAGTCTTTATTGGGGGGCTAGGGGGGATGGTGGATTGTCCTGTGCATTCATTAGCAGCAGCATCCCTGGCCTTTGCCCATGAGCTACCAGAAACAGTCCCTTGCCCAGGAGTGACCATGGCAAGTGTCTCCAGACAGTGCTAAGAATGGAAGACCACACACCACACATCCCTTTGGAAACCGCTATACTGAAGGGGTTGTGCCCAGCAGCACCAAGGAGCAATCTAGAGGTCCACAGACAACTGACTTCTTCCCAGTTCACCTGGCAGGAAGCAGGTGCTTGCTGGCCAGTTAACTGGGCTGAAAACACGGGGACCTGGGTCAGATACCTTGGTCATATCCCAGGGCTTCTCCCTGGGGCCCAGGCACGGGGCTGGTGGAATGTGTCGTGAGCTCTGCTGCGAGAGGGACGCTCCCCATACTCCTCACCTTCTTCCTCGCAGGGTGTGTGTGTGTGTGTGTGTGTCTGTCTGTCTCAGTATCAGCATGCTCCCTTTACAGATGGAGAAACTGAGGCCTCGAGGCAGCCTTACAGCTCCAAGCACCTGGACTCAGACCCCAAAGCACCTCCTGCCTCAGCTGATAAATGGAGACAATGTGTCGTATTAGATACCAATGTTGCCTTCTTCAGGGAATTGCTTGGGGTAGGGCGGTGGCGGGGGAAACAAAGCCACAAGGCTGTTTCTGTGAGCCCTGCTTCTCTTTCATTCTAACTCAACACTCAGAGGACAAGCAGACCCCTCTTCTGGTCAACTCCAGGGTGGCTTAGTTCACCAGGGGCAGGCATAAGGCAGTGTCAAACCTGACCACCCCTCTGTTTCTTTGTGGCACAAACCAGAAAGGTTAGAGACCCATCCAGAAAGCTAACACACCCAAGGACACACTGATAGTAGCCCTCCCTCTGCACTGAGTGGGCAGGGACCAGGGCACAGCTGGAAACCCACCACTCAATCATTGAAAAGGCTGGAGTCGGCGTGTACTCACCAAGGCTCTGTAACTCGGCCCCGTCCAGCACGCCGCTGCACCCCTGCGGCCCTGCCAGCTACCAGCACAGAACTTGGAGCCGGCTGGCAGGCTGGGGCTCTCCTTACCCTGCAGGCATTTTTCTTATTTCAAAGTTTCTATTAACTCCCCACTGATGTGCCCTAAAAGAATTTTTAAGGGCTTGGAAACACATAAATAAAATAGTCTTTGTTGGGCCAGCACAGGCAAATGAAAGCCTCCCTGCCCCCCGTAGCAGTGGTGATAAAAGCTCCAGGCCCCCTTGCCCAGGAGCCTTCCTGAACACATCGGAGGGAGCATGGGTCGGGGGCAGCTCACCTACCCTACAACCCAGCCCGTCCCCTGGCCCCACTGGCCTGGGGAGACACAGCTGGTGTCAGCACAAGCCCAGGAAACAGTCCTGACCCCACACCTGCCCGCTGGAGCTGCAAGTTCCTCCCGGCCCTCCAGAAATTCCCCCGTTTCCAAACCCAGCTTGCACAGAGATAAAGAAGAAGTGAAATTCTTTTCTTTTTAATCATTTTATTCGGGGCTCATGCAACTCTTATCACAATCCATACATACATCAATTGTGTAAAGCACATTTGTACATTCATTACACTCCTCGTTCTCAAAACATTTGTTCACCACCTAAACCCTTGGCATCAGGTCCTCATTTTTTCCCCTGCCTCCCCGCTCCCCCCTCCCTCACGAACCCTTGATAATTTATAAATTCTTAAAGGCTGTGGCCGGCCAGGGAGTGGAGCGCGTGGAGAGCAGAGAAGGAATCTGGCAGAAGTTCATATTTGACCCAACCACATCAAGCACGTCTGGAAGGCTGAGCTTCGAACCGGCTCTCCTGTCAGTTCTGCCACGGCCAACAAGGCAAAACCGGAAAGTTACCAGAACATTAAAAATGCTGCATTAATGCCCTGCTTGAAACACAATCTCCTGCTTAGGAAAAAAGCCAGCTTGTGTGTTATATAGCAATCAACTCTGATGACCGGCAGAGTCAGAAACAACAATGCCCTGATCAAAAATGGCAGCTGGCCGCACCAATTTTAAATATGTTACTGTCCACGCATCCGGACCATAATACAACCTCCTGAAAGAGTTCATCACGCCTCTTCAGTCCCCCATTCCAGGGCCTGTTCATTCTTCCCGTGCCGGTTACCATTCTGATCCACCCACATTTTACAGATGCAGGTCTGTACCGATTTCAGTGTGTCACCACTACTGAACCAGTTCAAACCAGTTCAAGGCCCTGCCAGAAAGAGAAAAATAAAGGTGCCTGTCCAATCCAAGACAACACAGGACCAGATCATCAGCATCACCAGGCAGGGCCTTCTAAGCAGAACCATTCCTCCCTGCCCTCCCCTCGGGCCCAAAAGGTGGTTTGCCAGCAATAGGACAAGGGCAGTACTGCCAAAGGACATCCAAAGCAAACATCATTGCTTACACTGTCCAGGAAAGCCAACGGACTGACACCATGCGGCAGGTTAAACAGCTCTACTGTCTTGCTGTGAGCCATTCATCAAATTTGCACCATTGGCTAACTGTGAAGTACCTGTGCTTCTTCGGGCCTTCAGGCTCCTAATCTATCAGACGTTAGCCAATTTCCTTCCCTCACCTAATTCTCTCCGTCTATTCTCCAGCGGGCTCAAGCGCCACTCCACATGGGTCTCAATTTTGTTTTCCCTCCAGAAATTGCTCACCCTACCAGAAGGGCACTAACAACGCCATGCCATCATCTGTCTCTGCGACAACTGTGGTACCTGGTGACTCCATCTGTGATGGAGAAAAGAAATGGAGCAAGGTCACGTGAGGGCTGGAAGATGCTCAAATGCCATCCAATCCCACATTCCCCCGTCATTCAAGCCTACAAAGCACTCTCTCCATTTTCTTTCAATTGATGGACTTCTCAGACCAGGATGTGTGGTAATGAACCTCAGAATTCTCCAAGAGCTGGCTGCCAACTCTGAGTTCACTAAAACGATGTAGCCATTGAACCTGCAGAAGGCATTCTGGGAACAAACATTCGGGGGTGGGGGGTGGGGGCAGAGTGGTTGCAGCCACTTTCCACTTCATTTTGCAGATGAGACCACATACCCAGAAAGTAAATCATTGCAACCACTTTCTCCTGAAACTTTCCAGTCTGTGCGCCTTTCTAGTTCTAACACAATATCCAAAACCAGTGGCCACCCCAATTCAAGGTAAAAGTGGTGTCATGGTAAAAGTGGTGTCATGGTAAAAGTGGTCTCCTGTGGTGTCATGGTAAAAGTGGTCTCCACATGGTTCCCCATGAATAAAGAGGGCTGAAGACGGGAGGCCCTAACATGACGGTATTGGTGGAGAACACCGAACACACCACGGACGGGCACAAGAATGAACAGATCCACCTTGGAAGAAGTACCACCAGAATGCTCCTTAGACACCAGCATGGTAAGACTGCGTGTGACAGACTTGGGACATGCTATCAAATGGCGCAGTCCCTGGAGAAGGGTCAATGAAAGAGAAGAAGGCTCTGAAGCAGATGGATGGACACAGCAGCGACAAGGGCTCAAACCTTGAGGATGGCACAGAACTGAGCAGGCCGTTCCCTCTGTTGGACATTAGAGTTGGTAACTCCATTGGAAGTGACCCCAGGGCACCTCACAGCAGCCACCACCATAGGGCTTTCAATGGCCAATTATTTTTGGAAGTAGGCTCCCTGGGTGCCCTTGGGTAGATTCAAACTGCCAACATTCTGGTGAACCGACTAGCATGCTAACCATTGTCAACCCCCCGGGGGTTTCCTAACACAAAAAGATGAGTCTCCACAGGCAGAGCCAAAAATAACCAAACCCACTGGCATCGAGTCGATGCCGACTCATGGTGAGCCTGTAGGGCAGGGGAGAACTGGCCCTGGCAGTTTCTGAGACTGCCACTCTTTATAGGAATAGGAAGCCCCGTCTTTCTCCCTCGGTGGTTTTGAACAGCTGACCTTGTGGGTTGCAGTCCAACACACAAGAGAGAGCAAAAATACCAGGTATTTGTGGTTGCCAAGGATTCCCGTAACTTGAGGCCTACAGCAGACCTGCATGATGTACAGGAAGTTCGAAGAAGGGAAGTCCTTAAGCCAGAATGATTTTCTACATATGCCTCACGGATGCATTCGATCATTCAAGTTGTCCAGCTCTTCGATCAAGGAGCCTTGGTGGCTCAAGGGCTGAGCCCCCAGCCACTAACTGTAGAGTTGGTGGTTCAAATTCACACTGTGACTCCAAGGAAGAAAGACCTGGCCCTGCACATGGACAAGGAGCAAGCCCACTGCGGTCAAGTAGATTCCGACACACGGCAAGCCTCCAGGACGGAGGAGAATGGCCACAGCGGGTCTCGTAGGCTATAACTCTCAGCAGGTGCATCCTGACTCATCTTTCTCCCATGCAGCAGCTGGTGGGTTCGAAATGCCAACCTTCCACTTAGCAGCCAAGGGCTTTAACCACTGTGCCACTCGGGGCTTCCGACCTGTAACAATCACACTCTCTACAAGACCCTGTGGTACAGTCCTGTCACATGCGGTGGCTGTGAGTCGCTATCCACCAGCAGGCCACCAGAGCTCCTCCACGGAGGGCTACCATGCATCAGAAATAAAATCCGTGTACAAGTAGCAGCACGCCAGGTACCTGAAGACCAGCCCAATTCACTGATACACGTGGTCCAACCAACAAGGGTCTTCCCTTACTTTTGAGAGGAATTCTGGAATCCGTGCGGTCTCGGGGTGACACACGACACTCAATGGGAAGCAAACCCCTAACAGGATCTTATCCTGAAGACAGAAATGCCCGGAGCGCCGGATGGACAGCCCTGAGGAGGGCAGAGGGCACTCTGCAGGCCCGGCCGCCGTCCCAGCTCTGGGTTTGCCTTTTTAGACCTAGACCCGGGGGTGGGGGGAGGACGTCAGGACCTCCACCAAAACGCAGCCGCTCTATCGCTTTTGGATAATCTGGGTGACAGAAAAGTCACTGTCGCCAGATGTCCGTCACCACTCTCTCCCCAACCTCAGGTGAGTTCCCCGGGCTTCTCAAGTTCCCTTCCACTGCCCTTTGGGTGAGGCGGAAACCTCTCCTTTGAACGGTACATAAACATGTTAGAATAGAACCAGGGGTTGCCCATCCAGTCAAGACAAGAGTATGTTATCTACCTGAGTTTGCAAACATCCGTGTCCCCCATGGTCCAGATCTACCTGCCTGACACCATCAGGTTCGGATTCCCCCTGGATTGGGAAAGATTTGTCCTGTGGGGCATGGTATTTGAACCAGAGCTTCTCAAAGCCTTCTCATAGCCATCCACACGTGTGTCACCTCTCTGCAAAGGGGCGGGGTTACCTTTTCATTTAACCACGCTCTGTGACTCTCTACAGGGACAGGAGGTAAGAGCGGGAATCCCGCTGAAGGACTGCTCGGAACTCAGCTCCGTCTCCTCACTCCTCCCCCGCACCACCCACAATCCCGACAGAGCATGGCCCTCGGACCTTTTCCTCAGCTAAACTCTAAGGCCTCTGAGGCACAGAGACTTCTCCATGAGACCACACCCTTGCAGCAAAGTCCCGGAACATCTCGGCAGAAATTCCCAACTCTGTTACCTGGATGCCTGTCCCCACTCAGCCACAAAAGAGTTAGGACCTTCACCCGCCCCGTCTCCGTTTTCTGATCTGAGCTGTGAGGAGGCTGAATAAGGGAGGCTCTTTGGGTTCTTGCCTCTAGAACAGCGGTTCTCAACCTGTGGGTCACGACCCCTTTGGGGGGTCAAACGACCCATTCACAGGGGTTGCCCGATTCATCACAGTAGCAAAATGACAGTGATGAAGTAGCAACAAAAATAAATTTATGCTTGGGGGGGTCACCACAACATGAGGAACCCTATTAAAGGGTCGTGGCATTAAGAAGGTTGAGAACCACTGTTCTAGAAGGTTCTGATCTGGCACACTGAACACATGACTGCTGGCTTCACATTGGGTGGTTTCTGACCAGAGAGTCCAGCTGCTCCCATAAGTCACCATGACCCACCAGGCTTCCAGGAGAAAGGTCACTAATGAGCAGTGCACGACCACCGCCGCCGCCGCCAAGGGCCTCACCAACGATGAGGCTCCTGGCTCATGTGGGCAAAGCTCTCTGCGAGAGGCCTCAGGGAGCAGCGAGGAGAACCATCTTTTGGACCCTGGCGTTAGCCTTCAAGGGCCTGCCACATGGGCCATCTCCTTCAAGAGGCCTCCCGAGCCTGTTTCCTAGGCCCGCCAACCACTCCGTGCCTCTTTTCTGGGTTTGAGGGCCAACCTCCCCTTGTGTGTGGCTGAAAACAGCATCTTTTCTTGGTGTCATCCTGAGCACCCTAGACAGGGAGCCTGGTACAGTGAGTCTCTCAACAAGCTAAGTTCAAGTCCTGCCTCCTGTCCCTGTGAACATAACCTTGTCTGGAAAGAAAGTCTGGGCAGAGAGAATATATGCACAGTCCCTAACTGGAAGTCACCTGAGAAGAGGGAACCACCTCCCACACAGTAGACGGCACCTATCAGCCCTCCTCAAGCGTATCCGAGTGGAGGCCTGCCCCATGGGGCCATCAGTGACAGAGCTTCTTTGTTTTCATTTGTTTGCTTGGTTGTTTGTTTGTGGGAGGGCTGCAGAATAGACAGTCAGGACTCAAACTTTCAACCTTTCTGCTAAGAGCCGCAAACAGCTTGTGTTAGCCACCTGTACCAGGCAGGGACTCCTGTGGAGAGTTAAGGTGGCCGTGATGCAGCCTGACTGGTGTCCTTAGAACAGGAGTGTCCCAGAGACAGACACAGAAGGAAGACAGCCATTTGGGGGGGTGGGGGGAGGCAGAAATTGGGGTGTCTATACAAGCCAAGGAACCACCAAGGGCTGCCAGCAGACACCAAAAAAAAAAAACAAAAACGAGGAGTGGGGTGTGGAACGAGCTCCTCCCTCAGCACCTGCCAAACTCAGCTCTGGACTCAACTCTGCCAGAGCCCTGGTTTCTGCAGAATAGTGGAAGAGAAACACCTCTGATGTTCTCTGCCACCCAATTTGTAGTACACATAGTTACAGCTTCTCTAGGAAACGAACATGGGGTCCAAGTAATCCCCATCAGTCAAGAGGGTACCACCCTCCCGAGGGTCATTATCTGAACGCGCTAGATTCTTCTACTTGCTAATTCCCTCCCTGGGAGCAATGCTGATGCTCACGCTCTGGGACCTGGAGCCAGGCCAGGGTCCTGATCTAGGCCCCCTTCCTGGCCAGGCTGCCTCTCTGAGAACTGCTTCCCTGCTCTGCAAATCCAGGCCTCTCGCACAGGATTGCAGTGAGGGGAATATGAGATAGCATGGCGAATACAAAGCCCTTCACTCCCTCCGGGACATACCATTCTCAATCAATGTAGCCATTATTATTTCCTCGTGAGTATAATTGATTGAACAGAAGGAAGAGGGGGAGGAATCTAGTTGCTAGAAGTTCCACACTACATTGCAGGAGCCATTAGAAATGTGTGCAAACATTCAGGACCTCCTTTCCTGACTCACGGACAATGGGGGGGGCTGAAGCGGTGAGCAGGCTGCAGGCAGTTCCTGCCCACATGGAGCGCCCTTCTGCACAGGGGAGGAGGAGACAGACATGAAACTGGAAGTCACCAGGAAGTGATCCCGCTTTGAGGGAGAGCATGTGTCCGGGCAGTGGCGGTCTCTGACAGAGGGAATTTTTAAGCTGTTTTAATTCAATACTCGGAACCTCTGTGAGCCCTGGGGGTGCAGGGGTAATGCACTGGACTGCGATCCGCATGGTCCCCATTTCGAAACCACCAGCAGCTTCGTAGGTGAAAGACTGGGCTTTCTACTCCCGTGAACAGTTAGTCTCGGAAACCCACAGGCGGTCGCTATGAGTCAGCAGTGGGAATGGAGAACCGCACACCGGCAGAGGTGGCAGCCCTTCCAGATCATCACCGCACTACACCAAGGGAGAAATGGAGCCGCCGGGCCTGTGGGGACTTGCCTAACGTCACAGGGAGACTTCCAGAGCCAGCACACTCAGGTCTCGCCACTCCAACCAACTCTGGTCCCCCACCATGCGGATACCCAAGAGTGTCGCAAATGAGGGCCACCCCCTTGAGCAGAGAGCAGGCGGTTGCTCCCGTCCCCACTGCCAAGGCAGAAAACACTAACAAAGCAACTGTCGAGCGCCAGTCCCTGCCAGGCAACCACCAAACCTCAGCATCAGCCTCTGTGGAAGTTGGATGGTATAGCTCAAAGAGAAATCAAGGCTCTACAAGTCCAGCTTCTCCCCAGCTCCTTGTGCGAGCTGCCCAGGTCCAGGGCTCCCCATGTACACGCTGGGAACAGCCGGAGGTTCCCTAGGAGTGTGTAGGCTGCCACTGCAAGAGTCTTCCTGCTCCACAGGACCCAGCCCCTTTGGTCCTCTGCCTTTCCGTCTCATCCGGCCACAGCAGGAAGTAGTGACACCAACCTGAGAAACCTCAGGCTGTAACTTGCAGTCCATTCTGATTTAAACGGCCTTTTACTTTGTAAACTCTCCTAAAATAAACTCCCTGCCAACAAAACCAAGGCCAAGGCTCACCACTGACCCTCTAGAGCAGGGCATAACTGCCCCTGTGGGTTTCCCAGACTACGAGGCTTTATGGGAGTAGAAAGCCTCAAGCCTCATCTTTCTTCCTCGGAGCGGTTAGTGGTTTTGAACTGCTGACCTTGTGGTTAGCAGTGCAATGCATAACCACTATGCCAGCAGGGGTGGAGATATATATATATATATATAGGGTCAAACGCCATTGTCTATCCAATTAGGAGGGATTGGAGAGGGGAGGGAACGTTAAAGGATGATCACCTTGTTTTTAAAAGCAGTCTTTCAAATTATCAAGGGTTGGGGAGGGAGGGGGAAAAATGAGGACCTGATACCAGGGGCTTAAGTGGAGAGCAAATGTTTTGAGAATAATGAGGGCAATGAATGTACAAATGTGCTTTACACAATGGATGTGTGTATGGATTGTGATAAGAGTTGTACGAGCCCCTAATAAAACGATTTAAACAAATTAAAATTAAAAAAAAATAAAAGCAGTCTTTCTATATTTTTTCCTCTGTCAAATGGAAATCACATTTTGCTGTCTCATCCAGCACAATTGCGGCATCCCAAAAATCAAAGCCTTAAGCGTTTGGGAGGTTCCTCAAAATGTTAGGCCTGCGTGGGGCTTTCAAAATTCCATCATCTCTTCATTTCAGTTCCCCACAAACTTTCTGAAGCACCCTCATCGAGTTGTTCTAGGGCCCAGCAATTCTTCTCCTAGGAACACACCCAAGAGAAACGTAAAACATACCCCCACAAAACCTCGCACACGGACGCCATAGAACATCAGTCATCACAACCAATGAGTAATCAATCGAGCGACAAAATGTGTTACGTTCGTAGAATGGAATGTTATTCACCCAGGAAAAAGAAATGAAACACGGAAGCATGTTACAACCTGGATGGACCCCGAAATCCTCGATGCCTGGCACAAGGGTGTGCACATTGTGATGTGTCCACGTACCGTATATACTCGAGTATAAGCCATGTTTTTCCCCAGCACATTTTGGTGCAGTTTTTGTGGTGAAATTAGGTGCCTCGGCTGATACGCGGGTTGGCTTATACTCGAGTATATAAGGTATATAAAAGAACAGATTCAGAGTGGTGACTAGGGCCGGCAGATGGGAAAATGAGCAGTAACCGTTCATGAGTACAGGGCTTCTTCCTGTAGTGACGGCAATGTTCTGAGATTAGAGTGTGGAGGGTCCAAACAACCCCCTTGTCCATTCCAACTCACGGCGTCTCTATAGTGCAGTGGAGAGTGTCGCATGGGGTTTCCAGGATCGCAATTTTTCACTTGTGGAGCTTCTGGTGGGTCACAGGCAGACCTATCAGTTTGTGCTTTGGCACCAGGGCTAATTATATACTTTAGAGGGGTGAGTCTTATGGTCTCTGAATATCTCAACAAAACTGTTTTATTTTAAGACAAGACGAAAGAGCCTCAAGTTTTACTGTTTGAGAACCAAGGGCCCTGTTCTTGGTGAGTAGCTCTAACAGGCCAAGTCCACGTGTACAGTTCCAAACCGTGCGATCTAGGCACGGAGGCATTTGCAGGGCAGCAGCAGGAGGGTGAAAGTATTTTTACGAGCTAATTAATGGAGACAGAGTCTCCAGCCCCACCCCTGAGGAATCTGATTCAGTAGCTGGGTGGAGAGGCCACATGTGAAAAATCTAGATGGTTAGCAAAGTGGAGACTGCTCAGCAAACAGGACACGAGGAAACGTCAGTCCGGCACTATATTCCAGAGTCTCCGGAGGGGCCACTGGGGGCATAAAGTCGGCAGGGGCTGGAACCCAGGCACGTAACCACCCGGAGGCTCACGTGCCCTCTCCTATCCCATGTCCTAGGCCTCTCTCTCTGTCTCCCATGAGCTCAAAGCACTCTGCGAAGAGTCCACCGTAGTACCCAGCAGCCCCAAGCTCCCTTAGGCCTTGCTGGGCAGGCTTCAGTCCTGATTCCAGCGGCGTAAAGCCCCGTTTCGGCAATTGGCAGTCAGCTGAACTCGAACCCAGGAATCCGGACGCCCACAGAATCGCACCTCCAGCTCCAACAAAGGGCTCCTTGTCAGGCATGCTTCCCGCCCAGGGCCGGGAGAGGAGGCGAGGGTGGTTGTGGAATGGAAAGGAATCCACACCACAGACGTGCACTTTCTGCTCTCTGCACTTTGCCCAATCCCACTGCCGCTGGGGGGAGAGGGGGGTATCGGGATGGAGCTTGGCAGGGGGCGTCCTGGAGGGAGGCAGTGGGGTGGGGGCCTGGGCCTGTCCGGCCCCCACCCCCTAGAGCCTCAGGAGAACAAGCGAGCCCAAGGCCGGGCTGACAGGCGGCCTGAGTCGGCTTCCCCACCAGAGCAACAGGGCTGGGGAGGAACAACAGGGCTCTTGTTCAGACACGCTTTGTAGCAGTGAGGTTACCCTCTAGAAATACTTCTCAGTAAATACACAAGCCAGCCATCGTGAGCGCTCTGCGCGGCCCGGCTTCCGGCACAAGGCGAGCCTCGCAGCAGTTCATCCCTCAGCCGCCCGACAACCAGCCCTATTGTGCGGCTCCCACCACCTTCACCGTGCGGCCGCCTGGGAAAGGCAGGCAGAATCCACAGGGTCGGTGGAGTGGGCCCAGGAGGCCAGGCGCCGGAGGCCATGCCAGGACAGCACGGCCTTCTCCTTCCAAAAGTCCCCTCCCCAAAGAGTCAAGGGAGGGCAGAGTAGCCCCGGAGGAATGGTAGACAAGAGGCTGGGTTCCAGAAACAGGGCAGCTGGCATGGTGGTGGCCCCAGATGAATGCAGCCCTGGCTAGGGAACTGGCCAGAGGGCACTGCCTACATCTGACCTTGTTGGGGGGGGGGGAGTGTTTCAACCCGTGGTGTATATCACCCTGTGGGGGGTCCCACCTTCTGAACCACACAGGAGCTGGGCCCTGAGACCATTGCATACCATGTCGGATGTGCACCATGAGGAAGGTCACCGTGCATATGCTATGTACAACTAGAAAGTGTTTGTGTACAGGATGTATACTACTAGCAAGTCTATCATGCATATGATGTGTACCACTAGCAAGCTTGCCGGGCATATGATGTGTACCACAAGCAAGTATTCAAGGAGAGGTGTGGGCCACTAGCATGCCTATGATGTGTACCCCTAACATGTACTCATGTACAGAATGTGTACTATTAGAAGGTGTACCATGCATGAGGTGCACCACCATGTTCTCAGCAAGTGTTCAAGTTCAAGGTGTGCCCTACAAACAAGTAGTGGTGGACAGGACGTTAACTACTAGCAAGCTCGCCATGCATACCATGTGTACAACCAGCATGTGCTCATGTACAGGAAGTGTCATGAGCAAGTACCCAAGTAGATGACTAGCAAATCCTGGAGTACAGGATGTATACTACTAGCAAGTACCCGTGTATAGGATGTGTGCCATTAGCAAGTACCCCATGGATATGATGTGTATCACTAGTAAAAACTCTTGCTAGTGTTCCTACTTCTTAGAAAGAGAAACCGAGTCTTGGAAGGCACTCAGGGGAAGGCACGTGGCCTTCCCCTGAGGCCCCCAATTTGACACCCACTCCCACCTGTAAAGACGATGCCACCCCCTGAGGACTCCTGGGGAAGTCCAGAGTGCTCCCCCACCCTACCCCGTGGGGCACTATATGGAGAAAGGTAGTTTTGAGCTACAAAATAAGATTTCAGCTCTAACAGCAAGTGGGAAATCAGCCCCGGGTAGCATCCCTCCTCCTAGAGATCTTTCGCCAAACTCAGTCCCTTTTGATGCTCAGAAATACCCAATGAGATGAGTCAGGTAACCTTATGCCCATTTTAAAGGTCAGAAACAGGTGTGGAAATGTGGAGGGGGCTCTACGTGGCTTGACTACTTTTTCCAGGCATCCTTTTAGGATCCTACAACTGCCTATCTGCCCGAGAATTTGCAGGGAAGGGGGAGAGTATACATTTTTACAAACCCAAACTGCTATGCTATTAAATGTATGTGGTTAAAAGTTCCCCTTCAAGCAACAGGGTGGGAAAAAAGAAGCACACATCTCATCTGCGTTACCCCGAGGACTTCACATGAAGGCAATTACGAGTAAAACATTCCAGTGGCCATCGCTGCAAGTCCAAGTCCACGAAGCAATAACTACCTGCGTGCCACGTGTGGGGAGTCCTGAGAGGCAGGCAATTGTCTTTATGTTATTAGCAGTAACGGGAGCACACTACTAGGAATAATCACTTCTGCATCACGCCAACCTGAACTTCCACTTCGCTGCCGGAGCTGCTAGGCATCAAAGCCAACAAATTCGCAGAAATGTGCAGGGGAGGAAGGGGAGAAAGGGGGAGAAAAATGCCCAGCCTTCTGCACACCACCATCCTCCCCCCCCTCCCCACTGCCCCAGTCATTAGAAAATACATTTCTAGATAGATAATGCAGACGCTCAATGCGCAAAATATTCCATAGTGCTAGGGCAGCAGAAACTCCCCCCAAAACATTGCAAAATAGGGGGTGGGGGATGGGGAATGCAGAGCTCAATCAAAACATCGTCTAGCCCACCCCAATCGAAATTAAATGAAATGCTACCATGCTGCTGTGTTTTAAAACAGAGTCCAAGAAGGTAGAAAAGGTTACCCACAGCAAGCAAGGACTGCCATCCTCACCATAGCAACGCGCCTATTTATAATATGGTCCACCTGCATCAAAGGCTTGTGCAAGACACTCAAGGCAAGTCTAGTGCTACATCCAAGCCCAAAGATGAAACCGAAAACGCTCATGAGCATGTCAATGAAACACTTCCAATTACATTCCATGATTATTAGCATTGACTCTCAATCCTTTTTTTTTTTTCACCCCTTTCTTTCTTTCTTTCTTTCTCTCTACTCATGCAAGAATACTGGGGAAATGATTTAAGACAGTAGAGACCCAGGGCTTGAGACTTTATAGAAGTGCTTTGGGTGTTTTTTGAAGGAGTAACTGAGGCAAGGGCAGGCAGGAGGAGCTGCTGAGCCAGCCCCCAATCCAATTTCGAGAACATATGATGTGGAAAGGAAGGTACCCACAGGTTCAGGCAACAGGTGTCACCTGGTCTTAAAAAAAAAACACAAAAAAACCCAACTCACTGCCATCTATCTAGTCGATGCTGACTCATCACGACCCCATAGGGATGAACTCATCTGTCCTTGTGAGTTTCTGACACTGTAGCTCTTTTCTTTCTAAGTCGTTTCATTGGGAGTCCTGACAGACACTGCGATAATTTCTGATTCAATAAGATCAAGCATAACTGTGCAATTGCTGCCACCATCAGTTTCAAAACTCTTTCACCTTGAACTCATTGTTATCAGCTCCCCTTTATCCCCTCCTTCCCCCACCCTGCCACACAGGAACCCTGATTGTTATATTACACATTATTATTACTATTATTGGACACTGGTGGTTTCAAACTGCTGACCTTGCAGTGAGCAGCCCAACCCATAATCACTATGCTACCAGGGAGAAGGTTCTACTCTGTCCCAAAGGTCCCTATGAGTTGGAATTGACCTGCTGACAGTGAGAGAGCATCGCCCACTACACAGGTGAGAAAATGGAACCCAAAGACATGAAGGAACTCACCCAGAACAAGCACCCCAGCGAGGTAATGGCTGTAGGATCGTGAGGCTGTAACTCTGTATGGGTGCAGAAAGCCTCCTCTGGCTCCCACAGAGCAACCAGTGGGTTCAAACTGCTGACCTCATGGTTAGCAGCCCAACACGTAACCCACTACACCACCAGAGCACCTCTAAAGTAGCTAGAGCATTATTAATCTATGGAGAGTTTTTCAAACTGGCACATCCTAAAAAGCTTAATCAGCAACATCTATTCTTTTTGCTCTTAATGTGAAAGAAGGTTACTTCTGGGGAAGAAAAAGTTGAATTAGGAACGCTAAGTCCTCACACAACACAACTCCAAGACTAGCTCAGGAAAACCTCTGGACCACCAAGGAAGAAACGCCACGTGTGTACTTTGTTCTTTAGACCCGGGGTCCCTGTGCTAAAAACCTCCTAGACCCAGGGAGGACTGACGCCAAGACACATGGAGATCTCCCAAAACTGCTGAGCACACTGATGTTGAAAGGAGGCAAGGGCCTTCCTCCCAAAGCCAACAAAGAGAGAAAGCCTGTCTAAAACTGGTGCCCTGGCAGTCAGACTTCTGGCCTCCGGAACTGAGAGAGAATGCATTTGTTTGAACCAAGAAGTAAGAGTACCTACAAATGTGAGCTTTCCACTCTCTTGGGAGTATTTCTTCTCCCCTCACACTTTCTCCTACAGCCATGTCTTCATCAGACCCCGTATAATTCATAGAAGCTTGGAATTCCAAGCAGTTCAAACATTTCATGCTAAAGGAGGCTTGCCGGCGGACACACCACGAATAACCCCTGGCCCGGTTCACAGCTGGGTCCCCATTTGCCTCCATGCCAGAACTAAGATTCAAATCGATGGGCCTAGAAGACGTCACCGAGGGTGAGTGGTCTACTTGTTCAATCTCCAATAGTCACCATTAATGGAAGGCCGGCAGACAGTGACCCACAGTATTTCACACAGTTAGATGCAAGAAAGACAGAACTTATCCTTGGCTCGAAATGTGTGACACATAAGACAGGCTGAAGACAAACCAAGGGATGACATTCTGTACAACCTCCTGAGTTAAATCTTCTCTCTGCAACACAACGTACTGAAGGGCAGGGGCTATGTCATTTTACCTGGGAAAATAAGTATCAGACCCCAAATGAATGTTTCTGTCACCTGCATGGGAGCAAGACGGTGAGTGTTACATTTCCTGGGACTTCCCCCAAAATATTCTTTTGAAAAACAAAGGTAACGATATTCCATTTTATGATCACAGCAGTCTTTTAAAAGAGGTTTGGGTGGTCTTATCTTTTTTTTTGGGGGGGGGAGGGGGCTACACCCGTTTTATAGTCAAGGAAATAAAAGTTCAGGGAAGTTCTTGTTCAAGGCCATACAAAGCCACAAAGTAGGAGAACCAGGATTCACTCATGACCTTGAACTCAAGAGCCTAGCTCTAAAGCATCTATCTCCTCGTGGTTGAGATTTCTCTTGGTATATACATTCTACATATCTAAAACAGTTCTTAAAATAAGTAGATATAACACAAAATAGTTCGGTAGCAGAAGCTCAAGAATCCTTTTTTTTTAATGGAAACATAAAAAAGGAGCAACCCAACCTCTAGCTTTTTGCGCTCCAGAGAGAAAAAGGAAGATCAACCGCTGAATACAATGTTTCCCCTCAAGACTCGCAAGCTACGTACATCCTCATTGCAGGCATTCTGGACAAAACAGTTGCATGCATGTTTCCACCCACCCCTGTCTGCAAGGAAAAGCCCAGGAGCAAAGAACAGGGATAGGAAAAGGGCTGGACCTGCCCAGGGCCAGGTAGTAACTTGTTGTACTGAAGGAGGAATTTCCAAAGCAGAGAAGTCCAACATCACTAAGCAAGAATGGGTGGGAGAAGTGGGTGCAGC
Organism: Echinops telfairi; assembly: GCF_000313985.2. Classification (NCBI taxonomy): domain Eukaryota; kingdom Metazoa; phylum Chordata; class Mammalia; order Afrosoricida; family Tenrecidae; genus Echinops; species Echinops telfairi. The sequence goes on from NW_022103968.1 coordinate 16,558,235, forward strand.
ACCCACCCAAAAGGATTTGGCCAACACGGCACCTTCTCAAAGCCCGCCGGGTGGGGAGGCATGGAGGCCGCAGGAAAAGGAGGACCCCAGGAGATGTTCTAAATACATCCTCTTAGCCAGAGCCCGAGCATTTTTTTCCCATCAGAGACATACCAAGTACAACAACAGTGACTTCTAAGTGGGCAGACCGATTATAGCTTTACTTTCAAAAGAGCTTTGATTGATCTTTTTTGATAGACCTGAAATAAATTAAACTAGATTGACTCCCTGGAGAATGGACTCTAATCCCTTAGTCAGATCCCGGAGAACTCAAACCAAACCAGCTGTTAATTTAGGCTTTATAAGATAAAGCATGAGAAATCCAAGTTGATGTACCCCAGAGCAAAGCTTACATCATCTCTGTACGCAATCAACTTACTGCTTCTTTCAGGAACTAATCAGTTCTTGGGTAAATGGGTGCCAAGCCTGCCCTCTTAGGAGAGAAGCAGCTCAGAGAACGGAGACGAGAGAACCCAAGAAACATCTACTGACTTGCTCCCCAGCCAAGCTCGGAAGCAGCCCAGGAAAGGCAGTACCCTTTTGCTTTCTGCAAGCCATCTGCCTCCTGCTCCTTAAACAGCCAGGCGGCCTGACCAAAGCCCCAGTGCCCACAGAACCACCACGTGAGAGGAAGCGGCTGGGGCACTTAGTATTTCTTTCAAGGGAGGAGCACGCAGACTCCTCTTTACCCGGGAAATATTCACCGCTGCTTTTTTATTTCCTCACCTTTGAAGATCACACTTGCACCCCCTTATTTTTAATCTTTGCTCCTGGGTGCCTTTGATTTGAAGGTAGGAATTGCATGCTTTCAAGTCATGGCTGCCCATGGCACTAATAGAGCTAACCAGAAAACACACACACACACACAACCCCAGGCTTCTCCCCAACCCAAGCCATGCTCACTCAAAGCCAACTTGTTCAGGAGCAGGTCTGGAAGGGGCTCAGTGCCTGCATCCTGAGTGGAGGTGGGCAGTCACACCTCTCGGGGACCCTGCCCCCATGCTCCTCACCACCACGGGCAGCTCCGGCCGTACCTTTTCCTTCTGCACACCGCCAGGCTGCCAGCCTCTTCCTCCTAAACAATGACGGTTCATATAACACTCTGTTTACCGAACATAAGGGGATCAAGAATTGAAATCCAATTTAAGGAATTATGGTGCCTTCAGACTGTTTTTCTTCCACGATGAAAAAAGACAGGCATGTTATTTCTGGATTTGGGCCAGAAGAAACTGATGCTTGTCGTAATAATGCAAGGGTAGGAAAAAAGGAAACCCATTTGGTGGGGGAGGGGGCAGAGGGTAGTGGCTAAAAGATGAGTCAAAGGGAAGGTAGCAGATGAAGCGGTTTCATTCTCTGGAATGACCCGGAAGTTTATTCTAAAACCCAATTTTGATATCCATTTGGACTAGGAGAAAGCAGGCCATGTCTTACTGCTTAAGCACCTGGCCCAGGAAAGGGAAGAAAAGACCCTTTGGAATTCAGCCACAACATCTGCCCGCTAGCCTCCACTCACTGCAGAATGGAGCAGAGCAGTCCGGCCAGTGTGTGGGTTGTGGCTGTCCAGAAGTAGAAGTCTCACCTTTGAGGCAGGAGACAGGGGTTCGATGACTGGCCACCTGTTTGTCAGTGGAAATTCCAGTTCTCAGCTGCGAGGAAGAAAGGTCTGGCAAGCTATAGCCACAAGCCAGTCCATGGAAACCCTCTGACCACTGAGGTCAGGTCGATAACCAATCATGAGGGTGACACAGAACTGGGCGGGGCCTCGTCCCAATGTGCTGCAGGTCACCATGAGTGGAGGTCAGCTCACAAGCCCAGGCTATGGTCAGAGCCCGCCAAGACGATTGCTATCACTCCCCTGTGATTAAAAGTAGCCCCTGCTGCTGGGTACTAAGTCCTGCCATTGTGCTAAGCTTCTCCGGCTAGCATCCCACTTAATCCTTGGTGATCCACTTTATCCCCATTCTACAGATAAAACTGAGGCTGGGGAGACGGATTAACTGGCCAAAGTCTCTTGTGCCATCAATGGAAAGCCCAGGACTTCTTTCTTCGGCCACAACTTTTCCCTCCAGATAAAAACAGCTCATGTGCAGCTCCTGACCAGTCTCCCCGGGGTAGACATCATAGGGCAGCACTACACGGATGCCCGACCGAGAGCCGGGGAATATGCATCTGCCGCCCCACTAACAGAGTGGCAATGGAGGAGGATTCACTATGCCAGTAATTAAGCTTCCTCCTGCCCCTTAATTAATTCTTCCCCGCTGCCCTGCACAAAGACATGCTTCTCCCCAGAGGGAAGTGTCTGGGCTCCCCCAGTGCCGCCTGGAGAAAGGGGTTTTGTTGTTAGTTTTAATTTTTTGGGGGGGGGGCTAGATAACATGAATGAAGACATGGCTGATGGATATGGAATCAATCATCATTTAGTGGAACTAACCTATTCAGAAGGTAAAGCTTGTCACTAAAAGCCATGCCACACCACCAGCCAGGGTCCCTGGAACCCAGGGACAAGGGTTGAGAGAGAAAAGTCACTTCCCTAGCCTCGGGCCACTGAGCGGCTACAAAGAACTGCCCGGTGCCAAAAACATGCCACAGCTTTCTGATGAACAAAGTCTGCTGAAAGACAAGCCCTTCCTTTTTTTTTTTTTTTTTTTTTAAGGAGGGAGGAGGATCAGGAGGGCGGGTGCAATCACACTAATTTATTGTTTCATACCTCCCCAAGCCAAAAAAATTAAAGGGGGTGGTGGTGATGTGTGCGTGTGCGTGTGTGTGTGTGTGTGTGTGTGTGTGTGTGTGTGTGTAAAAGCCTATTGACTCAGACTGTGTTCCCATGTCTCTGGTGTAAACTGCCCTTCTTTTTCCATGTTGGCCTTGGAGAAGGAAGAAAGGTACTGAGAATGGGCAGAAAGTGGTGGTCCATGCTGTCTCCCGCAAATGAGGGCACGCTGGAGCACACCTTACCTTGGGGAACCCAGAGGCCTTCAGGAAAGAAGGGCTGCCTTCGAGTTGACTGAGTGTCCTTTCCGAACCAATACTGAGCACCAATCGTTCCAGGCAGGCTCCTTCTGGCGCTATTGGCCCCCACGTTGGAGCATGGGCAACCCATCTCTCACCTAGCAGAGCCCCCACCCCCCACCCCAGGAGAATCCCAGCTCGGTTGGCCCATGTCAGGGGCACAGGCCCAGCTGCAGGGATGTCAGCAGGTCCTCCCAACGATGCCAGGCACCCAAGGGCCTCATCAAAAGTCCCCAGGGCTGGGCTAGACCTAGCCAATCATCGCTCCTCTCCCCTCGTGTACCCAAAGAGCAGGGCTTGTCTTGGAAGGCGGGGGACATTACATGCTTGTTATGAAGGCGGACAAACAACGGCCGGACCAGAGTGGCCCAGGAAAGCACCCTCATCAAGAAGTATTATTAGACTCGCAAGCCAGGAGCCAGGCCTCTGTCTTTCACAAGCCCAAAAGGATGCCTTTCAAATTCTCTCTTTTCTTTTTCTTTTTTTTTTTTGCCTTCCTAAGCAATAGCAATTCAGCCAAAGGAGAAGCACACATTGCAGCCGCAAGGCCGCAAAGCCCTGTGCTGCTGTCGCTAATTTCATGCCCATCAGACGCTGAATCGTTCGAAGTCCATACTCCCCCATAGGTTTTTGTTTTCCCTCCACGGGGAGATAAATCATGTCCCAGCACAGGCCCTTTCAGGCCCTAACCCTCTGCAAAGGGACCCTGGCCTCCGGGGCTTGGCACTCCTCCTACAGGCGCCTAACTCCAGATGGGCTCATGGGGTGAGATGGGGAGCAGAACGAGGGCAGTGGGACAACGCAGAGATGGGCAGTGGCGGACAGCAACCACGGGGCTTGTTAGGGAGGCCAACTGGCAAGGTTCGGGGGAGGGAGGAGAAGTGGGGAAAGGGACTAGTCAGCAGCTCAGGAGTTTTCTGGGACATAAGACTTCCCACGCTGAGACCAGGACAAGCTGGCCAGCCTCCTTGCCACTTCAAATGTCTTAAGGTTCCCGGCTAGCACAAGCCACTCGACGCCAACTGCTAACCTACAGGTTGGCAGTTCTAACCCACACCCCACTGCGCCACGGTGGAAAGGCCTGGCAACCCACTTCCTTAAAGGGAACCGCCAACCTTCTGAAAGAGCTCTATGGAGGTGACACCTGGGGTTTGCCAGGAGTGGCCGTTTGCAGGGTTGGCCCCTTCCTTCTGTTTCAGTTATTCTCCCAATAGCCCTGAGCGGCCAGTCCAACTGTGAAGTCTGCTTTCCACAGATGAGGAAACTGAGGCAGAGAACAATGAAGTACTCTGAGGCCAGCTTAAAAGCTGCCCCTGTTAGGCATAAAATAAAAAGTAGCGGGAAGCTATTACTGGGATAAAGCCACGGTACACTTTCTGAGGAAGTTCTGACCTGGAAACTAGCTAATGAGGAACAAATATTCCCTGCCAAGGAGATGAGAAGAAATACACAGAACAGGAAGATCAATCACAAGCTGGTCTAGATGTTTCCAAAATCGTCCTCAAAGGTATTGCATAAGTAACACAGAAAGACAGGAGAAACCCCAGGCGGGGACAGGATCCAGGACAGGGACAATGGCCCTGCAGCAGGTCTCCAGGGAGCCCAGGGCCCCACACACGGGGGCGTCCAGGCTCACCATTGCCTTGGAATGCTCTCCTGGGAAGGCTAGCTTCACCCTCCCCAACCCCTCTGGTCCCCAAGCAGCCAAGTTCATGAGCTGTGATGGTAAGTGGAAACCACAAACCATGAATTCAACCAGAAGTCAGCCCGAGATAAAAATCCCCTCTCGCGGGGGCGGGTAAGCCATGATAAGAGAGCAGTGGTGGAGGCCAAAGTCAAACGGTGGCTGCTTTGCATGTGGCGTTGTGGTTTTGCGCTGTGTACTTTCTTTTTACAAGCCAGATTGCCGGGCTCCAGCCACATTTAAGTCATTGTCCCCTCCCTCCTCGAATGCTGTGCAAGCCAAGGAGGTGAGAGGTGGCAATCTGGGCCCAAGAACATTCCAGAGAAGCACCCGGGGTTGTAACCTATAGGAAGACTGGACATGGAGAGGTGGTGGGGGGCACACAATACTCAAGTGTGCAAGAGCAAGGAGCTTTTCCTTAGAGTAACGCTGACAAAGGCATGTCAGAAGAAACATGCTTACAGGGCGAGGGCAGAGGCGAGATTTGTGTCCGGGTGGCGACAAGCTGGCGAATGGAAGGAACCCGGCTGCAAAGTCACCCGCTTGGGCCGGGGTGGAAAGGAGGAGAAAAGAGGGACTTTCTCTCCCAAGGAAAACCCACCCCACATTTTAAGCCTTTCCCCGGTCATGGAATTCAAGCTCTGGGCACCAATTCTCCGGGCACAAAGGGCTCCACAAGCCTTCTTGGGGAGGAAGCATGTCCCACGCCTCCACTCATGGTTACGACAATGGTGCAAAAACAGAAAACAACGATAAACACACATGCACAAAATGCACCCCTGGCCCGGTCAGCAAGCAGGCCTTTGCCTTCAAAGTCCCCCCACCCCCACCCCCACCCTTCCTTGAAGGTCTCGTTTAAGAAAAATGCATTTACACACCAGGTCAGTGCACCTGCTTCTTGTTGTTATTGTCCAACGACTGGGAAACGCGCCTTAAGAATTATTAAAGAAATGCTGCTGGAGGGCACAGGACAGGATGAGTGGATGAGGATGAGGCGGGAGGGGGGCGGGGAGATTTGTGGACTTTCAAGGTAAGAGTCAAGTTTGCAGCTTGTGGCTGGCTCCCGAGCCATGCCTGAATTGAGTCTGAAACATCGAGACCTCCCACACATCAGTAAACCCCATCTCTAGACTTTGGTAGCACGGGGAAGCAATTTTGTTGGTGTGGAGAATCTACAGAAAATTACTGTTGAGGAACTATAAATCACCACGTGATTTCTGACAGGTGGTAAGAACTACTATAGGTGTCAGATAATTAAGGAGAGCTAGATCTGTGCTAGATAGGTAGATCCCAGGATCTAATCCAGTGGTTCTCAACCTTCCTTATGCTGCGACCCTTTAATACAGTTGTTCCTCATGTTATGGGCGCATCTGCATGTGGGCGGATCCGCCTGGAGACAGATAGAGGAGCAGTGTCTCGGTTCCAAAGACCATCAGAAATATGGTCTTAGGCGACCCCTGTGAAAGGGTTGTTCGACCCCCAGGTTGAGAACTGCTGATCTGATGAAAGGGAAAGAAACTCTTCTTAAACACACACTGCAGCATCTCTCCGAAAAGTCCAAACCAAACTCATTGTCATCAAGTCGATTCCAACTCACAGCGACCGTGACCCCCTCTAGGACAGAGCAGAACTGCCCCTGTGGTTTCAGAGACTGTAACTCTCTACAGAAGTAGAAAGCCTCGCCTTTCTCCCATGGAGCAGCTAGTGGTTTCAAACCGCTGACCTTGCAGTTAGTGGCCCAATGCATAAGCCATTACGCCCCCAGGGAGTAGTAGCCAGGAAAACAGCCCCCAGAAGAACCCTGGGGAAAAAAAAAAACGCTCCCCCAAAGACACACACAACCAGCCCTTCTAACCGTGGAGGTGGGTGCTGTCTTGTCATTGAAGGTCTGTTCTCCACAAACCCGGTCCAATTCACTGCCGGCCCAATTCACATTGCCTATGCCCCACCCTCCAGGAATAGAAATCTGACAACTGCTTCGGAGCCAAACCATAAAACTCAAGGAATGCTAGGGGTGCTCGCTATTGGCGCCAGAGCAAAGAGCTTCAGCCCCGGAAGCACCTCTTTATGTTTCTTCCAAGTTCATTTCATTACATGACTTGCTTTTTCTTAACTGATTGGGGTCTATTGTGAGCTCAAGGTACTGGGGGGAGTGGGGTGGAGGGGACTTGGTGGTAATGAGAGTTGAAATCCTCTCCAAGAAGACTTTGCCTCCGTTCCCTTCAACTGGAAGCCAATTAGAATGTTCAGATTCTCAGCATTCAAGTTTGAAACATTACTATGAGGTCTTCATTAAAATATATGCCGTTGTCATTGTTATCACTATTATTATCATTATTATTTATTCTCTGCTGCCTCCATTGAGTTGACACTTGGAGAAAACAAGTAAGTAAAATCCCATCAGGAAAAAACATTTCCCTGAGCTGAACACACACAAGGTACAGTATGACCCTCATACAGTGAACTGTACCCCAGTTACCCCCCAAAATATCCCAGGGCTTGAAGCTTCCTAAACACAGGTGAATTCCTGGGGGTCCACTGACAAGCTCCTTAAGTGCCCTAACCTTCTTAAATCCTTCCTTCTTCAACAAGCAAACCTTTCCCAAGTCCAATCCACTCCACAAACAGGAAAACTAAAGACAAAGCCCTACAGCCAAAGGAAAGAACTGGATAATAAATGCTCAGTAATTCATTGGAGGTTCGGATTCCGGGTGCTGGATGGGGCAAGACAATGAAAGCACTTGGCTGCTCACCCAGAGGTTAAAGGTTCGCATGTACCTGGAAGCACCTACGCAGAAAGGCCTGGCCACCTGCTGCCCACCCCACCCCCACCCCGCCCCCAATCAGCCACTGAAAACCCTATGTATGTAACCGGTTTACTCTGACATAGGGCTCAGACTTGATTCAATGGCAAGGGGTGGAGTGGGGAGGAGCATTTTATCAGTTCCCCCCACCCCGCCCTAAATAAAAGGAACGGAGCATCTCCTAAGAGCATCCTCGACAGGAGTCAAAAATCTGCTGTCGTCCCTGGAGGACAATGATGAGTTTGCTTCACCTCACGAGCCTATGCTGAGCAGCTAGCTCCTCAGGACCACCGAGTAGCAGCTACTTAGAACAGAGACATTTTTAAACAGGCGAGACCTTCGGAGCCGGCATGCCACACACACATTTCCAAAGAATGACCCTCCTTGGTTGCTTTCCAGTGGAGACTCGATGCCCTGCGAGATCCTTTAACTGAATGCCTTCTTCCTCCTTCCCTTCCAAACCTTCACACGGCTTTCTAGCAAGAGTGTTGGCAAGGCCTCCTGTCACAAGGCTCAAAAGAGCCCACTGGGGTACCAGGGGCTGGAGACAGAAGCAGGGAACCTCAAATTTCCTTCCTATTTGGGGCTGTCAATGGCATTTAGGAAAAACACCTCCTCTCATTTCTGCCTCATATGCTTCCCTTATTGGTTCAATTACACGGCGCTGCTCCCCCACAGCAGCAGTACATCGTTTTGCCATTTCTGCCTTTCCCCACCATTAGTGTGGGCTGCCGAGGTGGCAGGCACCCCAGCTGTCTCCCAGGGTGACCTGCAGCCGCGGCGCATCCCACTCCCCCATGTGGTCCCCCTTGACGAATGGTCACCCACACTCATACATCATTCCCAAATTGGTCCAAATGAATTAAGCACAGCTCTGCTTAACATTACGAGATTTAAATGGATTTTCTCTCTACAGGTCTGCCCCATAATTGGGTTTATCCATCTTGTTGAAGTACAGTTTACACTTGCTAACATCACGCCAATTCAAGCTACATTTTCTGCTCCAGTGGCAGGAGCAAGGCAGATTTGTCATCGGATCATAACAGGTAATTCAAACAACAATTAGTTTGATGACGGCCCGTGTGTCAATGTCTGTTCCAAGCAGGCTGGCTCACCCCAGCACTTTCTGTTCCTCAAGATGAATTGTGTTCGCCATTCTTCAATTTCAATCATCAACAATGCTTACTGAATCAACAAAAAACTGTCGACACAAGACTGTCTTCCTACTGGGCTGCCCGCACCAAATGGCTAGCAGAAAGAATCTTCCAAATCCCCTCCCCCCATGAGCTATCTCCCCACTCCCCTGACACATCCGATTCCAAACCCTGGACAATGACCGATTCCCCGCCAGAGCTTCATTCTGGGGCTCCCCCACCTCAACCTCTCAACTCGGGGAGGCATTGGCTTTGGGAATACCAAGAAATGGACCTGTGTAATGTGGGCTCACCATCTGCTAAGAACCACTAGCTTGATTTTGTCTTAAGCCCCTCTTTGAGAAAGAAAGCTAATTGTCAGTCTGGGAAAATGTCCGGATCCAATGGCTTACACATGGGTAACACTGCTTGCCGTTAAAAAAGAAGACGAAGGAGAAAGAAAAGGGAAAGCTAATAAGTATTTTTAAAAGCCAACTAACGCCTCAACACTTTGAAAATTGGAAGACACTCACATAAATGTAAAGCCCAGGCATGGCCACCCACTGTTGGCTAAGTAGGTCACCCACACCATAGTATAAGATGCCCTTAAACCCACCTCCTCTCCCCTACGAGGGAAGGTTAGAGCCTAAGCCAATGACCAAATTTGAGATGCTTGGAAAAGAACACTGAGTCACTGGAAGGGTTGGGTCCATCTTAGTTTACATAGATGTGTGTGTGTGTGTGTGTGTGTGTGTGTGTGTGTGTGTGTGTAAGCGCTGGTGGTGTAGTGGTTACACGTTGGGCTGCAATCCAAAAGGCCAGCAGTTCAAAACCACCAGCTGTCCCAAGGGAGAAAGACAGGGCCTTTCTAATCTCATAAACAGTCTCAAAAACTCAACAGGAATAGTTTTGGCCTGTCCCATATGGTCACTTGCTGTGAGTCGGCATCAAATCAATGACATGTTTCATATATATATATGGTATATATGTTGTGTGTGTATATATACGTGTGTGTCCTTTGCCTCATGCAAAGGACAGAGGCCGTGACTAGAAAATTCAAATTGCATCCTTCACTGACAACACCTCTAGCACACAATACCTTCTCCCATTCTACCCACAGTAAGCCTTTCAATACTCCGGCCAGCTGCTGCTGCACACCTAAGTCCCAGGCACAACTGCATGTTCTAGAAAGGACGGAAAGATGAATGAGCCCCGATCGCAGCCCTTCTGAAGACTGATCTAGTGCAGTGGACAAGGGTGAGGCAGGATTTTTAAATGACATGAGAGAAATGCAAACAGCCACCAAGGAGTCATAAATCTTTGTTACCCAGAAAAGATAGTCCAGGTCATGAAATTTATCATGTGTGATGTTCCTGACAGGAAACAAAAAATAGACAATGCGTGTCAGTGTAAGGTATTCTGAATCTGTCAACGACAGCCTCGCCTGGTTCCCTCTCTGGTCCAAGCAGCAGCTTAGACTCACCACGTGCCATTCTGTAGGCCGTGGCACCGCCCACTCGTGACAGACTTCAAGTCACTAATCCCCTTGGAATGGACACCCCTATGATAAGGAGCTCTGCTGGCATGATGGCTACGCGCTCGGCTGCCAATGGAAAGGCTCGGCCATTCCAGCCCACCAGGGGCTCCCTGAGAAGAGACCTGGAGATGGCAGCCTTCAAAACCCAACTCTACCTGTCACTTGGCTATGCCGTTGAACTCAGCAACACATAGCAACTACCGCCACGGCCCCCATTTCACAGGTGGAGAAATTAGAGCTTGTCAGATCTGGGACTCAAGTCCAGGTTTATCTAACTCCAGAAGCATGAACTAAGCTACCTACCTCCTCGTGCACCGCTTCCTGTAACAGACAAAGGTAAAGGTGTAGTACAAACAGTGCTCAGACTACCAGCCCAGAGGGTTAGAGGTGGGAACCTACCCAAGCCGAGGTGTCCAGGAAGACCAGCCTGGAGCTCTGGTTCTGAACACGCTACACACCTAGGGTCGCCCTGGACAGCAACTGACAACCACAATGCTTCCGTAGCACCATTAGCAGGGTCAGTACCAACTTTAGACTGTTAGATTAGGCCAGTAGTTCTCAACCAGGAGTGACTATACTACCCAGGGGACATCTGGCAATATCTGGAGGCATGTCACAGCCTTGGTTGAGTAAACAGTATAGAGACCGGAGATGTTGCTAAATACTCTGTAATCTTCAGACTCCCCCTACACACACACACACACACACACACACACACACACGTGCACGCGTGCAACAAGGTCCATCTAGACCAGTGGTTCTCAACCTGTGGGTGGAGACCCCCTTTAGGGGTAGAACGATCCTTTCACAGGGGTTGCCTAAGACCATCAGAAAACACATATTTCCGATGGTTGGGGGTCACCACAACATGAGGAACTGTATTAAAGGGTCGTGGCATTGGGGAGGTTGAGAACCACTGCTTCTAGACCAAAGTAGCCATGATGCCAACATTGAGAAACCTTGCCCTACACCAGCCAATCTCACCTAGGCTCCAAGACTAAGGGGCAACAAAGACATGGCAATTTCTAAGAGGGATCTCAATGTGTCGCCATCTAGTGTAACCAGGTGTTTCCCCAGCTCACCCAGAGATGTTGTGAAGGTATTGCAAAGAATCCCACACCAAATTTTTGAAACCCTCCTGTGAAGTTAATTTCACTGTCAGAGTCATTCAATGGTCCATGTATTGCAAAACCGCCCAGCAGTTTTGGGGGTACTTCGGAAATAATGGTCTGCTGCCATTTCTGTTTAATTGAAGGATATGCTGAGATTCCGGGGTGAACCATTAAAAACACACACACAAAGTGCTACCACTTATCTGATCAGGATTTGGAACCAGCTCCAGAAAAACAAATCAAGTACTGAGCCTGATAAGCCTGAAAATGTCAGCTACATCTCATTCAGACATGCCTGTGCTTGGCCACACAGTCCCCATACTTCCCCAGGGCTTTATAAAAAGTAAGTATTATCAATCAGAACTTGGAAAAATTCCGTTAAAAAACATACAGTTGGCTGACTGCCACCTCCCAGACCTCTGTGCCCACTGGTTGTAATCAAAGGGGGCACGGGGGCTGATGGACCACGTGTTCCCTCCAGTGGTTCTCATGGAGGGCCATCAGGCACCCTCTGACTCCATACCAGCCTCCTGCAAACCAGGGAGGCTGGTGCCCAAGCACCTTAATATGATGGGCAATAAGCAGAGTTAAGCATCTTAGCACAATGCAAAGGCAACAATGTCAACAAAACACATAGGTCGAACTGCAAAACAGGCTAACAGCGTGCAAGTCACCAGTAACAGAAGATGGCTTTATTTGATCTGGCCAATGCACCCAGCGGCTACTGGCTCTTGACAAGTTAGGGACTTCCCCAACAGTACAAATAGCCCTGAGCAAAACACCTGGACCCCAATTTCCAGCCTTATTGCTCTCAGATTGCAGGACCTTAAGCAAGCCAATCCCTCTCTGTCCCTCAGTTCCTTTGCCAACCTTACCCGACTGCAGCTTGGCCACGACCCCAGGAGTGGCCTGGGGACCAGCAGCTTTGGCATGACCTGAGAGCTGTTCAGAAATGCATCGTGGGGCTCCACCCACCAGGACCTTCCAGAACCTAGATCAGTATTTGAGTAGGACAGGATGGTTTGAGGGGCACTAAACCAGTGGAACCTTCATGGGGCCTGGTGCTTGTCACACCAAATTCCCAGCTTCCCTCGCTGTCACTCACTCAGGGGATAGTAACCGTCATCGATGACCTGCTAATCAACTATCCGCACAATAGAAATGCCTACCATTTGGTTCTGGCCAAGATTGGCGAAAGCCCCAGGAACTGTCAAAAGAACCAACAGATCATCAGTCTAGGAGGAAGCCAGCATGCTCCTTAGAGGCAAGGATGCCAAGACTTCATCTCACCTACTTTGGCCTGTCAGGGGAGACCAGGCCTTGGAGGAGGACTTCATGCTTGAGAAATGTGTTAGTCTGGGTACATTAGAGAAACCAATCCACTGAAACTCACATAAGAGAAAGTTTTATATAAAGGGTAAGTGCACATCAAGAAAACATCCCAACCCCAGTGTTCTAATCCCACAAGTCCAACATTAGTCCATATGTCTGACACCAATCCACAAAGTCCTCCTCCATCTCACAAAACACATGCAATGATGCCAACTGCAGAAGGAAAGTCAAATCAGTGAACATTAAGCATCTCAGCACTGGCAGGGGTATCCACAGGGCTGCTCCAGTACCCAGGGCTGCATCAGGATAGGTCCATGTGGCTTCTCCTCAGGGATGTCTTGCAGGCAGTGAGCCTTGCCAGCTGAATCAGGGAACTTGCTAAGGCAGCTGCAACCTGGTCCAACCATTATAAAGCAAGAGAACTGAGAACTAGAAAGGCGAGGCTCACCAGGCCATTTATCTCTCTACCCTTCAATTAACCCCACGTGTTTATTGGTTAGGTTCGCACAATAAACTTTAACTGTCTCAGTAAAGTAGGGGGACAGTGAAAAAGATGAAGACCTTCCGCAAGACAGGTTGACCCAGCAGCTGCCAACAGTGGGCTCAGCTAGAACGGTGAGATGCCGGAGGATCAGGGGGTGCGTCACTCTTTTGTACACAGACTGTCAAACTCGGCAGCAGCCAAGAGCAGCAGCCATTTGAGTAGACGCAGACCAGCCTATTGAACTCTCGAGCCAAGCAAAATTCTACTAATATAAGGTTTTCAGCAGAAGTTCTCAAACCACGACTTTAGATGTATCCCCAAAGTGTACTGGGGAAGGGGGCACAATTTCAGAATTCCCTAGAGCCTAGGTTCCAAACATATAACTCCCTGCTCCCCTTTTTCAGAAAAAAAAATAGAGATAGATAGAGATAGAGATAAATAATTCAGTTATCCCCTGGCAATCCAGGATAAAGTATAGGTATCTGCTTATCACAGCCCACCCCTGCTGGAGGAAGGCCCTCCATGAGATGGACTGGCACAGTGGCTGCAACCATAGGCCTGGCACAGGAACAACTGTGAGGGTGGCACAGGGTCTGGCAGGGTTTCGTTCACCTGTCAGGGTCGCTACCAGTCCGAACAAACTCGATGGCACCTAACAATAACAAGCCCCCTGGATCACTCCAGAGCCCACTTAGGAAACACCGCGGGAGGTCACTGTTTCTCATAAGCAGCCTCTGGGTTTCACGGCAGAGTCTCCTTGGAAACAAAATGTGGTAACAGTTGCATAAGGTGTGACTGTAACAAATGCCACTTGCACTGCCCAGGTGAGAGTGGTGGTGGAGACAGCAAGTGTTTCCCTGGACACCTATTTCTTTTCTAACCACAATAAAATAAAAATTAAAAACTCATCCAGAAAGCAGCTTAGAAACAGGTATGCCCGGACCACACTCCCAGAGATTCTGGTCCAGCTGGCCCGGGGGCAGAGCCTGAGCCAGAGAGGTCTTACACAGCACCCAGATGATGCTCTTGTGTAAGCCAGTGCCACTGCACAGGCCCAGTGGTTCTCCAAGGGCTGTGCCCAGAGGAGGGACACCAGCCTCTCCAGAAAGCTTGTTAAAAGGGCAAATTCTCAGGCCCCACCCCAGACCTATGAAACCAGAAACACCGGGGCTGGAGCCGACAATCTGGGACTTAACAAGCCTTTGGGCGCTACAGGCTGGAGTTTGTGGAACACCGACAGGGTCAGATTTTCCGAGGAAGAGAACCAGGGAATCTGTATTTCCAAGCAGCTCCCCAGTTGGTTCCCATGTACACATACAGTCCTGAGAAGTGACAGAAGCCACCCCCACGCCCACGAGCATCATTCTGAGAAGACAGCCATCAGCATAAGTTCATGTGGTAACACAGTCTCTCTGCTGCCCAACTTCCTGGGTCTTAATCCCAATGGCTTGACCTTGGGGGCAAAATATCTCCTGAATCTCCGCTCCCTCTTTCATGAAGGTGAGGTTTATATAAAATGATTAATAACAATAAACATGCCTTCCTGGCTTCCTTCTATGCTCTAAATAACATCGTCGTTCAAGCCAGGACTCAATGCGTCCGAAGAGTGCAGAAGGCTATTACCATCAACTGCTATTGCTGCCTCTGACCCAATGGGCAACCACCTGACTGTCCACGTCCCCCCACTGAAACAATCAGGAAAGGCCTCTTCTCGGGCCAGGGAGGAGCACCTCGTGGAGGACAGAAAGCAGAGACCTCCAGCGTTCACCGGGACATTGGGGGATCTGTCTGGGCTCTCACTGAAAACAAGAGACTGTGACCCCACCATTCCTAGATCTCAACTCAACAAGTGAAAATGACAGCACACCCAATAAATGATCAGCTGGTCAATTCTAGAAAACGATAAGGGCACAATTCTGAAAAATGAAATCACATTACTGATTGTAAAATGCAGGCTCATGGGACGGCACCTAATGAGGTCACTGATTTTGATCTGTCCTGTTCAGTGATGCACTCCCCATGGACCGGGCCCTTTCTTGAGAGACCTCGCACATAGCAGATGCACAATAAATACGTTTTGAAAGAATCAATGGACATTCTGAGCTACGGACCTTAGACACTTAGTCTCAAACACTGCACCTCCACTAACCAGTAACTCTCTCGGCTGGCATCCACTGGCTTTTTCAAACAACTCTGTGAAGGGGCACCTATCACACACACACACACACACACACACACACACACACACACACTCTTACGTCATGCCTTTGCAGAAAAAAAACACTTACCAACATTGAGTCAATTCTGACTCATAGTGACCCTATAGCACAGGGTGGAACTGCCCCTGTGGGTTTGAGACTGTAACTCTTCACTGAGCAGCGGGTGATTCTGAACAGCTGACCTGTGGTTAGCAGCCCAGTATGTAACCACTATACCACCAGGGTTCTACAGAAGGTGGGCAAGAAATCACACACCCAAAAACTAACAAAGGGACTACAGGTAAAGAACAGGTATAAAGAACTGATTGCACCAATAACTGCAAAGGAAAATGTGAAAAACCGGTATCTGAACTTCTCTGGATGTTCTCCCACTCAAAGGAGATACCAAGTCCTGACCAAAAAAAAAACCAAAAACCAGTCAATGTGTGGTAGGAGGGTAAGCTCCAGGGCACAGGAGAAAGGACCATTGGAAATGTTGACCAGGGCATGGCTAGACCCCTGGAAAACACCGCCGTCCCATTCTTAAATTCTTGCAAAACCCCCTGGCACCACTTTCTGGCCCTATTCTTCACAAACGCCCGAATCTCCAAGGGCCAAGAGGTGACCTCCAAGCCACAGTACCTCAGGAATCTCTATCCCAATCAACTACACAGCAAGCTCCAACTACAGAGGAGAAAGGCCAAAATGTTGCCAAGAAACTCTCTCTCTCTACTCTGCTCTACTCTTCGGGCACCAGAAAGCACCCAGGCTCCAGATGAGGGTCCCATGGGAAACCCGGTAGGCGAGTCCTAGGACCAAGGGGGAGGTGGGGAGCTCAACTTTGGTAAAGCTGACATGGGAACTTGTAAGCATGAGGGCAAAAAGAAAGACAACACCCACAGCTCAGCTGTGTAAACAAATAAAACGGTCCATTTCTGCTGGCTCCTCTCCCCGTTGTCTGTGCACACACGCGCAAGTGTGTCCACATGCACCCACAGGCGAACCACCCCGCGCCTTAAAAGGAAACAACCAGGAAAGGGCTACACAGTTTGCTTTTGCGGCGTGTGGAGCCTTTTTTCCCCAAAGCACATCTGACGTGGTGTTAAAGCATCAACCTTTGGCCAAAATACTCTTAAGACAAAGGCTTAATTGGCTCTGAAGAAGGCCTTCCAGAAACCCAGGGGAACATCATCTGCGGGTCTTGACCTTGACAACAACACAGCTCTTGGGGGTAGCAATCACGAGGGGAGGAGGTTGGAAGCGTGCTCTCTCTTCAGGGAGGTATCAGAGGTGCCTAAACATTTATCTTCAACCACCTCCGGGCATCCCAGAGAGGCAGAACTATTCCCACATCTGCAACGTGGGCCCGCCTCCTGAAGTCTGCTGATGGACAGACTCTCTGCCAATGTGAAGGGAGAAAGTGGGCGGAGTTCTAGGAGCTGGGACCAGAGGCCAGACCCTACAGGGGAACCTGACTGTTTCCTGCCCTCACGGAGGTGGCAAAACTGGGCTCGGATCCCATTGAAGTCATTGTACTCAAACCCAGACAAACTCACTGCCACCGAGTCGATGCCAACCCATGTCGACCCTCTCAGGCAGGGGAGAACTGCCCAAGGGATTGTGAGACTGGCTCTGTTCACGGGAGTAGAACCCTCGTCTTTCTCCCACGGAGCAGCTGGTGGATTCGAACTGCTAACCTCACAGCAGCCCAAGGAGTAATCCGCTAGGCCTCGAGGGGTTACAGTCACGGCACTGTTCCTGCGTCTCAAAGTCAAACACCTGAAACCCAGCTTTCAGGCCTCTCAAAAGTCCAGGCAAATACTTCTCGGAGCCACTCCAGGTCCCTGACTGCCACTTAGACAAGCGAAATGAGCCTGTCTGTTGCCCAGAGATGTGTGAAAATGCTATTAGAGCCTTGTTAAATGCCAGCGTGAACTGGGGGACACCCAGAGCCGAACACCAGTAACACGGATGACTGCGTGGCAGCCTACACGCGAGAGAAAAAGCACGCTATTGCCACACGTAATGGCATGGCTGACACCTGAGGATATGCTGAGTGAGGGCAGACACAGGAGTCTAGGCTGTACGACTCCATCGCGTCATTCCGACCCATAGCCACCCTTACGTACCAAGGGGCTTCAAAAAGTTTGTGGAAAAGTGGAATTCAAAGACAATGGAATTTTTCCACACACTCTTCGAAGCTCCCTTCGGCGCTTCACCATGAACCGTGGCCCTGTCCTTCACCAGCAAGCCTCCAAGTCCATGAAACTTAAAAATAGAGAAAGACAGACAAAACAAACCCACGGTGATGTTGTTCAGTGCCCTGGAGTTGGCTTCAACGCATAGCAATCCTGTATAGAACAGAATCCGAGGGGACAGAGGTCAG